>NC_062980.1:15211369-16411369 GCF_023078275.1 Leguminivora glycinivorella | reverse complement strand
CTTGCGACAGGTGTATTCAATACGAATAGCTCGGCATGTCCAAATTGTCCGATCTCCTTCCTTTCTATAGGTATATACGTATCTGTCTGTCTAAATCCACTTTTGGGGACCTACCAATTTTCCCATCCTACTAGCAGTGGAAACACCTGGGGGGCGATTTTTGAATCTCCGGGATTTTGTCACCGGTTGAAAACGGTGACTTGCCTAGTATTGCTAGTGCAAATTTTCTGAATTCGAACGAGTGAGACTCAAAAATCGGTCTCCTGGACTCATTTTGTGGCGATTGGCAAAGCCGTGACGAATGGCAGAAAACAGGGGAGGCCTTTGCCCAGTAGTGGTTCACATTGTAGACTATAAAAAAAACTAACAGGAGGCAAAATAATGGCGTATTTTTCAATTTTCTCAAAAAAAAAGTTTCAGAGTTAACGTTAACGTGTGCATTTAAATGCATAAACGCACAAACGCATTATCGTAGCTATCTGTCTCTATCACTCTTCCGTATTGACGTGGCAGGTTTCACTGAGTCAGAATGAGAGACATGATACAAAATACAGAAAAAAATTCAAACGGATTTCTATAAGTTTTATTATATCCTTAAAAACAATTAACAATTATACCAAGACTAGTAATAAACTAATTACCTACATTGTTGAGTCTTATAGTTGGTAACTTGGTATCAGACTACTTTTTCAGTTTTATCAGCATCTGAAAAAAAACATGTAAGATTAGTTATTATTTACAATAGGAACACTTAACATCATTTTTGAAGTAGTTTTTTTACTAAGTATATAATAGAAAACTTAGGTACATAATTTATAATTTTGTTACGATAAGATCTATCGTTGGCAAAACCTTGAGGTAGGTAAGACAGTAAGTGCGTTTTCACATTATCCGACCCGATATCGGATGTAGGACCGCTATCCCACACATTTAAGCCACCATCTTTGATTTTTGCCTTTGAAATCCTTCCGACATCCGATATTTGATCCGATAATGTGAATCCGCACTAATATTAACTTATTTTGTTTCTGATTGTAGGAATAGGGCCGTCTTAAAATTCTCGTGCCGGTTTCTACAAATCTCAACTTCGTTAAATTGTTGACTACGTATGGCTCATTTAATTCAATTTTCTTTTTTCAAAACATTTTCAATTCATTCCCCAGTTTCACATCAGTTTAAAGCCTGTATAAAAACAAATTAAAACCGGCCAAGTGCGAGTTGTACTCGCGTTGTAAGGGTTCCGTATACTACAAGAAGGGCTTCAGCGCCTCCTTTTTAGTAAGAACTTAAGTCATTTTTGCGAATAATCGATATTTTGAACAAAATTAAACAGAAATAAGTTTATATGTAATATGTATTTAAAAAACATTTTTGAAATACTTATAAAAACCTCTTTCATTTGATATGTAACACAATATAGTTCTAGAAACTTTGATTTTTAATTTGCACTTTTACCCCCGAAAAGTGGCCGCTATAATTAAATTTTCTGAATTAAATTACATGTCCGTTTTTGGGTCACAGGTTTACATATGCGTGCCAAATTTGAAGTTAATTGGTGCAGTACTTTCGGAGAAAATCGGCTGTGACAGACGGACAGACAGACGCACGAGTGATCCTATAAGGGTTCCGTTTTTCCTTTCTGAGGTATGGAACCCTAAAAAAATCTCACCATTATTATTTTCGATGTTCTTCTCAGTTTTAGGTTCATTCCACGCCTGCCGAATACTGGTACCAAAGATGAGGAAGATGGTATTGCCTATGATGTATATAAATGAAGCCAGATAAAAGATCTTCCGCCATTCTGTCGCGTCAGTCTGAAATAAATCAATAGTTTAAACGCGTATTTATTTCGCTCATATTAATAAAATTGTTTGCCGGGTAACATTGACGACATTGAAGTAGCTGAGACTCTTTCAGAAAAATACTTTTTTTTAACAAAGCCCAAAACATTCAAATAACTCAAAAATCAGTGAGTGGGATCCCTGGTTCCCTGGTCTTAAATTATTGCAAATGATCCATGGCACAACAAGAATAATATTCAAGGATATCAATGGAATTTCCAATCGTTTTTGTTTATTCTTACTTTTTGCCTTGTATTCATGTAGGTACCGGTAGAATGGGGTTGTTCGTGGGGTAACATTGATCATCGATTTTTTGAAGAATAGGAAGATGAGATTTAAACGCGAATTCAAACAATGTTCTATGATAATATGTTTGACATGCTTAGCAGAAATCGATAATGAAAACCTTTAGAAACGAATTCATTTTGGTACAAAATTCAGCGATCAATTTTACCCCACGAATCAAAATAACCCCTGTTGACGGTACCTATTTCTTCAACTCAGAGAACTAAACTAGCTTGATTAAAATTACTTTTTTTTTACTGAGGATAATCATCTTTTTTTTAATTTAATTACTAATTGAAAAAGTTACCTCGTCTTTTATGATAGCGCCAGCGGCTAGAGGCGCAATGATGGAGATACAGTTCGCAATGGCGTTTGTAATGCCAAGCATAGTTCCTGCGAAGTTGGGGGCCATGTCTAGATGAACTAGCTGAAAATAATAAATGGAAATGAGAAATTTTTCGCCGATTTACACAGCTAAATATCAACTACGATCTAACTGCACTAAATGCAAACGTTTTTGACGCCCGGTCTGGCCTAGCGTGTAGTGACCCTGCCTGCTAAGTCGCGGTCCCGGGTTCGAATCCCGGTAAGGGCATTTATTTGTGTGATGAGCACAGATATTTGTTCCTGAGTCATGGATGTTTTCTATGTATTTGTATAGTATATAATTATATCGTTGTCTGAGTACCCACAACACAAGCCTTCTTGAGCTTACCGTGGTACCGGTCAATCTGTGTAAGAGCGTCCTATAATATGTATTTATTTATTTTTAATCTGCAGTAAGAAAACCTTTTACATTGTGATATTTAGGTACATTCTTTTTTTGAATGATAACAATTAATATAGGTCGATGATGATCGATGTTTGATCGACAGTTATACGAGTAGGTGCATCTTATAATTTTGGTCGCACTATATATGTAATATTTTCGGACCTCTAAGGGGGTAAGGGTACAGTGGCGGCTGGTGAAAATTTTTGCTAGGCAACACTGAGCACAAAAGAATCCTACCTTAACATTAGGTACTTTACTAGTAATCAATTTAGGCAAGCCGGTGGGAATTGGCATGTATGGACCAGCCGCTGGTGTAAGGGTATTTCCACAAGCAACAACACAATTCTTCTAATACCTCTGAAAACGCTACGAAAGCGATTTTGAGTCTGACACTGAAGCGATTTCATGACTTCGCTGTAAATCCACGGGCTTTACGGATCTGATTAAGTAGCTGCCATACATTGCAAAAGCATATTGTAAGGGTCATTATCGTGTAATGAATCTGTGATAAAAAAAGTTAATTACCATGAAGCCAGTAAAGTGTCCTGCGTTGAGTCCAACCACGGCAGACAGGATACCGACAGCAAGGCCCACGTTACCAGCAGGCACATATGCTAGTCCAATCAAGGCTATCGCTGGTCCTACATAACCTGTCGAAAAAAGCATATTGTTAAATCCAACTCTTATCAAAAGAGATAATGCTAGGGCACCCTGCAACGGCACGACAAATTCATTAAAATCATCATACAAGGACATCCAACTCACGTGGCAAAAAGAAAAGGAAAAACCAAGGCTCAGTAGAATAAAGAGTACTATCGCACAGTATGGCCACTCCCGCTCTCCGCTGAAAGTGCCGGCTACCCCCTCTCGGTTACCTCACAGTTACCGCCTGTCAAAAACACGAACAGTCGACCTGTCATATTTCACTCATACAAGCATAGTACGCGTTCACCTACACGAGCTTAGACTGTGTGCTAGGAACGCGCCTCTTTCATATATTTGATCGCCAGTATCCGAGATGTGACCAAGGAGAGCGTACATGAGTCAAATAAAAGAATAACAACTTCGCGTCGTTATAAAAGTGAAGGCAGAAAGACTGAGCAGAATCAGAATTAGAACTTCTTCCGTGATCGCTATAGGTTTTGCTCCACCCGTACAATTATTTTTGATATCAACAATTTCTAGATGCTGTTCCGGGATGTTATTTTTGTGAAACTATCACATGCTTGCGTAGCCAAATGCACAAACGCTCACGAAATGCTCGCGATACTATCTCTTTCGTAGCCAGACTACAGTTCTGCGGCGTTTCGCATCGCAGAAATGCCATTCGGCTACGTGGCCTGATGGTTTCCCTTAGAACTCGATGAAATTATTTTTCCATGACACGGATATTAGATAGGTCTAGTTACTTCAGAATAACAATGTAGTAGAAGCAAAAGTAGATTTGACCTAGGATAGACACTTCTGGCTACGCTGCATAAGAGATAACCACAAAATTAAAATTTTAAAAAACCGCCCACCTCGACATAGTGGACCGATTTTTATGAAACATCGCACGGCCCGATTAACTCAGCTTTCAAAGAAATAAAGCTAAATCGAAATCGGTTTATCCATTCGGGAGCTACGATATCACAGACAGACACACACAGACACAGAGACAGACAGACAGACACGTCAAATTTATAACACCCCGTCGTTTTTGCGTCGGGGGTTAAAAACCGATCACCAGTAAGTTTTTATCAACAAGTACAGGGTGGCTAGCCGAATGGCACAATCGCTCACGAAACGCTCACGAAACGAAGCGCTAGTAGATATCTATCTCTATCGCGCTTGCGTATTGGCGCGACAGAGCCAGCGGCGTATCGCTTTCGTTTGGCGCCGGAGAAATGCCATTCGGCTACGGGGCCAGGCGTAAAATGGCGTAATATGCGGGAAATCGTATTAAACGTGATCGTTTTAAGCGGGTTCTACTGTATATGTAAAAATAGATTACCAATGCTGTTGCTGATCTTTCTGGCTGCAGTTGTGCTGACCCAACCCTTACCGAGGGCATAATCAGATATGAAGCCAGCGGGAAAACTGAGGATGTACATCACGACGTAAGGGGTCGCCGACAATACACCATTCTGGAGACCGAAATACAGTTTTTAAAATCTTTAATATTTTACAAGCGACAAAAAGCTAAGGTGAGCCGACGGGCCAAAGGCACTGTAATCACTTAGTATAAATCCAACAGTGATATCGGACGTGAGCAAAATATTATGAAATGGATCTATTGCACAATTTCACATTAATATATGCTTGTACAATACTGGATGGATGGGGGCATATCAAATTTTTCATCACATTTGCTGTTTAAAGGTCTCATTGCTTCTACGTGTACTCGTTGCTTCTATGTATTTTTTTATTCCCAAGGGAATAATTAATGGATTTAGTTTTAAAAATTAATACAATCCGTACAATACTTCAGGCAAAGGATGTTTCAATCAGCCAAGGATTTTTTTTGCACAACTAAAATTTGATTATTAACCTATAAAAACATATTATACGGTATGAAAAATGCATTTTATTTATGTTTTACAATTATTTCAGTGTGTTTTACATTTATTTTGTAAATTTCACGTAGATAAATCGTTATAATTTGCAATCTGGCAGGAAATTGTGACGGCCATTTCGATTTGCGCTTGACCGCGTTGCCATAGCAACGGGCAGTACAACACCGCCATTCATTGAAAATTTTGCCTTATGATTTTTTTTCTCTGTGTTTTCATCTCAAATGTGATGAAAAATATTGTGTGTAACTCAGGAGGTAAGGATTTTGTAAACTCGTGTCTATAACTCTCTCCAGCCTGCGGCTGTCGCGAGTTATTAACACTCGTCGACAAAATCCCCCTTACCTCCCTTGTTGCACAATATACTATTAAAATAGTGCAAACGCATACACACCCCAAAATTCCTAGGTAAAAGATTTGTATTAAAAAAAATAGAATATCTTCTTACCGCTTTGATGTTGACCCCGAGAACTTGGCTCATGTAGGACGGCATCTCAGTCATCAGGGTCCAGAATCCCCAGTTTTGGCAACAATGTACGATGATCAAGCTGATGAAGGGCATGGACGTCAATATTGACAGCCATGGCACTGGTAGTGTCTGCAATTGTGAGGCAATAGGAATTTACATACATACATACATACAATCACGCCTGTATCCCATGAAGGAGTAGGCAGAGCACATGAAACTACTCAAGTTTCAGTGCCACTCTTAGCAAATAAGGGGTCGATAGAAAACGAAAGTGTGACATTGCAGTGACAGGTTGCCAGCCTCTCGCCTACGCCACACATTAACCCATATCTCACAGTCGCCTTCTGCGACACCCACGGGAAGAAAGGGGGTGGTGAAATTCTTAACCCATCACCACACGGGATAATAGGAATTTGCTTGTGAAGAAACTTAGAAAAACATTTATGAATCAAAAAATTCACACAGGACTCGAAGTTGCGACCTTATTACAGTCTTCAGGGTTAGCACATGATTGGCGCCAGATTATGTCGCCACGACATAAACTATTTACCCTTCCGTAAAATAGGTATGTAATACTAATAACTTAATAAATAAAATTTTAAAAAAATGTGAAAATCTGATATTTCCAACATTTAGTGCAAAGATACAACATACTTTTACGAGTTCGTACATTCAAAATCAACTATACAAAGAGAATTTGCTTCTTATGTTACAGAATTTCCTTTTGTTTGGTTTCCCTTGACACGTTGTATATATATTTTTAAAATATTCAGTTAAAACAAACCTTCTTGCCTCCAACTTGACCCAAAGAAGTCTGAATATACAGTTTCTCTTCTTCACTTATCAATTTAGAGTCTTGCGGCTCTCCAGCTCCGATAAAGAAGTAAATGACTGTCCAGACGACTCCACAGGTACCAATAAAGTAGAATATGGCGGACCAGCCCCAATAGTCTGCCAAGAATCCGGCTGACATCAGCATTACTGCTGTCCCCAATTGAGCTCCTGAAAAAGATTTTACGAATGACGAATAAAAAATATATCACAGCAGCATCTTTGCCGTAAGGTAAGCGGGATAAATCTCAACTGGGGACCAATTGTAACTGATAATTTTTTTCCATTATATTATTACACTATGACGTTGAGTTCTACATGTATCCACTGAACACGCCTACAATATACAGGGTGGCCCATTCAAATCGGTCAGTATGGGAAAGTCTGAAACTATAAGACATACGAAGATTTGTTCTTAGGAACCATGTCACCGATTTTGATAAAAAGAAAAACTGCATTCATACAATTAAAAAAAAAGTGTACCCAGCTGGGGAATCGAACCCGGTTGTTTTGAAAAAATAAACTTACACTATTTCTATTCAGATATCGTTTGTGTAGGTCTTAAGCAGTAAATATCTCTAAGAAACATAATGTCTAAAATGAATAAAATGCATTTTTTTCACATACTTTAATTTATCATAGTAGGTGTTCAAAGTGACCACCGTCTTTTTCAATAAAATATTCAACACGTCTAGGTAACGATCTTACTATTGCATTTTGTATCTTCATGTGGTGAATCTGCGTTAAAGTTGACTCTATGGCTACTTTTAGGTCTTCAACGGTGTTATAGCTATTTTTGTACACTGTTGTAAAGATGAAGTGAACTTGCTGAATATTGTAACGGTGGTCACTTTGAACACCTACTATGATAAATTAAAGTATGTGAAAAAAATGCATTTTATTCATTTTAGACATTATGTTTCTTAGAGATATTTACTGCTTAAGACCTACACAAACGATATCTGAATAGAAATAGTGTAAGTTTATTTTTTCAAAACAACCGGGTTCGATTCCCCAGCTGGGTACACTTTTTTTTTAATTGTATGAATGCAGTTTTTCTTTTTATCAAAATCGGTGACATGGTTCCTAAGAACAAATCTTCGTATGTCTTACAGTTTCAGACTTTCCCATACTGACCGATTTGAATGGGCCACCCTGTATAACAGGTGGACACTCTATCTATTAATGCAAACATTGTAAAACATGGAAAGAATGGACCAGTTACATTTGCCCCATTTTCAAAATTTTAATTTTGTGGTTAGGTTATTAATAATAAAGTTTTGTAAATGTTTTTTTTTTACATTTAATTTGTTTACCACAAAATTATTCAATCAAAAATAGCACATCCGGTATCCGGCCGGATAGTACCTACGCCACTATCCAGTATCCAGCCGAATATTAAAATAAGGGCCGAATAGGCCGGACACCGAATAGTAACCGAATATTCGGTGCATCTCTTACTTCCACAAATGAATATTAACATTAAAAACTTTTGAACTGTTGAATTTTGTGTCTTATTTTAACTACTTGGAGGTGGAAAAGTATTTCTACTTTTTACTACATAAAATAAGTCATTTGAAACTGAATAGTCATTAAATTACGACAAACCACATGTTCACAATCTAACTGAAACAAAACAGTAATAAAGAAGGATAACTTAGTAAAAATATTTCATCAGTTAATTTTCATTCTGTGTCAGCACGCTTTGTAATTTGATATTACGAGGTTGCCTTTTGCCGTAAACATTTTACGAGCTACAACGCCATTCTAATCACTTATCTAAACTTTATGTTTGTGTTTTGTGTGTAACACGATTATTATCTTTAAGTGTTTTGTTACATTTTCGTCTAAACATGTACCTTCTTAGTATTTGCTTCTACGAGTATTTAAGTATTTATCCCTTTTCTCTCGTTCTAGTATTTATACCTACTTGTGGCGCAACGACCCGAAGTGAATCCTAGCTTCCGGCACAAAAAACCGCCATGCTTCTAATCTCTATCAAAAGCTGTTTCTGTATAACCGACCTAGTCAAGGTCACAATCACTATCGGTTTGACAACAATACAAAGTGTGTCTCTTTATCACACTTTGAAATTAGTGCAACAGTGAGAATAGCGGGAGAGAGAAATCTGAGAGTATTCTCTTTCTGACTAAGCGGGCCAAATCTCGACTGGGGGCAATTTGCAACTAATCCATTTTTTACCATTATTACACTATGATGTTGAGTTCTACATGTATCCACTGAACACGCCTACCATATATAACCGGTGGACACTCTATTTAATAATGAAAACATTGTAAAACATGGAAAAAATGGACCAGTTACATTTGCGCCTTATGATTTTTTTAGGGAACCACAGGATAAAGATCTTGTATCCGAGCCGAACATAATTCTAGAGGGAAAGTCACCAAACTCCAATAGCTCGGTTGCGTAATATAGACGGGGAAAGATCGCGCAGTCTGGAAAGCTTACAAGAAACATTCAATAACTAAATTTACCTGCATAAATGAAGGTCCCTAGTCTACTTTTTTCTTCTAGCGGGACCCATTTTCCAATAAGATTGTGCATGCTAGGATAAACGAATCCTTGGGCCAAACCTTGCAGCACCCGACAAGCACATACTGCGTACCAGCCACCCTGGAATTAATAAAAGGTTATTTTTATTTCAGCTTATAACAGTTCCACTCACTGATGACAAAATATTTACAAAATAAAAACAAAATGTTCGAAACATACAATTGAAGGGCGTTTTCCAAAATAAATATCGAATTTTACCAGATCTGTACGTGTCTGGGCTCATTCTTCTCAGAATCACGAGTTGATTCAATCCTGACACATTTTTTTTTATCGTCGAGATCGAATCAGCTCGTGATTATGAGAAGAATGAGCCCAAACACGTCCAGATCTGGTGAAATTCGATATTTGAGATTTATTTTGGAAAACGCCCTGAAACTTAGCTACCTACTGGAAACTTACTGGCTAGAGTTTCGACATTTGAAAATGTGCAGAAAATAGAAAAAATATAAATTATTTGGGAATTTATTGGTAATACATTACATTAACCATTTATTTTCTTTGTAGAATTGAAATGCGTAGTACTTCGTAGAGATAAGATTCAACCAAACACTCGAAATCACTGATTTGAAACTAAAACATCTTTCTGGTTGTCATCCATAGCTTAGCTCGTAGGTGTTAGTGACATATTGATTGATGATGACATAGGGTCACTTGCACTACCAAAAATGGAGGATTAACTCGAGGTTAACCCACCATTTTATATGTAATTTGACAGTTGACAGCTCACTAACCTTGAGTTAAGCGGGTGGTGCAAATGGCCCTAAGAAGTATAAGATAGATTATCAATGAAAAGATTACAAGAAGTCTGTCAACTCTTAAATGAAATTGAATTGAAGAATATTAAGTGTTTAATTGTGTTTCTATGAATGTTTGTTTTCACTTGTATTGACAGGGTTATTTGTACACTGAGAGAAATTTGCATTGTGAATTTACAAGTATCTTTATCCGAATCAGTAAACGTATGTTTAAAACAATATGAATCAAAATAACTTACGTAAATGACAAGTATCTTGTTGTTTGAGCAGCGAACATGAAACTTGGCAAAATAACTTACGTAAACAGCAGCCGTTGGCAAGATCAGAGAGATGATGGAGTTGGCTCCAATACTGATGCTGATGAGGAGGCTGCCGCCGACCTTGTCAGCTAAGAGACCGCCAGGCACCTGAAGGACCACGTAGCCCCAGAAGAATGAAGACAGGATCACGCTCTGAATCTGCATGCTCCAGTCGAATGTCTGAAAAAAGGTAGTAGTTTTTTTATACTACGAGTACGTCCGTGGCAAACAAGCATACGGTCCGCCTGATGGAAAGCGGTCACCATCACCTATGGACGCCTGCAACTCAAGGAATGTCACGGGGGCGTTGCTAACCCGTTAGAAACTTGTACACTCCTTTTTTGCTGTACACTGCAAAAAATTGTGTTCAAGTTCTAAGGAGAACACAATTTTTTGCTGTGACTCAAAGGACAATAGACGGAACACGGAACGGACGGTAGTTCCGTAGCGTAGGTCCTTTCGTCACTAGCACACCGCATCCTCGTTGAGTTCTGGCAGACTTACTCACCGGCAGGAAGACAACACTATGAGTAGGGTCTAGTACTAACGATAGTAACGTTCTTTAAGAACATTGTTTTATAATAAGAGTTTTGAATGATTCACGGTTATTTTCATTAGACTTATATTGACCGGGATATAGACCGTGATTACCTTTTTGATTTTTGTCGAGCTCCCGATATTTCGACGCAGATATTTGAACAAACGTAGTGACACTGTGAGTGTAGTGTGTTTGGACAGACCATCGAGTGTGAACGCGACCAGTGGTAACGCTGAAAGTGAACGCAGCCGACGCGCGCGAAGGAGGGTAGATCGCGCGCTGTCTATACAACTTTAACATCCACCCGCCTTTGTCAGTTTTCCGTGATCATGATGCATGCAACTGCGTCGAAATATCGGGAGCTCGACAAAAATCAAAAAGGTAATCACGGTCTATATCCCGGTCAATATAAGTCATTGTTTTATAGATAATACTCGTATTTCAAGTAGTACTAGGTACCTATTTTTAAGTAGAGACACTACTTAAAAATACTAATTACTCGTACATTATAGCCACTAAGTGCCAGAGAGGCGATCTGTTGTGTCAGAGGCTAGCTGGCGTAGCCGAATGGCAATCGTCGACGCCAGACGCCGACAGAAATGCAACCTGGCCCCGTAGCCGAATGGCATTTCTCCGACGCCAAACGAAAGCGATACGCCGCTGGCTCTGTCGCGCCAATACGCAAGCGCGATAGAGATAGATATCTACTAGCGCTTCGTTTCGTGAGCGTTTCGTGAGCGATTGTGCCATTCGGCTAGCCACCCTGGCCTGGCTCTGTGGCGCATTGTTGCGTATTGGCGCAAGAGCGATAGAGATAGAAAAGAGCGAAACAGATATTATCGTGAGCATTTGTGTACTTGGCTAAGTACCCAGGATTCTTATTTGGTCACTGAGCCAGTGAAGTAAATAAGCTGATACACTACTGTTCAATTATAAACTACTTAAACTAAATGTTACATACCTAATGAATACAAATATCTAAATGGAAAACAAATGACCAGTACTACCAAGTGCCAAAGCTGGATTTTGACCAGCGAGTAATTTCAGTTCTTTTTTATATCTTTTACAAAATAAATAAATATTTTCATTAATAAAACAGAGTGGTCAGTATTATGGCAAGCGAGCTCAGGGGACAGTTGACATAACACTCAAGTGAGGTAGTGTAAAAAACCAAAAATAAAATTTTGACAAATGACCGCGACATAGTTTAAATTGTCACCATGGCATAAGAACATGTACCTAATTTGAAATTACCTAAATCAAAATCGATTCTCCGTTCGTGAAATGCCGGACAGACACTACACAGACAGACAAACAGACAGACAGACAGAAAGACAGACAGACGACAGACATACAGACGGACAGACAGACAGGCAGACACGTCAAATTTATAACACCCCTTCGTTTTTGCGTCGGGGGTGAAAAAATGAAAAATATTTCGACAAATGACCTGCCAGTTTAAATTGTCACCTCATGATAATGTACCTAGTGTTAACTTGTAAAAGAATAAAATACGAAAATGTTATAACCTTATAGGATTTAGCTGTTAAAAACTTGTTAAGAAGTTCCGGAGTCTCGTCTATTAATAAATGTCACGGTATTTTCTTGCATGATTGCGCGCTCATTGAGTTTTTTGAGTAGGCAAGTATAAAAATCTGTTTGAGGTCATGTTGTTAAATTGAGATGTACAGTCTTCTAGTTTCTATATTATTTATAAAGTATTAAAGTATTTAATATTATGTTTGTATTAAATCTATGTTGAAATTAGCGAACAATTTCCCGCCATGTCGTTAGTTTCCAAAGGACCCAAAATTCTCGTTAGCAATGACCAAAGACAAAATGCAGCGAGCCGAATGGCAATCGTCGACGCCAGATGCCGACAGAAATGCAGTCTGGCTCTGTCGCGCCAATACGCAAGAGCGATAGAGATAGGTAGCTACGAAACAGATATCGTGAGCGTTTGTGCATTTGGCTACATACCCTGTTCTCCTTTTACTCTTTACTTACTACTTAATGTATCTGTTATCCGACCTGTCTTGTATCACTTGTATGGAAGTGAGTGCTGGGCCGTCAAGAAGAAGGATGAGAGAAGTCTGCCTGTGAATGAAATGAGAATGTTGCGATGGACGTGTGGTGTAACAAGACGGGATAGGATTCGGAATGAGTATATAAGGGGAAGCCTGAGAGTAGCGCCAGTGACAGAGAAGGTGAGAGGCAGCAGATTAGCATGGTATGGGCATGTAATGCGGAGGGATGAAAGTAATGTTATAAAACGAGTGGTAAAGATAAAGGTGGATGGCGACAACGGTAGTGGAAGGCCTAAGAAAAGATGAATGGAATGTGTGAACAATGATATGAGAGTGAAAGGTGTTAGTATGGAAATGCTGATAGAGAGGAATGGAGGAGGAAAATCTGCTGCGCCGACCCCAAATAATGAGAACAGGGCAAGAGAATGATGATGATGACTTAGTACTTAATGTAATACTCACGTTTTCCATCGTGGAGTCTGTCATGGCGACGATAGCCATACTCATGTTGACCCTCATACCGAAGGCCAACAGCATAGCGAAGAATAGCATCACACATTGTACATGCCGGATGCCTAACGCCGCTTCTGAAAAAGTTCATTTAATGATAGGAAGCTTCGTTACAAATTAGAGATAACCGTTCATCCGTTCGGGGGCTACGACGCCACAGACAGACACACACACAGACAGACAGACAGAACCCGTCGTTTTTGCGTCGGGGTTAAAAAAATACGACATTGAATCGCTTCTCATTCGATTCTAAACTTACATACATTGATGCCATTTTCCAAGTTATACTGCCAGTCTTAGGGGTTGAAAGAAAACGAAATAGTGATAATGCAGTGACATGGTGCTAGTCCAATTGCCCACAGCACGATTGAAACCGCATCTCACTGTCGACTTCTACGGCACCCACGGGAAAAAACGCGGTGGGCGAAAGTTTTAACCCTAGTTCTAAACTGTCACGTATATTTCTATATATTATTGTTATTAATTAAGTTAAAAAAATAAGTAAGTTACTGTATATTCAGGACGTTTCTAATAATATTTGCACGTGCGTTAGTGCACGTGGTGTTATTTTACGTCACTAGTGTCGATTAGCGCATTATGTAACTATGGCGAATTTTTTAAGGGCCACACTGTACCTACGTTGTACGATATACAATGTGCGAAAAGGTGATATCCGTACAGTGTAACTCTCTTCAGTCGTGTTCTGAGATAAAAGTACCAGTTCTGGACAGTGTACCAATCGATGCCACTTTAAAACATAGTCATTATCAAAAATGTGACAGAAGGATGTCATTTATTAGGCATTAGCATGTCGAGAACTAGTACTTTTACTTCACGGCCACTCGTAGACAATTTCACCACTGCTACCGGTAACATAGACTTTGAGAGAAAGCGAAAAGAAGAGGATAGACGCTCTCGAGATGTGGTGCTGGATATTATCACCCCATGAGATGGACAGACCAGGTGAATTGCACTCGCAGGGCAGCTGTCAGAGAAGAATAACGGAAATTTGTAAAACGTATCTCTCAGGATAGCATTATGACCACCACAACTCTGTTAAGAGTGATACGCAGAAGAAGAAGACCGGTAACATAATATTGTTTTACCTTTCGGAAGAGGGTTGTACTTTCCAAACGCCAAAAACACTATCGTTAATTTCTTTACACATCTCACTATTTTCAATTGGATCCTAGGCACATGAAACATTGCATTTAAAAGAAACACAACTAACGAATCAAACGATTAATAATCGTTTTTTCGACACTCAATAGTCAGTTCTTTTTATTAAATCTTAAACATTGTTGAACGATAAATTCAGTGCAGTCAACTTTAACAGTTAAAAGCAAAAATTAAACTAAATGCTATTTTTCCTTGTACTCGAACAATAGTACCTACGCTAGCGTTTCAAGGTTTATCATTCGATATCACGTTGGGCAGTCAATGAGTAATTAATTTTCCGTAAATTAGATTCGCGTATGTAATTTATGAGTTTTGTTGGTACGAGTAATTACTTGCAAATAACAATATTTAATGTAACAATAACACATTCAATTGCGTATTTTCATTGCAATAACACATAAGAGTTAGAAAATGGCTGCCGTTTTGAAATAATAGTGCAATTTAAATTTTAATGAGAACGTTTTGATGACGGCGGATTCTTTCAACAAATAATTAAGAATGTAAGTACTTAACTACTATGTTAGTAGTTCTAATTATTAATGAAAAAGACGTAAGAATCATCTATCTACTCTACCTCTATCGTGTCAATTTCCTAAAAGAAATATGGGCGCGAATGTTTAGAAAATATATTCCTATAGATAATTTGTTTTTCGCGCCTTCTTCTAGTAACAAACTTGGTTGGAATTATGTTTTCTATAAATATTAGTTATAAATATACACACATCGCTTATTATTATCTGGTAATAACAAAATAACAGTTACTTTTGAAGCTTTATTTGATACGCTATATTAAATTTGATGTTGACACTCTGATTTAGGCGCACTACTAGGTACGTAAAAGACGCCGATTAGCAGAAGAAACCATAATCAAAATCCGGATCAGGCCCCGTAGCCGAATGGTATTTCTGCGACGCGAAACAAAATCGAAACGCCGCAGAAAGGTAGTCTGGCTCTGTCACGCCAATACGCAAGAGCGATAGAGATAGATAGCTACGAAAGAGATATTGTCGTGAGCGTTTGTGCATTCGGCTACGCACACAAGTTTTTATTTTAGAGGCAGTCAGTATAGATGATTCTTTAAATTAATTTCATAATATTTCCACAAATAATGTCGTCGTATCTTATAAGAGAATCCGTTTCAATTGAGCTTAAGGGTGTAGATAAACATACATCTTTATTCATGTTATCGAGAAGTTATCTCTTTCGTGCTTTTTTTCTTTGGTGTATATCGGAGTCAACCATTCGTGAGAGGTTGAAGGAAAACTGGAAAACTAAATACATCATCGCGACAAGTAATTTTTTTTTTCGAGCGCAGACTTTTGGCCGAAGTGTGTGGTATTTCGTCGGTTTGGGCAACCTGCCGAATCCTACGCCGAGTCAGACGACGCAACGGAGCCACGCTGTTACGTCGTCGC
Organism: Leguminivora glycinivorella; assembly: GCF_023078275.1. Classification (NCBI taxonomy): domain Eukaryota; kingdom Metazoa; phylum Arthropoda; class Insecta; order Lepidoptera; family Tortricidae; genus Leguminivora; species Leguminivora glycinivorella. Next base: position 16,395,319 of record NC_062980.1, on the reverse strand, counting down.
CCAAATCAAATGTTTAATTATTATTTATCGTTTGTGTCTTGTTTTGTATTTTTTAGTTTCACAGTGCCTTAGTGTAAACTGTAATGCTGTGTTACTTTTTGATTAAATAAATAAATTACGCTGTTTACAGCTTACAGCTATGTAATAAATATTGTGAAGGATGTGATCTTTCATATAATCAAAGCTTATTACCACATAGTGGAATTTGATGAAAAACCTTTCATTATTACGCAATGCTTAAGAAAAATGATAAAATTAAAAAAAAAAAAATTTCCTTCGTACATACAATATTGTTTGAGCTAAATGAGAAGAAAATTTCGCCTGAGGAGTCGCTCTTGATACTCATAGATTATTATCGCCATTGCATATAAAAGTAGAAAAAAAATGTTGATTTTACCTGTACTGTCTAGAAATGCCACATGCTAGGTAGTTAACACTTATTAGGTATACCTATACATAAATATAATAGAACACATGACACGTGTTCGTATAATAGGAATGACAAATATGTATAATTTAATCTGGAATAATTAAGTAATATTGCCTTACTTATATTTTTAAAGATCAAATTCCGATCTAAGGTAGCCTAGGTACCTACCCGTACCAATGAAATTTTTAGGGTACCTTCCCATACCAGCGCAGTTTCAGAATTTGGGCCCCCCACTTAGCGTAAGTTCTTAACTCAAATTAACTCGATGTCAGTTTTGTGACGACTATTAAACATAAAATCTTGCATAAAATTGCATTTTAAATTAAGTTGATTTTCCCTTGTTTTAAAAATTTTAAAGACAATAGAAATGCTACTTTATTTATTTACATGAGAGTTAAAATTCCAATGAACCGAAATGTACATCTCATTGCACATTGGGCGGCAAGAGGATAAAACTACCAAATCGTGAAACGTGACTGCATTTTAGAGTCAGTCTAACCGTTCATGAAATCCAGTTTTTAAAAGAATATAATCAGAAAACCACAACTTACTTGGTTTCTTTACTTCTTCCATTTTATCACTTTAAAATACTTTGACTAAAATAACCTATTTATATTTTTTATCGAGTTTCAGAATTCATTAGTTTTTTGTAAGATTAGATGCGCGAGTCTGCGCATAGCGTTCCGCATGAACTGAGTATTGTTTTCCTTAACTACGACATATCAAAGACAATGCCGTAAAGGTTTAATCAGCTGACCATTGATTATTTCGTCTTGATGTTATGAATCAGCATATTTTATTGACATTTTGTCGTACTTGTATTGATTGCTTATCTCCTGGCGTTTAGATACTTGTTACAAGTATCTAAACGCCAGGAGATAAGCAATCAATACAAGTACGACAAAATGTCAATAATATGTCATGTAACTTGAGTTACATGATATACGCGTAACAAGTTTAATTCGTGTTTTTATGAAAGTCTTTACCTACCAAGTGAAAAAAAAATCATACATCTCTTACCAATTCCTCATACGAGCTTGTCACTAAACTCGTGTAACTCCGTTTTTGCCCTAGTGAGCTGTGGCTATCTCCCGTAACTAACAGTTACAGTAGATAGCCACGACACGCCTTTTACGCATCGAGCAATTTGGAACTCAGTTACGGTACTTAGGCACGACAGACTTAGTCTTATATTATAGGCAAGGCAGTCATAGAAGACTTTGCCTTTATAGACAGACATAGAAAACTGTACTGAGAACACTGCATCTATAGCTCAGGCAATAACTCAAGTCATAGCCATATTTAACATATATTGTCCTTGTATTTAGAAGCCAACAGAATGGTGTGGCGGGTGTTAAGAGTCATTTCTATACTAATCTTTATTTTATAATAAACGGCTCGTTGTACCGAGAACCGACAGAATGGTACCTTTTCACGGCCGGCATACAAGCGCAATTACGTTCCTTACCTGCACCTAAATTTTACGGCATGCACTAAACAAAGGATTACTTGACCTAAATTGTAAAGAACTAACCTACATTGTGTATTGTTAGCTAAGCAAGAGAACATGCAAACAAAAACTGGAACAGGACAAAAAATGCAACAGCTTACGAGTCATTGCTCCTTTCTTTATTATCTATCCATCCCATTGTATTGTTGAATGTGGGTTACTAGGCCAGTAGTAATAAGGAGGTCACTGACCCATATTTCGCTAAACAATAGTACGGATAGATAACAAAAGATTTGGGTCAACCTGCTAACAAAAAAGGTGCATTGTTTATCTACAATTTAGGTCAGTAGTACAATCCTTTGTTAAGTTTATGCCGTAATTTATAAGAACGTAATAAATATAAATTTAACATCATATTAAGGCTAGATCTAAATGTGATCTAGATTACATACCTATATAGTTATCTGATCAAACATTCAAATACTATATACAACGTGCTTTTATTGAATTCCGACAACTTTAAGGGAAGGTTTGTTTATTAGGTCAAATACATTTTTTTAAGAAACTGCTGTGTTAACTCTTATTCACAAAAAATAATTAAATTACTGAACACGGGTGGTTCAACATTTACCACTTTCTAATGTTATTTGTTTTGACATGTGCCGTCAGACAATTAACACGAATTAATTAATTTATTATGTATGAAAACGAAAAATAATTTATTTTTTATATACTGCGTGTTTTCTGTTAATGGGCCTAACTATGTGTCGAATTTAACGGGAAACGAAAAAAACACGATGTATAATTATTAATTGATTGAATTACAACATTACTACAACAATAAACTTGTATCTAAGCCAACTGAGAAAAATATTTTAGTTAACGTGTCGTGCCAAACTACTGTAACTTGAGTTACAAGACGTCGCAAAACAGACTTTGTATGGGGAGCCTGTCGTGCCTAACTACTATATAGCCTATAATTTTAAATATATCCAAAAAATATGTTTTTTTTTGTGCATCTACATCAGCATTACACTTACTACAATGTAACTGTATAGTTTTTTCTTAGTATTTCCACACCAGTATTGAATGCAGATCGAATTACCAAAAAAAACTTTAAACTGATTTTACTCAAAACTATGTTTTTCGAGTTACATGAGATAGGCGTGACACGGCAGTGTAGCTTATGCAAGTTGAATGATAAGTAAAACAAGAAAAATGGTTTTCTTCACATATATAAATCGTGATATTGTCCTTAATATTATTTGATGTTGTTGATTGTCCTAGAGCACCCCATAGGTACATAGGGCCTCCACAAGATCCTTACACGCCTTTCTATCTTGAGCCACCGCCTTGTCCTCGTTCCAACAGTCCGAACTCCCGCAGCTCGTTCTCTACGCTCCGCCTCCAGGTGTGTACGAGGCGTTTGAAGGCTCGCTTTCCTCCTTGAGGCCGCCACTCAAACGCGATACTGGCGCTGTTAATAGCTCCTCTTCGAAGGGTAAGACCGATCCATCTCCATTTCCACTAGGCCACTTCCTGTGCGATCGGAGGTTGTCAGCACATACTCCACAAATCCTCATTTCTTATGGTCTTCGGCCAGAAGATACGGAGGATCGACTGGAGGGACTTATTGACAAACACCTGTAGTTTGTGCGTTAGCCCTTTGTCCCTCCATGTCTCACAGCCGAAGAGCAGCACGGACTTGACAATGGATTCGAAGAGGGAGATTTTTTATTTGGACAATAATTATTACAGAAAAATGAGACAGAAGTTGAAACCGGAGTTGGAAAGGGTGTACTTTCTCTGATCTAATCAGCGATGTCTTTATAATGATGATTTTATAACGGCAATGCAAGAGGTTTAACAAGAATTTAGTTATAAAAATGAAAGCAAAGATTTGAGAACCTTATTCCTTCTGTCAGCGCCTTCAGTCAAAGTGGAAAGCTAATCAAAGATTTAAAAAGTACCAAATAATCGTTTGATGTGCCTCGGTGTAATGCCACAACGCAATTGGTTGGCGAATTTGCAATCAGGTGCGCGATTGGTAGCAACTAATTGTGTTAGACTGTACACTGTACAGGTTGGCTCTAATAGACCGCTGCATTCGGTTGACGAAACATTAAGTGAACCAATATCTCAAACAAGATCGGTTCACTTTATACAGAGTGTAAATTTAACCCTTAATCAAATAACGGGAAATTATTTCCCACTTCATCATGTCACCACAAAATATTTATTATCTTTTTATTGGGACTACTGAGCGATGCCAATCATACAGATCAGATTTGAAGTCTCAGTATAACATTTTTAATGAGAAAAAAGGCAGCAATTTTCTAATGGTCGCCATTTGTGACCAAACGTCAACGTCAAAGTCACATGTCATGATTTTTTGTGCGTGCTTGAAGGCACTTAAATTACCTAAAAACTGTTCTTAGTTTTAAAAAATCTCAACAAAAAACATAAGAAATATAATTGAATAACTTATACCTTCCTACTTATAATTGAAATTAAAATTTTATCCATACAAAATAATGCGGTTCGTAGTAATGTAATGCAAACACACTCGCGTTTGGCAGTGTCATTAACCTGTCATCGCAATCATGTTTACAGTACATCGCTGTAGAGAAAATCAAAAATAAATTCTGGATGAAAATTAAGCGTAACTTAAAAACACCCCTTAATTAATGATAACACTAAGAAATTCTATTTCTGGTTTTAATTTAATTTATCGCCCTTAAAAATAACTGTATTTCGTCAACTTTACCATTTGGACCGATTTTGAAAACAATTTTTTGATTGAATGTATTATGCATACAGATTGGTCCTATTTTTATCAGAACCCGGTTCTGATGATGGGATCCTGGAGAAATCGAGGGAACTCCTCAAATCTGAAAGGCATACATATGGTGATTTTTGTGTTTTTAAAGGAACACCATGCATTTACGTACGGAACAGTGACATTTGGTGCAGTGGAACTGCTGATGATGGTCAGAACGGAACTCTTCAAATCTAAACGGCACACTTATAGTTAATTTGGTATTTTTATAAGAACAGCATGCACTTACATCCAGAACAGTGACATTTGGTGCAGTGGAACTGCTTATGAAGATCAGAACGGAACTCCTTAAATCTGAACGGCACGCTTATAATGACTTTGGTATTTTTATAAGAACAGCTTGAGTTTACGTTCAGAACAGTGACATTTGGTGCAGTGGAACTTCTGATGATGATCAGAGCGGAACTCCTCAAATCTGAACGGCACACTTATAGTGACTTTCGTATTTTTATAGGAACAGCATGCATTTAAGTTCAGAACAGTCACATTTATTTGTTAGGAGATTTGTTCTATTTGTTATGCTTACATATTGAGTTTTCAAATTTGTCAAGCTCGATTTCTTATAATCGGATATCGGATTCATGAGGAATTGAGGAAACTCTTCAAACCTTAATGGTATAGGTATTTCCTTTGTGTTTCCATCAAATATTTACATTAAAAGCAGTTTAAAAAAATACCTACACATTTCTACATAATCCAACATTCGGAAGTACCTTTCACCAGAACCCCAAAAGCGGCGGTTTTTTTTTTCCTTAAAAATTATCTTAGTAATCTTATCATGCGTCTTACGCAAATCTACATCGATGCGTGAGAATGAGTCGGAAAACATAACATCTATGTGTCCCTTTGGCTGTAGTAGCCGTAAGGTACGAGATGCTCGATAAGATACCCAGGGTGTACTTTTTATAACCGGCAATATTTTCTGGTTATACTTGGCTGTCTATGTAAAAATTTCTCTTGTCAGTCCTGCGGTAGACTATGTCGGTCTCGCATCGGTCTAATAAGTCATCAGAAAAGGTGCTCTTTGAATATTACACCATAAATCGTCTGCAACAGACGTTAAGGCCAATGATGATGATGTAAAAATGAAACAAAACGTCAAATATCTTATTTATTTCAATTTTAACTCAATTTCACCTTTTTATTCCGTCACAAAAAGTTCTGAACGCGTGCCCGCGCAGCGATGACGATTGACAGTGTTGATCGGGCGATTAGGGCGATTTAATACTATTCCTATTGTACCGTCATGCGATTGGTATCTTAGGAAAATATTAGGTAAAATGAAGGCAGCTATAGGTAGCTCAGTAAATATTGTCAGTTATAAAAACCGGCCAAGAGCGTGTCGGGCCACGCTCAGTGTAGCCCAAGTAACAATTTCTGGTCCTATAGTGGTCGAGAGCACCAAATTAAATCACATTAAATGGTCCTATAAATAGTCTATATTGGTACTGTAGAGCCGATTTGGCGCAATTATGCAGCCATTTAGTGATATAATAGGGCTATAGCAGTATCATCCGTGACGTTTAAGGTCTATAATGGTGATGTGATGATGACTATTGTGCTAATTTGTTGACATAGAGGACACAGTAACGCTATTATAGTATCAATTTATGCTATAGTAGCATTTGAGATTCCGTTATACAGTTTTTTTGTTCTGTAATAGCAGTTGCCGTCCCTTTTAATGCGAATGAATTAAATTTCTAAAATAATTTAATGTGTGTAATATTTAACAAAAACTGTTCTAAACGAGGAACTTTATGAAAAGTGGCGTGTGAACTTGTGAAGTTTAGTGTCAATCAAAATAATTTGGATTTCGTATAATTCCATCATTACTGCAAAAAGGTATGCGATGGAAATTTTACCGTTAAAAGAATATTAGTTTAATGGAGTATTTTAAGTGCGCCCTCGATTTATACCTGTTTTGAATAAAATAAATAAATATAATTTAATACAATAAAATTATTGGCACCATAGTTTCTACTATGGATCCAAGAAGTAAAACACACGCTTTTATAGTTCGACTATGTCACTTATCATACGCATTCACTGCCATAAGCCCGCCATTGTGGATTCAATTAGGGTTGCATGAGACTTTAACTATGATCCAGTTTAACTTATAAGTTCTTTATATAGAAAACAATACTTGTTTTCAATGTTTTACTATAGAAAGATCTTCTAAACAGTTTTTTTTTTTTATAAAACATATAGTAAACTCAGCTATAACGCTATTGTGTTTTAAAAGAGATATCGAAACCATTATTCCACAGTTCTGTGATATAAAAGAGTAATTGTGACGTATACGGCGATGAGATATAAAAGGCATTAGAAAACGACTATTAACGCTTTTCAAAGCTATATAAACGTATCCTAAAACTTCATTATATAGCAAAATAGCTCTATAATGGTATTCATATCACTACTACAGTGTTAAATACTGTAGCAGTGTTTTCCAAAGCCACTATATCCTTAAATAGTGGTATAGTTAGGTTTTAATTTCTGTTAAAATACGACTACTAAAAATACTATAAGCGGCTTGTTGGGAACCTTAATAGGTCAAATTGATAGCATAACAGTGATTCCTAGCACTATTATACAATAATATTGTTCTTTAGTAGGTTATTTGATCCTGTATAGACCAGGCCTATAGCGGCTCTATAAAATGGTGATATAAACGTTTACATCACTTCCTAATAACACCTTTTAGCTGTATAACACAACAACCATAGCGGCTTGTCGGGAACCTTAATAGCGTAAATTGATTGCATAACAGTGATTTCTAACACCATTATATAATAATATTGTTCTATAGTAGTCATATTTGATCCTGTTATAGACCAGGCCTATAGCGGCTCTATAAAATGGTGATATAAACGTTTACATCACTTCCTAATAACACCTTTTAGCTGTATAACGCAACAACTATAGCGGCTTGTCGGGAACCTTAATAGCGCAAATTGATTGCATAACAGTTATTTCTAACACCATTATATAATAATATTGTTCTATAGTAGTCATATTTGATCCTGTTATAGACCAGGCCTATAGCGGCTCTATAAAATGGTGATATAAACGTTTACATCACTTCCTAATAACACCTTTTAGCTGTATAACGCAACAACTATAGCGGCTTGTCGGGAACCTTAATAGCGCAAATTGATTTCATAGCAGTGATTCCTAACACTATTATACAATAATATAGATCTATAGTAGTCATATTTGAGCCTGTTATAGAACAGGCCTATAGCGGCTCTATAAAATGGTGATATAAACGTTTACATCACTTCCTAATAACACCTTTTAGCGGTATAAGCTTATAGAGCTAAAAGGTGTTACTGGAGGCTTTTATACGACAAGCGGTCACGCCGAAAACCTTTATACGACATCTATAGTAGCTTTTGGCGTCGAAAACCAAAATTATAGCACTAAAATGTTACTTGGGAGGGTTCCGTAGTTTTCCGTATTTTTCTCAAAAACTACTAAACCTATCAAGTTCAAAACAATTTTCCTAGAAAGTCTTTATAAAGTTCTACTTTTGTGATTTTTTTCATATTTTTTAAACATACGGTTCAAAAGTCAGAGGGGGGGGGACGCACTTTTTTTTCCTTTATGAGCGATTATTTCCGAAAATACTAATATTATTAAAAAACCATCTTAGTAAACCCTTATTAATTTTTAAATACCTATCCAACAATATATCACACGTTGGGGTTGGAATGAAAAAAAATATCAGCCCCCACTTTACATGTAGGGGGGGTACCCTAATAAAACATTTTTTTCCATTTTTTATTTTTGCACTTTGTCGGCGTGATTGAAATACATATTGGTATCAAATTTCAGCTTTCTAGTGCTAACGGTTACTGAGATTATCCGCGGACGGACGGACGGACGGACGGACGGACGGACGGACGGACGGACGGACGGACGGACGGACGGACGGACAGACAGACATGGCGAAACTATAAGGGTTCCTAGTTGACTACGGAACCCTAAAAATTATATCCTGTATTACAGATGCAAAACAAGATTAAAGATATGATCTACAATAGCACGTTTTTACTATCATAAGATACAGTTGACATTATCATAACACTGAAAGGCAAGTACCTACTGAAATAAAAATCAATACATCTGACATTATCATAAAAATTGACTTTTGATGACAATGAAAATATATGATATGTGTAGGACATAAACTTTTTTTTCTATGCATATTTTATGACTATTCTCTCATGGGTGTAGAAGTCGACTATAAGAGGCTCTATTGAGGTGGATCATGGGCTAGCCTAGGGTTAACCTCTCGCTGCTAAACGTGGCACAAAAAATTTAGTACTTTTGTGCTTTCCCTGCCCATTTTGGGAATAACTGGGCATTTACATCTGAAGCTAATAAAAGGAGCGGAAAGGAAGTTGCTCTATACAAAGATAAATAAAATTCTTTATTTACTTATTTTGTAATATTTTGTAGTATATTCTTTAGTCACAGTTGTACTTTAACAACCTTTATAATTACAAAACACAAAATAAAAGCAAAATTACAACTCAAATGATTCTAAAAGTCACCGACATTCAACTTTACGTTTACGAGAATCTTTTCAAACCCTCTAGTTTTACTGTGCCTACGTGCCTGGCAACCGAACGCTTACAGCTTACTGTTAGGTGTTATAGCAATCGCTACCCGAGTCTAAAAATATCGATTCAGGAATTCGATTATGACAAATTATTTATTATTATTCGTCAAATTAGATTATGATCAGGGTTCGGATATCTCGTAGCATGGTAAGACGTTAGAGAACCATGGAGTCGATAATTAACATTAAATTTAATTTATACTCATCACAGAATTAGATTTAGATAGAAGAAACGAGTTCATTTATTTGTATGGCGGCCGAGCGTGTCAGATTTTGTACTGAAGTTGTTACTTGCCTGTGATTTTAAATATGTCTCAGGCCCTTGAGTGTTGATAAGTTTTATGTTGTTGCAATTAAATATCATGTAACGAGGCATTTTTAATGTTTTTGTTGACTTCAACTTACAAAAATTGACGCCCGAAAGCTGCAAGCTGCGATTAAAGACGGACAACTCAGTGGATTTCACTGAGTTCATTTGACACGCTAAGTAGATACGTTTGCTTGATCTATGGTTTATATGACATCTGTGATACTCATACTTATTCTCATGTATATAATTTGTCACAAAATGCTTTTAATTTCATCTAAAACGATGAATTATTAAAACTGTATGACTTAATGTTAACTATTAAGACAATAAATGAAAGAAAAATTAATTACCTACCTAGTTATACAGACTTTTATTGCAGTAGAAGCACTGGCTATTTCATCAAATTTAGTCACTTGCGTCATGTACTGTGTCAGTCATTAAAGTAATTTATTTACAATTTTTTTACGTAGTATACAACATAGTGTAGCAGTCTTTTTTTCATTTGAAATATAGTTTTATTCAATTCCAAATTATATTTAATTCGTTTATAATCAACTTTTGGAATGAGTATGTGAGTATGAGTGTGAGTTAGTTGACTTTTATGTTAAAATCGACTTCATGGTTCTCTAACGGCTTACCATATATCTGAACCCTGATTATGATACACTATTTCAATGCCCGTTTGATCTGTAGTGACTCTGTCCTTGAATCCTAATCCTAGATTTGGATACCGGTAAGGATATTTATTTGTGGGATGATGTAATTTTTATAATCGGCAATATTTTGTGGTTAAATAAAACAACATCAAGTACCTACCCTATTTCGTTAAAAAGTAGCGCGTGCGCACAAGCCGCCATATAGCAGTGATGTCATGAGGCGAGTTGTTTGGGAAATTAAGCAATTTTTACTTTAATGCACCGGCGCGCGCTTGGTGTCCGTAATTTCTTGGAAATATATAAAAATTGTAGGTTAAGTATAATGTACACATACTCGTAAAAAAGTGTTTGAAGTTCTGTATACCTCCATAAATGTTGTCAGTTATGAAAATTACAGCCTGTATTGAAACAAAGTGCACCTGAGTAGTCAATGTTTCACCTGCGCAAAGAATGTGTTTACGTGCGTAACACACTTAAAGCATTTAATTTTATTTCAATGGCGATACACTACAATACATTTCAATAGTTTTTTTTTTTACAATAAAACGGACCTAATGAAAACTCGTATTTGTATATTTATAATATCGTTATCTGAGTATCCACATTCTTTTCTCAGGTTTACATTGTGACTTTGAGTAAGAATGTACCTATTAGTATCGAGGTCTCAGCGTCATCATCATCTGAGCCATTACAGCGGTGGATGGGCCTTAGCCTGGTCAATCAGGTCTCTCCACTCCGAACTACTTCCTTCTCCTAATTTTCACTCCTAACGTGTTCTGGTATACGCCACCTAGCTATCAGAACATGGCTATATTAAATTTCCGAGCTCATATAACCGGACAACCTTCAAATCAAGAGTGAACAGGCATCTTCTGGGCGAGCTCACTCCATCGTAGGCCACGTCTTGGCCTTTTGCTAGTCCGTGGCAAAGAGTAAGCCCAGTTATAATAAAAAACCGGCCAAGAGCGTGTCGGGCCACGCTCAGTGTAGGGTTCCGTAGTTTTCCGTATTTTTCTCAAAAACTACTGAACCTATCAAGTTAAAATCAATTTTCCTAGAAAGTCTTTATAGAGTTCTACTTTTGTGATTTTTTTCATATTTTTTAAACATATGGTTCAAAAGTTAGAGGGGTGGGACGCACTTTTTTTTCCTTTAGGAGCAATTATTTCCGAAAATATTAGTATTATCAAAAAACGATCTTAGTAAACCCTTATTCATTTTTAAATACCTATCCAACAATATATCACACGTTGGGGTTGAAATGAAAAAAAATATCAGCCCCCACTTTACATGTAGGGGGGTACCCTAATAAAACCTTTTTTTTCCATTTTTTATTTTTGCACTTTGTTGGCGTGATTGATATACATATTGGTACCAAATCTCAGCTTTCCAGTGCTTACGGTTACTGAGATTATCCGCGGACGGACGGACGGACGGACAGACAGACATGGCGAAACTATAAGGGTTCCTAGTTGACTACGGAACCCTAAAAATGGGCTTGTGATGATCGAGGTCTCATAGCACTGGTTTAAAACGTAATACCTAAGAGTGCACGTGCTCGATTCGGTAGGAACTGGCGATCTGGGTCGTAAGTCCGGGCGTAAGTACCTACTATCCCAATTAGGCCATAACCTCAAAATGTTTGACACCTAGTCGTCGTAAAGCGTTCGGCATAAAACCTCAGCGTCGGGTGCTCAAACATTCAACAAACATTTATTTACTTTGTACCTAGGTTAGTATCCGGTAATATTAAGGTTGGTGTTTTTGGTTTCGATTTTGCATATACAGGCTGTAATTTTTATAACCGTCAATATTAATTTTGACATGATGGGCTGGCTTTGTTAAAAAAAATAAAGCATAAAATAACATAAACTTATAGTTTGATTTTACAAAACTCTGATAAACTAAAATTGCTTGACAATATCTTTGAAACTATCAATTTCCCGAATCCGACTTTTCCCATAAACAATGCACTGAATTTGCTTGCATTGTAAACTTAATAAAAATGTTTGACTTAGTCGAACAAAAAACTATGCACTATCAGAAATGAAACTATGACAGTCAAAACAAAAGTTTGTAAAACACTGGCACGATCCGGTCTACCTGTCCATTTACGATTGCAACATTGATCCCTTTATCCGAATTTTCGACTCGGGGCCCATTCGATTCCACCGTACAATACCCTTGTCACTCGTATAAAGGCAGCCGGTAACGTGCATAGGAACAAACGTATGCTTTGATGTTGATGGCTCATAGCCATTCTAATAATAGGCTTACAAACATACACGTGGAATACGCGTGCGGAAGTGCGGTGTGGCAAAACATAATTATTAATAGACGATTAAGCAAATCTTGTCACTAAAAAAGGCGCATAGAGTGAGAGTTTCGTAATCACATGGTTTGATTCAGTTAGGAGGTCGAACTAGTTCCGGTTCTACCTCAGAGATAATAATAATAAATAATAATAAATCGACCCTTGCCGCCGTGACCGGTTGGCCGAGTGGTTGAGGCATCCGTGGCTATAACGGAGTACGCTGGTTCGAATCCAGACACTTGGAGGCCTTGGTCATTTTTTCTTTGTATATGACATTTATTTCAGTTTATAGTTTCGAGTGAGTGAGTTGCAGGCGTCCATAGGTTACGGTGGCCGCTTTCCATCAGGCGGACCGTATGCATGTTTTTTTTTAAATACCTCGTCGGTGGCAAACAGGTATACGGCCCGCCTGATGGAAAGCGGTCACCGTAAACTATGGACGCTTGCAACTCAAGGTTTGCCACCGACGAAGTATAAAAAAAAACCTTCGGCCCTAAATTACATTAAATTTCTCAGTCGACTTTGTTAGTGACTAGATTTGCTTGACCGTCGTCATAAGAAGTTTGCTTTTTATTTTCATTGGGGAAATGCTTTTACGCATGCCACCCGGTCCGGAGGAACTAGGAGCGATGACAGACTGACCAATCTAGAAGACCTCCGTCTTAAACCACCAACAAATTCCGGGTCCGCCGTGAGTGACCAAGTATATAAGTAGTATATTGTTTAAAATACATATATCTTGAGGTATGATTCTCAAACTTTCACAGATAAATATCACACGAGATTATGCACGATACTTTTTTATTGCCCTGACAGGAGGTACCTACATAATAACTTTATAAATTAAAATTAGATCAACTTCACGCATATTAAACGGGATCGCAAATTTTCAAGGACCCATAAAAAGTTATTCCTTTCTGAAGTTGACAAATATTGTTTTCAAAGATATTAAACATTTAGATAGTGAAATCGAGCCCGATTGAAGTTAAAATTAATTCCATATCGACAGAAAGCTTCATATAGGTTAAATAACAATACTTATATAGGCTTAGAATCATTCATTTGCATGCTAATTCAATGGCATGGATAAGACTAGGCTTAATTTATATATATAGGAAAGCCATTTAATTTAAAGTAAACATTTGTGTAAATTAGGTGTAAGTTTGAAAACAATCGAAAAACAAACAACTTATTTGTACGCGTGGTTAATTTGACTGGATATAAATTGACCGGGATATAATACCGTCTAAATCTCGGTAAAATATTTCTAGTCTTTTAATTTGTATTGATGTCATATTATTTTGTTCTGCTCTATTTCAGCAAAAGTCGAACTCTCAAAAAAAGTTTACTTTCCAAAATAATAGGTAGGTATATTATCACCTCCTTGAATATTGATTTAAACTTTCACGATTTTTACACATCCTTGAATATTGCCGGTTATAAAAATTACACCCTATATAATACTTTACAAATTTTATAAAAGACTTTTTTAAAGTTCGGATGATCAGATGATAGACATCACAAAATAATGCGCTTAACCTAACCGCTCTGTAAGTAGAGCTATAAATCTAAAAAAAAAATAGGATTAATTTCAAGAAGTACGTTATTTGAGGTTTTTTTTACATACCCTGCCAATATATCCAGCAAATATTGACGGTTATAAAAATTACACCCTGTTTGATAAAGTATATAAACCCACTTATGCCAAATAATAAACCGTCACATACATAACCAAACAATAGCCATAATTGGCACAATCGCGGTGCCATTTAATTGGTGTCATTACCCTAAGAGCAACGTAAACGCGAACACGCGTATTCCTTGAGACCCACTCCTTGCTTAATGGACATTTTCTAGATAAGATGCTTAATAGCTGGTAATAAACATTAGGGATGCCCCGGTTTTGGCCGGATAATAAATATTCGGCCTGGCGAGCATTTTGTGTCATGTTTAATATGAAAACTGGCGTACCTATCCGAATAGGGATGACGAATACATAAAAAAATGGCATTCTGTTTAGTCCGTCAGTTAGATCGTCCAAAAATACTGAACACATATTTTTCGCTTTTTCTAATTAATGAAAAAATACAATGATATAGAGCGGAAAGTTCCAGGGTTGTGACGTAACTTGTAAGTAAAAATTGTACCTAGGCGTGACGTTACGCGAAACTTCAACTTTTCGTTTACGAGAAAAAAGAAAAAATACGTGTCAAATATTCTTTGATAATCTAGTGGACGGACTAATTAGTTTTTTTTAGTCGTCTCGCCTAATTGATACTGGTACGTAGCCGAATGGCACAAACGCTCACGAAACGAAACGCTCGTAGATATCTATCTCTATGGCTCTTGCGTATTGGCGCGACAGAGCCAGACTACCTTTCGCGGCGTTTCGTTTTCGTTTCGCGTCGCAGAAATGCCATTCGGCTACGGCACCAAGCATCGTATTAAATGAAACGTAACTGACTTTGGCCCTCTAGAGAAGCGAAATCGTTGAAGCTCCTTATCTCTCTCTGTCATGTCGTGTGTTCGTTTGGCCATGATAGATAGTAGATAAGCAAAATTCGGCCGAACAGTGGACACTTTATTTATTCTATGGCATAAGTATATTTACATGTCACTGCATTATACTCGTACAATTAAAAATTTAATCTAGAAGTGTAAAATAGTCCACGGCTTTCCCGTTCAAGATTTTGAGCTCTCAAGGCAATAAGCCCTAAGCCCTAAACGGTTCCTGAATATTCGGCAAAGAGGAATAGTTGACGAATATTCGTGACATCTCTAGTGCACATTTCCTTTATTCTCAAGTCGCTGTCGGGCGCACGCCTCTGAAGAATCAACACCGAACCCTGCTCAGATCCCTGGATTTGAGATCCTAATCCAAAAAATGTTTGATATTTGATTTATTAAAAGCTGTATTTAAACGGAAAATATTTTGTTTATCCCACAGCCCAGTATTTAATTAATTAATTTCATACAATCGTGTAGTAGATTTCATCAACTCTCAAATTAGTCCTAAGGTACATCTTGGCGGAATCTGCCTCTGCGTTCGTCCTATGACGCGGGCAAGGTAGCATCTGCTCGGTGTACCCCTTACATTTCGTTAAAGTGTCAGGTCTAGTATACCTGAGCATTTCTTTTTTTTTTGCCACTTTTATGAAGTGTTATATTTTTGAAAAAAAAAAAAAAATGCTATTTCCACTCAGAATTACTAGCTTTTTCAATCCTAGTAGTTAAAACAATTGTCCCATACGATTTTTTCTTATTTTGTTACCATTTTCCGTGCATGTTGTATGGGGTAACAAAAGAGGAAAGTAACAACACTGACACTTTTTGTGTCCCAGTGAGATTGAAAGTACTCGTGATTCTGAGTACAATTGACCTAAAATTCCCTAAAACAATCAAAATTGTTTTATTGGCAAAAAAAAAAGAAATGCTCACCTAATGGTTTCCGTGATGGAAAAGACGGAAAACCATAATAACTACTACTACTAATGTCAACTGAGAATTTTGGTACACCTTTTGAAGATATATTCTAAATGGTTCATCCATGGCCAGTGAATCTTTTCATTATCCATACTCCATACTAATACTATAAATGGGAAAATGTTTGTGTCTGTTTGTTTGTCCGTCCTTCACGGCAAAACGGAGCGACGAATTGTCGTGATTTTTTAAGTGCAGATAGTTGAAGGGATAAAAAGTGACATAGGCTACTCTTTGTCTCTTTCTAGCTCGAGCGAAGCCGCAGGCAAAAGCTAGTATAGTTCTAAAGGGAAATTACAGATACACACACTTGGTTGCTCATGCTCATGTAATATACCGCTATTCATTTGTAGCTATTTAATCCCTGAGCTAAAACCGAAAAAATCTTCGATTGCGGGAATTTTCCTCTCTAACTCCCACAAAGGCGCCATTAGAGTGAACTTACGGATTTAGATTTTTCCGCTTATAGTCCATATAATATAATTTGAGATACAAATATTCACGAGTGACTACTGGCTCACTTTTGGCTCACACTTGCCTGCGGTTGCTAATAGCAACAGCATGGATCAGGCGTTCGTTATTTCCGCTCGCACAGACTACTTCTTCACTAGACGGAGCATTCAAGCCAAATCAAAGTCACCTACACATATTTCGCACGTAGTAATTTAGTATGGAAACCAAACCGCTTCAATCAGTACTGTAGTGTCAACATTGACAACCAGAACTAGTGTAATTTTAAAATACTAGCTTTTGCCCTCGGCTTCGCTCGCGTTAGAAAGAAACAAAAAGTAGCCTGTGTCAATCCCCATCCCTTCAACTATCTCTACTTAAAAAACCACGTCCATTCGTCACTACGTTTTGCCGTGAAAGACGGACAAACAAACAGACATTTACACTTTCCCATTTATAATATTAATAATAAGTAGTAAAATATTATATCGGATATTCTTACACAGATTGACTAATACCCACGGTAAACTCGAGAAGGCTTGTGTTGTAGGAATCCAGACAATAAAATATATGATTTACATTAATTATACATAGAAGCCATCCATGACTCAGGAACAAATATATCTTTTCATCACACAAATAAATGCCCATACCAGAATTCAAACCCAGAACAATCGGCTTAGCAGGCTGGGGCCACTACTCCACAAGGCAGCCAGTTTTACGCCGTGGCTTGCGTGGGCGACGGTCGCGCGATGGTCGCGCGACGGCGATGCGACGCATACGAAATCAAACCTTATCGATATGGAAGTATGAGACACGACGGCGACGGTCGCGCGACCGTCGCCCACGCAAGACACGGCGTTAGAGTTGAACTTTGGCTGTTAAAGTATGTTATGTTGTAAAATGCTTTTCAGTTGCGCTGTTCAAATCGCGGTAACAGTAAAGTTGCATACATGTCTGGTGATCACGCACCCTTTGTAAACGCTTCTTAAGACGCTACAGGAGTGAAAATGCTAAAATGGAGAGGAGCCCCCCTTTCAATTTGGGAATTTTAGTTAAATATACTGGTGTTGTTAACTAGATTTATCGAAAAAAAAATGTCCATTAAGAACAACTCAGTTAAAAGATATTGCGACAAAATCTTTAAAATCGAGGTTCAGTTGTCGACTGTTTCCTCCTTCAAAACTTATCAATCGTAACGAAATTTGAGAATCTGAACAACAATGAAATAATCTGTGTCGGACTGTTTAGTTTGTTTGGCTAATTGTTACCAATCTTGAGTATCACACCTTTTTTTGCGCCATAATGAAAAAGGCCGTCTTTGGAATTTTTTGATTGGCTCTAGCGTCTTTAAAAATAAAAACATCAAAAATATCAAAATGGTCCGACACAGATAAAAATAATAATAATCTGTGTTGAAAAACTCATTGCTCTATCTTCAAAAACCAGGAAGGAAATAGTCGAGAGCAATTGTATGGAGAATTGACCCCACCTGTATCGTCTTAATGCGGTGTCTATGCATTCTGTGGCACCACGTCAAGGATATATCCGTAATTTTCCGCTATCCCTACGCCCGGAAGCAGGATATCTTTGCCGCCGGTAAATGCTTTTGCCGGTCGCGTAAATAATATTCAATAGCATTAAATATCCATATATCCAGGGTGCCACCAATGTGGTTTGCTTCATGAGCGTATCGTAGCTACTCTTAGTTCTTCCTGAAGCTCTTCTGTTGTGGTTTGACGGAGCCTGAAGTGACTGCGTTTCGATTGCCGCGTATCGTCATCGATTGTCATTTGTCAGTATTGTCACTATGTCTTTGACCGGCAGGGTGGCGTGGCGTTGGAAACGTGTTATCAAACGTAGAGAATTCATTGTTATAATCTTAATTTAATGCTGTAAAATAATTGATGAACGTGTAATATTTATAATATTAGTAATAAAATGTCTATGATTATAGTTACCTTTTTATTTGTGTTTTTAATATTAACATATATTTGAAGCCTTCATGGACTCACTTTAGACTTGGTCAGATCATGACGTGGTAACTTTTCAAGGGAAAGCTTCTCTTCATTCGATTATAGAAAATTAAACTACCAAAACTCTGGTCCGGACCTGGCCCCGTAGCCGAATGGCATTTCTCCGGCGCCAAACGAAAGCGATACGCCGCTGGCTCTGTCGCGCCAATACGCAAGCGCGATAGAGATAGATATCTACTAGCGCTTCGTTTCATGAGCGTTTCGTGAGCGATTGTGCCATTCGGCTAGCCACCCTGGGCAGTCTTAGTTATAAACAGAGATCTGACAACTGGGTGCGTAGCCGAATGGCACAAACGCTCACGAAACGAAACGCTCGTAGATATCTATCTCTATCGCTCTTGCGTATTGTCGCGACAGAGCTAGACTACCTTTCGCGGCGTTTCATTTTCGTTTCGCGTCGTAGAAATGCCACTTGACTACGGGGCCTGGGCGTCATTTGTATGACGTTTTAAGAATAATGAACCTTATGTTGTTAGATTTGATACCAAGAGTCCGATCACTGGTTAAGGCCGTTACGTCCTTTTATAAATAAGGCATTGGATTGTAGTTTTAAAATTATTGTAAAAATTGCAATTTAAAGTAAATTTTGTGTGAAAATGCGATTTACCGCGGCCCGTCTCCTGTTGTCATAAGACGACCCTTATTACAAGATAGATTAAAATATCAACATCAACCAGACTGATTTGATCTACTCCGCAACATCTGTACATACACAACTGGGTGGCTAGCCGAATGGCACAATCGCTCACGAAACGCTCACGAAACGAAGCGCTAGTAGATATCTATCTCTATCGCGCTTGCGTATTGGCGCGACAGAGCCAGCGGCGTATCGCTTTCGTTTGGCGTCGGAGAAATGCCATTCGGCTACGGGGCCTGTAGACGTAATTCTCTCCACGTGTTTCTGTTCAAACAATTGGAGATACCTTAATTAGGGTAGACGCATTCCGAATAGAACGGGAATATTCATTTACTGGCGTTTCCTTGGCAACGACAGCAACCATTATCTTGCCACGACATAAATAAATCACACATCTTTCTTTAATTGTAACGATGACATTAAGGATGAGTGTCCATCTTGCGGAAAATACAATCTCGCGTCATATCATGTGCAAGCCCTGTATATTAGGAAATGTCTCATGTCTACGAGCGTTTGTCAAAAAACTATTCATTACCTACACACTCATTTTACTTGAAATTGTTTGTACTTTTATGCCTCATACATAAAAAAATGTGTACCATTATTTTTTAATATCACTTTTTGTATGAAGCTTTGTTTTACTTGAACAAACACGTAGAAAATTTTGTTACTCTGGATAATAAATTCCGTGTTATGAGTCTTAAAATTTGAATTTACTTTTAATTTTTTCAACGCGTTATTATATCAATTACATACCGAGGCAGTTGCGGCTTCCTTGTGAAGTTTAATATTAAAACTGAATTCCGTAGAAAATCCGTTGCGGCGGAAGTAACGACTATTCTCCTATATCCGTTATTAAAGTTCTGAATAGTAGAGTGGAAATTTGTATTTAAATGAAACTGGTTAACGCTGGTGTAATAATTTAGCGGATGTCGCTTTCAGCTTTCAGTTCGTGTTAAGATTAAAATAAATGATAATACTTCATCATCATCCTCCTTGCGTTATCCCGACATTTGCCACGGCTCATGGGAGCCTGGGGTCCGCTTTGACAACTAATCCCAAGATTTGGCGTAGGCACTAGTTTTACGAAAGCGACTGCCGTCTGACCTTCCAACCCGAAGGGTAACTAGACCTTATTGGAATTAGTCCGGTTTCCTCACGATGTTTTCCTTCACCTAAAAGCGACTGGCAAATATCAAATGACATTTCGCACATAAGTTCCGAAAAACTCATTGGTGCGAGCCGGGGTTCGAACCCGCGACCTCCGGAACGAAAGTCGAACCCGCGACCTCCGGAACGAAAGTCGCACGCACTTACCGCTAGGCTACCAGCGCTTATAAATGCTAATACTTATCCGTAAAAAATATGTTCGCGAGTGAATAAGTTTGAAATAATGTTTGCAAAAAGCATCATGTGGTAACCCTAATATAATACTTGTCATAAAACAATATCTGGTTTTCTTTAAAAATGTTTTATTACGATTTAATTGCCTTCCCATTTGTATGTCATTGTCAAACTCATACAGTGTGGAAAGATAAATTGGGACCTTGAGTAAAACTAGGTACCTTAAATCCTTATTTAAGCTTGCTCATTTTACTTTAAAGGAGACACATTCCTTTGTTTTTAAAAATAAGCAAAACTGCATACAAAGATTTCCTAAAAATCGCTTGAATCGCCCGGGACTCGAATTCAAACTAACAAAAATAAAAAACATAATCTCGATCATCCATAGGATTATTACTCAGTATAAAATTTGGTCTTAAAAATAAAAATTATCGTTTAGATTTAACGATAATTTAATAAAGAAGCGAGTTTTTTTTTTATTTTAGTACCGGGCGAGGTAAGCGAGTTTTACAAAATCTATAGATGCAGTTTTTTTTTTTTTTTTTTAATAAGAGAGTGTCTAATTTAAGTACGAAGAGCCAGGTTAAGACGATACGATACAGGTCAATTCTCTATACAAACGCTATCGATTATTTCTTCCCTGGTTTTTGAAGATAGAGCAATTATTTTTTCAACACAGATTATTATTATTTTTATCTGTGTCGGACCGTTTTGATTTTTTTGCTATTTTTATTTTAAAAGACGCTAGAGCCAATCAAAAATTTCTAAAAACGGCCTTTTTCAATATGGCTCAAAAAAAGGTGTGATACTCAAGATCGGTAACAATTAGCCAAAAAATCTAAACGGCCCGACACAGATTATTTCATTGTTATTCAGATTCTCAAAATTTGAGATTTATCTCAAATTTAAGGTAGGTCGTTAACTTTAAGGTAGTTTCTCTCCGGGGCCTTTTTTTTAACGAGGGGAAATGCTTTACGCATACCATCCCAGGCGCAGGGACCGGCCTGGGATGGTTATGTGGGACTCCCATATAGGCTAATGAGACCCATGGTTTACCCACTAAAACCCCTCGATTGCCGCCTCAGGGCTATAGGATGAGGTCGCAGGCACGTTTCGGCACTCCTCCGCAACCTCGCCAGCCACGAACACAAACATCTATGGAGGATTTCATGCCCTCCGAATCACTACATAGCGCCGGGGCCTGACCTATCTTTCCACTCTGTATATTTGGCACTTTTCAACCAGTCTAAATCATGTTTGATTTATACGTTATCAGTAAAGTTTTAACTTGTGTACATAGTCTTGATAAATTAGGGGCTCCAAGAGAAGTTAAATCAACTTAAGCTTTTGTATTAATTATAGAGGACCCTCTTAAATTGTGTTTTAGGAGATCAAGTGAAGCGTATAATTAAATTTTGTTACCGAATGCTATTGAGCAATGTTGATCGGATTAGGAACTCAATCGAGCTATAAATAATTGTCCGTTTTGGATTAGGAAATGACATTTGGGTTTATGTTGTACATATTAATAAATTTATTTATTATTTATTTATTTAAACTACACATATATTATACAGTAAAAATATACATACATACATACATACGATCACGCCTGTATCCCATAAAGGGGTAGGCAGAGCACATGAAACTACTAAAGCTTCAGAGCCACTCTTGGCAAATAAGGGGTTAAAAGAAAACGAAACTGTGGCATTGTAGTGACAGGTTGCCAGCCTCTCGCCTACGCCACAATTTAACCAATATCCCATAGTCGCCTTCTACGACACCCACGGGGAGAAAGGGGGTGGTGAAATTCTTAACCCGTCACCACACAGGAACAAAAATAAACAGTTACAAAAGGCGGACTTAATGCTACATGGCATTCTCTACCAGTCAACCTTTAGGCCAAACAGAGAAGACCTATAAAGGTGCGGGATATGTAAAGAGCACTAAAGACTTGATTTTATTGGACTACCTACGTTATAAAAAAAATAGGGGATACTTTTTTTTAAATAACCGTCTCAAAAACAAAGCACCTTATCTTTTTGCAAATGTCTGGCTAATTCCTAGGCCAAATAAAACAGGACAAAATTACTAGGTCAAAGTACCTATTTTAGTTAGAGGAAGAGACCGTCAGACATTTAATGTGTGAATGTCACGCCCTCGCCAGACAAAGAATGAAGAACTTTGGAGCAGGCTACCTGGCACCGAAGGACTTCAGAGAGCTACCCATGAGCCTCATCATCCGATACGTGGAGATGGTCGAGAAGCTCCTGAATAGCTGAAGGATCTTAGGATCGTAGGGGGTAATTGCACAAAAGATCCCGATGGGTCGAAGTGTATCCGTAAGGGCCCCCGCAGATTTAAGATAAGATAAGATAAGACCTATTTTAGTTTATATTTATAACTAAGTCTCATTTATTGTTTGTATATAACAGTTGAATTATTTTATAAGCGCTGGTGGCCTAGCGGTAAAAGCGTGCGACTTTCAATCCGGAGGTCGCGGGTTCGAACCCCGGCTCGGACCAATGAGTTTTTCGGAACTTAAGTGCGAAATGTCATTTGATATTTGCCAGTCGCTTTTCGGTGAAGGATAACATCGTGAGGAAACCGGACTAATTCCAATAAGGCCTAGTTAGCCTTTGGGTTGGAAGGTCAGATAGCAGTCGCTTTCGTAAAACTAGTGCCTATGCCAAATCTTGGGATTAGTTGTCACAGCGGACCCCAGGCACCCATGAGCCGCGGCAAATGCCGGGATAACGCAAGGAGGAACAGCTGAATTATTTATTACTTTAAATAACTGGAATAATCATTCCCAATCCAACTCTTCCATTCTTAGACTTATATTGACCGGGATATAGACCGTGATTACCTTTTTGATTTTTGTCG
This sequence comes from Leguminivora glycinivorella, assembly GCF_023078275.1. Lineage (NCBI taxonomy): Eukaryota > Metazoa > Arthropoda > Insecta > Lepidoptera > Tortricidae > Leguminivora > Leguminivora glycinivorella. The sequence continues at coordinate 16,371,860 of NC_062980.1, read as the reverse complement.
AGCTCCCGATATTTCGACGCAGTTGTATGCATCATGATCACGGAAAACAACATGCATGCAACTGCGTCGAAATATCGGGAGCTCGACAAAAATCAAAAAGGTGATCACGGTCTATATCCCGGTCAATATAAGTCTAATGAAAATAACCGTGAATCATTCAAAACTCTTCCATTCTTAATAAAGTAATTTATTATTAGGTACTTAAATTATAGCGATAGTTAAAATCAAAGTAAAAAACGTGTAATAGTATTTTATACAATCGTGATATAATACAAATCTTTTCAGTCGAGTACCATGTTTAGGCCACGAAGCTTGCTGAGTGGCCTAATAGTAAGGTACGAGAGTGAAAAGCTTAATTATATCACTATTGTATACAATACTTTTTCTACGAGTCATCATCTTCATCATCAATGGACAGAAATATCATCATTCATTCAAGTTAAAATTAATGTTAATAGCGTCGTTCACCGTTGTATCAACATCGAATTACCTAGCAACCAATTGTTTGTAATAACCGTCTCTGATTGGCCGATAACGCGACAGATAAAAAAAAATGTGTTTCAGATGCAGAAAAATTTGCCAGGTATCGCAAATTAGTATACAAATTGTATGAAGTTCTATTTTTGAAATTATTATAGTTAACTAAAGTCAACTATAATGAGATTATTATAGTTGAGTTGGAGCTGCCATAGAGTATCCAACACTGAAAAGTTAGCACTTAAACTTAGTCTGTGGTGTCCTAATTGACAAATTACCGTCGACGAGTAGAAACAAAATATTTTTAATCCGACGGGACACAAAAATGACCAAAGAAAAAAAATTAAGACAATTTTCCATACGAAAATTTCCGATCTTCAGCCATTTGTAAATATGGAAACTTATTTGCAATTTTTTTTACTTTCACACAACTAAAAACACTAACCCGAAATATATTTGTTAATACAGCCACTACAGTAATTTATTTAACATTAAGTATATTAAGTTCTTAAACGCTAAGTCATACTGACCGAGCAAGTTTGTTTTTGTTAGCAAATTGGCAAATAATTGGCTTGCATAGTTTGCTCTGAAAACTTCACAGACTTGATTAAACTTTGATGTAATGAAGTTTTTTTACATCTATTTCCATTAAGTAATTAATTTCAGGTTTTTCTTGAACATTTATACATTTTCAGAAGCTGTCAAACTTTTTTAAATCAGCTCAAGTTAAGAAAATTATACGATTTATTGGAAAAACAAACCTAAAATAAAAATATTTCATTAGTGAAATTACGCCATCTTACATTTTTTAGTCAAAAAATCAAGGCTTATTTAATAACTCAAACTAAACCTCCAAATATCACCATCAAATAGAGCAGAAATCATATTTTAATGAAAATCAAACTATGACTGATGGTGGTGTTCGTATTTTAATTTTATTAGACCAATTAAGGTGACTTCTCATACCTTACTCCAAAACTACTACTAACCTTACATTTTTATCTACTTCATCCTTTACTTTTTGATCGAAAACGACACAATATAAATTATTTCCACCCACGGAAATTGCATGTACATATTATTTTATGTTCCTATATAAAGTTTTGCACTATTCAATGCCAAGCGTTGCTTACAAAAGGAAAGCCCTTACAACTCAATTAATATAGTATGAAAGAGTGGATGAATAGGGTCCTTCTGGAAGCGTTGTTTGATTCTAAGAGTATATTTTAATATTAAAAATTGTTTCTTTAATATTCTGTATATTTTTATTTATTTATTAAGGCTTTATTATTCCAGGGAAGATTTTCTTTACTTTATTTGTTTTTTATTATTATTGATTTTCTTCTGTAGACCCCTTCTGGGTAAAAGCCTCCTCCAGCTGTAATCTATAATGTATTAAATGCATAAATTGAGACAACTGGCGTAATCACGTCAGAGGCCAATACCTATTTTGGGTTGCTGCGCCAATAACATTTTAATTAGAACATATCAAATTGTCTTTAATGTATGAGTTGAATATTATGTTCATAAATAAATAATAATAAAAAAAATGTGGAATATAGAAAAAATACAAAAAAAACCATTTAAAAAACCCTTTCACTGGCGTCTTCAAATTAACGAGCCTCGCGGGTATAGAAAATAGTCTTCATATGTGGTGTATAAAACAATATTTTACTTACGAATACCGGAAAAAAATATCCCTAAAAAATATTCCTTTTTATATTTTGTAGCGTGAACACAAAGCTGTAAAAAGTCTAATCACTTGTAATCATTTACAGAAGACCTACTACTAAAGTAAGTAAAAAAACGGTTTTTCAGAAACCTATATCATTCAAGGTTTTCACAGACAGTTCTGATCATCTTCCGTTTGTATGAATGCGACGAGTCACGGTACTGCCGGCCTAGTCGAAGTAACAATCTTTGACGTTACGACGTGGTGATCGAAACGAAGTCTGTCTCTGGCGCGTCACTGCAGTAGAGCGATAGGAGGAACTACGATACGCTTATTGTAACTTTGGCTAGGAACCGAGATCTAGAACTTGTATACAGACCCATACTATAAAATTGTCTACAAAATGAACCTTTTCAATAATGGGCTCCCCAATGATATCTTGGAATTTGTGTCGATTCACATCATCTTCATCTGTCTACATCTTTGATCTCGTGAAAGAAAACTGAACCAATGGTTTCAAAAGAAATATTAAGACGGTTGTGAGAGATGAAAAAGGAATGAATCTTAAGTTTTCATAAAGCCGAACGCAGTAAACTAGCGGTTTCTATTTGGAGGTCATATCAACCATCGGCTCGTAACTATGATTTTTTCGGAAATTATGTACGAAAATTATGTTCGTCGTCTTGCGGGAAAGAAAACCATCTTGAGGAAACCGGACTAATCCCAATATGTCCTAGTTGGGGTTGGAAGGTCAGAGGCTTTCGTAGAAACTATTGCCTGCGGACTAATTCTCAGGATTAGTTGCCAAGGCCGACTACAGGCTCGTGAGCCGTGGCAATATGCCGTAATAACGCAAGGAAAATAATGATCATTAATATTTGCTTACAATTCCCGGAAACGAAACCGAAGAGTTATATTTTGTTGCGTAAACTCCAAGCTTTTAAGAGCCTAATCCAAACCATTCACAAAATGCTCATTAAAGGTTCCCGAGCCTTATTTTCGGGACATCTATTAATAAAGATCATTCAAAAACATAAATCATTTAAACTTTTCATAGACATTTCGCCAGCTTTTGTGAATATTTCTAGAGTTACGGAATTGAGCTTGAACGTGTAGCGGCCTAACCTAACCTAACTCTTTCTACAAAAGGAGCCTTTCGTATTGAAATTTCTGCTGATTCACACAATCTTTCAGTACACTTTTATCTTTCGAAACTGCCACACCAGCTTTGTCTGTCTACATCTTATAAAAATTCAACCAACAGTTTCTTTAACAAGTAATATTCTGGCACCGCTGCCAGAATATTGCTGCGTTCATAAGGCTGCGTTCACCCGTAAATTGACTCGCGTGTGGGTTAAGCAATAAAAAATTCGACCAGTCTTAAAATGAGTTAAACTTTTACAAATGATATTTAAAAATTTTTTTTTAAATTATCATTGTGTCTCGAATGCATACCCCCGCTTGAATTTCAGGTCTTGAATATTACGTCTAATAAAAGCATTTTCACAACTTTGTGCACTATTGTCGCTTGTAGAAAAATGTCCTCTTTAGCGTCAAAGTTTTAGTTGCAACTAAAACAAATGTCTTCATGTTGACTAGTTTATCCCCAAGGCGCAGAATTTAACGAGGACGACGACCAATTACCAACACGAACATGCACTAGCAGGACTGTCAAAATTATTGCAAACTTATCTTGGACCGACTCTTTAATCCAGTATAATCTATATAAGTAATCGCACAATGTTGGTTGGAATCAGACTTTAGTTTGAAGTTAAGAGGTAAAAAGCACAGATTATCTCACTTAAATGCCACTGGAAGGGAGCGATTGCGCTCTTCGTAAATAAAATAACATATTTTATATTTTAAATGTGAGACAAGCGCCGAGCTCCGTGTTGAAATATACGTTATCGTGTGCATTGCTTATTTTTGACTCCATTGTACTGTAAGCAATGCATATGTAAGTGAGTTACATAGACTTTAAGCGAATTTTCAGGCTCAAACTCGTGGTTCAGGCTATGTAATAATATTTTTTTAATTATTTTCTATTGCTACGACTGACACTAAGGATATCCGTGGCTAAGGATACATATTTTACAAGTATTTAATAATAAACTTGACTGTGTTAACTTGCCCAATATAATTATATTAAAAATAAAAATAAAATAATTTAATACTATGAAGTAGACTGTAATCATATTTATTAACTGTTTAATTATTTCAGTCGACGTTAATTAACTGTATCCTTTTTTTCAGCATCTGAAAATAAAAGTGAACGTAATATTATTAGCAAAAAGTACCTATTTGATATCCTTATAAAAATTTTAATTGAGATTTTTTTTTTAAAGAGACCGCTTCATTATTTAATTAATGTACATAAATGTAAATATTGTAAATGTATCTTTCGCACGCATAGGACTGAATGATGCTGCACTAGGAGCCAGGAAGGCTACTTTATTTATTTATTTATTTAAACTTTATTGCACAAAAGAACAACTTAATGTACAAAAGGCGAACTTTAGACAGTAACAGACACCGGTCTCGACGATCTAGCGTCTCGTATGGTCCACGTTGGGCGCCACGTATTTCTATCCCCACGTTGGGTGCCAAATATAACGAGGTATGGTTAAACACCTGGCGCCCAACTTGACCCTAAGTATAACGAGGGATGGTTATACGTGGCGCCCACCGCGGGGCCAAGTATAACGAGGGATGGTTATACATGGCGCCCAACGTGAGGCTAAGTATAATCAGGGATGGTTATACATAGCGCCCAACGTGGGGCCAAGTATAACGAGGGATGGTTATACGTGGCGCCCACCACGGGGCCAAGTATAACGAGGGATGGTTATATATGGCGCCCAACGTGGGGCCAAGTATAAGGAGGGATGGTTACACGTGTCACCCATCGTCGAGCCAAGTATAACAAGGGATCGTTATAGACGTGTCTAACGTAGGAGCAAGTATAAGGAAGGATGGTTATAAGTGGCGCCCAACGAGGGGCCAAGTATAACGAGGGATGGTTAGTGGTGCCCAACGTGGGGCCACGTATAATCATGCTAACCTGCGGCGGAGGGTTAATTAACCCTGTGATTTACACGAAACAATTATAGGAAGGGAAAAAAGCAATAATAGGAAGGGGAAGAGAAAAAAAAGTACTGACGGTATTTTAGAAAGGCACGTGCCTTAATATATTTTAGTATTGCGCACGCAAGATGTTTGAGTGAATGTGATGAAACTAATGAATGATGAGAGTATGAAAATTAGGGGATAAATGTGCGAATGAAGAACTGATAACAGTCTATACGTCTATGTAGGAAGTAAAGACTGTGCTACAATATGAAATATTCTTACCAGTAAAGTTTCCATTTTTATCATCTTTTGGGTCATTCCACAACTGTCGAACACTGGTCCCAAAAATGAGAAAAATTGTGTTCCCAAAAATATAAATAAATGATGCTAGGTAAAATACCTTGCGCCATTCGCCTGCATCAGTCTGAAATTAAAACAATTTGAATTGAAGCACTTTGTTGTAGTAATAAAACAATCAAACATTATAAAGGTACTACAGATAGAAGAAGAAAGTATAAAGGCAAATTTATCCTTAACAGGAAGGAAATTATACCTCCCTCCCAAGAAAGTCTCGCTCAAGAATCGCTTCTGCATGTCAAAAAAGTAAAATTGTACCTCGTCTTTAATAATAGCTCCAGCTGCTAAAGGTGCAATGATGGTGACAATATTTCCAATACAATTCGAGATGCCAAACATAGTTCCCGCGAAATTGGGGGCCATGTCCAGATGAACTAGCTGAAATAGTAACAACTATTTTTTAAATAGATGACACCGAAGATATTAGTTGACAATTCTTAACCGATTCTAGTGAAATTTTGTGAACAGTTTTTAAATTGTCATTACAGATACTGAGTATAATGAGGAGGCACACTGACATTTTATCCCGCCAGGCGGCGTCTGTGCAAGTGTCTTGGCATGTCACTGTCATTCATATGTGTGAGAGAGAGAAAACATATCATCTTCTCGCTCTCATGTATGGACTAATAGGGTGGCGCCATCTGTCATAACCTTTGAGTGTGCCTCCTCATTATGGATCCTTACCATAAAGCCTGTAAGTGTCGCTGCATTGAGTCCCACTACAGCGGATAGTGCACTAACCGCTAGGGTTATATTCCCAGCTGGCACATACGCTAATCCAATAAGAGCTAATGCTGGGCCTATAGTTCCTGTGCATAAAAAAAAACACTTTTTCTATAAAATCTATATGGCGAAATACCTGCTACGTTATGATACTTTAAAAGTCGTATTCATTCTTTGAACTTATACCGTACCGTATTTTCGCCTTACCACAAAAAGTTGACCTTGATAATTTACATAAGGTTGAAACACATTATGATATTACCAAAGAATTTGTCTGCTTACAAACTTTGGGTGACCAAAACGGTTAATTTTAACGAAAACTAAATTACCAATGCTGTTGCTTATCTTCCTAGCAGCAGTAGTACTGACCCAGCCCTTACCGAGAGCATAATCAGATAAGAAACCAACGGGAAAGCTGAGGATGTACATCACAATGTAAGGAGTAGCCGACAGTACACCATTCTGTAAACAAAAAATATGTACTTGATTTTACACTTTGGTGGAAAACAACTAGTATTGAATCCGCATAGCAAATCATCAAATAAACTGTCGCCTCCAGTGTTTCCAGACCAATGCGACCTACACATTTTCAATAAAAGAGCGCAATCCCATCTATTCACTAGTTTCTTCAATTTTTTTTTTAAAACACGAGTTTAGCGGAAACATGTCATATCTACTGAAATTCAATATAACTGTAAAATGAAAATTCTTAGTAATATGAAAGTAAATACTAATGTGCAAAAGTCCAAAAATCCTAATGTTTTATTTTACATACCGCTTTAACATTGACTCCAAAAACTTGGCTCATATAAGACGGCATCTCAGTCATAAGTGTATAGAATCCCCAGTTTTGGCAACAATGCACGATGATCAGACTGACGAAGGGCATGGAAGTTAACAGTGACATCCATGGCGTGGTAATAGACTGAAGTATAAATAAAATAATAGATCAATAGAGAAATCCAACTACGTAATTAGTAGGTAAAGAATAAATAATTATGTTTTCTGAAAAGATAAATGAGCTAGGATTAAGGCTAGAAAATTTCAAGCTAGTGAAAAGAAAAGTGACCTAGGATTTTTCAATGTATGTAATGTCGGTCTTATCATTAGCTTGAAAATTTCTAGTTAAATAGGGTGGTCCACACAGAGAGTGAGCAGTGTCACGTAGAAATCGCTCGCGCGGCAAATGCCCAGTCTAGACGTGCCTCGGCCAAGACAAAGCGTGCTACTTCGGCCGAGTTACGTTGGTCATTTACTGGGAATTGCCTCGGGTTGCTCGCACTATGTAGAGTCACCTAATAGCTAACTTTTTTGCCTCCAATTTGACCAAGAGAAGTTTGAATATACAGCTTCTCTTCTTCACTAATCAACTTCGAGTTTTGAGGCTCTCCTGAACCGATGAAGATATACACAAAGGTCCAGATAGCTCCACAGGCGCCAACAAAGTAGAATATGGAAGGCCAACCCCAGTAGTCTGCTAAGAAGCCGGACGACATGAGCATAACTGCTGTACCCAGTTGAGCTCCTGGAAAGAATTTTTAAAATTTTAAATGAATCGACACCATTTTCTTAACTTTTATTCAAGGCAACCATTGTTTTTATTATATACTAGCCTTTGCCCGCGGCTTCGCTCGCGTTAAATTCGAAAATAGTGGAATGCTTCAATGGTTTCATACAAACTTCTACCACCCATTTTAGGGAAGTGAGGGTTTAGAAAGAGACAAAAAGTAGCCTATGTCACTCTCCATCCATTCAACTATCTCCATTTCAAAAATCACGTCAATTTGTCGCTCCGTTTTGCCGTGAAAGACGGACAAACCGACAGACACACAGACTTTACCATTTATAATATTAAGTATTGATCATAATCGGCAGAGAGAGAAAAACCTCATTCGAACAATAAAAGACTATCCTTATTATACTCGTACTTCCGATCATTAGGGCTTGCAATATCGGACGGTTTTCAATTCCGGAACTGGTTTTCGAGATTGGACTTCAATTCCGGAATTCCGGAACTAGTTCCGGAATTGAACAACTTTTTTTTTGGTTTGGTTTTCTGGTGGATTTTTAATGAAATAATACAATTTTAAACTGAAATTTGTTATAAATCGACGTTTTAGACAATAACTCCGTACCTGAAAAGCATATAACACTGAAATTTTCATTTTAGTCATTTTACAGGAAAGCCCATTTTGCGTCAAAATCGGTCTTGCAAGGTATTTCGAACTACAGTTAACGATACCAACGAGGTTTTAGTGCCAGTTTTCTGATAGTGGTTAACGTTAAAGTTATTTTTTTATCCATTGAGCATCGAAATAATATAAAAGTAATAATTTACAAGAATTGCATAACGTCTTATTCACATAACTGTAATAAAAGTAATATTGAATTACCTTTATCAGACTCGAGTAGGGACAAAAGATATCCAAGCTATCCCAAAAAGACAGATTTTATGATTTATTCGTGAGTAAAAAAAAATAATCAATCTTTTATATTCATCATTTTACATACATTTGCTTCTCAAATCTTTTGATTTTGTGGTAAGTGGTAATAGACTTATAGAGTTTAGTAAAATATGCACACGTCTTTGTGAAAAGTGTATAAAGTAACTACGACGTTATGCTTGTGAATGAATGTAATACCAAATACTACGAGTTGCTTCTGAACTTAAGACTTTATGCCTAAAATATTCAGTGCTATGAGAAAAGAAGTAAAATTTTATGCCGCTTTATAATAATAATAATAATAAAGCCATTTATTCCCACAAAAACATTATAAAACATGCAACAAAAACAAAAAAATAAGAAAATAATAATAACATTAAGAATTTACAATTTAAGATCGGCAAAATAGAAATTTCTGAAATTATTCATTTTTAAGTAATTTAAAACAAACTAAATTATTTATCAATATTCTCTTAACTTAAAATTTACAACTTTCTCGTATCATGCACAATTTGAAAGTGAATAATAACTTAATTAAAATTTAAGCATATTATTTTTCTTTAAATGAATACAAAATTATCTAAATTATTAGAATTATATTATACATCGTTTTTGGGGACCCAATTTTGGGTAAAGGCCTCCTCCATACATGACCACGATTTTCTATTCTGAGCGAGTCTAGTCCAGGTACCACCGGCGAAGTCTTCGATGTCGTCTCTCCAGCGTCGGCGCGGATGTCCCCTGCGAGTTCTGCGTCGCGACTCGTCAATCACGAACCACCAGTGCAGTATGCGCTCGCTCCAGCGGTCGTCTTGCGCGCGGGCGACGTGACCTGCCCATCACCATTTTAGCCTGCAGGCTAACTCAGCTACGTCTATTACTTTGGTCTTTTTTCTTATTTCTGTGTTTTTAACCTTGTCTCGTATTTTCAATCCCAACATACTCCGTTCTGCTGCCCGTTGAAATACTTGTAGTTTATGTATTATGTTCTTATTTAGAGTCCAGCTCTGACACCCGTAGAGAAGCGTGGGAGAGACGACCGTGTCGAATGCTTTCTTCTTGAGGCTAATGGGTAGGTTTGATTTGAAAATGTCTTTTAACGACCAATATCTTTGCCAAGCGATTTTAATTCGACGTTCTACTTCATCTTTAGTCTGATCTTCAAATGTTATTTTCCGTCCCAAATATACATACTCTTCCACGTACTCTATTTTAGTTCCCATAATTATTGTGTCTATTTTTGTACTATTTGTCATTATGCAGGTTTTGTCCATATTCATACTTAAACCGCATTTTCGACTCTCTTCATCAAGCGTTCTTAGCATATATTCCAAGTGGCCGTGATTGTCGCTAATGAGCACGATATCATCGGCGAATCGCAAGTGGTTAAGCAGTTCACCGTTGATATTTATGCCAATATTTTCCCAATATAAGTGCCGAAATATAGTTTCGAGGAGAGCGGTAAATAGGTTAGGAGATATCGGGTCACCTTGACGGACTCCGCGTTGTATTTTAAAGGCTCTCCCTTCTCTCTCTAGCTTTATTTTGGCTTTACCTCGCTTATATATCTCCTCTAATATTTTAATATATTTAGATGGTACGCCCTGTTGTTGTAGAGTTTTCCATAGAGCTACGTGCGAAATAGAGTAGAAAGCTTTAATACCGATTAATTTAGATTATTACTGAAATTTAAGTTCGATCTAATAAATTGAGCATAAATAACGCCAATAAAATAAACCATTGTTCCGTGATGGGAAAGACATACAATTAATAATGTACCTAATGTTATTTATTTATGTTTAATAAAATTGTCCTTCAGTATTCGAGCATAACACTCAACTCCCGGCTAGTAATTTTAAATTATCACAAAACAAAACTTTTTTGTAACAAATATTTACTTTAAAATGATTATAATTTCACTTATTAGCTAAAACTACACTATCTCGCTCTAACTAGCCCTGGATGCAACCTTTTGGTCATAAAATAGGCACTACCTGAATCCGAGGAGTGTCTAACTTAATGAATTTACTTATCTTTTATAGACGCGGTGGTAGTTTTGTAAAATAACCAGGCTGATATTACACGTTTTCGTCCAAAAATATATCTTTTTTCAATTCCGGAATTTTCGAGATTATGTGTTTCAATTCCGGAACTGTAATATCGGAAAAATTTTCCGAAATTCCGGAATTTCGAGATTCCGGAATTCCGGAATGCAAGCCCTACCGATCATATGGAAGAGTATAGGTATTTCAAAGTATTGGTCATATTATTTACCTGCATAAATAAATGCTCCCATCCTACTCTTTTCATCTAAAGGCACCCATTTCCCGATGAGGTTATGCGTGCTTGGAGAGACGAATCCTTGCGTCAAACCTTGCAGGACACGGCAAATGCATACTGCGTACCAGCCACCCTGAAGCACAAACATTATCTTCATAATTATCTGCTTTTAATATACTGATTCGCATTCTGATATTTCATTTGGTATTTCTGAATGCAATACCGTCAGCTTTCTAATTTATGTTGATTGATTGATTGTAGGATTGTTTTGACACAAGTATACACCGTGTTTTTTTTTTGTTTTCCGTTAAGTTCGACACTTCGTTAGATTCATTATCAGGAACCTCCCTGTATATCGCTTTTAGTTAAATTCGCAAATAAAAATTTCATCATTTTCATACATAATAAATGAATTTATTAGTTTGAGAGATCCTTAAGAATAACATTCAAGTTAGTGTCAAGTGATTGACGGCACATGTCAAAACAAATAACTTTAGGAATTGGTAAAGGCTGTGACACACGTGTTTAGCAATTATCTATATTTTTTTAATAACTCGATAACCGTAAGAGTTAAGACGCTAGTTTGTTAGATAAATTAATTGTATTTGATGTAATGAATCTTCTCTTAAAATTAACGAAATTCAATAAAAACAGCGTGTATATTGTACTTGAATTTCAATAACATACCTAGCAAGGTAACTCTAACTACTTCACGACGGGCTGAAATAGCCAAGACATAGATGTCACAACGCAAACTTTGGGGTGAAGGAGAAGATCACGGGATGACCTTGGCGCATTTCTCAGCAACTGTCAGTATTATATAGCCAATCTTGGTTGACTAGTAGAGAATGCCTTATGGCATTGTTCGCCTTTTGTACTTTAAGGTTTTCTTTTGTGCAATAAAGGTTAAATAAATAAATTTTTCTATCGCTTTGACAGCAAAACGGTGTGTATCTCTCTATCAGTCTTCCATTTTAAGAGTGCGACAGTAACAATGGCGTTACGATCGCCTCGGAGCATGAGCGACTAGACTTTTGTTTACGGATTTTCTTCATTATCCAGTATTGGAACATATTGCAGACTTAAAAAAACTTACATAAACAGCAGCACTTGGCAGAATCAGAGAGATAATAGAGTTCGACCCAATACTGATGCCCACAAGAACACTGCCGCCGATTTTGTCGGCTAACAGACCGCCAGGCACTTGAAAGATCATGTAGCCCCAGAAAAAAGACGACAGAATCACGCTCTGCATTTGCATGTTCCAATCGAATGTCTGAAAAGCAACGGATAAAATAGTAATATTACAACTTTCGTACTTGTTAGTCTAAAATTATTAGCAGAGATCGGACGGATTTGCGACATTATTAGTGACTTACGTCATTTTAATGACTTTTAGTATGAGATGACGCACAAACATCCGATCTCTGATTATTAGATCCCACTCAGTTTTGCGTTACTCTGTGCTTTCTCATTACAATCTTACTTTTCTAAAACATACCTTTATCTCGAAAAATAAGGTCTACAGAGACAATTTTTGTCTCGTCTGTGCAAAGTTTGTTTACTTTAAAACTATGAGAACATAATGCTAAAATTAATAGTTTTAGGCCCTAATGTTCAAACATAAACAATGGCATGTTTTGTAATAAAACAACACCAGCTCATTTATGTAAGATAATAATAATTTATTCTTAATACGTGATGCGAATAATAATCATGATTTTCTAAGAGATTTCACCTAGAGAAAACTTTAACAATCTCTGTTCAGAAATAAACTTTAGCACTTTGCCTGAAAAATTACTTTTGTTTTTAATGTACGTTACTCAACTGCAGATTAGGTCACGTGCTGAAGCCGAAGTTACAACTTACAATGATAAACTTTTATGTTTTATAACATTACCTTTTTTTAGGGTTTCGTACCTTTTTTAATAAAAAAGAAAGCTGAAATTTGGTACCAATATGTATGTCAATAGCCAGAATCAAACGTTTCCATGCCTATACTTATACAGTTACTCATTACTTAGAATTTTGCTCATAAAGTAATGGAGAGACAAGACACATTTTTTGAACTTGATAGGTTCAATTTTTTGAGAAAAATACGGAAAACTACGGAACCCTTGATTAGAAAAAAAAATGCAAACGTTTCCAAACGCTCACGATAATATCTCTTTAGTAGCTATCTCTATCGCTCTTGCGTATTGGTGTAGCTATCTATCTCTATCGCTCTTGCGTATTGGTGCGACAGAGCCAGACTACATTTCTGCGGCGTTTCGGTGGCGTTACTCGTCACAGAAATGCCATTCGGCTACTGGGCCTGGCTACAATGTGCGCGGCACCGTAACGTGCGGCGGTATATAGTAGTGACTGCTAATCAAAACTATTTAATAAAATAATTTGATTTGTTTTTAGTTATGTTTTGTAACTGGTTCATCATCATCATCATGTCAGCCTTTTATCGCCCACTGCTGCTGAGCATAGGCCTCTCTTCTAGTACGCCATGTATCCCGGTCCTGAGCTAGTCTCATCCAGGTTGTGACCCGCAACTTTGCGGATGTAGTCCACCCAACGAGCTAACGGATGGTTTTTCGATTGCGGTTATAAGTGTTTTTCATTCACTAGATTGTATTATTGTACTCACATTTTCCATTGAAGAGTCCGTCATGGCGACAATACCCAAGCTCATGTTCACCCTCATGCCGAATGCTAATAGCATTGCGAAGAATAGCATCACACATTGTACGTGACGGATGCCTAACGCCGCTTCTGAAAAATAAAGCTGTAACATATGTACCTTATAAACAATCTAACGCTAAGAAGTAAAATGTGGCCACATTAGCTAGCCATTCACGTACGGATTTGACCGTCGGATCTGCCCGGCAGATGTGACCGGCGGGCACATCCGTCCGTGTGAGGCGAGAAATAGACACGGATCAGCCCGCCGGGTACCCGTCCGCTGCTCGTGGTCAAAACCAACGGATCGGGCACGTGTGTGTGTAATATCGCTGCCTGCACGTGAGTGTGTAATATCGTATGTGTCCGCCGGATCGCACCTCATTTGCACTCACAAACTGATGCCCGTCGCCGAAGTCGCGGTGATCTGATGATCCAAGGCTTGCCCGGCGGACAAATCCGTACGTGTATGGTTAGCTATTTTGACAACCGGTCCAGGGCTAAGAAGGACGGCTGTGCTGTCTATCATTTGTCACCATGTCTGTCACTCTCTAACAAGTATGTAAGTGCGAAAGTGACGCACGATTATGAAAAGTGACAAAAACACGACCGTGATCACTGGTGGTTCTATGTTTGAATCTTTGTATTATGAACACAGAGATTGGTTTAGGTACGAGTTCATAACTTCTATTGTATATATGGAGTGGCAAATCAAACAATTTTATAACACAGTCCATTTGAAATATTTAATGTGCCATTAACTAAATTTAAATATAGAAAGTTTATAATAATTATAAAATTGCGACTTACTTGGTTTGATAACTTCTTGCATTTTCTCACTTAAATTTCAACACCCTGCACCCTGTACAAAAGCTAAAAATACCCCTACTTTCAAGTATCGATCAAAATATTTGTGAAATTATTCTAAATAAGTCCGTGTATAACACAGCGTTTTAGCTGAGCATCTGACTGAACATTGTCTTTTTTTACCATGCTAATATCTCAAGGCAACCAATGCAAGCAAAAATGATCTAATCTCAAATCATCGACAGCTCTGAGTATTTGGTCTCGACGTTACACGTGTACACGTGTGCCACCGTATCGTGTATCGATTATTTATTATCTGTTTTCTTATATAACTCGTCACCTCTTGACGATACGAGAGTTTATTATATTGTCTCCATTTTTAAGACATTTTTCCCCTCACTAGCTCGGAAACACGTGTTTCGTCCTTTAATTCCAGCGGGTAAAAACGTATTTTATCCACTAGTGGATAAAGTAATTTGACCTTGAATATAGTCAAATTTTCTGCTTTAAAGCTGATAAAAGTGGATGTATTTAGTGATGATGATGATTTACCACCTGTGAAATTACTGGAAGCAGTGATAAACGCGTTTTTTTGCATTGTAATTTCCTCGATATTGTAACGGACCACACAGTCCTCGGTTCAAATCATAAGATATATCTATAATAATTATGCTTAGAAACAAATGCATACAGAGATAAAAACTTAAAAATTGCAAATAAATAAAACGAAAACAACTTACATACGAAATGGAATTCCAACAAATTAAAAATAGAAATTCTCGGAATTAAAACCGGCACAATAGGCGTTTTAGGCACAATAGGCAAAATCGGCACAATAGGCGTTTTAGGCACAATAGGCAAAACCGGCACAATAGGCGTTTTAGGCACAACTGGCACAATCAGGCACTATTTGCCATAAAACAACACAGCGCATGCGTTAAAATCGGGACAATAAAACTCAGAGCGCAGCGTCAGAGGGATTCATTCGGCGAGGGAACGTTGAGGTGTTCACATCTGAGGGATAGGTAGGCAAGTATCGTTACTAGGAATCGTTGAAGGAACACATCAGGAGTTTAAGTAGGAAGCGGACTTGAGATACAAGATTGAGAGGTTGGAGACTGGCGAGAAGGTATCTTGGTAAAGTAGACTAGAAGACTACAAGTAAGTGTCCAAATTGTTTATTTTGAATGTGTTTATAGTTGTAATTTTAGATTAGTGCTATTTTTTGAAGGTGATAATATTAAATAGTGGTACTTATTCATTTCATATGAACAAGATATTCATGAATGTTATATTTATGTGGTAATTATTTAAAGTCGTTCAAATTTCAATTTATTTATTACATACAATTAACACTAACGGTTAATTTGGAATATTATTAATTAAAATTCGGATCTGAGTATCTCTAATATGACTACTATATATAACAAATAGATACATAAAATATTACACATATTTACTTTATGTACATACACATTCTATTAGCTAGAATCTCTTTGGGTGATTAGAAGGATTTTCATACTATTGTCTCATCCTTAAGTAAGATAATTTTGCTATATCAATGAAAGTAGGATTAATAACTTTATTTATTGTTCATAACATGTAAACTTTATTAGAGTTAAAGGATAACTTGTGGGAATTAATACTAATACTAAATACTAGGAAGGCATAGGACATCTATGGATGTTAGGATCCTGTCGCTATCAAGGAGAATCATTGATATAAAAATAAGATTGTTCACAAAAGTTGAATCATTGACACTGGCCTCGAGATTGGCAGACTTTGGAATCATCATTCCATTTTCATAATATGGTTAACAATATCGTTGTCTGGGAGATCAAACAATTCTAGCATTGACTAGTGAAACACGATGTCAAGCAATGGACCACTATACTCGGAACGTGGGAAATTGCACGCATATAGAATTTATATTTTGTGATCTTGGACAACCTTCGATGGCTATGGCCGAACCAAAATATATATATATGGGATGGCGTGTGAGTCTGGGGTTTTGTCGTTCGAAAGGCTAGATCAATGAAGTATTTGTCTTAGTATCAAAAGAAGGTCAATGAATAGGCCCAATAAAGGGTATCAAAATAGATATTCTGTTTCCTTGATAGACCAGGGGTAGGCAGAGCAGTTTCTATCCTGACGGTAGAGGACTAGGTTGCAGAAACATCCCAAAACATATAAAATTATACTGGGATTAAAGGGTCCTTGATTAAATATTTGATATCTACTACTATGGTAGTACATTTTTAAGTAGTGCAAAGACACTTTACATCAGTTTACTTTTGTTCTAAGGATCCCATTTGTTCAATGTTTGATAAAACATAAATTGAATCAGCAACCTGGTTTGTCCAAATGCTCGAGCGAGGTCCTTATAATAGGCTATGTTATATTATACACCTATTATTCCTACGTATAAGGGACTCGTGGGTCGGAAACAATTAACCCCATTTTAAATAATGTCTTGTATATATTTTTAATATATTTCCTGTATTTATATTCCTTACACAATTTTACCTATCTCGCACACTCTTATCTCAACGCACTAAATTCTTTCACAAATGTCGTTCTCTCTGCTTATTATACCTCAAGTGAATATATTACTGCCTTAGTTTTATCAACTTAAATTTACCCCTAATAGCAAGTTCCTAAAGGTAAAAAGAATCTGGATTGCTACGCACAACTACGGGGTCCTACCACTTACTAGACGATCACAGTATTTGTTTTAATGGCCAATTTTTAATAGTGTATTGTTTTAATTAGGGCTAACAATTTGGACTTAAGTTAGGTAATTTAGGGTAATTAATTAAGGGGTAGCGGGGTGTTATAAAGTGGTGCCGTGACCAGGATGTAATAGACCCTAAATATGTCCAATTGTTAGCATATTCAAGTGACATGTTGTCACAAAGTGTTGCTGTGAATGAGATATCCTTGTTAGGAACTTGCTATCCTTCATGCTGAAACTTTATTTTATTTTTGTATCATTCGTCTATCTTTATTAACCACTGCGTAATAGTCTAAGGGGCAATCAAGCTATTGATAGTTTTCTAAGATACGTTTCATCTTGAAGTAAGTTTTGTAAGTTTAAGGTCACTAACCTGGATTTTTAAACAAAGTTGCAATCCGATATTGAAACAGAAACTTTGCACTTTGCACAACACATTTCACTCACTTTAGACATAGCTGTGTAATTTTAAAACCATTGTAGGCTTATCACTTATCTAATTAGATTTTTATTTCACTTTAATTCACTATTCAAAGAACTAATGACAGTTTGCGCTTCTAGCATAAACTAAACTTATAAACATTACCCGTTACGAACTTAGGACGCGGCTTTATACGATTATTGGAATCGCGTGTGCACATAGTATTGTATATAAACAATAACAAAAAAAAAAATATATGGAGTACAGACTGATAACAGTGATAACACGTGCAGAAAACTGTCATCGACTAGGGACACCGGGGATAGAAGAAAGTATTTGAGGCTATTGTAAAAATGTCAAACCAGCTGTCAATGAAACAATTCAATTGGAATGGCAAATTTAGAAAAGTTATTCGTTTTCTAGCTAATATTTATTCTGGTGCGATAATGAAGAGATTATAGCAAAAATAAAACCTCAATGGTATCGGTTATATTTATCTACTGGGAAAGTTGTAATAAAACAAATTAGTCGTTACTGAAAGCAATTACGCACAGATCGACTGTCTTGTGGTAATTTTGTGTCGAGGGTTCTTTAAAACGATATCATGGAAGATTATAAATACTTAGATACATCAAAATAATTTAATATTAAAACGTTGTACATGTTTTATGTTAAGGGAAACTTTTACTGTTTAGTGAATCAAGATTTCCCGTTCTGTTGGTTATAATATATCTGCCAGTCTCACTAAATAAGGTAGAAATAAGCAAGGAAATACTGCTAGTATTTTAGGTACTTTGCTCTGTGGGCCTCTGTAGGAATTGATTTCTAACTAGATTTGGCATGTAGTATGTATGTCATGTACAAGTTGCTAGTATTGGCATGTTCTTTTAAGATACAGAATAAGCTAAATTAATGACAGTATGCGATACACAGACTTGATTAAGTACATTTTGTCAAAATCGATTCTTCATGTGTCAACAGTGTCGCATATCATGGTAGATGTCACTTTGACAGCAAGAACACCATCATGTTCACTCTTACCTCGCTATCTTCTCTCCCCTTTTCCGTGTTATCAACTGATTAGTGATAAGCTGTTATCAGCTAGAGAAAAACTAGGAAATAAAATGATGATTGATCTAGACAAGCATTAAGCTGTGAAATATTTATTTTAGCTGTGATTATACTGACAATAATCTTATGTTGTCAACAGGGCGACTCATTGATTTGATTTTGATTTATTTTTAAATAAAATTAACAATAGAATAAGTAATGGTATTCATAATCATAGGGAAACTAGTAGCAATGACCTATTTTCATACTTACTAACAACTAAGGATTAGTTGTCTTCCACTGAAGTGTGAACAAATTATAATTACTTGAAAGAGACAAACAATCAAGTAACTTATTGACGAGAACGTCTAGAATTTAGAACATACAATCTAGAATTTAAGCATAGTACTTAAGTGTACTCAAGTTAAGGAGTTAGGCACACCATTCACTAACCTCAGGCAAGCTTATAGCTAGGAATATTTTTATTGACAGTCAGTCTGAGTCATTATTTAAGATAGTATTCAAAGCTGTGTTAACATGAAATGATTCCCATCAGTGAACAGATTGCAGTAGCTATTGCATTTAATAATTAGGGATATGGTGAATCACACACTAGCAAAATTATGAAGGAAGGTGGTAAATGAAACACCCACAAAATGCTTTATTAGTAATATTGGAAAGGTGCACAAAAAAAAAAAAAACCCAGAGCATATATGTTCATATCGTTTCCATTAGACGGAAAAGCGCCACTCCATGCAGGAAAAATAGAATAGAGAAGTAACTTTTAGTTAGGATTATTCAGGCAACAATGGGAAAAAAGATATTATGTTCCTCTTCTCGATGACTTTTGAAAAGTATCTTGATGTGAGACACGTTGAGTGATGATCATATTTGGTGTAGTCAGTGTAGGCGTTAGAAGTGATTGTACATGGAGAAGAATTTTAACTCTTTCATTGAAACCTGGAACAAAAATGAAGGGTAAATACATTTCAGTTAAAACATTTAGAATGCAATTCCACTATTGGATGTGCATTCCTTTTTTATACATACAGGTCAACAAGTCATATAATGAATTGCATTGTTTGTCAAGACATCTTCATGAAGTTGGCTTTAAATGATATTGTAATATTGTATTGTCATCCCACTTATTGGTTTTATAAAATTTCAGCTCTTTAGGTAGCATGTAGCTAGTAAATATATCAACTATGGAGTAGTCTACAATATAACCTGAGGTTACAATAGGAAAGCATAATTGCCAAGAGCAAGCTTTTTAAAATATTTATCAATAGATTGTGATTAGAGTAAATCTAGTATACTATAAAATAGAGCAAGTGAGTTGATCATAGGTTTCCTATATTTATGACTTTGTCAGATTATCCGTCAGTCTGTGTTTTGATTCTTTAAACCAGTTATCAGTGGATGGAGCAGGTTAGCATAGATTAAGTACTTATGAATGTAGATAGATAAGCTAGACTTAAGATTTTAGAGTTAGCAGTAGTGTTTGTGCCAAATATAGTGCACAGTATAATAGGTTGAATGAACAAATGGAGTCAGACTGTAGTAGGCTTGCTATTATTACCTCTAGAATTAGGAATAAGAGCAAATAATATTATTTACTCTAGAGTAAACCAAAGAATAATAAATAAATAAATAAAACATTTTACCATTGTCTATGTAGAACAGATATACAGGAGCTGAGCCAGGTCAGCCTGGGAGTCATTCTGTTGCAAGTGAATGTGTTTCGAGCACACACACACGTTGCTCAGTCAAAGGGGCATGCAAATGGAGTTCCAATTTGTACACAGTCGGGGAAGGGGCAGGACGTTGATAATAATATAATGGCAGTATTGTTCAGCATGCTCTGGAAAATTTAAGAAAATATTTATTAATTAAGTAGGAAATAAGTCCTAGTTATAAGCATAAGTTATAAGAATAAGATTGGTAGAGATTTTATAACTAAATAGGTATTTGATCATTTTATTAATTAGGGTCTATTTTAATTACGGGATAAATTTCAAATTCTATCATACTAAACTATTATCGAAATAAAGTTTAGCCAAATAGAATAAAAGAGAAATAATTGACTTAACAACAACATAAAAGTTAAATAAATAAATAAAAATTGAAGGGGCATTTTTGTACAGGCCTACTTGATTACAAACTAAGCATGATTCTTATTATTGACATTCGGTAATGCTTACATTCTTCATTTATACAATTTTTGCTTAAAACCAACATTGCTTGGTCAAACTTTAAAATTCATTCAACCTCCTTGCATCATTCCGGTGGTTGCCACGGCTCATGGAAGCATGGAGTCTGCTTGACAGCTAATTCCAGGATTTGGCGTAGGCACTAATTTTCAATAGGTCTTATTGAAATTAGTCTGGTTTCCTCACGATGATTTCCTTCACTCAAAAGCAACTGGCAAATATCAGATGACAGTTCTCAAGGACAATGGGTCACGGTTCGAACCCGTACCTTATAATTCAAAGCATACAAATAATTATCACTAGGTGAGATTAGTTAACAGATTACAGGACCATTAGACATTAAAAGTGTAACTTACATATTACGAAGCAGTACAGGTGATGCAAGCCGTGATCGTCGGTGCCTTGTCTACTCATGGAAGCGGTCCGTCGAAAAATGAGCTGCGACTGGCAGGTTTGAGCTGGTGGAGCGAGGTCACGAGGGTTGCTGAAGATAGGAAGGCGTGGCGTGAGTTTGTGAAGGCCCTTTGTACCTCCGGGGTGTCTTAGGACTACAACACCCACACATAACTGGTAAGGTAGTATAGTGGCACTGGGGCTTAACTCCAAGGGGCATCTAGCACCCAATACCTGAAACATGTAAATAGGCGGACATAAGAAATAGGAAGTTGTAGGCTTACTAAAATTCTCCATCTCTAAGACCAGAATTAGAATGTTATTGTAGTGCGCTATAGGAATTAGACAATCTCTCTATTGGAAAACATTTTACCATTTTAGCAAGTCAAGGTTTAAACTAAACTATGAACTGCTTTGTGATGGACAAGTTAAATACATTATTACTTACGGCGAAAACTTGGCTAATTCCATTATGGTATCATCAAATCATCATGAAAGAAAACCACGTAGTTCCACTGGCGTCATGGGGTCATTTTATTATTGTAGCTAAAGGTTCGGTTTGTTTCATTATTGTTCATGATGTTTTCCATAATCTAAAACCAAACAAGCATTTATTTATTACATTCGTTATACACATTTTGTGTTGTATTTACCACATTACTAACAACATATATCATTACTTAGTTAATGTATTACTCACTTTTTTATGATTTATAACAAATACAAGCCAGCAGGTCGATAAATTACGTAATTTTCAGTTCCAAATAATGCGTGTACGTCTGAACGGCATCCATTTTTCTTTTATTTCTGTCTGACTGACAGTAATGACGTGGCAATGACGTCAGCATAGCAAATGTTGCCATAGAAAAATCAAAAGGGCTCTATAGATCATAACACATTTGACGGACCGGATGCGACTAAAATTTATCCAGTATGAATGGGGCTCTGCAGACTATGTGGAACGAATTGTAGAATAATAAAATAGAGACAGTGATTTGACGTTTACATTCAATCTTAATGTTTTTTTTATATAAATATGAAATAAATAAATAAATATTGGGGACATCTTACACGGTTCAACTTAGCCCCAAACCTATCAAGTTTTGTGCTATGGATGCTAAGCGACGATATGCCTATTTGAATGGATAAAAACATGCTTGTATACAAGGGAAATATCCATGACTCATATAAATATATTCTGTAGAGTTTCATTGAGGAGAAAAATATTGTTATAGTAAAATTTTGTTTAGACTGCTAGTATACTATGACAAATTAAAAGGTCAGTTGAAGAACACCAAATTTCAAACTTTCTATGTTTTGCTGAATAACGGACTGTCGAACCATATGATAGATATAAAACAAGATAAATAGGTAATGCGTAGTAGTACAGGATTTACTAGCTTTTGCCCGCGGTTTCGCTCGCATACTGTTCGAAACGTAATTCTTGTTCAATCGTTTACAAAACAAAGTAAGATTTCAGTTGGATCTGTAGATTTCGATGTACGGTACGGTAGCCATACTACCATCGTTGTGTAACAATGCAACAATCGTTGCAATCATTTATTTAGAAAAATAGTCCGTACAATATTATGTGCAACCAAGTCTCATATTTCGTCATGTTTGGAAACTTTCACACATGTGACTTTCCATCTTTTTTTTATATACTACGTCGGTGGCAAACAAGCATATGGCCCGCCTGATGTAAAGCGGTTACCGTAACCTATGGACGCCTGCAACTCAAACAGTGTCACATGCGCGTTCGATAGGTTTATTAAACTAATGATAGTTCAGTATGTTGGTATGTGTGTATGTTTGTAACGATAATTCTAGAAGATAGTTATGTCATAGAGTTAGAAGATGTTATCAGAGCAGCTAGGCGTAACAAGTTACTTGTATTATTTTTCCTACATACAAAAGGAGAATTCATACCGGTATTTCGTAAAATCTTCCATAATTCAACTTTGTGTCTTGAACTATAGGTTGAAAGGATGTAATTAAAACTTAACGGTAATTGGTGTCACATACAATATTTTGGAGTTTTGCGTACAATTTTGCGTACGTTTGTATAGGGTTAATGCGAAAGTTAAATGTAAGACGTGATAAAGTAAAGAATAACATAGTACCTATACTTATGATATAAGTATGTATATTATTTTAAATTTCTGATCAATTTGAAAAAAAAATCGAAATAACAGCAGGGAAAAGAGAGAGCTTATTATTTATGATATTATACATTATTTTTACTGTCATTATCTAAGTGGACTTGCAGGTATGACAGAAACAGTAAAATTGAGTGTATGAGGAAGGATGAAATCTGAACGAGTATATTAAATGAGAGTGGCATAATAGAAAGAAGAGAGGTTTTAGCTAGATGAATGAATGAAGTAGGTAATATTGTCTGAGAATGGGAAGGGTTTCCTCGTGTTTGCAAGTCTGAGAATAGTGACGGCAGTTATTGGAATTTCGAAATGGGGAAAGGGTTACACAAACTTGATACCAAAAGAGTTAGGTGTTAGGATAAATAATTTATACCTTTTACAGGTACATTCTTTTGGTAACAACATACTCTACATGCCGCTAACAAACGAACTAAACACACACCCTGTGTCTTTATGGGATAAATCAGATAATTTTGTCTGGCATATATAAAAAAAAATGTGACTTAACATAGAATCATATTTATAAAATTGTTGATTTGATTAAAACATTGATTGTCTGATTACTCTTATAATTATACATAGGACATTATGCCGAGAAAGGAGGAAAATTATTGATTAGTATTGAGTTGTGGACTGGTTCCTTGAACTATGGGGAGAACAGTTGTCAGTGGCTACCTGAGAATAGAAAGGCTTTTTCTTTCTAGTGAAGAGATCTTTGTAAGTTCATAATATCTGTACAATGGAGATAGCGGGTTACCTGTCGGACAATGTGACTAACTACCCATATGAGGATGCAAGGATTTTACCATTAGGGTACATTTGATTCACAACCAAATGCTTTTACTGGAATGAAAATTCTGGCTGGTGGCAATTTGACTCATGTGTCTGGGTAACTATTAAGTTCATAATTCGTGCTGGATCAGTGAGGTTCTTTTGAGTATTGGTCACTTTTATTCACTACAACTATGAAAATGGGAAATTGAAAATTTCAATAACTGAATTATTTTATTGGTTATTTTCGTTTAACACAAAATGTTATTTTGAATCAAACGAAAATAAAAGGGGCAGATGTAACGGACCACACAGTCCTCGGTTCAAATCATAAGATATATCTATAATAATTATGCTTAGAAACAAATGCATACAGAGATAAAAACTTAAAAATTGCAAATAAATAAAACGAAAACAACTTACATACGAAATGGAATTCCAACAAATTAAAAATAGAAATTCTCGGAATTAAAACCGGCACAATAGGCGTTTTAGGCACAATAGGCAAAATCGGCACAATAGGCGTTTTAGGCACAATAGGCAAAACCGGCACAATAGGCGTTTTAGGCACAACTGGCACAATCAGGCACTATTTGCCATAAAACAACACAGCGCATGCGTTAAAATCGGGACAATAAAACTCAGAGCGCAGCGTCAGAGGGATTCATTCGGCGAGGGAACGTTGAGGTGTTCACATCTGAGGGATAGGTAGGCAAGTATCGTTACTAGGAATCGTTGAAGGAACACATCAGGAGTTTAAGTAGGAAGCGGACTTGAGATACAAGATTGAGAGGTTGGAGACTGGCGAGAAGGTATCTTGGTAAAGTAGACTAGAAGACTACAAGTAAGTGTCCAAATTGTTTATTTTGAATGTGTTTATAGTTGTAATTTTAGATTAGTGCTATTTTTTGAAGGTGATAATATTAAATAGTGGTACTTATTCATTTCATATGAACAAGATATTCATGAATGTTATATTTATGTGGTAATTATTTAAAGTCGTTCAAATTTCAATTTATTTATTACATACAATTAACACTAACGGTTAATTTGGAATATTATTAATTAAAATTCGGATCTGAGTATCTCTAATATGACTACTATATATAACAAATAGATACATAAAATATTACACATATTTACTTTATGTACATACACATTCTATTAGCTAGAATCTCTTTGGGTGATTAGAAGGATTTTCATACTATTGTCTCATCCTTAAGTAAGATAATTTTGCTATATCAATGAAAGTAGGATTAATAACTTTATTTATTGTTCATAACATGTAAACTTTATTAGAGTTAAAGGATAACTTGTGGGAATTAATACTAATACTAAATACTAGGAAGGCATAGGACATCTATGGATGTTAGGATCCTGTCGCTATCAAGGAGAATCATTGATATAAAAATAAGATTGTTCACAAAAGTTGAATCATTGACACTGGCCTCGAGATTGGCAGACTTTGGAATCATCATTCCATTTTCATAATATGGTTAACAATATCGTTGTCTGGGAGATCAAACAATTCTAGCATTGACTAGTGAAACACGATGTCAAGCAATGGACCACTATACTCGGAACGTGGGAAATTGCACGCATATAGAATTTATATTTTGTGATCTTGGACAACCTTCGATGGCTATGGCCGAACCAAAATATATATATATGGGATGGCGTGTGAGTCTGGGGTTTTGTCGTTCGAAAGGCTAGATCAATGAAGTATTTGTCTTAGTATCAAAAGAAGGTCAATGAATAGGCCCAATAAAGGGTATCAAAATAGATATTCTGTTTCCTTGATAGACCAGGGGTAGGCAGAGCAGTTTCTATCCTGACGGTAGAGGACTAGGTTGCAGAAACATCCCAAAACATATAAAATTATACTGGGATTAAAGGGTCCTTGATTAAATATTTGATATCTACTACTATGGTAGTACATTTTTAAGTAGTGCAAAGACACTTTACATCAGTTTACTTTTGTTCTAAGGATCCCATTTGTTCAATGTTTGATAAAACATAAATTGAATCAGCAACCTGGTTTGTCCAAATGCTCGAGCGAGGTCCTTATAATAGGCTATGTTATATTATACACCTATTATTCCTACGTATAAGGGACTCGTGGGTCGGAAACAATTAACCCCATTTTAAATAATGTCTTGTATATATTTTTAATATATTTCCTGTATTTATATTCCTTACACAATTTTACCTATCTCGCACACTCTTATCTCAACGCACTAAATTCTTTCACAAATGTCGTTCTCTCTGCTTATTATACCTCAAGTGAATATATTACTGCCTTAGTTTTATCAACTTAAATTTACCCCTAATAGCAAGTTCCTAAAGGTAAAAAGAATCTGGATTGCTACGCACAACTACGGGGTCCTACCACTTACTAGACGATCATAGTATTTGTTTTAATGGCCAATTTTTAATAGTGTATTGTTTTAATTAGGGCTAACAATTTGGACTTAAGTTAGGTAATTTAGGGTAATTAATTAAGGGGTAGCGGGGTGTTATAATATAGTGAGGGGAAAAGTTTTGTGTTACACACGGGTGCAAATAAATACATAAATGCATGCATGATATTCACAGATGTGTATTCTTTTCAATACATAAATTAAATCGATACCTCTGGGTTCAATTGGCGTAAAGGACATTTTGGCGAAAATGAGTTATATATACAGTTTTGTTCAGAATTTCAAGCGCTATCGATCTGTGTAGTTAAAATTTCGATATCTCTTAAAAAGTTGCCTTTACGACCAAGATTTTCTACTATGGACTTGCAAAAATAGCTTTTCTGAAGGGGCGTAAATATCAAGTCATTAATTATAAATTATTATTTGTGTCGTAAAGGAAATCTACAAATAAAAATATAGTCGTAAGTCACCTTGATATATATTGTTGCCCTTTAAGCCCTTACTTTTTAAGGATCACTTTCTATAGTAGTGTGGTAAAGTTGGGCGTAAAGGACAAGTTTTTTTGTTCTTCGTCCTTTACGACCAGCACTAAAAATATTTTATCCGCAACTGTAATCGATATCTTTGGGTTCAATTGTCGTAAAGGACATATAATGCAGGTTTCCAAGAGAAAGATAAACCCACTTGCTTTGTTTTTTGACCTATATTTGTGACGTGTATAAGAAAAATATGCAGATTACGAGTATCTTTAACCTAGTGTAGCAACCGTAGTGATAAACTAAACGATTTAGAAGATAGATGGTTGTAAAGGACACGTCAAAATGCTATAACGTCCTTTACATTCATGATTTGATAGGGTCGTAAATGACAGTCTTAGATGATTTTTATACAAAGTCGGGGCGTAATTGTAACCGAAATGGTACTACAAATGTTGTGCTAAGTTTAAAATTAAAAACTGGAAAAATGTATCAAAACGTACTTAATATGGCAACGAATAGCTACATTAGTTTAATGCAGTGTATTATTTATCTAAGCTATCTTAGCAACAAAAAAGAACAAGACTATTTTATATCCAGTTTTGTAATAAAGAAACAATATTTGCTTAAAAACTATCTAATAGGTACTTTGGCAACAAATTTAAAGTAATTTTTTTAGTATTCGCCATTGTCTGAATAGTCAGTAGGTTACGCATTCAGCCTTTAATTCTAGCAGGGAAACGCTTTCGTAGTATTATTATACTGCGGCGAGATGTAGGTAATAAAAAAAACACTATGGTAATCAGGGTACATACCCAAATGCACAAATGCTCACGATAATATCTATTTCGTAGCTATATATCTTTATCGCTCTTGCGTATTGCACCAGACTGCATTTTTGTCGGCGTCTGGCGTCGACGATTGCCATTCAGCTACGCCGGCAGTAAACTTTAACAGTAGACTATACTAACATTTAGTGCGACAATAACAGGTGCGTTTCGCTAGCGAATGAGCGTTAGCGTTTGGTGACTTGGCTATGTACCCAGGTACTTAAAGCATTGACTATAATATTTCTAGGATTGAACTCATAATTAAGATTATTCTTATTTAACAGGTTTTAGACTAAATAACAATCTTCTGTTTTAAAATTATCAAAAATATGAATCAACATAGTAGGTAGTCTTGACTACAGTTACTATTATTTATTAGTTGGTCACAGTTTGTATACGCGTCCTAACTTGCGTTTATAAATAGGTACTTAACTCTTTAGTTATTCTTAGAACTTCTTTCTACTTTAGACTTAAAATTACTGTCGTATTAATATAGTCTACTGTTCACAGTTGCTGATTAAAGTTTACGTGATTACCATTAGTGTTTTTATATTTACTTAAACTACGAAAGCGTTTCCCTGCTAGAATTAAATACTGAATGCGTAACTTATTGAGACAGCGGCGAGTACTAAAATAATAACTTTCCAAAATATTAGATAGTTTTTAAGCAAATGTCGTTTCTTTATTGCAAAACTGGATATAAAATAGTCTTTTTCTTTATTAACTACGTTTTGATACATTTTTCAAGTTTCTCAATTGTAAACTAAGCTAAAAACAGTTGCCATTTGTACCATTCCGGTTACATTTACGCCCCGAATTTGTATAAAAATCATCTAAGACCGTCATTTACGACCCTATCAACTCTAATTGTTCAAAAAAATCGTGGGTGTAAAGGACGTTCATAGCATTTTGACGTGTCCTTTACAACCATCTAACTTCTAAACCGTTTAGATTATCACTACGGTTGCTACACTAGGTTAAGGATACTAAAAATCTACATATTTTTCTATATACGTCACAAATATAGGTCAAAAAACAAAAAAGATATAAACATTTTTCTAAAAAAAAAGTTGTTTTTTGCTTCTCCTGAAAACCTGCATTTTGTCCTTTACGCCAATTGAACCCAAAGGTATCGAAATGTTATAATAAGATTGTAAATTTTATATATACTTGCAGAGATTTCGAAGATAACCGTGGTCGTATGCCACTTATGTACTTACCTTAAAGTTATAATTGCTAAAATTATAAAGCTATAATTGTGGCATAGCATAGCAACTTTGCCCCCTTGTATAACAAATAACTATTTCCGGTTGCTACAAACATGCAACGTTTTTGTTTGAGTACCTCTTTCGAACGAGATACGTCGTTGAATATTTAGTGGCAACGACTGTAGATGCTTGAAAGGAGGAGTGATGACACTTTTGAACTCATTACTAAACACTGATTTAAACTTTCACGATTTTTACACATATTTAAAATTGCAAACGGGACTTAATATCGTATTTGAACACTAACCTCCGACGTTTCAAGGACGGCATTGTCTCGGAGCTCTCGTGCAATCTTATTATGAAACTCCGGCCGGTCGCATAAAACAACACTCGTGTTTTAATGCCTCTCTTTATGCACCAGTCACATAAATACCTATTTCCCACTAACCCATTATACACCTAGAATGTCCATTTGGTTACTTTGGTGCCAAATTTGTTTACTCTGACCTAGTGCAATGGCAGAAAGCATTATGGTGCCACATTAGCGCACAATTTATGTGTGCTGCTTTCAACGACGACAATAACTTACCTATTACAGTTTCATGTTGGGTCAGCTAACTCTGCACCGTTTTGTGGCCACAAAATGTAAAGGTATTGTTCGGATTATGTAATGCACCAACTTCGAAAAACGCTTGATTCGAATTCTTTTACCAATTACGCACAATATAGACTTACCTGTTTATTTTCCTGTATTAACGTTTTAATATGGGTATTTACGTTCCAGAACAATTTTTTTCTGTCTCGTTGGTACTTATTGGTTAGGTGTAGGTATTTAAAGGTTTTAAGTACATCTTTTAATGCTTAGCTTTTATAAATAATTATAATAGCATTTATTGTTAATTAAGAGTTCATTAAGTTTTATGTAGTTACTCAAAATTATCCCCCTAAGTCCCGGTAGAGATATTTTTTTTCCATGAAAAACGAAATTTCATCATATTATGCTTTGGGTACCCATATGACATAAGTTATTAATTTTTTATTTCCGATAAATCTTCCTTCTATGCACAGGGATTACAAGTAAACAATAAATTGTTACAAATTCTATGTCATGCTCATTGTTAAATCCAGCAGCAATACTAAAAATATTGCTGAAAATCTTCTCCCAATTTCATTATACTGTTTGTACTGTACACGCCATTCTTGGAAAGTAAATACTAATAGCAAAAGTTTGCTCAACTCTATTTGCCGATGCGAGAGGAAAAATCTGGTTAGTTTCTTTCAACGACAACAATTATTACTTATTGTAGCTATTGTACCAATCTGATTGTAACTTGGACAGTCAAAGTACTTTAAAAGATGGTGCCATTGTTATAGATGTGCATCAAATTCTTTTTTGTTCTGCTTTTTATTGGATGCCAAATTACCTAAGTAATAGTGGGGGCTGGTGAAAATTTCTGCTAGGCAACACTGAGCAAAAAGAAACCTACCAAAACATTAGGTACTTTACTAGTAATCAATTTTAGGCAAGCCGGTGGGAGTCGGCTTGTATGGACCAGCCGCTGCTGCTAAGTATAAACTGTATTCGAACACGAAAAAGGTAAAATTGATTATATTTAATTTCTTTCTATGACCTATTTTTGAAGTCGTCAAATAACCACTGAAAATTTTATACAAATAATAGCTAGTGATAATAGTACATTGTGCAACAAGGGGAGGAACTTTAATATTACTAACGAGAGTAAGTTAAATCGCGACGGCTTGCCGGAGCGATTTAAAGACTCGAGTTTATAATATTCATACTCCCCGAGTTACACACAATGTTTTTCATCACAATTGCAATATAAAAATATGTAAAAAGAAAAAAAAAAGTTGAATACGGTACTAGAAATTTCATAACTCCTTTGGGAGAACGATTTTTCTATAACTCACGCTCCGCCCTGCGTTCAAAATCACATTTGGTGTGCAAGTGTGATGAAAAAATATTGCATCACCTTACACTTAGTTGTTTTTTGGTCGGAAACTACACGGTTTCAAAAAGTATCTTCAATATCACAAAATTAATACTAAGTACACTATAATATTTAAAATAGGCCCATTAATCATGGCACCCTCGATGTTGGCAGTATTTCCTTGTTGTATTGCAATGGTTGTATACACAGATGTCATATATACCATAGATCAAGCAAACGTATCTACTTAGCGTGTCAAATGAACTCAGTGAAATCCACTGAGTTGTCCGTCTTTACTCGCAGCTTGCAGCTTTCGGGCGTCAATTTTTGTAAGTTGAAGTCAACCAAAACATAAAAAATGCCTCGTTACGTGATATTCAATTGCAACAACACAAAAATTATGAACAATCAAGAGCCTGAGACATATTTAAAATTACAGGCAAGAATCAACTTCAGTACAAAATTTGACACGTTCGGCCCCTATACAAATATATGAATTTGTTTCTTCTATCTAAATTAAGTTCTGTTGTATAGGTATCGATCGAGCCTACAAATAGTGCCAATTTACTCGTGTCAAAATCCCTTTGATTGAAGGCAAGGAGGGCGTTTTCCCAGTAGAAAACATTAAACCAGCTTCGTATGACATATCGTCACTACTTTTAAAAAATCTCGTATCTCACGCTGTTCCTCAAAGATAAAACGCAGTAAGTCTATATGCATTTCATACATACTTACTACAATTTTCTTTTCATTGACAGACGAAGATACAAGTTTTTTTAAAAGTAGTGACGATATCTAATTCATAATATATAAATAGGGAACTTGACTGTTCTTAAAATAAAATATTTTATATCATGCACGAAATAAAGCATCAGGTAATTATAAGAAAAACATGGACAGAAGTTATTTTTAAATCCAATTTTTATTTAATAAGTGAGGTAGAAATATGTTACGAAACCGTTCAAAAACCACTCTGGGTTTTGAGCCTGTCTTCGTTAGATGATATTTATTTTTGTAATTAAAACCCATTTTTCAATTTTATAAATTTAATAATAATTATTCATTTTAATTCTAATTCATTATCATGTAACTGTTGATATTTCAATTTGTATATTCTTTCATTAAAATATTCAATATTGTATTCAAATCATCAATATTAATTTATTAAATTTTTATTTAATGTTTATTGATAAATCTATTATTCATTTATACTACTTGCATATTTTTCAAATAAAATATTCATTGGAATGTATAACTGAAATCATATTTCGAATCACTACTTATTCACAAATGGCAATATTCAAAATTCAAATTTGACAGCTGTTAGAGCTTTTTAAAAACTTACGGCTGTTACAGTTCGGCTTGTTCCGCTCCACAACGACAATTCACTGTATCACTTTCTTTATTCTTACAATTCGGATTAAACCAGCACAAACTACAGTCCGCTTATCATTTACCACCATCAAGAAGACCTGAGACCAGCGAAGATTTTACAAATATATAAAGTAACTGAATTGACCGTGACATCACTGAATACGATTTCATATTAACTCTATATTAGCAAGTCGTTCAAATTCGTTTTGACAGTTTTTAAAAAGAAGCCGATTTGACTAGGAAGCAAGTAGCCTATTCATGTTGTTGCTTAAAAAGTTGAATCTTTTTTTATTTGATATCTCTGATCTATTATTATTTATTTTATTTACTTCCTTAGAAGCCACTGAATTATAATTTGTCATATTTCTTAATGTGTTATTTTGCAAGGTGAATCCCAGTTGGATTGCTCCAGATTTCAGCGAACTAAACCCCTGCTAAGCCTTATATCACCTACATATCTTCTAGTGGAACAGGTGGTTTTCCCAGTGCGAACTACCTTTTAGGTATAACTACTTACCTTGCATATTAACAGCTCATTTATAAGTAAGTAGGTAACAAAAATAAAGAAAGAAAAAATGTATCTATCCTGGTAAATCCCGGCGTACTTATATAATTTCCCACTAATTACATTCGAGTTTTAAAACTCTTAAAGAAATCAAAGAAAGTTCCAAATTCAAGATTGGAAAAATGGGCATGGGTTTTAGGAGGTTAAAATTATTCATCATAAAAAGCAAAGAACGACAGCTTACTCGACCCGATTGTATTTAATTACGAGTACTTACTTTAAATGTATTTATTTCTTATAACATTATTATTTAGAATTTGGCCCGATTGCCATTTTTCCGCTACAATGTTAAAAAACCACAAACTTTCTTAAAATTCTGAAGAATGATATAAAATACAAACATGTTAAAAATTGGTAACTAATCATTATTCTCAAACCATTTTCTCCAGCCTAAATGAGGTATAACACCAATTTAAATAAAAACTAATGTGAAAAACTGACCAAGGAATCCTGGCCCCAAGTATCGCCTTCAAAAACACTTAACCAAAATTTTATATAAGTAAAATAATAAAGTTCTCTTTTCTCATGTCTACTAACTTTTTGAACGTTTATAAAGAATCGAATAAAAAAGAAGTAAAAACTTTATTGTTCAAAAGCCGAGTTTTGACAGTAATAAAATTATAATTTAATAAGTAAAAGGTGCCCTTAATTTAAAGGACCCATCAGACGAGACGGTTTTATCTTAAATATTTCATCTTGACATTATACCGTATTTAAGGCTGCTAAAGACTGGAACGTCTTATACCGCTATAACACACAAATATATTTGTTTTTGGAAAGTTCAAAATTTTGATTGTTAATATATATACAGAGTGGGGCCTGTAACAAAGGCGAAGGATTGAACTGTAGGCTATTCTCCTTATACTGATCAACATTTTGTTCAGTGACTTTTAAAAATTATGAAGCCTTTAAATTTTAATTTTTCGTACAAAATAAATATTAGCTTCAACGTACGCCATTATAGTTGTCATTGACGTTGTCTGTCACACTTTAGACTTAACAGAATTCGCAGTTCAATTCTTCGCCTTTGTTACAGGACCCACTCTGTATATACGAGTATGTAGTTCTAAATTACTTCATTATTATACCTACCTGGCGTGTTCATTGATTTGTTCACATATATAGTCAGAAGGGGGATATATTATACATAAATAAAGACAATTGTTGCATAAACTCAGCCATTGCCATCAATACCAATCTAGTACTCAGTGCATTTTAATATGGTAGATAATCGAATGGGTTTTTCAATGATAGTTATGGTCACAAACTACTAAGAAGATACTACGTTATGGTTCTATCGGTCATTGGGCATACAGGTATACGTATACCTAGCCGAAGCAACAATCAATGGCGACGTGGCGATTGAATCGCAGTCTGGCTCTGTCGCGCCACTACAGAAAAGCGATAGGACGAGCTACGATACGCTTACGAAACCTACGCTATTGTAACGTTGGCTATATACCCTGTTAGCCAAACTGCGAAGTCAAATTAATTTAGTGCTTTTCCTGCTTTCGCCAGTTGAGCGAAAGCCTCTCACAAATCCTAATTGGTTCCTAAAACTCTGCAGATGCATGTTGGTTGTCATGTCTGAAGAGGATTTGTACCCACAAGTTCTGTTCCCGCATTTTCTGGATTTAATACTTCGTGGCTAGGTTTTGTTAATAACGAAAACTGAAAGGATGGTAGGGCAGTGCCTGAAACTTAAATAATTTAATATGATGCGTTAACACGATAGCTTTATTAGTTACATCAGATACGATAGTACTCTTTATTATACTGTGGTTACATAAACATATTATGTTTTACAAAGAGGAAGCAAAGCCGCATGCAAGCGAAAGATTTAAATTTTGTACCGCAAGCGTAGCGAGTTATTTACGAAGTGAAATCGTGAGCGTTGCGAGGATTACAAGACACGGTTAAACAAATTTGGCCACCGAGTGAAACACATATTTTTTCGCCACACCAAGTCGAGGAAGATATTAACTGTAAACATAAAACTAATAGACCAAATTCACCATTTTGCTATTTATGATTAAAAATCACCATTTCAACATCAATTCTACCAGCTTGCGTTGGACATCAAGTTAAAATTTGTATGAAATTACTTTGCACTCTTGTGGATAAAATGCAACTTTGTCATTCATTTGTGAAGTATCTAGAGCGCCTTTAGCAGTTGTTTTATTTTGCCCATTCCTCTTGTAAAAAAAATAACTATTCTTCTTTTAGCCTATTTGTCTGGTAGCCTACTCTGGTTTCATAACTATAAAAGAGTTTAGGGGATCGCCGTTAAATCTCTTTGGAGGCGTAAATCTTTGTAACTGTTCTTGGAATTTTTACTGTGTTTTGTTCATATCTAAACCGCTGCTGTATGAAACAGCAAATAGGAATAAAGTTAAAAGGAAGTACCTAAACATAATCTGATACTTATGTTGGTTTAAAATTAAGTAAGTATTAAGTAGGTAAGTACGTATAAAGTTTTTTTTTCTATTAACCCCTGGAACGCCGATGTCAAAAATTTCCTGCTGAATTAATAACGTTATTAAATTTGTTAATTACAGTATAAAATTGTCTATGACAGATCTGGAACAAGGCGTTCGAGGGGTCAAAATACCGAACATTTGCTGATTATTCGATGCTTACTCACAATTCACAACCCAAAATATTCTCATTCGAATAGTAGTCGAATGAGCGAAATACCGAATAATCGATTCACTAGTCACTACCTACAGATAATAGGGGCGCCACCGTCTATCTAAATCGTCTTGCATGTGGCAACTATTTAGACAGATTTTGACACTTTTCAATGAGAATAGTTAAGTGTTGCTACGATAAAAAAATAGTTCCTTTTGCCAAGCTGTAATGTCCTGTATCAAAAACGTTCTGATCTAAATATTCGACCTAATATTAGGCAAATCGGGTAGAAGGCCGATTAGTCGCCAAAAATTAAGTTACCGAGATGCCGGTCTCTAGTCCCCCGGTGTCCTCTATAAAATGTTCTAGAAAATTCTCGGTATCATGGCCTAAATTCGAGGTTAGACTGATTTTTACCTACTTAGTACCCCGCGAGGGTCCAGACTACGTGACATATGCGTTAACACGATTCGAAGTAAGCCTGTTGTGTCTAGATACGACAGAAAACAAGATACGATACATTTATTAAAAAGTCTAGTTTTTACAGTTCGGCTGAAAAGAATAAAAAAAAAAAAAGTGGCAACATCGTAGCGTTTTGTCCCTTTCAAATCAATATGGTGTTAGTAACAAAATTGGTGTCAGTCTTAAATTTTTACTCTTTTTAGGGTTCCGTAGTCAACTAGGAACCCTTATAGTTTCGCCATGTCTGTCTGTCCGTCCGTCCGTCCGTCCGTCCGTCCGTCCGTCCGCGGATAATCTCAGTGACCGTTAGCATTAGAAAGCTGAAATTTGATACCAATATGTATATTAATCACGCCGACAAAGTGGTAAAATAAAAAGTGAAAAAAAAAATGTTTTGTTAGGGTACCTACCCCTACATGTAAAGTGGGGACTGATTTTTTTTTTTCATTCCAACCCCAACGTGTGATATATTGTTGGTTAGGTAATTAAAAAACCGGCCAAGAGCGTGTCGGGTCACGCTCAGTGTAGGGTTCCGTATTTTTCTCAAAAACTACTGAACCTATCAAGTTCAAAATAATTTTCCTAGAAAGTATTTATAAAGTTCTACTTTTGTGATTTTTTTCATATTTTTTAAACATATGGTTCAAAAGTTAGAGGGGGGGGGACGCACTTTTTTTTCCTTTAGGAGCGATTATTTCCGAAAATATTAATATTATCAGAAAACGATCTTAGTAAACCCTTATTCATTTTTAAATACCTATCCAACAATATATCACACGTTAGGGTTGGAATGAAAAAAAATATCAGCCCCCACTTTACATGTAGGGGGGGTACCCTAAGAAAACATTTTTTTCCATTTTTTATTTTTGCACTTTGTTGGCGTGATTGATATACATATTGGTACCAAATTTTAGCTTTCTAGTGCTAACGGTCACTGGGATTATCCGCGGACGGACGGACGGACGGACGGACGGACGGACGGACGGACGGACAGACAGACATGGCGAAACTATAAGGGTTCCTAGTTGACTACGGAACCCTAAAAATGAATAAGGGTTTACTAAAAGCGTTTTTTGATAATATTAATATTTTCGGAAATAATCGCTCCTAAAGGAAAAAAAAGTGTGTCCACTGTGTGAACCATATGTTTAAAAAATATGAAAAAAATCACAAAAGTAGAACTTTATAGACTTTCTAGGAAAATTATTTTGAACTTGATAGGTTTATTAGTAGTTTTTGAGAGATATACGTAAAACTACGGAACCCTACACTGAACGTGGCCCGACACGCTCTTGGCCGGTTTTTTCTAGGCTGTATTTTCAGTATTAGTTTACACCTTTGTAAATTACCTACCGTTCTCAAACATAAGAAAATAATCACACTGCACTGCACCCTAACTGAAGTAGATAATACATCAGTCCATTGGTTTAGACAAGTGGTCGGGTGGTCAAATGGTAAGGACAATAGCCGCGTAAGCCGGCATCTAGTGAAACATACCGTGAACCATTCAAAACTCTAGTTGTAAGTATGAACGACTCTAAGGTAGCAACTTGATAGCTGTAGTTATGAAAACTCACGTCACGTTTGTTATTTTGTAAAGTCAAATCGGTGCCCTGAAGGCGTCACAATCTTAGAATGTTCCAAATAACAAAACTTTTATCCCACCCAAATCTAACGGCGCAAAGTTACCAAACTTCTGCTGTTTATCCAAATTTTCAGAAACATGTCTTCCCTTTATTTCATCTAAACGTTTATATTTTGTTTTGATATAAGCAGGAACGTGGTATAAAGCGTGCCATTCACGAAGACGCGCCCCTTGGCTTGTAATGTCGTGTTATTGAAGGTTAGATTTTATAAATCTAGACGTCTAAGTGAATGACACAAATACGCTATAATAGATGAGTTGACAGACTACACAGATACTGAATTATGAAGCGTTTTCAAAAAGCGCGTGGTGACCATGGCATTATAAACAATTTTGGTGGTAAAATACCTCGATTTGAGCAGATAAATTAACCCTTAAATGCATTGTTGCCATTTGGCTACAATGTATGTATATTTTGTATATTTTGTATGTATGTATGTATATTTTGGCTAGTTTATAGCCAAAATATAAGCTGGACTTTTTTATTTATTTTTCTTAGATCCTACATCTCAATTACTAAATAAAAACATTATTTCCAACCATTTAAGAAAAAATGGCGGAAAAGTGTGAAAAAACTGGATGATGGTGATTTTTAGTACATGATTCAGGCAGATTTTTTCAGAGTTAGTAACTATTTTATGTTTAATCATTTTATCATAGGGGTTTCTCAAATAGTGTACCTTTTTAATAGTAGTAAAAGTTTTCTTATAAATTTTACTAGTAATTATATATTTATATAAGTAAGATTTAGCCTATTTTACTTCTAACACTGATTTAGTATTAAAATCGATGTTAAATATTTTTTTATTATTTTTCCTAGAGTCAGAAAACCATTGTCTATCACATTATTAATTTCTAGTTAAAAGAAAAAAATCATGCATTTAAGGGTTAAGAAGCATCCTTACTTACCTGCAGGACAGCCCCGGCGTATTATGCTTTCAATTTTATCACTTTTCCACGTGGATAAGACATCTGTCACTCTTACACTGACATACTTGCCAAAGTGTGACGGATACTTTATCCACATAGTGGTAAAATTGGAAACATAATACGCCGGCTGGTTCAACACTAAGACTTTTTTATATACCTTCCAAAATTTCACGATTTTTGGATATAAACCTTGTGACATAACTGGATCAAGAAGTTGCATTCTACTATTTCTACTTACTACGGAAGAACGTATACTCGTAGGTATGTGGTGGATTTTGGCTAGAATGATCCGTCTATTAGTTGAGGTGGTCTGTGGCTGATACACCTCGCATGTGTATCAGC
Organism: Leguminivora glycinivorella; assembly: GCF_023078275.1. Classification (NCBI taxonomy): domain Eukaryota; kingdom Metazoa; phylum Arthropoda; class Insecta; order Lepidoptera; family Tortricidae; genus Leguminivora; species Leguminivora glycinivorella. The sequence continues at coordinate 16,332,791 of NC_062980.1, read as the reverse complement.
CCACACGGAAATCCCACTAAGCCCAGAACTAAAATGACGTATCAATCATGGTTTTCTAACGTAGTTTTGACAATATCTTACTGAGTTGATTGTTTGGTGAGGCAATAAACATGTGCTAGTTTCGATATTAATAGGAAACGCGTGGGCAGATAAGAGTTTTAACTTCCCCCCCCCCCCCATACAATGTAGCAGGGATATTGGAAAGCGATTTTCTCGGAAGTTGTTAGGCACACGCTTTTCAAAATACAATAACTCGCCAATTCGAATATTCAACTGATATCGGAATGCTGTTCAGTTATCGAGAATTCCGAATAAAACAGAACCTAATCTATGCCTGAATGTTCCTTATGCTTCATCTGCAAAAATATCAAATTTCTATTCAAATTTACACTATCTAAATTACTAGGGCGGTCGGGGTGGTGTAGCGGTTTAGCACGTCAGCCGCGATAGCTGGAGACCTGTTTTTGATTCCCGTCTTCGCCACCAGTGGACTTGATCGCTTTTTCTCTCTCTTGAAGTGTATGGTATATATTTCAGTTGGTTCATAATTTATATATAATAGTGTTACTACTTAAAAAAAAAAAAAAAAAAAAAAGTGGCCGTATGGAATTGACCATAAATTAAAAAATATTTATTAAAAAATTTGAAACAAGAAGTAGTTAAGGAACTTCTAGACAAGGAACTCCACTAAACGTTTTCATTTCCTCGAAGGCTTTATTAAGAGTGTACTAAAGTTTGATTTGTTTCCTACGTCTACACTAGAAGTAGTTAAGGAACTTCTAGACAAGGAACTCCACTTATAACGTTTTCATTTCCCTTCTATTAAGAGTGTACTAAAGTAAGTTAAAGTTGCTAACTCGTTGATCCTGAAACTTTTAACTAGTTCGACCGTGTTTAAAAGAACGCTTTAACTTAAATTGTACAGACATACAGCCAAAAACGAGTAGAAAATTATATAGCAGCAACATTACAGTGTTGTCTTTTTCATAAATCAGTAGGTATATAAAAAATGAGAAGACAATACGATGTTGTCTCTTTTTAATATATTTTTTTATATCTACCCTTGCCAGGCTAAAATGCATTTATGTTGTAGGAATAATCCATATTACTAATATTATAAATGGGAAAGTGTGTGTCTGTTTGTTTGTCCGTCTTTTTTGGCAAAACGGAGCGACAAATCGTCGTATTTTTTTTAAGTGGAACCTGTGGAAGGGATCGAGAGTGATATAGGCTACTTTTTGTTTTTTCTAACGCGAGCGAAGCCGCAAAGTAATTAATAATTATATTAATAATTGTGGGGACGAGTCACCGTCTGCCGGAAATAAAATTGGATACCGTTTTATTAGGCAGGCGTCCGGTTTTTTATCCATAGCCCAGTATTTAGTCCAGCACTTTCATCAAAATAGACCAGTTCATTTTAGATTCCATTAACTCTCAAATAGTCCTTACACCCTGGCGGGTGTTGCCTCTGCGTGTGTCCCATGATACGGGCAAGGGCAACATCCGCTCGGTGTACCCCTTACATTTCATTAAAGTGTCGAAAGGGCCTCTACGCGTTGGCTTCGGCCCCGCGCACGCCTCCCAAAGGTCCGGAATACCATTGTTCCGTGATGGGAAAGACATATTAATAAAATTAAAATATGTATAATGTAGTGAAGATCATTAAATATACATTTATTTTGTTTTATCTCCATCAGTCTTAAAAATTATATTACTTACTATAATCATTCTTATTTGTTACCTAAGCAATTAAGTAAAATTAGAAAACAAAATTAAGCAAATTGCTAAGACCGCAATAAAAACATGGATAAACAAAAAATGAGTCTTTAAAGTCCGCAATCAACCTCTGTGCCAAAGCTTATTAAATCTAAGTTAGTTCACTTTATATTACTCGTATTTGAAATTTCTAACACAAACATGCACCATCATGCACCACCTTGTGTGATTTGAAACAAGCTTGTTTCAAACTTTCATGAAAATTTGCGTTTACCTGCATTGGATATGGGGCTCTACACGGTTTTCATCGATTTTTGACAACTTTTGAGTTTAACCTCCTTAATTTTCACTACAGATAGAATTATAAGACCAACGGACGGGCATTTTCAGAGTTTGGGACACTCCAATTAGCGTAAGTTGTTAACAAAAATTAGCTCACTGTCAGTTTTGTGACGATGATTAAGCATGAAATTTCTATAAAAATATTGTTTTTGTGTTAAGTACATAAACTTTAAGTGATAATCTACATTCAGAATGTGAAAGAAGTAAATTTTTAGACAGATTTTATGCTTAACTGTCGTCACAAAACTGACAGCGAGTTAATTTTTGTTAACAACTTACGCTAATTGGGGTGTCCCAAATTCTGAAAATGCTCGGAAAACGGTTCGTCGATTTTTTAGCTCTATTCGTAAGAATCATATTAAAAAAAAAAGCAAACGTATTTTTTTATGCATTTTTAGACATGGTCTAAAAACACTTATTATCGAAAATACATGACATCGACATGTTCGGATTCACGTTTGACTTTTCTAAAAACTCCATAGAGTTTTTAATTTTAAACTAATTAACACTTTCGAAACCGGGCTCTACGCGGCGCTACGACATTTTCGCTACATACGGGGAAACCCATGTAATCGGCTACGCTTCTACGAGCGGTGTACCCGACAGTCGGGTTCTTGGTAGCGAAAGTGTTAAAACACAAGTTATGACCAACAATCCAGTTTTTTACCCTAAAATTGTTCAACTTTGATGCCAAATATCACAGAAACAATGAGTTGTGAAGCAATTATGAGATACTATTTTTAACCCCCGACGCAAAAACGAAGGGGTGTTATAAGTTTGACGTGTCTGTCTGTCTGTCTGTCCGTCTGTCTGTCTGTCTGTTTGTCTGTGTGTGTGTCTGTCTGTGGCATCGTAGCTCCCAAACGGATGAACCGATTTAGGTTTAGTTTTTTTTTGTCTGAAAGCTGAGTTAGTCGGGAGTGTTCTTAGCCATGTTTCATGAAAATCGGTCCACTATGTCGCGGTCGGGGGTTTTTTCAAAATTTTAATTTTGTGGTTAGGTTATGTTTAAAGACGATGCTGTTAATATGATAGGCTTTAGAAACTATCATAATATCAATGGATTTAAATCGAAGGTCATTGGCGCAGGGAACGCCCTTAAGCGATTTTGTAGGAGAAAGATGATATTCTATCGCAACTACTTTAAAATATCCGCAGTACCTACTCACAAGTACCTACACTTGTCTATAGGCTTGCAAGTGCCCGTAGACCGTTCACGAATTCACAATGGAACCATCCTATATTTTGTATATTTAAGCTATAAAATGATATATTTAAGATATTAGCTTGTCTCGCAAATTAGGTACACGATATCATAGACTTTTTCTTGCTACTTTTAATTTAAATGAAACATTCTTCAAAGCGTACTTCTGTGACAGGTCACGTCGTAAACAGGACAAATTTGTACCTGTCAACATTTTATTTTGGTAATAAACCGAAATTAACGCCAATTTCACTTTTACGAGCTGTAACCGCTTTCAAGTGATCTTTCTAATTTAAGCTATTGTGTCAAAAATGGGTCATTCCAAATGTATTTGTATCATTCAGTTTAATTTCTATGGAGAGTTTACGAGTTATACAGAGTGTAACAAAAATGGTGGTGATCCGTTTAAGGGCGTATTCAGTATCGTATTCTGATCAGGAAAAAGTAGAAGAAAAATTTTTTTTCGCGAAAAAAATTTTCATTTTTGTATGGGCCTGGCCGCGAGAATCGGCCGAACCGCCATACAAAGGTAAAAATTTTTTCGCGAAAAAAAAATTTTCTTCTACTTTTTCCTGATGAGAATACGATACTGAATACGCCCTTAAAGGGATCACCACTATTTTTGTTACATCCTGTATGTATAAGTAGCATTGGTTGCAGACGACTATCTGCTTGGTAAGAAAAAAAAAATATTCTGACTGGTTGTCTGTTTGTACCTCTGTACATACAGAGGTACATATAAGCATACAGATGCTTATGCACCGTGTTTTAATTGAATTCCGTTAACTTTTGGAGAAGGCTCTTAAGGTGAAGTACAGTTAATTTCTCTAAGAAACTATCGTCTTAACTCTTACGGTTATCGATTATTAAAAAAATAAATTTAATTACTGAACACGTGTGTGACATCCTTTACCACGTCCTAATGTTATTTGTTTTGACGTGTGCCGTAAGACACGTGACACTAACTTTATTAAGGTCCTCTCACACTAATTAATTAATTAATTATGTATGAAAACGATTTTTTTTAATTTAACAAAAAGCGATATCGGTCAGGTGGTTACTGATAATGAACCTAACTGCATGTCGAATTTAACGGAAAACAAAAAAAAAACCGGCCAAGAGCGTGTCGGGCCACGCTCAGTGTAGGGTTCCGTAGTTTTCCACATTTTTCTCAAAAACTACTGAACCTATCAAGTTCAAAACAATTTTCCTAGAAAGTCTTTATAAAGTTCTACTTTTGTGATTTTTTTCATATTTTTTAAACATAAATGGTTCAAAAGTTAGAGGGGGGGGGGACACTTTTTTTCCTTTAGGAGCGATTATTTCTGAAAATTTTAATATTATCAAAAAACAATTTTAGTAAATCCCTATTAATTTTTAAATACCTATCCAACAATATATCACACGGTGGGGTTGGAATGAAAAAAAAAAATCAGTCCCCACTTTACATGTAGGGGGGGTACCCTAACAAAACATTTTTTTCCACTTTTTATTTTACTACTTTGTCGGCGTGATTGATATACGTATTGATACCAAATTTCAGCTTTCTAGTGCTAACGGTCACTGAGATTATCCGCGGACGGACGGACAGACAGACAGACATGACGAAACTATAAGGGTTCCTAGTTGACTACGGAACCCTAAAAACACGCAATATTCGGGTGCGAAATGGGGACGGGTTACTAGCGAGTAAACTATAAGAAAACAACAAATTTTGTTGTACAAGTTCGGGAAGAGTAACAAAATTATTACAATCACGTACGAAGACAACCTCGTTTCGAGGTTTCTGCAACTTCCTTAACCAGCCCCACAGTTGCCAGATTAGGCTAGTAGGACATAAATTCAATTGGTAAAGTGTGTATGTCTGTTTGTTTGTCCGTCTTTCACGGCAACGAAATGACGTGTGGAAATAGTTGAAGGAATGGAGAGTGACATGTGCTGCATTGTGTCGCCTTCTAACACCCCACTTCCCTAAAATGAGGGGGTGGAAAATTGTATGGAGTATTCCGCAATTTAACACTGCCCACCGAGCTAGAAACCGGGAGATAAGCACTAAAAAAGCTAGCGATTTTGATAGCTCACCGCTGGGCGAGTGACTATAAACATCGCCGTGTCTCTTTTATTTGCACACTTTTGTTCGTTTTTATAGCCTATTCCCAAACGCGAGCGAAACCGCGAGCTAAAGCTAGTAAAAAGTAAATAATAAACTCACGCTCGTACCTATTCCCAAAATTGGTAGGCAAAACACATGAAACTGCAAAAAACTCAGTGCCCTCTTAGAAATTAAGGGCTTGAAAGAAAACAAAATTGTGATAAGTATTGTAGTTGAGGGTAGCCTATCACTGCACCCTACGCCATAATGAGGAGGCACACTGACATTTTATCCCGCCAGGCGGCGCCTGTTCAAGTGTCTAGTCATGTCACTGTCATTCATATGTGAGATAGAGAGAGAAAACAAATATCATCTTCTCGCTCTCACGTATGAAATTCTTTATCTGTGCAATGGACTAATAGGGTGGCGCCATCAAAACCAATCCCACAGTCGATTTCTAAATTTTACTAAGATGTCATCGTTTTTGTTTCCATAAACAATATAAAATCATGTACATTTTAGTAATATATATATAGGTAGGTAGTTATAATAGATATGACACTATTATTGAAGTACTCTTCTAACCCGTACACTGTACCAGCCCGCCCAGCAAAAATACCTAACAGCGTTCCAGTACTATCTCTTTGTTTGAACTTCCGTTAACATGTTTCGACTAAGCACATTTTTGTTTTGATAGCTAATGAAGTTTTAAACAACTACTTGGAAATATAATACGCACAGGCGCATTTCATAATAACTACTTACTTTTCTCGAAAGGAAATATAATAACTGTCAAATCGTATGGGTTGTCAGGCGCATTTCATAATAAAGGAAGATCAGATCTCTTTCATTTAATATGAAAGGTAAAATACAAAATGGCCGTTACAGTTTACAATGACTCTCAATATGACTTTTAAATAACCTTTCAAAATGACAATACCTAAGCCCGACTCGATATTTAATATTAAATAATATTTCTACGAGTCCCAGACTATTAAAATTAATCGCGCATTTCTGGCGTGAACAAACCGACAAGCCCAATATCCGGCGGTATATTAAAAATGAAACTGTCAAGCGTGAGTTGATTCGGTTATTAGGGTTCCTTACCTTAAGGATATTCTGTTTTACTTAAAAAGAAAAAGCCTTCCGGCCCAGCCACGACATTGGTCTAAGCGCGACAGCGGTGAGCGGCGGCCATACGTGCGAATGAAAAGTCCCATCGCTGTGTCTCGCTCCAATGTATGGCCGCCGCTCATCGCTGTCGCGCTTAGACCAATGTCGTGGCTGAGCCGTTAGGTAGGTAAAGGTAATGGAATTATTTTGTCCAAAAAAGTCATAGGTAATAAGATCAACTCGAGCATTGATTGAAATTGCATATTCCAAAACATTTTTTTATTTATTTTTTATAGTAAAATTATTTGAAATGTAAAAAACAACACACCTACAACGTGCAAATAAGTTCAACAGTTAACATAGTTAAAAAAGATACTAAGTGGCTCTTTAATTATACGTAAAAAAGGGGTACTAAGTTACGTTACGTTACATATTTAAAATTACGACCGGTCTGGCTCAGTACCCTGCTCAAAATCCCGGTAAGTCATTACAAGATTTTGTTCCTGTTCATGGATACACATGTTGAAAATTTATACCTATGGAAGCACCCATTGCTTTGTGTTTGGGGCTCGATCTTAATTTATTTATTTTATTTTTCGAAACTCACACTTGACCGTGTTTTTATAGAAGGCGATATTACAGCTGAGTTATTAACAATGAAATGAAATAATACAATATTTTACACCCTTTTATAGGTACCTACCGAATTTCAATGAGCCCGTCACAAAAATACGGCTTGATAACCCTTTGTATCCCAACCCTAAAAAGGCTAAGAAAATACGATAATATTTTGTAAATAAGACCTTTTTCTGACCCGAGGGCCACATCGACCTTTTCTGGACGTTCAAATGATAAAATATAAATATTTTAGTAGTTGCTTTTGGCGGGCCGTACGATATTATGAAACCTGCGTTATCTGCACTGTGTTTAGACGGCCTAGCCGAAGGCACAATGGGTGATGCCTACGTGGCAATCGAAACGCAGTCTTGCTCGGTTTGTTGTAGCCGAAATGTCAATCGTCAACGATAGACGCCGACCGAACCCGGTCTGGCACTTCCGGTCCCATCGCCATCTTAGCGATTTCGTGTCGTGAATAATTTATTTTTCTTTTACTCATTAATATTGTTTAAAGTGTAATATCGATAGCTTATTATGCAGTAAACTAATGTTGTAGTGAGAAGCTGATGAAGAATTCGACGGTCCCAAGTAACACTGTCGGATCTACAAAATCGTCATTTTCATTTTATTGCATTAATGATCTTAAAACATCCAAATTTATAATATGACATTTTCAGAATTTTACATTTCTCTCTATTTTCCGAAATAATATGTCACAAGAACGTCGTATCTTACACAGCGTCTAGTTTACAATGTCACATGTCGCGTTCTAACAATGTTAGCGGGAGCGCGGGTAGGGCGACGCGGTCGTTTGTGCCACTACCCACAATATTGTATGGATAACCGCCGACTTCGCGAGCTCACACACTCTAAACACAAACCACAACATCTAGCTGTCGTATTTCACCACTATAGAAGAAAATGCACAACACAGGTAATTTAGTCGTAAATGACACATGCACAGACCAACCCCTATAGACATCTATTACAAGACGACTCGCGGTCGCCAGCCTTCCTAGTATTTGCACTGATATAAGCGCGGGCGCTCGCCGTGCCCGATCAGTATCGACCAAGTAACAGACCCGAAAGCAGCGCGTGTTTTTCGCACAAAAAAATTGGAAAAGGGTATTTTGATGCCTTAAAGATGTCCACCTGTAGTGTGAAATGGTGTGGAAAGGTAACAAGAAGCTCAAATTTAAAAACAGACGGCATTACATTCCACAAATAAGTCATATTTATAATTTATTCAGAGCCGGCATAGGTCAACTTACATTGGCCACTTACGCGTCAGTAGAGGGACAGTCATACTTCTGTCCCTTTTCATCTGGCGCGACTGCCCGCCGTGCTTGAAACGGCCAATCACAGCGCGCTTAACACATTCCCCGCCCGCTCCTCGCACCCCAAACACTGGTGACTCGTATCGCGAACCAAATATACAAGACTGCCACTCTATAGGAGGTTCTCTGTGGACACATGCGACCCATATTATTACCTATTAAGCTTTTGTACCGTTATTTGAAGCCTATTTAATATATTGAGACAGCGATACTGCTTGTAGATGCGTAGCGGTTCACAGCAGGTACCTACAGCTGAACACCTGTAAACAACTTGCAACTCCAGTTTTACGATTCAGGTTTCCCCTTCCACCAGGCGACCCGTGCCGTAGGGACGGCAACGATGTTTCATCATTGGCGTTCTGTTTGTCGGAACGTTCGGTTCACTACAAAAAATTCTTAGAATTCTTTAATTCTTGGAATTTTTTGTAAGTTTAATCAAAAATATCGTTCTAGAAAACGGTTTTACCGTTCGTTTACTATTATAAATTAAATGTTTTAGAAGCTGAGCACCTGATCGATTCACTTTGAGCGCAGCGTGTCGCGTAAGTAAGCGATTTTTTATTTCTTTTTCAGTTATTTTTTTCAGTGAATCGATTCGTCTTAAGCACGGAACAGGTCAAGAAAGTAAAAATTGAAAAATGATCTCCTTGTCCTCTTTGAGACTAAAACAGTCCTAATTAAAGTCGTAATTGACGCGATTAGTGTTTGTTTTGCCTTGCGGCCGAAGATGAGCCTGTGCTGTGACCTGATAATTTCCGTGCGTGCCCATTGTGGTAGGTACTGTGCTGCGGGATAAAATTCCTTTACAATCTCTTTAAATAGATCGATATTCTGTAACGGAATTCAGAAATAGATCAAAAGTCGAAAGTTAAAACCTATAGCTGCCGGACTTGGCAAGGGCGTCAATAAATATTTATTGATTCTAAATATCATGTTGGCTTTTATATCCGATCCCTGTGTGCCTTAAAATCGACTTTCCGCTCTAAAGAAAGGTAACTAACAAACCTATATCATTAGCGTCTTTGGGGAACATGTTTGTGTAATCCAAAAAATGTTCCGTAAATAAATATGGGCAATTTTAAATGCACAGTACGGTATCGTCAGGGATACCTCTGAAAAATGTAGTTTGGTAATGTTCTTATGCCTTAATCAAATCTAAGCCGCTTGCCAGTGGAAGTAAAGGATTACAAAATGAAACTCAGGTATGTGGAGAGTTGTATTAATTACCAAATATAAGTTCCGGTTAAAGATAATTGAGAAAATCTGCATACGAGAGAGTCACTCTTTAATCCTTAACTATAATAATAGCGTTTAATAACACAAGGCAAGCGCATTTGATTAATTTGATTACTTGGCTGCTGCGTAAGCAGAGTAAAAGGGTGCATCATTGCAATAGCTTACTAAAAACTTCTTACCTGCGCAAGGTGTGAAGAAATTTACAACCAGTATGTTTTTATTTTGTGTATAGTCCGCTTAAGGATATTAAAGGCTAGTATAATAATTATTATTCTGTGGAAGCAGGCATTAGTGGAAAAAATATCAAGTGTTAAGACGGTGTAAAAGCACTAGTCTAACACAGTAGGCAATGACCCTGTCTGCAGAGCCTAAGATGGTTCTGGGTTCGAATCCCAGTATGGGAATATGTTTGTGTGATGCACACAAATAGTGGGACGTAGTTGAACGAAAGAGAGCCATCCTCTGAAAATAGCCTTTTATTTGAATGGCTTTTCCCTTTTTACGTTGAGATTATATTCAAATAATTATGTTTATATGAATTGGATCTTTTTCCTTTTACTACGTCCATTTTTTCCCGAGTTACGGTTGTGTTATTATGTATTTAAGTATACATATGTCTATAATAAGAGTAATATGTCGCCTTGCTACCATAGTACAAGCCTTCCTCAGTTTTTGGCAAAATAGATTCCCCAATGTCTATTTATTTTGGTACCGATAGTAAATTTCCCGCTTATTAAGGCTTATGAGTATTACTATTTATCTAGATAAAAACCAGCCGTCTGCGCAAGACGTGCATCTTCCCATTTTCATATTTCCCGCCTGCGCAAGGTGTGTGAATAATATGATTGTTAAGACAGCTGAAAATTTTGCAGTCTGCGCAAGGCTTGCAATTTTCGTGACTCAATTTTCTGCCTGCGCAAGGCGATTAAATAGTTTATTTAGCCTGCTGAAAACCTGCCGCCTTCGCAAGGCGCGTGTTTACATATCCTGCGTCACAAGCAGATCAAGCAGATGTGGTATAATAGGTATGGTTCTAAAGCGGTTTTTGTCGGCCTACGCAAGGCGTTTTGAAACTTACGTGTGGTGATGGAGGAAACAACACAATATGATAACGCCTCCTAAGCTTAGTACCAAGTGCTTACTTTGTTAATTACAAAGTCATTTTGACAGGGGTTATATATTTCTACTGCGGAATCACTTCCCAGTAATCATTAAATAGTCTCGAGAAGACTTGTCAAAGCGGACCCCAGGCCTTCACAGGCCGGGGCCAATGCCGGGATAACGCAAGGAGGATGATGATGAGTCTGGTGAAGACTAAAAAGATTATCACAGTTATTGCTGGCGACTTGATAAACGTGGTTTCTTTTTTGTGGAAACTTTTTCCACTATATAGTTATCTACTACATATTTTATCTTTGTCGTTAACGACGTTTGAAACACCTAGCTCACGCTGACGCGGAGTGAGTTGAAACGATAATATTCAAAATTAACCACGGTTTTATCAGCCTACTTATTTAGGTTTTAAAGTGGGATTTGAGGTCATTTAATCATTTAAGTAAACCTGTTGATAGTGTTGATGCATATCAATACTGCGGTATTCTTTGGTTCAGGATATTAACCGTTTCCCAAACATCTTAAATGGGTTATTTATTCTATTATTTTAATCAAATAGTTATCTAGCCCGCTGGCCGCTCCGGCGCCACATGAGGCCAATAATCTAAAGATCAGATTGCTTTGGACTGTTTTAGGTCATTAATTTGTTCAGTTAAGCCCACGTGGGCTGAACACATTTTAAGGAATTGGCTATGTGGATGAAATAGCAAACATTTTTGCATAGTTTTTCGCTATGTAAGAATGCAGTTGTGATATGTTATTACATATTTTGAGGCTCCAGGAACGACCTGAACCAATGTTACAAAGAACCATTACATTAAAATGTGTTCACATCCTCATAAAGTAGCACGGGGTGACTCGTCTACTCATTATTTAGTCCGAGTGAAACAATACGTATTTAAATTATGAGTTTTAGGTTAAGATTACCGCCATAACACGTTTTTAAAAATAAAAGAGGGGAAAAGGACACCTACGTAAGAAGTGATGAAATGTACGGGTTAATAAACCCAACCACAAACTTAAAACGCTGTCATATTACAGCTTTTAATCTGTTTTTTAAATAAAGTAACCTCTATGGTTAATAAATATATCACATTCATGGGGTATTCGGAAAACTATTTCTCATACCTAATCATTGTTTTTGGTAACAATATTTTGCAAGATAAGTACTTGATGTGGTTTCAAAATGATTTTAATACTCATATAAAGATGGACCGTCAAAACAATTTTAAAGCTATGCCGAATAAGCCCATGACCCATGGGGTTTGATGAGTGTCTCAAAATTTTGTTTGGACCTCAGATCTCGGAACTACGGATCTAGGTACCTTAACCTCAATATCATATTCTTCATTACAAAACCAGAAGGCTACGTCATGCCATATAATGGAATGATTATATATCTTTATGCTTCCAACGAAAATCACGGGTCTTAGCCGCATACATACGTATCCTTAAGGAGAAAAATATTTGATTGTAACATCTTGCGCTTTCATAAGCTGGTTACCCAAAACAAAAAGGCATTTATATACGAAGAAAATTCTATCATCAGCATTGGCTTAACATGTGTACAAATTACAAATAAAACGCTTCGCACATGTGCGTCTAGCCGCCTAGGCGTTGTTAGCCTATGCCAATCCTTGGCTTAACAGAAAGTACATACATATTGGGTAAATAACTAACAAAAAATATTAGGGAACTGGGAGAGAACTCTCCAGACAAAAAGTCTAAGGTTAAGTTGTAGCCTGTTAACCAAGGCAATTAAAAGTTGAACTATTGTAGTACCACTACTACAAATTGCACAGGAGGTACTTTGTTTAGGACTGTATTCATACATGGATTCAATGACCTTAATACGTATACTCATAATGTATAACGAATGACTAAGTTATACTTATACAAAGCCTCAATAGTCTTGTTACTTGATATACTTACACTTCCTTCCTGGATGATAGATTCGTTTACCAAAAGAGTATCTTATGCTTAGGAGTTTTCAATGATGAAAAATTCACAAGTGTGCTTATCCTCAATATATGATAATAAGACTTTTTAGAATGATTAGATTATTTTTTTTAGCACTTACCAAACGTGCCCAGATTATTATTTTCGTTAATAAAATTGGAACCACGTTACACATGGGTTCAGTATGGGTTATACCCAAGAGGCCAAGAATATTTCCGGCATACTAGAATGCTCGGGAAAATTACTAAAATTAGATTTTATAAAACGAATTAAGTACATTACGAAAGAACCATGGTTGTCGGAACATTATTCATACCATGGGTATTAAGGTTTTCAATAGCTGCGCACATTAGTGTTATACACTTTTAAAGTTGTAGCCGATTGAGCGAAATTTTTCTTCGCTACCAAATTTTGCCATGTCATAGCCATAAGGCAATAATCATAATATTCACTGTCTATTATGTAATGCTGTAATTGCCGGAAATAAATAGTGACTATTTGGATAAGGCATTAATGAATGGATCAGTTCCTTAACTGTTTTCTATAATATCATATGTAATAATATCATGTCATGCAAATCAATATATCAATATAATGTACCTATGTCATGTCGATTATTCTATGATACTGAAAAGAGATAAACGAGTTGTGAGGAATTTGACACACAATCCAAAACTTAAGTTTTTCGCTTATACCCTAAAAGTACCTAATGATACTGCAATAACCCTACTTACTGGAAATTGCAGAGTCGGGGTCAAAACATTAAAAACATACTAAGTGTATTAAATTGAATATTATAATGAAATAAACGTAAACATAAGTCATGACCTGACCTTGTTAGGGGGATGAAATAAAAAAAAGTAACAGGTTTTTCATAATTTATTTTAATATCATTATGGGTATATACATAAAATTTAAAAATGTTTCAAACTTTCCTTACCGACGAATAATAAGTTACAGTAGAAAAATAGGTCACTGTGCACTTATCAATTCAGTCACTGCAGCTGCTGTCAGCTGCAATTCACATTCCTCCATATAGGTACACAAGGTATCTGATGTGTGAAGTGCACTTGAAGTTGTTATTTCCATTGGCGATTCAATTAATCACATTGGCGTTTCTTGACCACCAGGCGAATACAGACACGTCTCAATATATTAAATAGGCTTCAAATAACGGTACAAAAGCTTAATAGCAGCGTTTTACCTTACAATAAAACGCATATTAAGCGAAATACCTTATTTGAAGCCTATATTTTTAACTACGCCTGTGGCTACAACACTCAGTTGCAATAAACCAAGGCACATTTATTTTTCCATTTGAGGGTATTTGTTGTTCGCTGCTAGTAAACAACATTTTTAGACTATTCAGTTTCGAAGATACGTCTTTATTTCATTTCACATTTGAATTCATAAATGATGCAACCGTTTGGTAAGTGGTATATTGCAACTTCGGTTAAATTAATATTTTGAGAACCAATGATGAAACATCGTTGCCGTCCCTACGGCACGGGTCGCCTGGTGGAAGGGGAAACCTGAATCGTAAAACTGGAGTTGCAAGTTGTTTACAGGTGTTCAGCTGTAGGTACCTGCTGTGAACCGCTACGCATCTACAAGCAGTATCGCTGTCTCAATATATTAAATAGGCTTCAAATAAGGTATTTCGCTTAATATGCGTTTTATTGTAAGGTAAAACGCTGCTATTGTCCAATAAAAAAGGCGTTAGTGACACATACGACCATTTTATATGAACCATGTCCAAACAAAAAAGTAGTATGTGACACATCCGACAAAATCGTTTTATAATCTCTTGGCTAGAATGTCGGTTGTACTATTTCTGAGGTTTCCTCAAGTATTTTCTTATTTTTACTTATGCACATCTTAAGAGTATCTAAAAATAGTAACTATTCCTAAATTTTATAACTTAATATCATAATTTGACAATTTTATAGAGCAAAAACCTGTTTGCAAAACTTTGATTGGCTCTGCTGGAAAGTAGTCATTTCGCTAATCTCGAAACGCGTTTAGCCTCTTTTTTGTCGTCAACGGCCGGTAGTCCACGGTCGTGCTCTTGTAAAATCTAGCTATCAATTTTACAAGTGCTAACTCACCGTACACTGTCGTACTTACCGTATAAAAATTATCAATAATTAGCTCATAAAAAGTCTTTGCTTACGGTGACGTCGTTGATCGGGTCGCCACCTTCCCGAATGAAGGTTGAGGGAGGCGATGGCTGAGATGCGCGCCATATTCGTGAACGGGTGCTGTTTGTGAAGACCGGTCTGTTTCAGCTAATAGGGGCTATGCTATTCTATTTAACATTAATTTTGAATGAGATTACGTTGAGGCACTCTGTTCGGTCCTTGTTTATTTATTTTCTTTCTGACTCTTGGAGACCATATACATCTCCAAGGAAAAAAGTAGATTAAGTATATATATATTTTTTTTTCCTTTGCTTAAGACAACAAGAGTCTTTTACAACTCTAAAGTTATTTTAGTTATTCGTTTTTTTTTCTTCATGTATAATTTTTTTAGATGTACTTTGACACTTAGAGACTCTATACATCTCTAACATCTCTTATTAATAATCATAATAGCTTTGTACTTTGTATAATTTCTTGTGTTAATATTTTTTTTTTATGAATACTTTTGCTTATTAAATTGTATCTTGTTTTTTTAATGCATGTTAATTATAAGATGTAATGTTTTGAAAAGAAGTGGCCCGCCGAGTTTCTTGCCGGTTCCATAGTGGATACCCTCCTCCAACTGAGGGGGGACTGAAATCTTCTCGAGGCTGAGGCGTAGGGTTAGAGCCGGCGTAGTTTTATTTGACGTTCATAAGCGCATTGTAATATGCCTACTTGGAAAATAAATATTTCATTTCATTTCATTTTTATAACAAAATCCCCATTGATGTAGTGAACTTGCCACTCGGCAAATTTAAGTCACATGTTAAGCGCTGTTTGCTAGGTAAAGCTTACTATACGGTAAATGATTTTATAAATGATAAAAATGCCTTTAAGCCAGTAGCTTGATTATGGTAGCAGAAGTTTGTAATACAACCGTACTAGTATCCAGTAAAAATGACACAGCGTAATTTTTCTCATGTGATTGTATTGTATCATTAGTTATGTTAGTAGGACGCTTAGAGACCTTATACACCTCTAAGATTTTTGTTTTCATTATATAGCGTAGTTATACAAAATTTATTTAAAGTATGATAGTACACTGACCCTTAGAGACCTTTACATCTCTAAGTCACGTTGAGCATGTAATTAGTTATGTATAGCTATACTAGGCATTGTTGCCCTCTTTAATGTCACCTACAAGCTTAATGTCGTGTTTCACTGTGTCGATTTTTCTTTTGTCAATTTGCTGTTAGCTTGAACATGTCATGCTCGCTTAAAAGTCTTTGCTTACGGTGGCGTGTTGATCGGGTCGCCACCTTCCCGAATGGAGGTTGAGGGAGGCGATGGCTGAGATACGCGTCATACTCGTGAACGGGTGCTGTTTGTGGAGACTGGTCTGTTCAAGCTTACCTGGGCCACATGTTTTGTTAGATTATTTAACTTTACTTTTGAGCGGATTGCGAGACACTACATTCGGTTCTTGTAAGAATTAAACTTAAGTAAGTAATGTCTTAAGGATGACACTAGAGACCATCACGTTGTCGTTTAATTTAGTTAATTTTAGCTTTTGGACACTTAGAGACTTTATACATCTCTGAGATTTTGATTATATTTTATTTTAAAATAGACTCCTTACTTTAATGACCTTGTTGTCGTTTGATTAAGTTAATGTTAGTTTTTTGGACACTTAGAGACCTTATACATCTCTGAGATTTTGATTATATTTTTAAACTTAATTTGTAACCTTGATTGGCCCTTATTTGTAAACTTGATTTGTTCTTTAATGATTGACAACTAGAGACTTGTACATCTCTTGAAATGTGTAATTTAGCTGTTCATTTTCTGTATTTTTTATTTTTTTTGTATTATTTGACAAAGGTTTTTACTTTTAAATATTTTAATTTTATAAAATTTGACTCTTGGAGACGCTATACATCTCCATGGATTATTTGATTAAGTATAATATTTTTACTTGTAATATTCAGTCTTTTACAACTATTGAAGTATTATAGATTTCTTTTATCTTTGTATCTGTTTGCACTTTCTTTATGTATTGATTATAGTTAGTAATAATACGACATTTAGAGACTTTATACATCTCTAATTCTATATCAGTGTATAGCTACTTTGCTTATGATTAATATTTTTAGTTAATATTTCTATTAATTTCAATTGTTTAACTTTCATGAATACTCTGTAATGTTGACATGTAAAAGTGCCCCCGTGGCCTATTTGCTGAATAAATGATTTTGTATTTTTTGATTTTTTCATATATCACCTTGACACTGGCGAAATAGTCCCAATGGACTGAAGCCATTTAATTTTAAAAACTTAACTGAACCCGGTCTGACTCTAACAATTTAGCCATTCACGTACGGATTTGTCCGTCTGATGTTTCTGACAGATGTGCCGCGTGTGTGCCTCGGCATAGATTCCCATAGGTACATTAAAATGCGACCGCCTAACGTGCATACACTACACCACATAGATGGAGCCACAAAAAATACCTTGTTGCCATTATAGCCAGTTATAGATTGGCGTTAAGTGTCACTTTCGAGCCATAAATCTATGTCAAAAGTGACACTTAACGCCATTTACAAGTATAATCAAAAGCTACAAGCACAGACCAACCCAACAAGACGGCCCTTACAGGGCGACTCGCGGTCACCAAGCATACGAAAAATCAGGTGTATAAAAGTTTGAACGCGCGCGACACCGATCAGTAGCGCCCAAGTATACGACCCGTTAACAGTGTTCGCGTCCGCTCGGGAAAAAATCTTAAATAATTAAATTTGGTTGCAAACAATGGTCTCTTGCAGCATAAAGTGGTGTGGCAAGTCTTCTAACACTTCCATATATAAAAAACCGGCCAAGAGCGTGTCGGTGTCGGGCCACGCTCAGTGTAGGGTTCCGTAGTTTTCCATATTTTTCTCAAAAACTACTGAACCTATCAAGTTCAAAACAATTTTCCTAGAAAGTCTTTATAAAGTTCTACTTTTGTGATTTTTTTCATATTTTTTAAACATATGGTTCAAAAGTTAGAGGGGGGGAGGACGACGCACTTTTTTTTCCTTTAGGAGCGATTATTTCCGAAAATATTAATATTATCAAAAAACGATCTTAGTAAACCCTTACTGTATTTTAAATACCTATCCAACAATATATCACATGTTGGGGTTGGAATGAAAAAAAATATCAGTCCCCACTTTACATGTAGGGGGGGTACCCTAATAAAACATTTTTTTCCATTTTTTATTTTTGCACTTTGTTGGCATGATTGATATACATATTGGTACCAAATTTCAGCTTTCTAGTGCTAACGGTTACTGAGATTATCCGCGGACGGACGGACGGACGGACAGACAGACATGGCGAAACTATAAGGGTTCCTAGTTGACTACGGAACCCTAAAAAGATGGAATAACATTCCACGGTTAAGTCAAATTAATTATTTTGTTGAATATTGTTTATTATCCGCGGAGTTCATTCATACTGGTCAATATGGTTGTACTGAGCGGCGCCGAGGCGCGTCCATCCCTTTTTGCCTAGTTAACAATGCGATATGCTATCCCTTTCACGTAAACGACTAGGGATGGGGCCATGTTAGTTTATGTCTGTTGCGGGAACTTCGTACTACAGTTCGTATCATGTGGTACCATTTTATGAAATATAAAAGAAAACAGATTTGTAATTGTGTGTGTGTGAATAATTATCTAGAATCTGTAGAGTCTGTAGTGTTGTTTAGTTGATTGATTAGTTTAGAATATCGCACACCTAGATCAAAAGAGTATTAACTCAAAAAAACACTTTTTTCAAAAAAGATAAAAATGTTGTTTTGGAAAAACTAATTAAGATACAAGCTCTTTAGTTAAATTTTATTTCACAGGTCTAGTTCATAGGTTAGTCGTTTTCTAGTAAATAGTTTAAAATTAAGTAAGTAAGTCTACAAATGCATTTTCCTAGTTGTTACAGTTTTTACGAATTAATGACGTTTCATTGTCTTAATTATTTTTAGTTAAAACTGTTTTGCACCTTACTTTTAGAGTTAATTTATTTTGGTGCAATTTAATATGTCAGTTGTGCACTGACATATTAAATTGCATTCATCATTCATCAAAATAGGAGTACAAGTTAGGACTTGAATGGTTTATAAGGAAAATTATAAAAAAAAACTATATATTTTGTTACACAATATATTTATTATTTCTCTTTATCAACTTATGTTACCTCTACGATAACCGTAACAATTTTCTTACCTTAATTATAGAAAAAATACTTAATGTACTCTCTCTTCTTTTTGAGTTATAGATAAACTAAAATGCTTTAAATACTAATTATCTAAAAGAAAATATACTATGAAATATATCACAATAACTACCCTACTGTAGACTTTTCGGAACAAAAATAAAATGATTACAAGCATTTACTTTATACTTAAGCCGTGGCTTGCGTGGGCGACGGTCGCGCGATGGACGCGCGACGGCGATGCGACGCATACGAAATGAAACCTTATCGATATGGAAGTATGAGACGCGACGGCGACGGTCGCGCGACCGTCGCCCACGCAAGACACGGCGTTAGAGATCAATCATCTAATCTAAACCTTGTAGATTTATTAACAATAAAAACCCTTAGACCGTTTTCACATTATCCGATCCGATATCGGATGTCGGAAGTATTTCAATAGAAAAAATCCAAGATGGCGCCTGTAATGTATGCATTTAAAACGCACTTACTGTATTAGAACATAAAGTACTCTTACAATCAATGCAGTCTTATAATACCTATGGCATAAACGAGATCAAAAAGTAATCAAAATCAACAGTACCTACTAGTAACAAAATTAAAAACTTTATAAAATAGTTAAATCAAGAATAGGTTATTATTATTAGATAAGTATATCGTACTCTAAAACATTTTTATAATAGGATTCGTAATATTGGCCAGGAATAGCATATTTATCAATTAAATATTGTATGTCTTTCTTTTTCGCAGCCGTTAGTAGTATTTTATGCAACAGGCGTTTAAAGGAGGTCAAAACAGACGAGTGGCGTGGGTAACAATTTGAGGCGAAGCCGAAAATTGTTATTAAGACGCCACGAGTATTTTTGACTCAGTTAAACACCGTTGCATACAATACTTTTTCTACGACCAGGCACTTAGTTTTTAAGTAATTATCTTGAATAACTTTCATGAAATTCACACTGTTTCCTGTATTTTGACGCAAAGGTTTGCACTGTCAGCTCAGCTGCCCAAACCCTTCCCGCGCATGCGCGCAATATCTTTTTAACAATGCGTTGCCATAGTTACAGAGCCAAACAATTCGTTTTCAGTTTTTTCGATACTGCGCGCATGCGCGGAAAGCCGACGGACGCTGGCTTTGGGGAATAAAATAGACTTTTATGTAGGGTTTGAAAGATCTGTGCACGACCCTTTAAATGACGAATAACAGTTCGGGAGTAGAAAAAGGATTGTTTTCTGTGTATGCTCGCTGCAATTCCCTGGAAATTATCTGCGAGTGATTAAAAGCACTCCTGGCCGATTGACGAGTTTTAGGAGTTATCGGAATGATCGGGAACGTGACAGTCGGCTGATAGTTTTGGTTCCGATTGAGCAGTGAACACAGGTAAATCGTCTTCTAATGTGTCTTTCATCTGTTGTGATTCTGTGTCATGAGAAGGAATATTACGGGTAATATTTTCTTTTCCAGTTTCCGTGACCATTTTCACAAATAAACGTCCACGGCCTTTCATTTTCCTAAAACAAGCATTTATAATAATTAATGTTGACACCTTAACCATGAAAAGCGTATTAACTCATAAATTATTCATTTTAAAGAAAAATAGCAATTTAAAAAATATGCCATAAATTTAATTATGTTCTATAGTCATAACACGATTTTAGGTAACTTAAAGGGGGCATCTAGCGCTATTAATTGAAAAGAAA
This sequence comes from Leguminivora glycinivorella, assembly GCF_023078275.1. Classification (NCBI taxonomy): domain Eukaryota; kingdom Metazoa; phylum Arthropoda; class Insecta; order Lepidoptera; family Tortricidae; genus Leguminivora; species Leguminivora glycinivorella. The sequence goes on along the minus strand of NC_062980.1, from coordinate 16,311,989 downwards.
ATAAACTTTAAATTATGATTTTGCAAAACTGATGCAATTCAAAATCAAAAACTCAAAGCATGAAAAAAGGCGCAACTCGAAATAATTAAAAATAAATAACTTACCTGGGTCATCTAAACAGTGTTAACTTTAATTTAAACTCATTGGTTGCACCGCGTCAAATCACCAAAACAGCAGCAACTCGAAAAAATACTTAAATAAGCACACTATCAATTCAGATAAAGCGTTTCAACTCGAAATACTACACTTTTAAATAAAACCAGTAGCATGTAGTCAGCGTTGTGGTCAGTCGGCAACTGACGATGCGACGGTCTTGCGGGAGGGGGTGAGGCGCCGCCGCGTCAGTTAAAGGGCCCTACAGAGCCATCTCTCGGCGAGTTTCTGCAACATTTTTGGTTCGGTTTTATTGACTTACGCGGCATTTTCCGTAGATTACGAATATACTAGTAACTCAAAATACATAAATTTTGAGTTAATACTCTTTTGATCTAGGTGTGCGATATTTAGTTGGTAATTTAACTTAGTAAACAAGTAAAAATGCACAGTTTAGTTATTAGTTATTTAGTAGAATGATTTTTATTGAGGTGCTATCACAATCATCATCCTCCTTGCGTTATCCCGGCATCGGCATTCGCCACGGCTCATGGGAGCCTGGGGTCCGCTTTGGCAACTAATCCCAAGATTTGGCGTAGGCACTATTTTTACGAAAGCGACTGCCATCTGACCTTCCAACCCGAAGGTTAACTAGGCCTTATTGGAATTGAGATCAACATCATAATCAGATATGAAATTTAATCTATGGCCACGTTTCTGGTCCATCAGCAGATCAGCTCCATGATACCATAATATTGCATCGTCACGTGATTTACACAATTATGTGTGCAAAATTTCAGCTCAATCGGTTAAAAATATCTGCTTTAAAAGTCGCATGATTTCACCCGAATTTACTATATTCGCAATTGCAAGTTAAATAAAAGCTTGCAAAAACGCCTAACTTGCGCATTTCTTACCATTACTTGTAGAAATAATACTTTATAACTAAAGAAATATAAATAAGTTAGAAAAACTGCTATAATATTATAATTTCTTGCAAAACAAATTCACACCATTGTCTATAACAGACATGTCCCATTCCCATCCCTACGGCTAAGCGTAAAGACGCGCCATTATTTGAAACGACCAATGGCAGCACCGTGCGCTCCCGCCTCACCCCGCAAGGATTGATGATTTGCGTCTCGAACAATATTGCTTGCATTAGGCTTCTAGTGGGGTGTTCTGTGGCTACAAGACATTTTTTGTGACGCCATTTGTGCATGGTGTAGTGTACGCGCGTTCATAGGCGGTCGCATTTTAATGTATGGGATGGTATGATCTTCTTATATTTAATCTATGGCCCGGTCACAAAATCTGTGTCTATTTCTCGTCACACATAGACGGATGTGTCCGCCAGACACATCTGTCAGGCAGATCCAACAGACAACTCCGTACATATATGGCTATTAGCTTCTGTTACACCAATATGAAAGGGTGGCAGAGACGAATAGTTACGATACCGTTATTATCGTAAACGTTTGTACATACATTTGACTACGTGCCCAGTATAGAAAAGTGTAAGAGCTGCGAAAGCGATCGTAAACGATTGTGACGTTGGCTAGGCACTCTGTATCAAATTCCAGTGTCATAAACGGATCGTAAAATATTAAGTTGACTGGTATTTACCTACAGAGTGCGGTGGGTCAAGGATGGTACACAAGTAATTTAATATTGAAATTTCGAGAACGAGAGAAATACGAGTGATTTTTATTATTTATATGACTGGTGATCCATTGAAATCGTATCAATTAAGGGGTGTCGCCTTGCATCAAATGAGGTAGTTCTGATTTGTATTATATATTATTAGAGATGAAATAGTGATGTCAAATCCAAGTTTTCCACCTCGAAAGCCGATGGGGTCATAATTAAATTCATAATTAAATTCATAATTAAATTCATAATTAAATTCATAATTACATTCATAATTAAATTCATAATTAAATTCATAATTAAATTCATAATTAAATTCATAATTAAATTCATAATTAAATTCATATTTAAATTCATAATTAAATTCATAATTAAATTCATAATTAAATTCATAATTAAATTCATAATTAAATTCATAATTAAATTCATAATTAAATTCATAATTAAATTCATAATTAAGTATTAAAACTCGAGTGTTGCTTTATGATACTGGCCTCTTGGCTTGTTTTACAAAACATCACTCGTGTCTTGATATCTATCTCTGTTTTGCCCAATGGTTGACTGGTATTGAATGCCTTAAGGCGTTAAGTCCGTCGTTTGTACTTTTTATTGATAATTTGTGCAATAAAGTTTAAAAATTATGACTAACGAAAATGCGGACAAACGATACATTATCACTGACTTTATGGGAACCAATAGAGACCCACAATTTTAAATACTTTCCAACGTCAATACAGAGCGGATATATTTCCACTTTATTCTGTTAAATAAAAGCAATTAAATGTTTCATTTGACTCACAGTATTGCGAAATTAAGCGGAAACATTGTCGAACTCTGTGTAATGACCAGAAAATGTGTCAGAGCCAAATAAATGTATGTTGTTTGTTCATTCACGTGTAGAACACTGATTATTTGTTTTCGCGTCATTCATGCACACATAAAAAAACCGGCCAAGAGCGTGTCGGGCCACGCTCAGTGTAGGGTTCCGTAGTTTTTCGTATTTTTCTCAAAAACTACTGAACCTATCAAGTTCAAAACAATTTTCCTAGAAAGTCTTTATAAAGCTCTACCTTTGTGATTTTTTTCATATTTTTTAAACATATGGTTCAAAAGTTAGAGGGGGGGGACGCATTTTTTTTTCCTTTAGCAGCGATTATTTACGAAAATATGAATATTATCAAAAAATGATTTTAGTAAACCCTTATTCATTTTTAAATACCTATCCAACAATATATCACACGTTAGGATTGCAATGAAAAAAAATCACTCCCCACTTTACGTTTAGAGGGGGTACTCTAATAAAACATTTTTTTCCATTTTTTATTTTTGCACTTTGTCGGCGTGATTGATAAACATATTGGTACCAAATTTCAGCTTTCTAGTACTAACGGTCACTGAGATTATCCGCGGGCGGACGGACGGACGGACGGACGGACGGACGGACGGACGGACGGACGGACGGACGGACGGACGGACGGACGGACAGACAGACATGGCGAAACTATAATGGTTCCTAGTTGACTACGGAACCCTAAAAACGCTTTGTATTCTCAAAACAAGTAGGCAGAGCACAAAAACTGCTCAAGTTTCAGTGTCACTCTAAAGAAGCCGAAACTTGGATGTTGCAGTGATAACTTGTTTGCCCATCACGACATCACAATTTTATTGAATCTAAATCTTAGATTCGACTTCTACAACACCTATCCATTCTAATATTATAAATGGGAAAGTGTCTGTTTGTTTGTCCGTCTTTCACGGCAAAATGAAGCAATAATTAACTAATAAGAAGTCTTGGCATGACAGACAATAAGATTTATCAATTCTGATTCATAAATTTTGAATGAAAATGATCGTCGATAAAATAGTTAATTTATTTTTATTTATTTATTGGTATTTAGGACAACAACAGCCGTAAATATATAACTTACATAGGTATTTTTACATAATCTTAGGCCAATAACAGTTATCCGTTGAGTGAAAAGTATTATACACAATATGTTACTAAAAAAAAATAATTGTGTTACATATTATTATGACTCTTTATTCATTTTAATTCTTAGGCTAGGTTTTATAATATGATTATAAAAGTAAAATACAAAACCACATACAAAACAATACAAAAATATAAACACATTATAAAAAACCTAACCTAGGGTGCCGCCAGCAGCGGGGCAGGGCCCAAGCTGCCGGTGGTTAGGGCTGCAGAGAGAGGAACCGTCGGACTATCCGCGCTGTGTCCAAGATCACCGCCTTCTGCATCTGGCCCTTGATCCAGCCACCTAGCGAGAGTCTCTTAAGATGTTGGTCGAGACTCTTCGCTATGAGACCGTTCGCTGAAACGACTATCGGAACAATGATCGTTGATTCAACATCCCACATGGCGGTTATCTCGTGAGCCAAGTCTAGGTACTTACTGGACTTGTCCTTCTCGGCTTTCACGAGATTCTCATCATGGGGGATGGTGATGTCAACGAGCACTGCCCGGCGTTGCAGTCGATCTATTATCACAATGTCAGGCTTATTGGCTACAATAGTCCTGTCAGTGATAATAGATCGATCCCAATAGAGCGTGGCACGACCATTTTCGAGAACCGGCGCAGGTAAGTACTTGTAGTACGGTACTTCGCGGTCCACAAGGCCATATTGAAGAGCAAGTTGCTGGTGAATAATCCTGGCTACGAGATTATGTCTGTGCAAGTACTCGCCGTTAGCAAGATGAGAACAACCGGAAATGATATGCCTGAGTGACTCTCCGGGACGGCGGCATGCCCGACAAATGTCGACCGTACCGTCCTTCAGGATATATTTCCGGTAGTTGTTCGTCATCATAACTTCGTCCGCAATTGCACAGGCAAAACCCTCGGTTTCTCCGAAGAGGTCCCCGAATCGTAACCAGTTCACCGATGCGAGCAGATCTACATCGGGTCCCGTGAGGGCCTTGTAGAACCGCCCGTGTAGCTGCTTGCTCTCCCATACCGCCTTGCGGTCCGCAGTACTTAGTACCACAGGTTTGCGCCAATTCTGTTTCGCCAAGGAGAGCGGCGTGAGGTTTCCGTCCACTGCCACCACATCACGATGCATCCCGTACTCGTTGTTAAGGAAGTAATTCCTGAGATTGTACACCTCACGGTTGTGGAGATCTTTGGCGTTTAGGAAGCCTCGACCTCCGCACTTCCGTGGGATGTACAATCTCATAACAGACGAGCGTGGGTTATTATTATTATTATTATTCCTCTTTATTTCTTTCAAATCTTAGGCTAGGTTATTTATAATACGAATATAAAAGTAAAATACAAAACCACTTACAAAACAATAAAAAAAAATAAACATATTATAAAAAACCTAACCTAGGGTGCCGCCAGCAGCGGGGCAGGGCCCAAGCTGCCGGTGGTTAGGGCTGCAGAGAGAGGAACCGTCGGACTATCCGCGCTGTGTCCAAAATCACCGCCTTCTGCATCTGACCCTTGATCCAACCACCGAGCGAGAGTCTCTTAAGATGTTGGTCGAGACTCTTCGCTATGAGACCGTTCGCTGAAACGACTATCGGGACAATGATCGTTGAATCAACATCCCACATGGTGGTTATCTCGTGAGCCAAGTCTAGGTACTTACTGGACTTGTCCTTCTCGGCTTTCACGAGATTCTCATCATGGGGGATGGTGATGTCAACGAGCACGGCCCGGCGTTGCGGTCGATCTATTATCACAATGTCAGGCTTATTGGCTACAATAGTCCTGTCAGTGATAATAGATCGATCCCAATAGAGCGTGGCACGGCCATTTTCAAGAACTGGCGCAGGTAAGTACTTGTAGTACGGTACTTCGCGGTCCACAAGGCCGTATTGAAGAGCAAGCTGCTGGTGAATGATCCGGGCTACGAGATTATGCCTGTGCAAGTACTCACCATTAGCAAGATGAGAACAACCGGAAATGATATGCCTGAGTGATTCTCCGGGACGGCGGCATGCCCGACAAATGTCGACCGTGCCGTCCTTCAGGATATATTTCCGGTAGTTGTTCGTCATCATAACTTCGTCCGCAATTGCACAGGCAAAACCCTCAGTTTCTCCGAAGAGGTCCCCGAATCGTAACCAGTTCACCGATGCGAGCAGGTCTACATCGGGTCCCGTGAGGGCCTTGTAGAACCGCCCGTGTAGCTGCTTGCTCTCCCATACCGCCTTGCGGTCCGCAGCACTTAGTACCACAGGTTTGCGCCAGTTCTCTTTCGCCAAGGAGAGCGGCGTGAGGTTTCCGTCCACTGCCACCACATCACGATGCATCCCACACTCGTTGTTAAGGAAGTAATTCCTGAGATTGTACACCTCACGGTTGTGGAGATTTTTGGCGTTTAGGAAGCCTCGACCTCCGCACTTCCGTGGGATGTACAATCTCATAACAGACGAGCGCGGGTGTAACATACGGTGTGTGGTAAGCAGTGACCGGACCCTCCGATCCAGGGCGTCCAGCTCGGTCTGTGTCCACCTTAGTATGCCAAAGGAGTATGTGAGTAGAGGCATTACCCAGGCGTTAAAGGCGCGCACTTTGTTGCCTCCTGACAAAAGACTGTTAAGGACTTTTGTCAGCCGACTGAAAAAGCGCTCCTTCACCGACCGTCTAATGCCAACATCCTCAATACCCAACGACTGTGACATACCAAGGTACTTATAGGTTTCTGATTCAGAGATAGATCTGAACGACATCGTCTCAGAAAGTTGTAAATTTTCCGAATTTACAACCTCCCCCCGCTGTACATGCGTAACCGCACACTTATCGACACCAAACTCCATTCTGATGGCGGTACTGAAAACTTCTGTGGTTTTCAATAGCACCATCAGGTCTTGGGTGTTCGGTGCAAATAGTTTGAGATCGTCCATGTACAGAAGGTGAGAGATGACTTCACCCTCTCTCCGAAGCCGGCAACCTAGCCCTGAATCCTTCAGCAGGGTGCTGAGGGGATTCAGAGCTAGGCAGAACCATAATGGACTCAGACTGTCACCCTGGAATATTCCTCGCTCAATCCTTATGAAGTCCTGCGGGCCAGTGGGGTCATCTCTGCCTCCTGGTTGACGAAGGACTGTGGTCCACTGCCCCATACATGCAGCCAGGAAGGATATTAAAGCTGCATCAAGTTTATACAGCTCCAATACCCTTCCCAGCCATGAATGAGGCACCGAATCATAGGCCTTCTTATAGTCAATCCAAGCGGCCGAGATGGCCCCCTTGTTCCGCCGAACTTGTTGGCAAATGGTCATGTCTATGAGGAGGAGCTCTTTAGTACCACGGGACCCAACCCTACATCCATTTTGAGCGGGGGCCAAGATGTTGTTAGCGACAATATGCGCGTTAATTTTTGCTCTCAAAATGGATGTAAGGAGCTTGTAGAGTGTAGGCAAGCACGTGATGGGTCTGTAGTTTTTTGCTTGTAGTTATTATTATTCCTTTATTTATTTTGCTTCTTAGGTTAAGCTTTTTATAATATGAATATAAAAGTAAAATACAAAAACACATACAAAACAATATAAAAAACATATAAACACATTATAAAAAACCTAACCTAGGGTGCCGCCAGCAGCGGGGCAGGGCCCAAGCTGCCGGTGGTTAGGGCTGCAGAGAGAGGAACCGTCGGACTATCCGCGCCGTGTCCAAGATCACCGCCTTCTGCATCTGGCCCTTGATCCAGCCACCTAGCGAGAGTCTCTTAAGATGTTGGTCGAGACTCTTCGCTATGAGACCGTTCGCTGAAACGACTATCGGAACAATGATCGTTGAATCAACATCCCACATGGCGGTTATCTCGTGAGCCAAGTCTAGGTACTTACTGGACTTGTCCTTCTCGGCTTTCACGAGATTCTCATCATGGGGGATGGTGATGTCAACGAGCACGGCCCGGCGTTGCGGTCGATCTATTATCACAATGTCAGGCTTATTGGCTACAATAGTCCTGTCAGTGATAATAGATCGATCCCAATAGAGCGTGGCACGACCATTTTCAAGAACTGGCGCAGGCAAGTACTTGTAGTACGGTACTTCGCGGTCCACAAGGCCGTATTGAAGAGCAAGTTGCTGGTGAATAATCCTGGCTACGAGATTATGTCTGTGCAGGTACTCGCCGTTAGCAAGATGAGAACAACCGGAAATGATATGCCTGAGTGACTCTCCGGGACGGCGGCATGCCCGACAAATGTCGACCGTACCGTCCTTCAGGATATATTTCCGGTAGTTGTTCGTCATCATAACTTCGTCCGCAATTGCACAGGCAAAACCCTCGGTTTCTCCGAAGAGGTCCCCGAATCGTAACCAGTTCACCGATGCGAGCAGGTCTACATCGGGTCCCGTGAGGGCCTTGTAGAACCGCCCGTGTAGCTGCTTGCTCTCCCATACCGCCTTGCGGTCCGCAGTACTTAGTACCACAGGTTTGCGCCAGTTCTCTTTCGCCAAGGAGAGCGGCGTGAGGTTTCCGTCAACTGCCACCACATCACGATGCATCCCACACTCGTTGTTAAGGAAGTAATTCCTGAGATTGTACACCTCACGGTTGTGGAGATCTTTGGCGTTTAGGAAGCCTCGACCTCCGCACTTCCGTGGGATGTACAATCTCATAACAGACGAGCGCGGATGTAACATACGATGTGTGGTAAGCAGTGAACGGACCCTCCGATCCAGGGCGTCCAGCTCAGTCTGGGTCCACCGTAGTATGCCAAAGGAGTATGTGAGTAGAGGCATTACCCAGGCGTTAAAGGCGCGCACTTTGTTGCCTCCTGACAAAAGACTGTTAAGGACTTTTGTGAGCCGACTGAAAAAGCACTCCTTCACCGACCGTCTAATGCCAACATCCTCAATACCCAACGACTGTGACATACCAAGGTACTTATAGGTTTCTGATTCAGAGATAGATCTGAACGACATCGTCTCAGAAAGTTGAAAATGTTCTGAATTTACAACCTCCCCCGCTGTACATGCATGACCGCACACTTATCGACACCAAACTCCATTCTGATGGCGGTACTGAAAACTTCTGTGGTTTTCAATAGCACCATCAGGTCTTGGGTGTTCGGTGCAAATAGTTTGAGATCGTCCATGTACAGAAGGTGAGAGATGACTTCACCCTCTCTCCGAAGCCGGCAACCTAGCCCAGAATCCTTCAGCAGCGTGCTGAGGGGATTCAGAGCTAGGCAGAACCATAATGGACTCAAACTGTCACCCTGGAATATTCCTCGCTCAATCCTTATGAAGTCCTGCGGGCCAGGGGGTCATCCCTGCCTCCTGGTTGACGAAGGACTGTGGTCCACTGCCTCATACATGCAGCCAGGAAGGATATTAAAGCTGCATCAAGTTTATACAGCTCCAATACCCTTCTCAGCCATGAATGAGGCACCGAATCATAGGCCTTCTTATAGTCAATCCAAGCGGCCGAGATGGCTTCCCTGTTCCGCCGAACTTGTTGGCAGATGGTCATGTCTATGAGGAGGAGCTCTTTAGTACCACGGGACCCAACCCTACATCCATTTTGAGCGGGAGCCAGAATGTTGTTAGCGACAATATGCGCGTTAATTTTTGCTCTCAAAATGGATGTAAGGAGCTTGTAAAGTGTAGGCAAGCACGTAATGGGTCTGTAGTTTTTTGCTTCCGTGGTACTACCGGACTTATAGAGCAGGAAAGTAACACCAGTTGTTAGGGATGGTGGGAGAGAACCAAGATCGAGGGCTTGTTGAAATTGCGTTGCCAAACGCGAGTGCGAGCATCGAAACCATTTTAGCCAGAAGTTGTGCAATCCGTCCGGTCCAGGACTTTTCCAGTTCTGGGCCGTACGGGTAGCACAACTTACGTCGTCGGGGCTGATGGTGATAGCCCCCATAGGCTCGATGTTCTCGCACTCACGTTCGACAACGGTCATCCACTCGCCCTCCGTGTGCTCAACGGGCACCGACCAGATGCTACGCCAGAAATCAGACATGGCAGTAGCATCCGGTAGCCGCACGTCGGACACACGAGGGTCGGTTTCCTCCCACCTTCGGTATACTTTCCTTTGGTCGCTTTGAAAAAGACGACTCTGCTGGAATCGGTCCACACGCTTTCTGTAGCGGCGAATACGGCTTGCCCATGCATAGACTTTCTGCTTCAGGAAGTCGATGCGCTCTGTGACATTGGCCAAATAGTCGCGGGGCCTGATGCCCGTCCCCGCGAACGCCTGGTTCACAAAGCGCATTACTCGGGGGCGATTATTACCCCCTCTGAAGCAGATCAGCTTTGCAATGAGAGTCCTAAACGAGTTGATACGACGCTCGATCCGTACTTGCCATGCAGGGACACCTCCGGCGGTCCTAGTTGCACGGTCAGCGTCCGGAAACTTGACTCGAGCAACACGGCACGCCGCGATGGCCCCGCAGTACATGATCGAGTGTGTATCATCTAGATCTTTACTAGTCCGCATATATGGATCTAGTAAAGCATTTAAGGCTCCTATTAGCGCTAGATTGCGTCTATTCATGGGCAGACGTGGTAATCGTGGCCTAGGGTTGTTTGTGGAGCGATACTGCGTAATCGCCTCTTCCAAAGACCTCCTCAGTTGCTCATTGGCAGGCTCACTCTCGCTCTGACTCGCGAAGTCCCCGCCGTCGTTACCGGAATCAACCCGCGGCGCATCCGGTGCCAGGTCGGGTTCGGGCACCGGGTCCGGCGACATGGCGGGCAAATTCCGCCCCGAGGCGGGGTCCGCGCGAGCAGCGAGAGCCTCCTGGCGAAGCCGATCAAGTGTGGCATCATCCAACCGCTTTGACCGCTGAATGACGCGCACCTGATCCGATAGTCGCTGCTCCGATACGGTGATGGATGGCTCGAGTGCCTGGAACAGAGGTAGCATCTTGGAACGGTACGCGGATAGCCGGGTTCCCCCCTCTGTAGCCCCGTAATAGGCGCGCATGACGTTCTCGTTTATTTGTCGAGTCCACGTCATGCGACGCACTACACCATCGGCAGCGGGAGCCGTGGGCGGGGCAGGATGTCCCGCAGGCCCCAAGCGTGCCGGCAGCGGTGGCCGTCCTCGTCGCGCAGGTGGTCGTGGCGGCGGCGGCGGCGGCCCGCTCTCGTCGCTGGACCCGTCGGTGTCGGGCGCCGTGGCGAACTCGTCGCCCGACGACGATGCGGACGGGGAGCTGGACGAGGCGGGCGGGGATGGTGGGCGTGCGTTTCTTTGTGCCGCTCTGGTGCGTGACCTTGTTAACATTTTCACAATGCACTTATCGCCGTTTGACAGTTCATGCTGATATCCGTGTATTTAGTTAATTGTATCGTTGCATGTTTGTTATTGTACATGATTTAATATAGCGTCAGAAATACACAAAAACTGAACCACAAAAACCAAGAACGGCGATAAAAATACTATAAAAATAAATAAAATTGTGAAAATTTATCCAAAGACACGTCCGTCAGTGTCAGCGGTTTTTTTTTTTTTTTTTTTTATTATTATGTATTTATTTTATTTTCTCGGCTTTCACCGGAGGACTGTTATGCACGGGCCTAGGCCAAGTGCATATCAGGTAGACATTATACCTCTCCTTAAGGTACATCAGGTTGAGCAGTCGTATTCCTACGAATCGTCAGAGTATCTAAATTTACGGTAAGTGGTTCAGTAGTAGGTGGTGTAGAATGGTTTAAGTCTGCTTGAGTCGGTAATAGCGATATTGGTCTGGCTGCAGCAACAGGAGGTTCTTGATCTGTTTGTAAGAATTTTCTTACAATGCGGCATGTGTTGAGGATAACAGCTTTCTGAAGAAGGTGGAATGTTTTGGGTGGTAATTTTAAGGTCTTTAAAGATTGATGCAACTGTTTAGGTATTACACCTGTAGCGGATAAAACAATGGGTACTATTATAACTTTCTGTAGATGCCATATTCGGGTTATTTCGTCTTTCAGTTCAATGTATTTGCTAAGTTTTTCGGCTATGGTGCTTTGTAAGTTATGAGTATTGGGAACAGCTATATCTATGAGGTATCCAGTTTTGCAGGTTTTGTCTATGAGTGTGATGTCGGGTCTGTTATGATGGGTAGTTCGGTCAGTGAGGATGGATCGGTCATAATACATTTTGGCTGTCGAGTTGTCTAACACACTCTCAGGCTTATATTTGTAATAAGGTTCTATATCTGTAATAAAATTTTGTTGATAGGAAAGTCTTTGATGAATTATATTTGCAACTTGGTCATGTCTATGCTTATAGTCGGTCTGGGCTATTGTTTTACATGCACTTGTGATGTGTTGTATAGTTTCCGGGCAGCTATTGCATTTTCTACATCTGTCATTGGTTATAGTCTTTGTTATGTGTCGTTGGTAGTTTCTTGTCTCTATTACCTGGTCTTGTATCGCCATCATAAAGCCTTCAGTCTCCGGGAACAGCTCGCCACGGCTCAGCCACGCGTTCGACGCCTCCTTGTCGACATTAGATTGGCATAAGTCGTGATGATGTCTGCCGTGGAGAGACTTTCTAGCCCATTCGGCGTGTTTAGTTTTGTCGTCTGTTAGGTGTTCATTCTTCTGTGTTACTCTATCTTGTAGATTAAGCGGTGTCAGTTTGCGGTCGTTGTGTGTTGTTGCTCTGTGCAGAGTAGAATATTCGGCTTTGGTAAAGAAATAGTGTCTTAGAGTAGTGATTTGTTTATTATGTAGATTTGTTATGTCGATAATGCCCCTCCCTCCTTCTTTTCTAGGTAGCGTTTGTCTCTGTATACAAGCTCTGGGGTGATGTTTACGGAGTTTGGTCATCGTCGTGTTTATTGTGCGTTGCAGTGTTTTAAGGTCAGATTTGGTCCAGTTTATTATACCAAAAGAGTACGTGAGAACGGGTATGGCGAATGTATTAATGGCTTTGACAGTATTACGGGAATAAAGCTGTGATTTGAGAATTGCGTTTAATCTGTGTCGAAACTGTTGCATTAGTTTTTGTTTGGACTCTTTATGTTGTATTTGGCGCAATTGGTTATATCCTAAATATTTATAAGTCTCTTGTTCGTCAAGTGGTTCAATTAATTCACCGGTTTCTAATGTGTAGTTGTGTTGGTATGTTTGTCCATCTTTAGCTGAGTTGATTTTGCATTTGTCTATTCCAAATTCCATTCTAATGTCATTACTAAATCTTTCAGTCATGTCAGTCAGTTGGTAAAGGTCAGTTTCATTGTCAGCATACAGTTTTATGTCGTCCATGTAGAGTAGATGGTTTATATTCTCTGTTTGTCTGTCAATGTCTGTATAATGTAGATGATATCCTGCTGTAGTTGAATTCAAAGTATTAGAAAGTGGATTTAAAGCTAAACAGAACCACAGAGGGCTTAAGGAATCTCCCTGAAATATACCTCTTTGTATTCTAATTGGTTCAGTTTCTATAACGGCGGTGGAAGTAGTGAGTCTGAGGCGGGTAGTCCAAGTACTCATGGCATTTTGTAAAAAGGTAATAATTTTGGGATGTATTTTATATATCTCTAAAACTTGTACCAACCACGAGTGGGGAACGGAATCATAAGCTTTTTTGTAGTCTATATACATGGAGTACAGGTCTGATTTGGTTTTACTAGCATGTCTCATAATTACTGCATCTATCGTCAGCTGTTCCTTACACCCCTGGCTAAATTTGCGGCATCCTTTCTGTTGTTCGGCCAGGATGTTATTTTCGTCAACGTGTTTATATATTAATTCAGAGATACAGGCTGTCAAAATCTTATAGAAAGTTTGCAAACATGTAATGGGTCTGTATTTCGCTGGGTTGGTAAGGTCATCTTGGTCTTTCGGTATCATGAATGTAGTTCCGGATGTCAGGTAGGCTGGTATTGTTTCAGGGTCCTCAACAAACTTATTTAGGTGGTTGTGTAGATAGGGATGGGCTGTCGTAAATTTCTTGTACCAGTAGCTGTGAATGTGATCTGATCCAGGTGATTTCCAATTATGTAAGTTACTCAGTACCTTTTTAAACGTGTCTATTGGGATATATTGAAATGACATTTCTGCTATAGTTGTGCTATTTCTGTTAGTTTCTGTCTTGATCCATTCTGCTTCTATGTTGTGTAAAACTGGGTTTTCCCATATCCCTGACCAAAAGTTCCGTAAGTTGTTTGGGTCTGGCGTGTCAGTGTCACTAACTGTATTCCTAGTATGATTCTCTGTTGAATTTGAAGTAGCTTGTCTTATATTTCTGTAGAATTGTTTTTCATTATTATTGAATTGGTTATTTTGCTGCTTTCTAAGTGTGCAAACCTTATATCTGTGTAAACGCCCTGATATCAGTGCCAGTTTTTGTTTCAGTGTGTCTAGTGTGTGTGTGAGTTGTGTGTTTGGTTCCTCATGTACAGAATGAATTTTATATTGTTCTACTATGTCACTTACTTGTTTTTCTAGGTTCCTACCTCTAGCCCCGTTACTGTAATGCGTTATTCTGCTTATTTTAGCTCGTATGTCTTCTAGTCGTCTCTCTAATCGTCTCTGCCACTGTGGTCTTTTATCTTTTTTCACAGATCGAGATCGAGAGTTATCTGAGGATTCTAACGATAATTTTGCCCCGTTTAGTTTTGCAGCTGTCCATGCTGCACAATAAATTGCTGTTTGAAGAGTGTTAAATTCTGAGTCTGTGTTAATATACTGTGGAAGTGTTACGTTGTTAATATACTGTATTATATTAGCTAGTTTCTTGGAGGTTTTTTGTTTTGGAATGTACATTCTAGCGGTCGGGTCAGTGTCTTTAAAGTGGTCAAATGTCTGTCTAAATGTTTCTTCTATCTTCGAATTTTTTTCAGAAGGATGACTGTTAGGAGAAGAATCTTCGGTAATATCTATGTTTAGTAAAAACTGGGTTTCAAGATCGGGTGTTTGCCTACTACAAGTTAATTCATCTTCGTTTACCTGATTATTGATAGTGTGTATATTGAGAGATAGTTCATCAGCTACTTGTTTCTTTAGTTCAGTCAGTCTGCTGTCGCTAATGAATTTACTATTTATTATTACCCTCCGCTGGTCAGCTATCCTTTGTTCGCTTAAATGTGCAAGAGTCGGAAACTCGTTTATAAAAGCCTCGTGTAGCGGTTTCCGGTATGAAGTTCTATTGGTTTCTAGTTCTGTTATTCTATAATAAGAAAGCATAATAGCTTCGTTTTGTTCGTTAGTCCATCGTAATCGTGTTTGAGTCTGTATGTTACGGGTCACTTGAGTATTAGACGCGACGGATGTGTTGGTACTGGGTATAGTAGATTGTACCTCTAGATTAGTCAATTCGAGTTTTACTTCATCATAGATTTGGTTTAAGGTTTCTTGCGGTAATAACTTATTTCGAATAATAGCTCGTCTCTGGTCACCTACTCTTTGACGTGTTACTGTCATATTAGGGAATTTTTCTATAAATTTCAAGTGAAGTGGTTCTAAGTACGTTCGTAGGTCGGTATCCAATGCCGTAAGGTAAAGATAAGTGCGCATTATGAACTCATTCATTTCTCTCGTCCACCGTTTGCGCGTTTTGGAAGCTTCCGAGGTGGGTACAAGCTCAATGTCAGGAATGACATCTTGTACAACACCATCGTGCGTGCTAACAGAAGATAAAGTGCTTGTTTTCTTTGACATGTACGAAGGCCGGGTTGATGGGATTGAAGAAAACAGGGATTTATCGTCGTCTGAACTGTAAGTTACGGCTTCGTCTCCGATGCGTGGTCGGAGGTTGTATTTACCTGGTTTCGCCGTGTTTAATAAACTATGGGTGGATGAAGTCGGTGATGAGATGATGGTTTCTGGTATGACCTTGGCGTCTGCAGCAGGGTTCGCTCGAGTAGATGTTGTCCTGTTATTACAGCGAGATACTGAAAAAGGACCCTGCATAGATTCCATACCATCACCTGAATCGGCTGTAGCTTCGACATCGGTGGCCCGCCTGCTCAGCTTCCGATGACCGGCTGTAATAGATTGTTCGATGGGAGCCCGCCTGCTCAACTCCACATCGCCGTTGGATCGCATGCTGTGGCATCCAGCAACGGCTCCAGATGCGCCCCGACGATTGCCCTCGGGTAGCGGCCCCGGACGTAAAGCTCTTGAACGTAACTGCATCTTTAACATACGAGTAAGAAGGAGGAAGAAAAGGAAGGAAGGAGAAGAAAAGATAGGATAGCTGAGACCTTAGTTTGGGAAGGGTAAGCCTAGTTGATATTGGCACATATGTTTGTATCTCCCATAGTTTGGGGTGTGGTCATGACGTTCTGACCTCGCATCAGTATCACCAACCCGTAAGCCCGCCCACCACGACAAGGTGATCTCTTTGGGGGGTTATTATTATTATTATTATAATATTTTACCCTACCTTAATAATATTTTATTTAATCTATGATAATATTTATAGGTACTTGAATTTAGCGATTATAAATAATTCTTATACTCACGCTTATACCCAAGGATCACTATATTACGCAGATTAAGCTCTTATAAGAAATGACTATTCGGTTTCGGTTTTAATGACTATTGTTCTACTTTTTTTTTTTATATACCCTTCCATATTATAAGTGATAAGATACCAAGATATATCGTCTTTCCAAGCCCAAACACAAAATACCTTTTACTTTATAATGAATTACATTTTTTTTTATCTGTTATTTTTCAATAATTTTTCAATTATTATGTAATTAAGCTCTAGGACCAAAAGTTTTTCTAGATCATTTTATAACTGGATTATCATAGAAACCACTGAGGATTTATAAACAATTTTAATTTAGCTAACTCAATATATTTTAATATTAATTGTCTTTGAGCTGGTTCTGAAAACTATACACTATTTCTTGATTCGCTTTCTCTGAGTCCGTATTATTTTTCAACTGATTTTCTTTGCCTGCAACAAAAAAAAAATCTGACATTAAGTTAACAAAAAATTGTTACTAAAGTAAATTATGATAACCACGCAAGATTACAGTCAAGAAGTTTTACAGTATTATGGTCACAAACAAAAAATAAATGAAAAAAGTTCCAGAACACTATTGCTAATTTTGCATGGTATTGCTTTGAACCGACGAAGTGGCGTGCTCTTTTGTAGGAGTCAAGATTTATCTTGGGTAATCGCCAACTAAAGTAAGTAAATAGTATTGCTCATACAACTCCTTGTACATAACTTGACACTATAATTGTGACGTCCCAGGCAGGGTTAAGGTACAGTCAACCAATTGGAACCCTAGGCCACTATAGAACTATGTCATAGTGATGTTATAAATCAGATTGTATGAAATCTCTTACTGTTTATCATTTTGACATGGTTGTAGAGTGGCCTAGGTTCCAATTGGTTGACTGTACATACCTACCTTACGGCGGTTAAAGCTTTCGCTATTACTAATGACGCTCTAAAACTAGACCAATAATATATATGTATCTTTTGAAGGGTCTACTGGATGTTAGATCTCATGACATTTTCTATAGAAATTGACACTAAATAACTATTTTGGTTCAGTGATCCAAAGTGAATCTTGGCCTCCGAAACGAAAGATCGCCACCTATCCCGATCCTGCGCAGCCTCTTGCCAGTCACTGACTTGAAGACGACGCAGTTCCGCCACCACACTGTCCTCCCAGCGATACCTGGGTCGACCCGTCGGACGGCCACCAGCCGGTCGACCCAAGAGCGCTCTCTTAACAGCCCGATCGTTTCCCATTCTAAGTAAGTGACCGAACCAGCGAAGTCTGTGGGCTTTCATTTCACCGCTGATATTGGAAGAAATTGACACACACACAAAAAAATCTACCTGGTTCATAGTCACTTGGCGCATCATTCCACGGTTGAAGCTTAGTGGTACCGAAGAAACGAAATACCAGGTCCCCGGTTATTATCAGGCCAGCTGCTAAGAAGAATACAATTCGCCATCTAGCTGGGTCCGTCTGAAATTATGAAAAAATATAAATACATAAATAAATAAATAAAAAATATATAAATAAATCATAAAATAAATATTATAGGACATTATTACACAGATTGACTAAGCCCCACGGTAAGCTCAAGAAGGCTTGTATTGTGGGTACTCAAACAACGACATATATAATATACAAATACTTATATACATAGAAACACATCCATGACAGGAACAAATATCTGTGCTCATCACACAAATAAATGCCCTTACCGGGATTCGAACCCAGGAAAATATTTACATTTACACGTCAATTACATACTTACAATGATTATTTACAAATTAGGACAGACACAGGGTTTTTTTTATTATGTTAGGTAGGTACTAGGTACTTTAGGGTCAACAATTAAACAAGAAAAATCGGCCAAGTGCGAGTCGGACTCGCCCACCGAGGGTTCCGTACAAATTTCTTTCATACTCATATTCATTTATTTGTAACGCCATTTTACACGTCAAGATTTGATTTAAAAAAATAATATTCATACAAAAATAATACTTAGAGAATAAATAGACAGAAGATTGAAATTACAAAAAGTTAGGCAATATTCACATAAAAAATGAACAAAAATATTTTTCTAATTAGGTAATAAAAAAATTGTCATATTTAAGTGTAGAACGGGTGCTCGACCAGCCAATTTTTTAAGCGATACTTAAAGTTCGACACACTAGGCGCTTCAACCACATATTGCGGCAATTTATTATAGACGGCACGGTCCATCAGACCATCACATGTGTTAATTTGTTGGATTTCGCCAATTTACGGTCGATACCTACTAACTTTCCGGCATTTCGAGTGTTGTACTTGGAATACATGTTGTTAGTTTTGTCACAGAATATATAATAGTACAGTTTTGTATGCTGCCAAGTTCTGTCTTACATAAATGGCTACCTGCATTATAACTATTGCAGGCAGTGTAAGGATTCTTATTTTTTAAAGAGTTCTTTGGCCGGAGTGTGTACCTACAGGTCGTTTCTGACAGCTCGTTTCTGAAAGCGAAATTGGTCTCAAACCTTACTACTGTCAACTCTGCAATTCTCTATTATAACATTTATAACCTTGTGTGTTACTGTGTTTGTTGTCCCAAATAAATTAAACAAATTGAAACTGTTTCTTCCATGTCATCTGGATCAGATGTGACAACTGTATCTTAGACAATATCCTCCCCGCCGTTATCATCAGTGTCTTCCTTTATCCTGGGGGTGTCGTTGACTTTCGGTCCGGAGGTAGCGGGTTCAAACCCGGCTCTTACCAATGACTTTCTGAACTTATGTGCGAAATGTCATTTGATATTTGCCAGTCACTGTTCGGTGAAGGAAAACATCGAGAGGAAACCGGACTAATTCCAATAAGTCCTAGTTTCGGGTTGGAAAGTCAGAAGGCAGTCGCTTTCGTAAAACTAGTGCCTACGCCAAATCTTGGGATTAGTTGTCAAAGTGGACCCCAGGCTCCCATGAGCCGTGGCAAATGCCGGGATAACGCAAGGAGGATGATGAATGGGGATGGGCACGGAACGAAAGCAACTTACTGATTCCTGTGCAAACCAAAGTAGGTACCAGCTGCTTCGGAAGAAATACTGAAGTTAATATTTTGCCGGTGCACTACAGATTGTAGTAGTGGTAGATGTGTGTGTGAGAAGGCCTTTATGTATAGCCACAGAGAACCTCCTATAGAGTGGCAATCTTGTATATTTTGTTCGCGATACGAGTCACCAGTGTTTGGGGTGCGAGGAGCGGGCGGGGAATGTGTTAAGCGCGCTGTGATTGGCCGTTTCAAGGACGGCGGGCAGTCGCGCCAGATGAAAAGGGACAGAAGTATGACTGTCCCTCTACTGACGCGTAAGTGGCCAATGTAAGTTGACCTATGCCGGCTCTGAATAAATTATAAATATGACTTATTTGTGGAATGTAATGCCGTCTGTTTTTAAATTTGAGCTTCTTGTTACCTTTCCACACCATTTCACACTACAGGTGGACATCTTTAAGGCATCAAAATACCCTTTTCCAATTTTTTAGTGCGAAAAACACGCGCTGCTTTCGGGTCTGTTACTTGGTCGATAATGATCGGGCACGGCAAGCGCCCGCGCTTATATCAGTGCAAATACTAGGAAGGCTGGCGACCGCGAGTCGTCTTGTAATGGATGTCTATAGGGGTTGGTCTGTGTGTACAGCTAATTGTATTGTTACCTGTTGTGTGAATGCATTTATACAGCATCGTAATACAATCATGTTCATGAAATACATATTTTACACGTTTATCACATACATTTGTTGTTTAATTTCGTTTTAAAGTCGTATAATTGTTCAACAGTACATGACACAGAAGCATATGTCTACATATTATGAAAGGTATTTGAATGATCTACAAGATTTTTTAAGAAAACATTTGTCTAAGATAAATATTTTTCAAGATATGGAGCAATGTATGAAGCAAAAAGTTGGGGGAAAACTATTTTTAATAAAAAATTAACAGTTTTTAGGAGCTCATACCTAGATAATGGTTAGGAATAGAAAAAAAGTTTCCAGATAAAAGTTATAGAGAATTTTATAAGCTTTCGAAGTGTAGTAAACCAAAATTTCGTATGACGCATAGTTTTTGAAATATGAGCAAAAAACCAAAAAATGGGACCTTTTTCATCACCCCTCTTCGAGCTCACGTCCAAAGTCCGAGAACTTTCAGTATGTAGGTATGTCTCCTGACTACCCCTAACAACATCCCATAGTGAAACTTTCTGCTTTCGGTCAATCCACCTAGACCCCCCTTTTGAGCATTCATTGACTGATCTAATAATAAAGAGTACTATCGTACAGTATGGCCATCCCCGCTCCCCGCTGAAAGTGCCGCCAACCCCCTCTCGGTTACCTCACAGTTACCGCCTGTCAATAACACGAACATTCGACCTATCATATTTCACTCATACAAGCATAGTACGTTCACCTACACGAGCTAAGACTGTGTGAGTGTGTGCTAGGAATGCGCCTCTTTCAA
The DNA here is from genome assembly GCF_023078275.1 of Leguminivora glycinivorella. Classification (NCBI taxonomy): domain Eukaryota; kingdom Metazoa; phylum Arthropoda; class Insecta; order Lepidoptera; family Tortricidae; genus Leguminivora; species Leguminivora glycinivorella. The sequence continues at coordinate 16,291,360 of NC_062980.1, read as the reverse complement.
TATATTTGATCACCAGTGTCCGAGGTGTGCTAAGAAGCAAAGAAGATCGCGTATTATAGACTCAAAGTAAGAGTAAAATGTGTAATCACAGTGCATAGACTGCCATCTCTCGACGTAGGCTTAAGACTTTTGAACCTCCGTTTTGACAATTTGACCCATATTCTTAGCTTGATATGTTTTAAAATATCAAATATTAATATTAGCGCCATCTAGCTGAGCCCTTCTTCTGTGTGGTACTGAGGTAAGTACGTTTTTTTCTTAGACTTTATCTGTCTATACGGAGTTATGTATGTCTTCGGCTAGAAGTATAGGTACTCTAATGAGCATTATTGTATTTAGCGCCGTCTCTCGGCAAAATTTACTAAGTAATTTACGCGACTTGAACTTGTGCGAACCTTTAGGCATGGAAAGTCACATGAAAAGTTGTCGAAACTAATAATAGATGGCGCTGCATTTGAATTTCTTGACTGATAACTCTAATACTAAATTGAATATACTCTAAGGTAGAGCAGAGTCTAACTGGGGAAGTACCTCCGCTTTACAAAAGACCGCAGTCAAGTAGCACAAGACCTTACTCAATGTTGTGTTCCTGCCGGTAAGTAAGGCAGCCAGAGCTCAACGAGACAATAGATTGTCCTTTGAGTCGTCGGCACGGCACCCAGGCCCCTTCTAACTACAGATTTGTACAAGTTTCTAATGAGTCGGCAACGCACATGTGCCACTCCTTGAGTGGCAGGCGTCCATAGGTTACAGTGACCGCTTTCCATCAGGCGGACCGTATGCCTGTTTGCCACCTACGTGGTACAAAAAAAACTCTCGATGAATTCACCTTAAACATTAAAAACTAAATCAAAATCGATTGATTCGTTCGGGAGCTATGATGCCACCTGGATGCCACAGACAGACAGACAGACATGTCAAGCGTCAAACCTATTATTATTATAACACTCCGTCGTTTTTGCGTTAGTGGTTAAAAACAAGAAACCTCCTTCAAAACTAAATAAAACACAAGTTTCTATGAAAATTGGTCAAGTGCGAGTCGGATTTCGACATTTCCATACATGAGCGCCTGACGAGATGTAATGGCAACGTACACTAAATTTCGTATTTTCAATTTCGTATATTTCGGAAACGATAAGAGATAGAGCAAAATGGACTTCAGATTTTGGTTGTCGGTGGCACAATTTTTTTGTTTTCGTATATATACACCTTTTTTTGGACCTATGTGGGCAATATTATGGTCAGTGAAGTTCTAAACGGTCTTAAGCGCTCCCTTTTTAATAGGAACTTAAGTCATTTTGGAAAATGAATTTTTTTTTTTCAATTTCTGAAACAAAACGAAACAGAAATTAATTGCTTTTGTACCTGTCCAACGCGCCTACACAATTTTAAGACGTTTAGTAACTACTTGCAGCGGCAGTGAGTGAAATTCGTAATCTAAGTTTTTTTGTCTTAAGTTCGACTTACGCTTGACTGAAGATTTCTAATAGGTTTTCCTGTAATCTACAGGTAGAGGGCTATCTCGTGTATTTTTTTGAAAATTTTACGCTAAGTAGTTTCGGAGATAAGGGGGGGAATGGTCATTTTTTGCTTATTTTCTTAAATTACTTCTAAATTACCGAAACAAAAAATATAAAAAATATATATTTCAGATGCTGGTAAAATGCTCTTTCATTTGATATGTAACACAATATAGTTTTAATAACTTTGATTTTTAATTTTCAATTTTACCCCCCAAAAGTGACCCCTGTGATTAAATTTCATTTAATTAAATTACATGTCCGTCTTTGGGCCACAGGTTTACATACGTGTGCCAAATTTCAAGTAAATCGATCCAGTAGTTTCGGAGAAATCGGCTGTGACAGAGGGACAGACAGACACACGAGTACTCTTTGAGGTACGGAACCCTAAAAAGCAAATTGTGCTGCAAAAACGAATGATGATACTCACTGGATGATCACCAAGGATGAAGCCAGTACTGAGAGGTGCCAAGATAGCAACCAGATTTGCAACGCAGTTGGTCATACCGTACATAATGCCACCGAAATTAGGAGAGAGATCGATGTGGTTTAACTGAAAACAAAAGGTTAGTCGGAAAGTGGAAAAATAAATAAATGAATGGTAGTGGTTTAATACATAAATTGATTGCTTTATTAGAAAACACAATCCATCCAATAATCGAAGGGAACTGAAGAGGCAGTCTTACCATCGTAACGTGCAGAATGTTAATATATTTATAACCGACAATATTTTCATCTTAAATAATAAAAAAAACTAGAACATTCCTTTGCTAATCCGCGAATAGATAACGTGCAAGTCTAACAGTGCCAACCTGTTATACTTACTTAGGGTTGTAAATAGAAAAAAAACCAAATGTTTTTTTTTCAGAATTGTGAAAAAAAAACATGAAAAAAAAACCGAGCACCATGGGTTTTTTTCTAAATATGGTTTTTTTTCAGATGAACAAATAATACGACAATAACGGTTTTTCGTGAGTTGTTACGTGTTTCAATAACAATAACGTACATTTTAATTCAATTAACATTCAGTATACAAACGTTTATTGGGGAATCCCCGATGCTGCGTGTAGCGTGGAGAGGCGGTGGTGTTTCCAACAGTAAATAGTGATAACTACCAACTACAGATTTCGTAAATGTTACTTTTATAAGACCAGAAATTAAAGTTATTTGATTAAATTCGTTTAATAGTTAACATTAAGTCTAAAAAACCGTATGAAAGTATTAACTACTTTGCAAATTTTGAGATTTCGTACTTTAGAAAAAAAACGGTTTTTTTTTCATGTTTTAGAAAAAAAAACCGTTTTTTTGCAACCCTATACTTACTTGCGTATTTTTTACATGCAATTAATTTTCCCACCCTCCCACCGCAAAAATAAATACGCAAATAAATATAACAACCCACCACTAAAAATACAAATTAAAACTAGACACGTGTTTCGCCTCTCTACGAGGCATCCTCAGGAGCTGACCCAGGGGTCAGTTGCGGAACTTCGGACTGTTACGTTATCTATTCGCGGATTAGCAAAGGAATGTTCTAGTTTTTGATTCATATGGATTTCCTCAAAGTAACGCCTGATTCCATCGATTATTCCTTAAATAATGTCAAATATAAAAATACACCCTTTATATATTGTAACTATTACATTCAAAGGTAAAGAAAACTTACAACATAACCACACCCGCTGCTGCTCAAAATTCCGCCAGTGATTGTCATAACTGCTACAGCGATATTCTGGTGCTCACTTGTGAGGAACGACATCACGATTAGACCAATACCGCCACCTATGCAGCCTGTAAGGAATTAAAAATAAAATAAATAAATTTAAATTAAGTAAGAATGTACTTGGAGTACACAGATGGACTCATCTCATCCCCATCATGGCCGCATCGGTTTTGTTGCCACGGCGAGTTATTATATATATTATTCTTACTGTTATTACATGCTACCCTCTCTTACCTAGATTTATACAAAACATTGTTTTTTCTGTTAGAGATTTATTGTAAATCTTAAGAGAAATAAATATCTGACACCGTAAAAATAAAATAAATAAATATAAGTTAAGAGTTTACCAGGAAGCCCAAGAAGACTTATAGGTACATTCATTACCAAGAAGTATATGGGAAACTGGTAAAAGCCTTGTATGTAAGTAATTGCTACTTGCTTACGATGGTCATTGAATGTTATTAAAGTATAACTTTATCATTATTGCAGTATGTATGAACAGTTAGCTGCAGTAAAAAGCGTCCTCCACTGTATTGAAGTTAGTAGTTATGCAAACGCGTTATTGTGTGGTATTGAGTGTACATCATTTTTGCATTTTATAACAAAGAAACCAAGCTTAAACCAACCAGCGGGCATCCGCGGCTCATTTGGTCAGAATGGCTGGACCAGTATTTCATAAACTAGCAGGCTCGAGTCCTGCCGGAGATGTAATTGTTTCCTTTAGTCTAAAAATTCATGATTGTTTTTGCATAAGTACCTATTGAGTTGAAAAGTTTCCGAGTAGCGTCCAGACTTAGGATGTTCCTATTGATTAGGTAGTCGCTTAACACGCCAGAAATCACAAGGATTATCCATTGTCCGATGAACGGGAGAGCCGAGAGTGAAGAACTCTGAAAGTGTCGTATTGAAGAGTATTCATCGTAGGACATTCATTTTTTTTAAATTAAGGTGCTAAATATAAATAAATAAATAAATATTGGGGACACCTTACACAGATCAACTTAGCCCCAAACTAAGCAAAGCTTGTACTATGGGTGCTAAGCGACGATACTTAAATATATAAATACAAACTTATATAGGTACATAGATAACATTCATGACTCAGGAACAAATATGTGTGCTCATCACACAAATAAATGCCCTTACCGGGATTCGAACCCACGACCGCGGCTTAGCAGACAGGGTCACTACCGACTGAGCCAGACCGGTCGTCTGTCTGTGTCTTTATGAATAGTTAACACTTTATGAATAATCCAGTACTGGAATAAGCCAGCCACTTTTATAAAATCGCGCGGTCGAAATTGAAATTCGGACGTTTTCTTTTGAACTTCTAACACGTTCTTGTGAACCCCGTTCTCTTGTGACGTTTCTTATACCATCAGCATCATCGTCCGCAATTTTTGAGACCATTTAGCGTCCTGATGGATAAATTGGTAGTTACTTTAGATACTCATGACTATAATTTTATTATAAGTACTTTACTCGTACCAATCACTTGATTGGTATAGTACTTATCTTTTATGCTTACATTTTGCAAGTCTATTCCCAGAGCTTGTTTTAAGTAAGTAGGCATTTGGACCAGAAACATGACGAAGCTCCAGTTGAAACCGATGTGGACAATGGCCGTTGCGTAGAGAGGCCGCGAAGTGAGAATGCTGCGCCAAGGGATGGGAGGGCAGGCCTGAAAATATCATTAAAATCGTGAGTTTCCTTGAACGGATGGTTAATTTATTATTCATGATATTACGTCTACCTATAGTTTCCATGATCGGGTTAACATTCCGTTTTTGTACTTTACGTCATGTCGATGTACTTTAAGGGTTCCGTTGCCTCACTTTATTCCTCATTAGTCGTCACGGAGCGACAACAACTGTTTTTTTTCCAATAAGGCGTTTGTCTGTTCTTAAGAGGCTTCTAAAATAAATGAAAAAAAAAAAATACCTTCCCACTAGAATTAAGCGAGCCTTCAATATACTCTCGCTCCTTCTGCTTCACCCAAGGATGTTCCCTCGGACTACTTCCCGCTAAGCCCCACCATATAATAGCAGTGGCACACGCGAGCACACCCATTGTGTAGAATATGAGCGTCCATCCAAGTGATGTCGAAGATAGGACGCCGCAAACTGGCATGGTCAGAATCGTGCCTATTTGTATGCCTGGAAGAAAAAGTAGCTAATATATAATTTAACTAGCTTTTGCCTGCGGCTTCGCTCGCGTTAGAAAGAGACAAAAAGTAGCCTATGTCACTCTGCATCCCTCCAACTATCTCCCCTTAAAAAATCACGTCAATTCGTCGCTCCGTTTTGCCGTGAAAGACGGACAAACAAACAAACACACACACTTTGCCATTTATAATATTAGTATGAATATGAATGGCATGACGTCACAACTCAGAACATACGGGCATGTACGAAGCTGAAATCAACGAGGAGAAGCCCTTTTGACAGTTCTAGGACTTTAAATCTAAGGGGTACATCGACAGGATTCTGCCATTGCCCTTGTCATGGGCTATTCTTGCGCAGATGCAGCACTGCACAGTAAAGATTTCGATGAATTCTAAAATGAACTGGATCATTTACGCGGAAGCGAAGGCGATACAAAACAAGGCGTTTGCCTCATAAAATGGTACTGAAATACAATATATTAATTCAAAATTTTTACCATCGTTGTCTTCGGATTCAAAGAAAATTGGCCTCAGTTTTAGATATTTTGGATTTTATTTATCAATTATGATTAAAGTGCCCCGAGGAATTGTTCGGATTAATCCCTACCGCTTTTTTCCGCCATCGTCCTACGCGACAACATTCCCATCTCCATCATTTAGATGGTTGGCAGTCCTCAAGTGTGCGTTTCTCCAGAAACTTCCTGCCTCGCACAGCTAAACTGTGGAATGGATTGTCGCCAGCGGTATTTCCGGACCGATACGACCTTCAAACCTTCAAGAAAAGAGCGTACACCCATCTATAAGGGCCGGCAACACAGAACACCCCACTAGAAGCCAAATGCAAGCGATATTGTTCGAGACGCAAATCACCAATCCTTGCGGGGTGAGGCGGGCGCGCACGGTGCTGCCATTGGTCGTTTCAAATAATGGCGCGCCTTTATGATTAGCAGTAGGGATGGGAATGGGACATGTCTATTATAGACAATGGTACCGGTACCAGTACTGTGGTGAATTTGTTTTGCAACAAATTATAATATTATAATTAAATTATAATAAGGCCTAGTTACCCTTCGGGTTGGAAGGTCAGATGGCAGTCGCTTTCATAAAACTAGTGCCTACGCCAAATCTTGGTAGTAGTTTCCAAAGCGGACCCCAGGTTCCCATGAGCCGTGGCGAATGCCGATGCCGGGATAACGCAAGGAGGATGATAATTGTGATAGCATCTCAATAAAAATCATTCTAGTAACTAATAACTAAACTGTGCATTTTTACTTACGTTTACTAAGTTAAATAACCAACTAAATATTCTAAACTAATCAATGAACTAAATACCACTACAGACTCTACAGATTCTAGATAATTATTCACTATTACAAATCTGCTTTCTTTTATATTTCATAAAATGGTAGCACATGGTACGAACGGCAGTACGAAGTTCCCGCAACAGACATAAACTAACATGGCCCCATGCCTAGTCGTTTACGTGAAAGGGATAGCATATCACATTGTTAACTCAGTAAAGAGGGATGGACGCGCCTCGGCGCCGCTCAGCACAACCATATTGACCAGTATAAATGAACTCCGCGGACAATAAACAATATTCAACAAAATAATTAATTTGACTTAACTGTGGAATGTTGTTCCATCTTTTTTACATGTAGAAGTGTTAGAAGACTTGCCACACCACTTTATGCTGTAAGAGACCATTGTTTGCAACCAAAATTGATTATTTAAGATTTTTTCCCGAGCGGACACGGACACTGTTAGCGGGTCGTATACTTGGGCGCTACTGATCGGTGTCGCACGCGTTCAAACTTTTATAAACCTGATTTGTCGTATGCTTGGTGACCGCGAGTCGCCCTGTAAGGGCCATCTTGTTGTATTGATCTGTGGCCGGCAACGAACCTCCAACACTTCTGGTATTTCGGGTGTCCATGGGCAGCAGTGATCGCTTACCACCAGGCGACCTGTCTGCTCGTTTGCCTCCTATCCCATAAAAAATATCCCATTGAAGTAGACAAGCAGTTGTCAAACAACCTTGAAATAATTACCTGCATAAGCGATCATGCTAAGTCTCGTCCTTTCCTGGGGTGGGGCCCACTGGCCTATGAGCGTGTGTGTGCTAGGCATGAAGCAAGCCTGCGTCAGGCCCATAGCCATGCGGACAAGGCATATGGCTAGCCATCCCTGAAATATTTAAAGGTCTGGTCAAGTTTATTTTATGACATCATAATTACGAATTATTTTGTGCTAAATAATGCTAAATCGCTTAAGGCGTTTAGAAATTATGGTGGAACAAAGAATCTCCTATACTATACACACATGAAAGCAGAAAACAGTACAATCTGTTTTGGGCAGTCGTTTAAAAAAATCGCATGTAACCAATGTTTAATTAAAGGATTAGTACTACTCGTACTAGAACCCATATAATTATGTGATTTTTCCAAGACTTTTTAAATATTTGCATTGCATACCTACGTAATGCGAGTAGAAGTAAATACTAGCCAACGCTTACAAGATAATAACTACATAGTTGATTATTTTTGACTTGTATTTACACGGTTCTTCCTGTTTTCTTGTTAACTACGCACAATTTAAATGACATTGCAAAACTTGATATAGACCACTAGGCTAACCGACGTTTAGAAAATAATTGTAAATTTATAGACCCAGAGCCCAGGCCCGCCAGACCTTCCTCAAATTCTCAAGGATGAAACTTTGGGACAATGTAGAGTTCATATCGGCGGTTAATGTGTGCATATTTTCTAGTTCGGCCCATCGGCCAATTTTTTGCTATCAAGTGATGAAGGTGAAAAAAAAAAGTGCTTACTTTCCTTAAATTTTCAAGGCTGATTTTTATATATGTGTTAGAGCACGTTGTTAGAAATTGGTTATCATCAATGCCAGACCATTTCCGCCGGCCATAACTTTTGCCAGACGCGACAAAGTTGGCAAAAAACGACTCTAACTTACCTCATTTTCTCAAGCCTGATTTTGATATATGATACGCAGGGACCTATAACTAGACCGTTTGTAAGCAGCCAGACCAATCGGATGGACCCAACCATCCGCCAGACCGACTTAAAGTTTCGATATGAGCATTAGTAGAATTGAAATATTCCGGGTCTATAAAAGCTAAAAACTTGAATTTTCTACATTAAGCTACGTGTATATTGTATACTTGACGTTATAAGCGACTTTCAAAAATTTTACTTCTAAGGAAATAAAAAAATGAAAGTTTATATGTGGTGCAAGATTAATTTTAAGCTATGAATTTTATTTACACTGCGTAAGTACATGTGTATTTTATTATAAATATAACTTTTACCAGACGCGACAAAGTTGGCAAAAAACGACTCTAGCTTACCTCATTTTCTCAAGCCTGATTTTGGTATATGATACGCAGGGACCTGTAACCAGACCGTTTGTAAGCAGCCAGACCAATCGGATGGACCCAACCATCCGCCAGACCGACTTAAAGTTTCGATATGAGCATTAGTAGAATTGAAATATTCTGGGTCTATAAAAGCTAAAAACTTGAATTTTCTACATTAAGCTACGTGTATATTGTATACTTGACGTAATAAGCGACTTTCAAAAATTTTACTTCTAAGGAAATAAAAAAATTAAAGTTTATATGTGGTGCAAGATTAATTTTAAGCTATGAATTTTATTTACACTGCGTAAGTACATGTGTATTTTATTATAAATATAACTTTTACCAGACGCGACAAAGTTGGCAAAAAACGACTCTAGCTTACCTCATTTTCTCAAGCCTGATTTTGGTATATGATACGCAGGGACCTGTAACCAGACCGTTTGTAAGCAGCCAGACCAATCGGATGGACCCAACCATCCGCCAGACCGACTTAAAGTTTCGATATGAGCATTAGTAGAATTGAAATATTCTGGGTCTATAAAAGCTAAAAACTTGAATTTTCTACATTAAGCTACGTGTATATTGTATACTTGACGTAATAAGCGACTTTCAAAAATTTTACTTCTAAGGAAATAAAAAAATTAAAGTTTATATGTGGTGCAAGATTAATTTTAAGCTATGAATTTTATTTACACTGCGTAAGTACATGTGTATTTTATTATAAATATAACTTTTACCAGACGCGACAAAGTTGGCAAAAAACGACTCTAACTTACCTCATTTTCTCAAGACTTAAAGTTTCGATATGAGCATTAGTAGAATTGAAATATTCCGGGTCTATAAAAGCTAAAAACTTGAATTTTCTACATTAAGCTACGTGTATATTGTATACTTGACGTAATAAGCGACTTTCAAAAATTTTACTTCTAAGGAAATAAAAAAATGAAAGTTTATATGTGGTGCAAGATTAATTTTAAGCTATGAATTTTATTTACACTGCGTAAGTACATGTGTATTTTATTATAAATTTAAAGAAGAAAAGTAAATTAAACTTTTTTTTCGGTCGTCGAACAAGGTGGTTTAAAATTAGTTTTAAGATCGATCCTTTTTAATTTGTGGGCGAGGGACCTCACACTATGTATAAAGGCACTATGTGTATGTTGCATATAATGTCAAATCCCTCGCATACTACAAAAGTTATTTAAGCATTTACATAAGTTCAGTTAAAATGAGGTGGAAAGTATAAGTGTATATGTTGTGTACACACGTAAAGTATTCTAAACTTTTTATAACGGCATACATGTATTTGAAGAATGCCAAAAATTTATTCGTGTCTAAAAATTCAGCATCTCCGACATGGGTTATAACGGGGTTGATGATGTTCGTATTGAGTACAAATGTTTAAACTTCCTAAACTTGTAATTCTAAAGTTCGTCACTTAGGTATGTTACCATGTTTTGTAGGAGAAAGGAAATTCGTTTAGTTATATACCGTTGTAACATTGATTGTTTACTTCTTTGAATTGAATATTTAATTTATAATGCATTCTACCAATTTGTTTTTTCCTTGTTTACGTTATTTATAATATAAAATTCAATTCGTTATTCAAGTTTTTAGCTTTTATAGACCCGGAATATTTCAATTCTACTAATGCTCATATCGAAACTTTAAGTCGGTCTGGCGGATGGTTGGGTCCATCCGATTGGTCTGGCTGCTTACAAATGGTCTAGTTACAGGTCCCTGCGTATCATATATCAAAATCAGGCTTGAGAAAATGAGGTAAGTTAGAATCGTTTTTTGCCAACTTTGTCGCGTCTGGTAAAAGTTATATTTATAATAAAATACACATGTACTTACGCAGTGTAAATAAAATTCATAGCTTAAAATTAATCTTGCACCACATATAAACTTTCATTTTTTTATTTCCTTAGAAGTAAAATTTTTGAAAGTCGCTTATTACGTCAAGTATACAATATACACGTAGCTTAATGTAGAAAATTCAAGTTTTTAGCTTTTGATAGACCCAGAATATTTCAATTCTACTAATGCTCATATCGAAACTTTAAGTCGGTCTGGCGGATGGTTGGGTCCATCCGATTGGTCTGGCTGCTTACAAACGGTCTAGTTACAGGTCCCTGCGTATCATATATCAAAATCAGGCTTGAGAAAATGAGGTAAGTTAGAGTCGTTTTTTGCCAACTTTGTCGCGTCTGGCAAAAGTTATGGCCGGCGGAAACGGTCTGGCATTGATGATAACCAATTTCTAACAACGTGCTCTAACACATATATAAAAATCAGCCTTGAGAATTTAAGGAAAGTAAGCACTTTTTTTTTTCACCTTCATCACTTGATAGCAAAAAATTGGCCGATGGGCCGAACTAGAAAATATGCACACATTAAACGCCGATGTGAACTCTACATTGTCCCAAAGTTTCATCCTTGAGAATTTGAGGAAGGTCTGGCGGGCCTGGGCTCTTGATCTATTACACTTATCACTGAAGTAAACTTTGTTTTAAATATCCAATTACATTGTGCATAAATGGCTGTATGTAATAATTAGGTTCGGCTAACGACCAAGGCCTATAGAATAAAACTGGATAGAATGAGTAGTACTAGCGTCAGTATGTACTAACTAGATAGTGTATCATGCAGAAACATCTGCGAGCGTTATGCCTGATTTAGACGGCGTGCGAACTCGCATGCGATTTTATTAGTTATTACATTGCGGGCTGTTGAAGTTACATACAATTTTGCACAGCCATCAAATACTGCAATATAATAAAACTCGTATGCGAGTTCTCATACCGTCTAAATGGGCCCTTTGATACAAATAATTTTCAAACTAAAGTTTGAGGCCTCCATGGCTCAGTTGGTCCATGGTCAGGGTGCGTAGCCGAATGGCACAAACGCTCACGAAACGAAACGCTCGTAGATATCTATCTCTATCGCTCGTGCGTGTTGGCGCGACAGAGTCAGACTACCTTTCGCGGCGTTTCGTTTTCGTTTCGCGTCGCAGAAATGCCATTCGGCTACGGCACCAGGGCGACTGGACCGTCCATTTTGTCGGGAGTCGGGAGGACATGCAAAAAATTGTAAAAATCCCGTCAAATCCCGAATATCTGGCAACCTTAGCTGGACGGCAGGTCCGGTGGTGTTTCAAAAGGTCGCAGGTTAGAGTATTGCCAGTGGTGTGAACTTTTCAAAATTTCCTTTAGTTTAAAATTTAGTGAGCAGATTAAATAAGGTCTCAATTTCTCTAAAATACTTACAAATTTAGCCACACTAGGAGTAGCTAAGCACAGGACTCCATTGGTCAATAAAGCAGACAGTAGCATCGGTTTGCCACCAAACTTCTTCGCCAGGATACCAGCTGGGATCTGCATGATGGTGTATCCCCAGAAGAATGAGGACAACACGGCTCCTCGGATCTTGTCGTCCCATTCGTATATCTAGGAACAATATTTGAAAGCAGATTCAGGAAGTCATTTTTATAACAGACAATATTTAAGGTGGCAAGTATGGCCTCACTTTATGAGGAAGTGCGGATATAGGAGCCCATTAGCATAAGGTGGCGAGTAGAGAGCTGATACAAAATTCAAAACACAAAAAATTTTAACTTCATTTTACCCAGAAATTTCCTAACGTTACATAGATTATGGACACCAAAAAATACTCGAATCGGCTGATCAACTCGTCATGTTTGCTTGTTAGAGAGTTTTCGGGACAAAATAGACAGGGTGATTTTACATAGCCAGCCCACTATGTCCGTTAAATATACCCGTTATATAAATTACACCCTACAGAAATTTTATAGATTAGGGCGTATATATCCTGTTAATCCTGCTTACAAGGTAATTAGGTGATTATTTCACCGTGGAAATTGAGAAAAAGTTGACTTTTAAGTTTTGAATAAAAGTTATTCTTTCTAATTCGAATTTGTAAAGCTACCTCTTGAGTCAAACGATTAATAGAAATTTCAGTTATTTTATAAACCATAAAATATTTTTACTTCAACTAAAGATCAATCTTCAACTTTGTTCTTCATAAAAATAATTCTTTCTTACTTATTCTTTTGGAAAATTACATAAATCTATTTCTGACTTTTCTATAGATTTAACTCAAATCCTTTTAAAAAATAGTATCCAAGGCTAATATTTTTTTCACTTTGTATCAGAATGGACGAGAGTGATCTTAAAAGGGTTTTGTTTTTATATTCTTTTTATTAAGTTTAGTGTATTTTTCCTTTCCTTGACAATGTCCGCTGCTTTTTAATATTTTTTTCAAGCTTTGCTTAAATACGGAACGTGAATAGAAAATACCTTCCAATTCTAATTAACACAAGTCAAATTATATTCTATTGAAAATATCATACTGTATTATAATTTTATTATGATGGTGATGTCCTCTTCCTGAGAAAAAACCCAGGTAGGGAAAATTCTCCACGACGAAAAATTCTTATAGCCTAACTAACTGTAGGTTTACAATATAATAAACATCATATTGAGTTCCGAATAGACAGATTAAAACAAAAATTGTTAATAAAATAGGACAATATTCGTCGTTGCGCGTGCAAAATTCGCTATGTGATTTTTAACGATTTTTCGTTTTCAATGCCTTTTTAAACCTTATTTCTAAATACATATGCTCCAAAAACAGCGTCGAGCTCATTTCAGTATTACAGGTTTTATCAAAAGTAGGTATGTGATGCCCATACATTGAATGTTCCTCCTATAATCGCTAACTGCAATAAATCACATAACTACATTATCTTCTTATAACAGCAGTTTTGGAATTGCGCCTGCTATGTGAATTATGACACATAGCTATATTTTCGTAAATATTGTATAAAAAGATGTGTTAGATGTTTGTGCCCGATTTGTACAATCTCATACACAGCGATAATTTTGTACTATTTGTAGAAATCGTGAATGTTTCCAGATCGTGTGTTTTGCGTCACATAACATTTGACGACCGGTCTGGCGCAGTCGGTAGTGACCCTGCCTGCTACGCCGCGGTTCCGGGTTCGAATCCCGGTAAGGGCATTTATTTGTGTGATGAGCACAGATATTTGTTCCTGAGTCATGGATGTTTTCTATGTATATAAGTATTTATATATTATATATATCGTTGTCTGAGTACCCACAACACAAGCCTTCTTGAGCTTACCGTGGGGCTCAGTCAATCTGTGTAAGAATGTCCTATAATATTTATATTTATATAGCAGGCTTTTCTTATAAAAATCTAGCCTACTCTCTTAAAACTTGTTTAAATGGTGTATGGTAGGTGGGTTTGTAGTCAAGTATAATCTCTATGAATGAGACAGAAAGTGTAGTTTCCCTTTTTATTGAGACTATGTCTGAAAGTACTCACTCTGACCGAATAGTTATTTTTTAATATTTGTTAAAAATAAATCATTTTAAATTGATTTTTAAGATTAACTGTCAGAAATTTATTAGTGTTTAGTATAATGACAAATTTCGTGTAGGGTTCAGTGCGTGTAAACGTATATTACAAACTATCGAAATACGATAGTTATTCTAAGTAACTTAAAAAAATAGCAAGTGATTTAACATTGCATTGCACGTCGTTTTGTATGAAATTTTGTGTGATAAGATCTAGGTATCTATCCTTTCTGGAAACATTTTAAAATAAATAAATGAAAATAAAATGTTTAATAAATGAAAAAAAGCTGACTTGAGAAATCACACAAAGTTTTGAGTGACGAAGATTTTTATCGTTTTCGGATAAAAAAAGAAAAATGGAACCCTTATACAATTATGTACTTTCTTGTCAATCCGTTTATCAATTCGTCAATATTATTTATTTCGGAAAAACCCTATACTCAAGTGTACTGTACCGTTCCTTGAAGCTGTAAAAAAAACCTTATTTCTAAGTAAATACAACATAGGTTAATTGAGTTGAAAAAAAATCTACACTCTCGAGGAAGTCAAAATTAATAGATAATAAATAAACTATGAAATTTGGAAAATAAATCGTCTTACACCATACATGATTATTAATATAGTTGTGAGAAAAAAAAATAGTAAAATATACACGTAACCTTCGGTGTTCGAGCCAGACTAGCATTATCCGGTTTTTTCAAGTTAAAAAATGCATAATGAAATCTTATTCAATACATAAATGTTTACATAATAACACATTGAGCAACTTTGTAACTGAAATAACCTCCATTCATAAAAATTAATGGAAAAAATATATTATTTTAGTTGTAATTATGTTTCACAGCTTCATTCTTTGCGATTTATTAATGTTTACATGTTGTAGTAGCATTACCAAGCATCAGCCTTGCACGGTCTGTTAAAAGATTTTTTTTTTTTTTTTTTTGGCAACTCGTTTTTTCCCCACCAGTTCCACCACCAATCCAACATGGCGCCGGGCCTGGTGCAGTCCGCCATTGCTCATTCTGTATTTCCGTGCTCAAGCCTTCGCACGTGTCTTGAGTCCGCCGCAACGAGAATCTTTCGACATGGGCAAGAGGAAAGAAGAGCTCCGAGACGACGAGATACGACGAAAAATACAAAAATTGGAAAATAAGTTGGCGAAAAAACCAGCTAGACGTCGAATTATATCCTCATCGTCCGATTCTTCTGCACTTTCAGACGGTTAGTATTAACTTCTGTGGATGCGTATTGCCAAATGGGCAGATATTATAAGAACAGTGATGCGAGCAACCAAACCGGGTTGGCTTCGTCACAATTTAAGTGATACGTTACTGCTAGTAGGGCAGGTACTGTCACAACAAATATAAAAATATATCCAAAATGGAACAGTGATGCGAGCAACCAAACCGGGTTGTCTTCGTCACAATTTAAGTGATACGTTTCTGCTACTAGGGCAGGTGCTGTCACAAAAATATAACAAACCATTTAATTGTTCCAGACGACACAAGTCAAGTCGCGGTACACAAGGAAACTACTGTGGCCATGGTCCACTGTTCGCCAGACTCGCCACGGGTTACTTCGCCACGTGCCGTCTCGCCGCTGCCGCCGCCGCCGCCGCCGCCGCGCTCGCCGCAGGACATGCCGTCGCCTTCGGAACAGCCGACGCCACCGGAACAGACGACGCCACCTCAAATTGATACTGAGACTGATCTGCCTGCTCAGGAAGAGCAGCAACTCGACGACGAGATTTTGTCCTTACTGGGTGACGCCCCAAAAAGTGACCAGCAATTTGGACCACCTGTGCACAAGGACATTGCCAACCGATGGCAAGAAATACTTGTAAAGGGTTTAGACAAGGAGACGAAAGAAAAACTGTTAAAGCAGTATATGATCCCTAGAAACTGCGACATGCTTTTAGCCCCCAAACTAAACCCTGAAGCAAAGGCTGCCTTGTCAGATGGCTCTGTAAAACGCGACTTTTGTATTATGCAAAAACAAAATCAAGTGGGCGTGGCCCTTGCTGCCCTGGCCTCTGTTACAGAAGCAATAATTTCAGGAGAGAATAATAAACAAAAACTTCTAAAGCCCCTGAGTGACGCATGTCGAATCCTGTGCGATAACCATCACAGCGATACCATGACGAGACGCCACTTCGTCTTAGCGTCAACAGATGCTTCTCTTAAAGAAACATTGGTCGAAGCAGAGAGAGATACATTTTTGTTTGGCGAAAACGTGAGCGAAAAATTAAAGGTAGCCAAAAGCATCCAAAAAACCGGGGAGTCATTAAAACAACAACAAAAGTCAGTTTTCAACAAAAATAATTTTATCGCAAATAAGGGCCATTTAAACTTCAAGCCCCATCGCAGGACCGACAACAAGCCGGGCGCCAACACGGCGCGCACAGCTCGCGCTCCTCGGACGCCTCAGCGCTACCAGCCCAGCGCGAGCAGCCACCCGTACCATCGCCGGGCGCCGCCGCCGCATCGCGCCCGCACGCCGTCGCCTCGACGCACCCCCCGCTATCGGACTTATCGGAGATAGACTACGAGGTACAGTACGCTGGTAGACTTCGGTGCTATTATGATGAATGGACTAAAATAACGGATGATCCAGTCATTTTATCTTGGCTTAAGGGTTATTTAATACCCTTCACCTCCACGCCTCATCGCCCCGATACCCCCCGAGTTTACCCCAAAACTGACCAAGAGCATCAGGATTTTAATAAGTCAATAAAATCCTTACTAGAAATTAACGCGATTTCAAAGTGTGATCACGTTGATGGCGAATTTTTATCCACAGTTTTCCTGGTGCCTAAACCGAATGGCGACAAACGTTTCATATTAAACTTAAAATGTTTAAATAAATTCGTAGATACAAAACATTTTAAAATGGAGGATTACCGTACCGCTTCTAAATTCATTACAAATTACTGTTACATGGCATGTATAGATTTAAAGGATGCATACTTTTTACTACCTGTTCATGAATCTCATCGAAAGTATTTGCGTTTTATGTATAACGACATTTTATATAATTTTAATGCATTACCATTCGGATTAAGTTCCAGTCCGTATGTGTTTACTAAATTAATGAAACCTGTAATGGAATATTTAAGATCACAAGGTTTACTATCAGTCATATACTTAGATGACATATTTCTGATTGGCACTTCATACTCTGAATGTAAAACTAATGTTTACATCACTAAAAATACATTAGAAAGGTTAGGTTTCTTACTAAACTTCGATAAAAGTTGTTTGGCCCCAAAAATGGAATGCAAATTCCTTGGTTTCGTATTTGACTCCGAAAATATGATTATGAAACTTCCTGACACCAAAAGAATAAAGATTAAAGAAAAATTACAGGCATTATTAAATAGCTATAAGTGTACACTACGTGATTTTGCACGATTTTTGGGTCTTTTGGTGTCGGCATGTCCAGCAATTCAATATTCGTGGCTTTACACCAAGGAATTTGAGCATTTCAAGTATTCATGTTTACTAAATAATCCTAGTTATGAACAAAATATAAGAATACCCACAGCATTAAAAAATGACATGTTTTGGTGGCTCAATAACATAGACCAGGGTTATACTCCTCTGTGCGTAGACAACTATAAATTAGAAATATTTTCAGATGCGTCTACAACAGGTTGGGGTGCCTATTGTGATCATAATGAAACGTTCGGCCATTGGAGGGACGATGAAATTAATTTACACATTAACGAGTTAGAAATGAAGGCCGCTTTCTTCGCACTTAAAAGTTTTGCAAGGGATCTATACGACTGTAGAATTCTTTTGCGCATAGATAACGTTACTGCAATTTCCTGCATTAATAGAATGGGCAGCATACAGTTTACACATTTAAATAAGATTGCCAGAGAAATTTGGGAATGGTGCATATGTCGAAAAATATTTATTTTTGCATCGTACATCAAGTCAAAAGAGAATTTTGAAGCCGATTCACTATCACGTAAAAAGTTTAATGATACTGAATGGGAATTAAATGATTACGCATTCAACGAAATAACGTCAAATTTCGGGTACCCGGAGGTTGATTTGTTTGCCAGCCGTCACAATGCTAAATGTCCTATTTATGTAACGTGGAAAAATGATCCCGATGCCTGGGCCATAGATGCTTTTACGATCTCTTGGAAAAATAAATATTTTTACGCATTTCCACCATTCGCGTTACTTGCTAAAACAATGCAAAAAATAATAACTGATAAGGCTGAGGGCATAGTAGTTGTACCATATTGGCCAATGCAACCATGGTTCCCGTTATTCAAAAAACTAACTGTTTCCGAATGTATTACTTTCGAACCAAATGCTAAATTATTAATATCTCCTTTCAGGACGAGTCACAACCTATACAAGACCCTCAAATTGGTTGCCGCGAAGCTTTCAGGCAGGCGTTGCTGAAGAAGTCCCTGCCTATTAGATGCATAAAAATAATGGTAGCTTCCCTATCAGATTCAACATACAAACAATATGATGGATGTATTAGAAAGTGGATAACCTATTGTAATAATAAAAGTGTTGATTATACAAATCCATCTGTTCCTCAAATCGTTGATTTCTTAACAGAGGTGTTTGATAACGGGGCACAATATGGCACAATTAATAGCTACAAATCTGCTTTATCGTTAATATTAGGTGAAATTGTTAATCACGAAATAATAAAACGTTTTATGAAAGGTGTTTTTAAGCTCAGACCTTCTAAACCCCGATACAATGTAACGTGGGACCCAAACATAGTCTTAAATTATTTGTCACAGAAATGGCCTAATGAAACCTTAAGTTTAGAAGTTTTAGGTAAAAAGTCTTTAACTTTATTAGCCTTAGTAACGGCACATCGTGTGCAAACACTCTCATTAATAAAACTGAGCAACATCAAGGTCAATGCTCCTGTCGATATAACTATACACATACCAGATTCTATTAAAACAACAAAGCCTAACTCCTACCAGCCTATTTTACGCTTACCGTATTTTGACACACGTCCAGAAATTTGTCCAGCAAGATGTCTTGAATCATACATTAATAAAACAACAACACTTAGGATTGAACACGATTATTTATTTATTAGTCATAGACGGCCACATAATAATTTATCATCACAAACACTCAGTCGTTGGATAAAAAACACTCTTAGTTTATCTGGAATAGACACCTCCATATTTAGCGCACATAGCACCAGGCACGCTGCTACTACTTCGGCTAATAAACTTGGAGTTTCCTTAGATTTAATTAGAAGAACTGCAGGCTGGACTGATTCCTCCTCAGTATTTGCAAAATATTACAACAGGCAGATTATTGTTGATCCTAATCAATTTGCGATGTCTGTTCTGTCGAATAACCTGTAACATGAATAAAAATGTATATTGCATGATTATATTATCATAAGAACTTGGATAAGTGTTCAATATATGAAATGTCAATAAATGAAATAAAAAATGCATATCTTACCGATTATGATTTTTTAACCCTTTTGTTTCATATTTATTTATTTTCTGGCTCTGAACATCCTACAACATGTAAACATTAATAAATCGCAAAGAATGAAGCTGTGAAACATAATTAAAAATCAAACGAACTTACCAAGTGAAGTTCGATGATAATTATGTGAGCAGCTTCATTCGACGCGATTTACGCATACCCTCCCATAATAAATATCCCAACCCAATAAATATGAAACAAATTGCTTTAAACGGAATGAGCAATGGCGGACTGCACCAGGCCCGGCGCCATGTTGGATTGGTGGTGGAACTGGTGGGGAAAAAACGAGTTGCCAACAAAAAAAAAAAAAAAAAAAAATCTTTTAACAGACCGTGCAAGGCTGATGCTTGGTAATGCTACTACAACATGTAAACATTAATAAATCGCGTCGAATGAAGCTGCTCACATAATTATCATCGAACTTCACTTGGTAAGTTCGTTTGATTTTTAATTTGACCTTGAATATAGTCATTTTTTCTGCTTTAAAATTGATAAAAGTGAAGTACTTAACTTAAAGAAGTGAATCTAGTGATGACGATGATTTACCACCTGTGGAACTACTGGAAGCAGTGATATTCGCGTTTTTTGCGTTGTACTTTCCTCGTTATAGTGAGGGGAAAAGTTTTGTGTTACACTCGGGTGCAAATGTATTTTACTTCTCGTGTGTTAAAAAAACTCGCAAGTTCAGAATCCTTTCACTTGCTCGTTTTTCAATTCCACACTCGGCGTTAAAATACAACTTTGCACCCTTGTATAACAAATAACTATTTTCTACTCCCGTACTGTTATTCGTGTTACAACTTTAAAACCCTACATAAAAGATGTCAGAACAAGTCTATCTAGTCTATACCCTGCAAACATATTGTAGCAGTAGCACGTTTATATAGCTGTTAAAGTTCTGTAATACATTGCTACCAACTTAACAAACCGGTCACTTCATCATAGAAAATTAAAATATTGTATGAAATACATTGTTGCCAACCTTAGAATGTCAGATAAAGCCTGGCATTCGCAGAGTCGAGTCTCGTTCGTTTTCTGCTGCGTTCATTGGCGACGCGTCGAATCGCATTCAAATGTATGAGAACTCGATTCGACGCGGCTCGATTCGTCTTAGTGGCCAGGTTTCAGAGAACCATACCATAGACAGTTTTATTTTCATGGTTGCACTCAAACTGCATATTCAAAATGCTGCCGTCCTATCACTAAAACCCATCTAACCCACAAATGATAGTTTTGAGATATGGGCAAAAAACATAAAAACCCATATCTCTAGGAAATGTGTCGATTTAGTCCAGATTTCTTTTATTCTTAAATTAAAACTAAATTCACGCTAACATTATTTAAAATCAATTTAATTAAATATTGTTTAATTTATTAGAAATTCGCCATTTTGTGTTTAAGTTATGCAAATAATTCCTAAAATATATATGATTTTACTGTTAAAACACGGTTAAGTATACTTTAGCCGTTTTTTAGGATTGAATAATACATAAAACATGGCTTAATAACGGCAAAGTAAATTTACGTGTTTATAGTAATCGTAACTGAGCATTGCATAATAATCTAAAAACATAGCTTAATAACCGCAAAGACACTAAACAATTTTATACTATCGTATATGCTCTAAAAAAATGCTGTAACCGTTTTTAAGCTATGCAATGACTACTAACATCGAAATAATTTGTATGCATTCCTAATCTAAAAGCCCGCTATATGACAAACCAGCGACGATTACTAGGTTTTAGCATTGTTATTTTTTTTAAAAGGAGTTTATCATTTTAGCAATGTCCCGTTTACCTGCAGTACCTGCACTAAGTTTCAAGAGCAATTCAATTTGTTAAATGAATAAAAGACAACTGTATGATATTCTAACCATTTATTTGCATGCATAAAAAACCTCGTTATACGTTATGTTACAAATTAACATATTTAAACTTAATATAATATTCTAACATTAGTGAAAACTAACATAACATTAATATGAAACAATAAAATTCGCTTTTTACATTGCAACAAATCAATTTGCTATACCGACACGGCGAAAGGTGTCGCTCTTGGATATCCAAAGTTATTCGTATTATTACTATAATACACTATTAAAATAATGTTTTTATTACCGAGTTATATAAGGTTAAAAACGGTTGACATTGGCAGTTCTTACAAAAAGAAACACGGATTTCATTTATTATTCGCCAAGCAAGTGAAAATAGCAATCTTTATTTATTTTATACTTCAAAAATTCAAAATACATTTAGGATTGTTTGACATAATAATTTTCTCTCTTTCCGCTTGATTCCGTTCTTCTTAAAATTTATTTTTCTTTTTTTGTGCGTTTGGTTTTCGACAGTTGTATTACGAATGTAGTGCTCTATATCGAAGGTGGTTCTGCATCGATAAATGGTTATATGTACTTATGTGTAGGTCAGTCCTCCTTTTCTGTATGTAAAACTTCTGGATTTGAAGGGTCTGAATGAACAGGTACTTATATATCATACATCTTTTTTTTTTCTTTAAACTAGAATCAATATAGAGATCTTTGTTAACAATTTCTGGTAAAATCAGGTGCATCATTGCTTAAAATTGTATTAACTAGGTTAAATTTAAGTCTGTTTCTCTGTTGTTTGTATGAATTGGAGCGGATAAATCAAGATAAAGCTTCATTTTGGATGATACATATGTTGTCATTTTACAATTTTTACATGCTAGGTATAGAGTTCTTCTTCTTTCGAGTCATCACTTGTAATTTCAATGCGTCTGCGACAGAGTAGTCAAAAACCTTCTTTCCTTATATCAAGATGAGAAGCATTTTACGAATGATTAAAGAAGTAAACGTTGTTCGATTTTGTTACAACGAAGGATAAACCCAAATTCGATGATCGTCAGCAACGGTTTTAGCTTGGACCAGTAAAAGGGAGTTTTAAAATTGATGTATTTTCGTCAGCATTGAAAATTAAAGCAGAAACGTTCGACGTGGCTAAGTTAGGCAAAGAATTCTGAGGTATCAATCTCAAAAATTCTTGAAACAATACACAACGATAGAATGTTCCTTGGTAAAGATCGAGTTGAGCAATCCCCTTCTGTTCTACATTTATTAAACTTACTGCTGGTGTGATGACTTGTGGTCGGTTTTTCGGTATTCGTTTTATTCGCAGATCTCTGTTATCGTTTGTATCCTGAAGTTCGTAACAAACCTAAAAGAAATAACATTAATTAATTTGATTTTTGACTCCATTATTAAATCAGCTTGACGGTAATATAATGTTGCGCAAGTAATCCATACCTACATAGGTACTAAAACATTGTAAGGTAAATAAATGCTTACAAAATGTATGTGGCTATGGCAATGCCTACATAGCAATATTAGCAATAGGATGGTACAATGTAATTTCTTGACTTTTTTGTTTACGCTTTATTTGTACACAATAGTTTTAACTGGGCTCTTGATCGAATAACTTATGAGTTAGGTATTTACTTGTCGCGGCAAACGTGTGATAATACGTTAGCAAAACGCAAGTTGTGCTTGAAAAAAACCTTAAAAAAAAGATATTTAACACTTACCTGGTCTTCGGTTTCTTAACATTTTAAGGAGAAAATGTTCATTCACCGGTCACTACAGCCTTCGCACAACCTTCTGCGCGCGAGCCGCTCGGCCGACTGTCGGACTGGCGCAATAACTTTGGAAGGTATACTTTTACAACTAGCGGGGTTTTAGCGTAGCTTTGCTGGTTTGTCCTGTTTCAGTGTGGCATTATGAATATTTTTTAGTAATAAATTCACCGTAAAGCGCAGTAACTAGGTTTTAGTGATGTATTTGTAACCGAAATTACAATGAAAGTCTTTAAATACACGGTTAAAGGACTTTAGTCGTGTTTAAGCGTAGTATTTTATTTAAAAAAGTGAATGTTATAAAATGTAATAACGCAATTAAACGGCTTTAATGGGAATTTATGAAGCTTATGTCAAGTAACGTTGTTATAGTTATGTATCGTGTGATAAAACTATGAAGATAAACAACTGCTAAGCGCTTTAATATAAGTTATAGAAGACAAATGTGGGTTTGCGGTTTTATACTATTGAAAAGGGTTATAAAATAGTGCACTTAGCGAGGTATGTCGACTCTGTATCTCGGTAACTAAAAATGATAAAAATATGATTCCAAGACCAGTCGATGGGGAATTCTTTCCTATTTAAGAATATTTATCCAAATGAAAACTGGTAATATGCAGCTTAGAGGGGTTCTAGTGATAGGACGGCAGAATGGTAGGTGGTCCACTAGATAACTAAGATGACTGAAAGTAGGTATTTGTTGAATTTATAATTTTCTTTCAAAGTGCTTGGTCGTAGAAAAAGTATTTTATGCAACGTGTTTAACTGAGTCAAAAAATGATCATGGCGTCTTTATTAACAATTTTCGGCCTCGCCTCAAATTGTTACCCACGCCACTCACCTTTTTTGACCTCTTTTAACCACCAGTTTCATAAAATACTATTACTTTAAAGTAAAGAAAACAATAGAACACTCTACCTCAACGGTGGTACTGTTTTTGGTCGTGTCAGTCATGGCTAGTACTGCTACACTCATGCTGCTCCTCATTACATAGATGACCGTGGCACAGACTGCTGTGAGCAGCATCTGCAAGTGGCGGATGCCAAGACCACTCCCTGAAAAAGAAAACAACAAAGTCAGCTGATTTGGTGATAAACATTATATTACGAGTAACAGTATGAGGATTATTTAGAACTAACGACCCGTCCGCGCCTTAGCTGCTGTAGCTTCGCACAGGTATTTACCCATACTAATATAGGCTACTAGACTCTTATCGAATTTGGCACAAGAAATGATTGTTTCCTGTAGTATTTGACATAAGAAACCAATTTTTATAGATTTTGGGTATTAAAAGTGTATGGTGGCTACGTATTTTCGATTAAAAATATTTTTTACACGACTGCCCCAAAAAAAGAGTGTATTGTTTTCAGAGTGTATGTATGTGAGTTTCTTTGTTCCACCATAATTTCAGAATGCCTTAACCGATTTAAATGAATGATGTATCATTGGAATCCTTACGTCACCCCAATGAACATAGGATATGTGACGTCACTTAAAATTCAATACGGCGAGCGTATTACGTCATAATGCGCAAACTTTAGAAAAAAATTTTTTGCAAACCTATCGAGTGGGATATCAAAATGAAGAGCTTTTAAATGCGATTAATAATATAAACACATTATATGCATTTATGTCTTGTTTTGAGAGATTAAGAGTTTTCAAAATATGTAACTTAAAGAAACCTAATAAAAACAAATATTAATGCATGAGACATTAAAATGAAGATTTTAGATAGAGGATAATAGACAATATAGGTATCCGGAATAACAGTAGGTGTTTATTCGGGGACCTAATAGTTAATAGACTATTATGAATCGCCCGAATAGGGTTGAAAACGTTAAAACTTAATCTAGGTACATCTACGTCTGTTTATTAGGCAATACGACCATAAAGATACAAAAGAAATCTGCGTCGACTTAAAGATCAAAGCAGGTGCCCGACTGATTTTCCGAGAAAAAATACAATCATTTTCGGCACGGCACGCCAACAGCGGTAAAAAGTAGGTAAATTTCTGAGAGTTCTATACCTATTCACAGCTATTTGTTTCGAGCCTGAGATAGCATATTGACCAATCTCATGCGGCCGAAGGCCGGAAGGCGCCCTCATACTTAAAGTTGTGCGAAGCCCGACGCACGCAGTCCAAGACCGGGCGCCGAAGGCGCCCTCATACTTATAATCAGGCAACGCCCGACGCACGTGGTCTATGGCCGGGCTCCGAAGGCACCCTCATACTTAGAATCAGGCGACGCCCGACGCACGTGGTCCAAGACCGGGCGCCGAAGGCACCCTCATACTTATAATCAGGCAACGCCCGACGCACGTGGTCTATAGCCGGGCGCCGAAGGCACCCTCATACTTAGAATCAGGCGACGCCCGACGCACGCAGTCCAAGACCGGGCGCCGAAGGCACCCTCATACTTATAATAAGGCAACGCCCGACGCACGTGGTCCAAGACCGGGCGCCGAAGGCACCCTCATACCTAGAATCAGGCGACGCCCGACGCACGCAGTCCATGGCCGGGTGTCTAAGGCGCCTTTATACTTAGAATCAGGCGACGCCCGACGTACGCGGTTCAAGACCGGGCGTCATACTTAGAATCAGGTGACGCCCGACGCACGCGGTCCATGGCTGGGCGCCGAAGGCACCCTCATACATGGAGTCAGGCGAAGCCTGACGCACTCGGTTGAAGGCAGGGCGCCCAAGGCGCCCTCATACATAGAGTCGGGCGAAGCCCGACGCACTTGGTCGAAGGCCAGGCGCCCAAGGCGCCCTCATACATAGAGTCGGGCGAAGCACGACGCACTCGGTTGAAGGCTGGGCGCCCAAGGCGCCCACATACATAGAGTTGGGCGAAGCCCGACGCACTCGGTTGAGGACCGGGCGCCCAAGGCGCCCTCATACATAGAGTCGGGCGAAGCCCGACGCACTTGGTTGAAGGCCAGGCGCCCAAGGCGCTCTCATACATAGAGTCGGGTGAAGCCCGACGCACTCGCTTGAAGGCCGGGCGCCCAAGGCGCTCTCATACATAGAGTCGGGCGAAGCCCGTCACACTCGATTGAAGGCCGGGCGCCCAAGGTGCCGCACTCGGTTGAAGGCCGGGCGCCCAAGGCACCCTCATAATATATAGAGTTTGGCGAAGCCCGACGCACGTGGTTGAAGGCCCTCATAGTTAGAGTCGAGTGAGGCCATGTACGCGGTCCAACGCCGGGCCAGGGCTGCGTCACTGCTATTCTGCTGTTTTACGTGATAACTCATTAGTATTAGTTAAATAATCGTAAGTATTTGTAGTTTTGGTTTTGCGGGCAAGTGAAGGATCTGTTTGTGTGCGGATGCAGAGACAGAGTGTTGTTGTTACGGTGTGCCATTCTCTCTGACCTCCGTACTCGAGTTATGGCTATGCAATAGGTATGTTGTCAGTCAAAGCGCGATGTCAAAGCACAGAACAAAAGTACAAGTATCGAAAAGCGAATGCCATTAAATAAAGTTACCTACACGTTTCATGGTAAAATATCAAGAGCCAACACCATGACCTAAATAAAATAATTATGGTTCGTTTGTGTGGTCACTAAAATGTAAGAAATAAAATAAATAATTAAAAAATTAAAAAAAACGACTGCGGTTTTAAAGCGAACTGAAAAGATGAAAATAATCTTTAGATATGCTGGTCAGTCAACTTGATTAATATAAATTAGAATAATGAGTGTTTAGTCAGGTTCATAAATAGCTAAAGCAAAAGTTAATGCTCATGGAGGATATCGTGACCGTACCTGAATATTATATTTCAATTGCAGTCGGGGGACCTTCATGTCAGGTTTTTGTCCATTGTCCCCTTTAAAGTCAGTTCGCTTTAAAACCGCAGTCGTGTTTTTTAATTTTTTAATTATTTATTTTATTTAACTTTGGCCACCGAAAACGCTGTCAGACGTGTAGTGTGACGTCATAGAACCTAACTTAACTTAATGTCCAGTCAATCACTAACATGATGAACTTTATGCCTCATAACTTAAATGTCAGAAAATTTTGAGTTTAATTCGATTACGTCATGCGCAGACAATCTATAGATTAACATGGCTAATGATGTTTTTGCCTAATTAAGTTAAAGTAAACATTATAAATGTTTTTTTGTGGTTTTCAAGTCGTAATAAAATATGGTAATATTTTTTTTCGGTTAATTGGACAGTAATAAATAATATATAATAGACTTTAAAAAAGGGTCAAGTAGCCTATTATAAATGGGAAAGTGTGTGTGTCTGTTTATTTGTCCGTCTTTCACGGTAAAACGGAGCGACGAATTGACGTGATTTTTTTAAGTGGAGATAGTTGAAGAGATGGAGAGTGACACAGGCTACTTTTTATCTCTTTCTAACGCAAGCGAAGCCGCGGGAAAAAGCTAGTATTATATAAATGTTTCTCTTTAAGCACTCTATCTATTAACACTACTAAGAACATTGTTGATGCATGTGATTGCGTCAAAATATCGGGTGCTCGACAAAAACCAAAAATTTTACACATACATACAATCACGCCTGTATCCCATAAAGGGATAGGCAGAGCACTTTAACTACTCAAGTTTCAGTGCCACTCTTGGCAAAAAGGGCTTAAAAGAAAACGAAATTGTGACATTGCAAACCAAAAATGTTGACCAAAAATGTTATCACGGTCTATATCACGACAGTATTATGTAAGTCTAATGAAAGTAACCATTCTATACTCTTACTAAAATCGCATCAAGATCCGTTGCGCAGTTTTGAAGATCTAAGCATATAGACAGACTGACAGAGAGGGTGCGACAAATAGACGGCGGGAATTGACTTTGTTTTACCCTAATTGATGTAAGTATGTATATTATGTATGTATGTGTCATTACGAGTATTTATCTCTCCCTTAGTGATCGTATTGCTATTTTTACTCTGTGGTTGGTATGATTGCTGTATATTGTTGGTTTGTTACTATAATAATATATCTGTCTTGCTGTATATTACTATTTAAGTATGTTTATGTAAGTCTATTTATATTCTCTTATATGTGTATGTTTATTCAATTTGTGTGTTGGAAATTAGAATAAGTATGATTTTTCATTTCGAAGCACCTACTCTTTCTGATTATGTTTTTTATTTCCGCTACCCAAAGGTTGTCTGGTAGAGATCGCTCTTTAGCGATAAGACCGCCTGTTGTCTGCCTCTATTTATAATCATTTGTTTTGTCTCCGCTGTATCTTTTTTCTGTATCTCTTGCTGAGGTGTGCCAATAAAGAGTATTCTATCTATCTATCTATCTATCTATGTGTGTATATTTATTAAGACGCTACAGGAGCGGAAATGCTAAAATGGAGCCCCCCTTTCAATTTGGGAATTTTAGTTAAATATAACAGAGTTATTAAACTAGATTTATCGAAAAAAAATGTCAGTCACGCGAAAAAAATCTTTAAAATCGAGGTTCTGCTCTCGACTGTTTCCTCCTTCAAAACTTATCAATCGGAACGAAATTTGAGAATCTGAATAATAATGAAATAATCTGTGTCGGACCGTTTAGTTTTTTTTGACTAAATGGTACCAATCTTGAGTATCACACCTTTTTTTACGCCATAATCACAAAGGTCGTTTATGGAAAATTTTGATTGGCTCTAGCGTCTTTAAAAATAAAAATATCAAAAAAATCAAAACGGTCCGACACAGATAAAATAATAATAATCTGTGTTGAAAAAAACATTGCACTATCTTCAAAAACCGGAAGGAGGAAATAGTCGAGAGCGTTTGTATGGAGAATTGACCCCTCGTGTATCGTCTTAAATACTTGCCCCTTTTTTTCTCTTCCATTTCTAATTGTAACTTCTCCATTATCTCGATCCACACTACACAAAATGTACTTCCACTCTTAACTAACAGAATACAATTATAATTAGATAAGGAAAAACATTGTAGGGCTACTATTTATATTATTATTATATAAACAAACATTATATACAGAATGAGCGAAGATTGTAAGGTACAGCGGGTCAATTTCGACTGGGGGACAATTACAACGGATCCATTTTTTTCATGTTTTACAATATTTGCATTATGAAATAGAGTGTCCACTGGTTTTTCATACATGGCACGCGTGTTCAGTGGATACATGTGGAACTCAACTTAATAGTGTAATAATGGAAAAAATTGATCAGTTACAATGGCCTCCTAGTCGGGATTTGCCCCGCTGTATCTATGGGATTTTAGTAATGTACGAATTAACTAATTATCATAATTATTAAACACCACTTATCAAATACTATCCCATTAGTGTTTGACCATTTAAAATACCGAGCACGTTACTTGATTGCGTAAATATCACGGGAATCGTATTTTGGTTCTAGAAACCGATTAGAGGAGTTCTAGACATCGATCGTATTGCCTTTACTATTAAATTAGGGATTAAAAATAGAAATGGAACTGTTTATTTTTATCATAGCAACTTACTTTTCTAATGCATAATTTAGCGTAGAAACTCTAGGATGGGGTCCCAGCGCGAACTATCGCGAAGCGTCTGGTTGAGGTAACTGGTGACTAAAGAGCTGGAGACTTAAACGCACAACGTATCAGCATTGCGATACATCGAGGAAATGTCGCCAGTATCCTTGGTACAATGTCTCAAGGCCCTATTTTAGACATTAGGTAGCTTTTAGTTTAGTCTTAGTTTCTCATACAATTATGTAAATATGTTCATGTAAATAAAGAGTTTTTTTTTATCAAAAAAAAATACATAAGTATCAAAATAGTTGCCATATGCAAAGCGTTTTGGCAAGCTGTTAATGCAATGTGTTTTTTTTTTAATTATCTATACCTTTATTTTGGTATAATAGTCGTAACTGGTTTAAAACGCTAAATGTCCAGGTATAGGTAGGTAAGGTGTGTTAGGTATCTTAAAATGGCCGAAGGCCAAACTGTACAGAATAGGAGCCCCGCATAAGCGAGCCTCCGTCGATATGTTTAAAGTTAAGATAAAAAGGAAAAAAAAATGTAGATATATTGCGTTTCAGACAAGTTTCTATGTGTATGTACTAACCCCGTAATTTATTCAATTTTTTCCTACATATTAATAATACTTTTATCACTATCCCACTTACCAAAAATTCAATTATGTGTGTACAAATTTTTTCTAACATCCTTTATATTTTTTTTGCTGCATAAGAAACCCAATGAAATGTCGTACTTATTTTATTATATAAAATATTTTTGTTCGAATTATTAAATTGTATTATCTTTCACGCTAAAATATTGCCTAGTAAGAAACACAACATTCCATAAATTATTCTTATCTTGTCGACGTTGTACTAAACTTCCGCTCACCTTACTTATTTACTTACTTACTTGACTAATCAACAGTATAGTTAACCCCCCTTTAAATATACCCCGTAAATTTGGCCTTGTGATCGTCTAGCGTGAATAAGTAGTACTCTTCGATGTGAACGGCGATAACCTAGATCCTTTAATGAGTATCAGCTGTATTTTTGACTAATATTTAAAATTTTATTTATTTATATTTTAAAGAAGAATAAAGATTATTGTAGCCTAAAAATATAGTGTTATAGAAGAGTATTTTATCAGATTTAGGCCTAGAAAGTTATGAGTAAGAAAATTAATGACGTAATGGGGAAATTTTTAGTATAGAAGTTAGTGAGTGAAATATACATGAAATAAATATTAAAAAATATTTTGGTAATCATCGGCTACGCTCTATTTTCGATTCCGGTTTGGGGTGAGAACTTGCGATACCGTCTGGAATCCTTAGGCCCAATCAAACCACATTATCGGGCATCCTAAGCAAGTAAGCCTGAAGGGCTATCTATCTACAAACTAACCCCTTTTTTATTTTTGTTTTCTTTTTCCCTAGCTAAACCCCCCTTTTCCCCAATACTGCTAATAGACCATAACTTCTCGATCTTTCTAATGTTTTAACGAAACACCGAGCAGTCGCTAACTTTTATAAGAACTAAGTAAGTCAAACTTTTCTAAGCTTTTGACTTTCCATCAGTGGACGGCGCTCGCATGCCACTGGGCCCTATAACAAACCTATGCTTTTTATTCCAAAGAATAGTTTGTTTCCCTAACCAACTTGATAGAATTTACCTTGAAAAACCAGTTAGCAACACTAAGTGTCCCGCAGCCACACCGAAAAATCAGAAATTGCTACCACAATTATTAATTTCACTCAAATAAATTAAGTAATAAGAGTTTTTATAAATTACCAGTTTTACCACATATTTTAAGATAGTAAATACCACATTTAAAGTCCATTTAAACCATATAAATAGTAGTAGTTACATTATTTCTCCACAATACACGTTGACCAATTATAATTTAAGACCAATCATAATAGAACTCTACTTTCATAGAAATAGTGTGTGACTCTACCCTACTCCTATTGTTTTTCCTACTCTAACATATCTGAAACACAGACCCTCACTTACCATAGATCTTGTGTTCAGAATATGTTATTTTCTTTTGTATATTTGTTTCATACACAATCATTTTGTTAATGAATAAATAACTATGAACTATATGTACAAGTGTATCCCTACTAGAACTGTACAGTTCAGCCAGCGAAGCTGAGATAGGCAACCTATAGGCTTGAGTTCTGATCCCCCCCTCTGCTCTTGCCCGCGGGCTAGGGTAGCAGAGAGTAGATCGCCCTATCCGTGTATATATCCAGTATTCTAGGACACACCAGTACCAGCCACATGGGAGACCCAGCTGCGATCAAACTTTACTTAGATATGGATCAATCACAACCAAAATCCCTAGCGACCAACGCCAGCATGAACCAGAGCACCGAGTAAATAAATAAAATATAAATAAATATAAATATAAATATTGAAAACTAAGCAAAGCTTGTACTATGGGTGCTAAGTGACGATATACATACTGAAATACATAAATACATACTTATATACATAGAAAACATCCATGACTCAGGAACAAATATCTGTGCTCATCACACAAATAAATGCCCTTACCGGGATAAATATATATATATATAGGACCCCAGCCTCAAATACTGCCGACTTCAGTGAGCAAGGATTACTCCTAATGTCTTTCGTCAATCGTGAAAGTCCTCACTTCCATCTAACAGTTGGACTCTTTGAGACCGGTGAGAAAGTATGCCTTTTTGTAAGTAAATAAAGACGCCCAAGCCTCCACTTGGAACAAAAAGACGCCCAAGCCACAAAATAACCCCATAGAAAATTACTAAATTCAATTTTACTAAATTCAATTTTACTGACCAACTAAACAAACGAGTGAAGTTTTCTTTACAAGCTATAATCTAAGCTTAGTTTTGCAAGAATTACTCCCTACAAAACCAAACACAGACCTATCTCCAAGCACCAGCCATACATCGACCCAGTCTTTGTATTGCTTGACGGCACTCATGAAACAAAGCACAGAAAACTTCACTATACACATCAATTTAAATGTAACACTACACTATAAATAGAACACTAAAATAACCCCCAACTGACAGTAAAGCAATTCCACCACAGGTCTAAATTCAACTGTACGACGATATTGTCCCCGCAAAATCAAACAGAGACACAATTTCAAAGTTTACAATCACCCAGAATAACTTCCAAGTAAAAACAAACAGAGAAATAATAGCAGAACAACTTCACTCACCAGTATAACACACGAAAGCCAGAGACACTGTTAGTCTTATAGATATTTTAAGAATGACGCGCGTCGGCTCGCTCCGACCCTTTTATAGCCTTTCATCCAGACATAATACGGACTGCAGACGTTTTGCAGACATACCGCAGACTGCAGACGTTTTGCAGACATAATGCAGACGTTTTACAGACATAGCGCGGACTGCAGACGTTTTGCAGACACAATACAGACGTTTTGCAGACATAACGCGGACTGCAGACGTTTTGCAGACACAATACAGACGTTTTACAGACATAACCTGTGAGCCTAAATAACATGTCGATAATAAATAAATAAAAATAAAATAACGCGGACTGCAGACATACCGCAGACACAATGCAGACAGAAAGCCATTAACTTGCGCACATAAGAAAAAGATCATAACTTTTTGTTTACTAAGCCGTATACCTTAGGCATTATTGTCCAAGACAGATCAGCGCGTACGTTTTTGCTTCTCAATAGTAACACCTGCATGACTGCACGTGTTTTAGAGAGAGACAGAGCTATTGCTATTGATACCTATGTAGTCCAATAGTGGAGTGTTTCGTAAATATTTTTATGAAAATATTATTTTGTGAATGATTGTTTAAATCAATTTAGTAAGTAACTTCGCAATGAAAGATCACATTTGTTCCTAATTGTTACATTGAATGATATATTCAGGAAGTATAATAATCAATATCAGTGATTATTACCTCTTTGACTTGTAATTGGAACCAAGACATAATATCGGAACGCTATGCAGTTGACAACTGTCAGTGTCAGTATTTCGTTCATGTGAACGTAATTTGTTGATAAATACGTTTTTTCCAACCTGTTTTACATTAAATAATAGTGAATTTTATCAGTGATGACGTAACTAAACATGTGATTAACCATCAAAGATATTATTTGTTAAAATATTCAATGAAATCCCGAAGGAAATATGTACCAAAAAGTTGGTCAAGGAAAAGTTGATTCGCCGTAAGTTTTATATGTAATAACGAGTCCATTTCCTCGTTATAGACGCTTGTTCTGTTACAACGTGCCTACGTAAATGAAGTTACGAGATAGTAGCACAACGGCAAATTGTTTATAATGATCAAAACACAGGTTCATCATTGAATACAAATAACCTAACAACAAAATTAAAATTTTGAAAATAACCCCGACCGCGACATAGTAGACCGATTTTCATGAAACATGGCTAAGAATACTCCCGACTAACTCAGCTTTCAGACAAAAAAAACTAAATTTAAATCGGTTCATCCGTTCGGGAGCTACGATGCCACAGGCAGACACACACACACAGACAGACAGATAAACAGAAAGACAGACAGACAGACAGACACGTCAAACTTATAACACCCCATCGTTTTTGCGTCGGGGGTTAAAAATCGGGACATAATCACAGCATAAGGAAGACTCAGTAGTTAATCTACGGCAGGTCGATGCGGGCGGTCTATACTGCGCAAGGTCACGCAGGGTTGAACAAAATTACTATAAAGTTAATCAACGTCGTACAAAGTAAGTTGTTGTTATCTAGTAGGTACTATTAACTGTAAGTATTAGTATAACAATACCACATCAGTCAATATTGAATACACAAAAAAAATAAGCGCGTTACAAAACACGGAGAAACTAAAAAGCAAAAAATAATAAACTTTGAATTCAGATTTCTTATCGGATTGCAATAATCTAAACATCCTAATTATAAAAAAATCAATTCTTTTTGTAATCGGTACCAGACCTCTTCGTCGCCTTGCTATTTCCTGTTTGCCTCACCCAACCATACGCAGGCTGGCCCCGACTCCAAAAATAATTGATTTGTTTATAATTTGGATGTTTAGATTATTGCAATCCGATAAGAAATCTGAATTCAAAGTTTATTTTTTTTTGCTTTTTAGTTTCTCCGTGGTTTGTAACGCGCTTATTTTTGAAGGCGGTTTTATTGTGAAGAATGTTATTTCCGGATTTTTAGAACTGTTCTCCATACATCCATAAACACTACAGTAACGAAATGTCCTCGGCACTGACGTCATTTTCACACACACATCAACACAGCGCGCAAACGCGGCCCCGACTGTCCAGCCCAATATTTACCAGTTTCGCATGTTTTCGCTGCTTGCGAGGGTAGTTTTTCGACACACCGCGCGGCGTGAAGTTTGTAAGAAGAGTTATTACTGCTTTATACTGTGACATAATCGCGCGTGACTACATATTAAACTGACCTCCAACGTTTCAGGGACGGCGTTGTCCCCGAGGCACATTATATTGTGGTTCCATCGTCTAATGCGTTCAGGAGACCGTTGGTACCACCCTGTAATCGATACTACTGAGAAGCCGCTCTTTTACGCATGATGGCGTAAAAGTCGTCCGTATGGGCATCCGCGAACATCACAGAAGCGCTGCAGTACCGAGGGAGGCCCATCAGTATCCTAAACGCATTATTATATTGAACACGCAGGGCGTTGTATGCTCGTTGCGTAAAGCTGGCCCACAGGCTGCAATTATAGAAAGATTGACAATAAGATTTAAATAATGTGATCTTGACTTCATTACTACACTTTGCAAACCTGCGCACCAGCATGTTGCATCGAACAGCCAACGCCCTTCCCGTTCCACATGTATGACATCACTGAGGTTCTCGGTGAGCCAGTGGCCCAGGTATTTAAACCGCTGTACCCTGCCCAGGATGGTGCCATTCAACTCTACAGGAGGTACTTCCTCTAGTTTCATGTTGCCTGCCCTGAAGACTAGTAACTCACTTTTAGTGGTGTTATACCTGAGCCCATGTCTCTCCGCGTAGAGCTCACATATCCTCACGAAAAGGCTCACACGCGTTCAGTAATTAATTTTATTTTTTAATAACTCGATAAACGAGTTAAGGCGCTAGTTTCTTAGAGAAATTAATTGTATTTGGTCTAAAGAACCATCCCTAAAGTTAACGGAATTCAATAAAAACAGGGTGTATATATTCCATCCCATCCCAAAATAAGTAGTCAAAGTATATTATATGAAACTGTTCAAGTTTCAATGTCACTCTTATCAACTATATTTAAAAGGTTGAATGAAAACGAAAAGTTATATTGCAGCGCTAGGCTGCTAGCCAACGTCACCACTAACAAAATTGAACCAATATCCACATTCGAATTCTATGATTGAAATAGAATACTCACAATGTGTTGGTTTCCAACTGAATTCCTCTTCTCTATTCAAACAAACACATAATCCCTCACCCTAAACTCATATAACTAACCTTCTCTGTATCCTCGTGGGTAAAAATAACCTGATATAAGATAGCAAATATTTTTGGCACCTTTTTTATCAGCTACTGTTGAAGTTGCTAAAGCTACACAAAGATTATTAGTGCCTTTTCTGCTGGAAACACACCAAACTCACTGCATAAGCTCTAAAGTTGGTACCTGACCGCTTCGAACAACTTTTAAGTGCTACTAGACATTATAATCGATCTTAGATCGCCAGGAGTAAAAAGGTAAGTAAATTATCAATTTACAAGGTATTAACATGGTATTAAATAACTTGTAAGTTGATAATTTATTTAAGGTACAGCGGGACAATTTCGATTGGGGGGCCATTGTAACTAATCCATTTTTTTACATTTATTTTTTTATTATTACTGTAAAATGTTTATTTTATTTAACAATAAATATATTTATTTTGTATAAAAAATTAAAAATTTAAAGACTTCATAATTTTTAAAAGTCACTGAACTAATGTTGATCAGTATAAGGAGAATAGCATACAGTTCAATTTTTCGCCTTTGTTACAGGCCCCACTCTGTATGTAATTCGACGAACTAAATAAATTCATAATTACAAATTTTCTTCATTATTACACTATGATGTTGACTACATATGTATCCACTGAATGAACACGTCTAACATAATATAACTGGTGGACAATCTATTTAATAATGCAAACATTGTAAAACATGGAAAAAATGGACCAGTTACTTTTGCCCCCCAGTTGAGTTTTGGCCCGCTGTACCTTACCTTTTTTTGTTGCTTAATGCTCGTCATACGTACAAGATAACAGATAAGAAGGTAATGTATCTATTGAACACATAATATTATTACTGTTTCATCTAAAATACTATTTTTTTCCAACGTGATTTAAGACAGGGGAGGAACGTCCGTCAGTTCTCGTTCTATTGGCCACGTGGGTGAAGAAGTGGCTATGGACATAATTATAATACCTACATGCATGCTGGTGGCGGCCATTGTTAAGTACACAGCAAAAAAGAGTGTACTAGTTTCTAATGGGTTGGCAACGCGCATGTGACTCTCCTTGAGTTACAGGTGTCCATAAGTGACGGTGACCGCTTTCCATCAGGCGGACCGTATGCTTGTTTGCCACAGACGTAGTATACAAATATAAAAAAAGTTCTAGTCGTGCACAGAATAGAAATTAAGTATCACGACCGTGAACAACGATTCTCCATCACAGAAAACAATGTGTCGAAAACCCTGGTTGGTACCTAACACCTTACCCAAGACGGTTCTAACATGATTACAAATGAATTATACTTACTCAAATAGGTACCTTTTTTCTAACCCGAACGAAAACAGAATACTTAAAAATCTTAACAGCTTTAGAACATTTTACGCAGCATTTAAAAGGTTTTGTATTTTTAGGATACCCTAAACTTTCTTAGGGTTCAAGTTTGTGTATACATGGATTCACAAGTTATTCTTGAAGCAACGTTTATTTAGGTCTAAGTAAATATCAAGTTAAGTGCAATTTTCAAGCCCTGATTTTGCCGTAAAAACATTTTATTTAATGTAAGAGATGTGCAAAGTTTTATTTAAAAAATCTGACTTTTTGACAGCTCCAATGTTCGATAAAAATAGCGCCATTTACATAAACTATCATAATACATAATATATATTATATCTATGAATTAAAGAGCGCTTCTAAATTTTCAACACTTACGAGATAAGATAAAATTTACACCCACCACTATGAAAATGCTTACGAAAGCAGATTGGAACAAAGGAGCGATTTAAATAATGTCTATACTTGCCATCAAAATGCGATTAACCATAGATTAAATATAAGAAGATCATACCATCCCATACATTAAAATGCTACCGCCTAAGAACGCGCATACACTACACTACACATAGATGGCGCCACAAAAAATGACTTGTGGCCATCGATTATTTGTAGATTGGCGTTAAGTGTCACTTTCGAGCCATAAATCTAAGTCAAAAGTGACACTTAACGCCATCTACAAGTATAATCGAAAACTACAAGACATTTTTTTGTGGCGCCATCTGTGTGTGGTGTAGTGTATGCGCGTTCTTAGGCGGTCGTATTTTAATGGATGGGATGTTATGATCTTATATTTAATCTATGGATTAACGAATGCATCGAAAACTATCCGAACTATGTCTGTTATCTTAGACGGCTAACCGTAGTCATACCGCAAGTTGATTGTAGATTTTGTCAGAACCTGTGATTATTAGGCCAGTCTTTGCCTTCTTGAAATATGTTTTGTCAGAACCTCAGGTTCTTGAAATATGGTACTCTTATATGCTTTGCTATGCGCAGAAGTAGTCAATATTGTTTTTTATAGAGTAAATCAAATCGAACCCACGATAAATATAAAATGTTTTTTGACCTTGCGGTTGTTGACTTCTCTTAAATTTTACTTTCTAAGAATGCTTTTAAAATGTTCAATATTGTTTTTTGCTTTAATTTTAGCTTTTTAGTTACGTATTACATTACAGATATTCGGTAGCCAGCAATTCCCGAAAAGTTTGTTCATTTGTACAAAATCAAAGACGTGATCCAAATGTACACACTTTTCGGGAATTGCTTAGCATTCAGTAAAACATAGCGATTTGTTTTTAATACCACATCGGTGACAAACAGGCATACTGTCCACCTGATGGAAACCGGTCACCATAACCTATGGTGGATGCCTCCGACACAAGGTGTGTCACATGCGTGTCGCCGACCCATTATAAACTTGTAATAGGTACAGGTACACTCTTTTCACTCTATTTTGAAAATTCGGCAAAATAAATTGAACGGTACCGATTATTTACCGAATATTCAGATAATTTCTACTACTTTTAATTTGCACTGTAATAATCTTCCACATTTATCTGTCGTCAAAAAATATTTTAACCTTTCAAGTTCAAGGTAGAAAAATAAGACTAAAAAAATGATATTCGTTTATTGTAAGGGTCGGTCGTCCTTTTGCGAGTTCTTCGGCAGCCTGAGTTCCTCCAACTCCAACTGATTTGCATCTGAAAAGGAATAAACAACCGTGAAGGCCTTTTAGATGGTTGAGAATAAATCTTGGCGCTCATTGTATGTTAAATAAGCTTTCAGCTAACTTTATTCAACCTGTGATGTATATTGCTGAAATCCAGGTGAGATTTGAAATTGGGCTGTATTAAGACTGGATTTCAAAGTATTAAATACAAAGACGGAGAATAAATTTAAACTGAAAATTACTGTGTTTAGTGAGACATGAATTCACGGCTTCTATATACTATAGCGCTCTGTCATCTCCGCCACCAAGACCTAATCAAAAGGCAGAGAAACTTTCCACCATATATACTATGAGGTTAATGGAATCTGTAAAAGGATCGGAATATCGATCCAGAAACTGTGAGTGGCAAGGCAGTAATTAAAGTCACAT
Organism: Leguminivora glycinivorella; assembly: GCF_023078275.1. Classification (NCBI taxonomy): domain Eukaryota; kingdom Metazoa; phylum Arthropoda; class Insecta; order Lepidoptera; family Tortricidae; genus Leguminivora; species Leguminivora glycinivorella. The sequence continues at coordinate 16,251,732 of NC_062980.1, read as the reverse complement.
ACAGGTCGAACGCCATTAATTAACATTATTTTACCCTTTTTTTCCCAATGTTTCGGCCAGGTTGCACTGGCCGTGGTCGCGGAAGGTAAAATAATGTTAATTAATCGCGTTCGACCTGTAGGTATGTGACTTTAAATATGTGTACAAAGCGCGAGAACGTAAAGTGTTACAAGGCACTAATTTTCTTATTTATTTTAATCCGCAACACGCGCATGCAACAAATAGACTTTTGTGTCTGCTTGCCTGGTGGTTTGCTACCGACGTATTATACAAAAAAGTCTTTAGGTATAATAAGACACTTTATATTCACTAAGGGCATCTGTGCCGATTCGTTGGCGTTAAAATACCTTGCATTAAAGCTCGCTCAGTGGTCTCCAAACTTGCACAAAACGTTTGACTGGCACGTCATCTTATGAGATGCCTAATCAATACAAATGAACATCGTTAGTTCTCACCATTGTCGTACCCGAATTTGGTCCGTTCTTGATCCCACTCGGCACGCTCCCCTCGACCTAACACTGTATACAGTACGTTTCCCAATACTGAGAAACTGGCGAGGGAGAGGAATACAGCGCGCCAGCGATGAAAGTCCGTCTGAAATAAGGATTATTATTTTTATTTTACAATAAGGTAAATATTTCCTATAAGACGATTGTGAGGCCTGTTGTATTGTATGGATCTGAATGCTTGGCGACAAAGGTGGAGGATGAAAGGAGAGTGCACGTAGCGGAAATGAGAATGTTGAGATGGATGTGTGGAGTGACAAGAATGGATCAGAAATGAGTATATTAGGGGAAGTTTGAAAGTTGCGCCTATAACGGAAAAGATGAGGAGTGGCAGGTTGGCGTGGTACGGTCATGTAATGAGGAGGGATGAGTGTCATATAGGCAAAAGAATGTTGGAGATGAATGTTGATGGATGGAGAGCGAGGGGTAAACCCAAACAACGATGGATGGATTGTGCCCACATAACGTGGGATAAGGGTAGGAGGAAGCATAAGGTAAATATTTCCGCTTAGTTTTAAATGCCGCTATCGAAATGTATCATGTAGAAGTCAAATAAAGTAAAAGTACTAGCACTCGACACGCTAATGCTCAAAAGCTGTTGACGGCCTTTTCTTACATTTATTAAAATTGATAGTGACATTTTCTGAGAACGGATTTTTCTACCTTATTAGTAAGAATCCGCCAACATTTTGCAAACGTATAACGACTACCTAGCAAATATCCGAAAGCCTATTTTTTGCATTACATAGCGTTAACATCAAAAGGTAGTTTGTCTATGGCTTTTGGCTGACCATGATGATTTTCTATTTTACCACTTTGTAAAAACTTACATACCACACCACTCGTGCACTCTCAGGGACACCAAAATTATCAAGGTCTTCTAAAATCGAACCAGGATCCAATCCTTCGGTCTTGTCTGTCCTATACCCTTATAAAAATCGTTAGGCGCGGAGGGACAACAACCTTCATTCATTCGCTATTACCGCGAGATGAAACTTGATGCCAGGGTGCATAGCCAAAGGTACGTAAACGCTACGATAGTACGTTATCGGCTTCCGCATTGGCGCCACATTGGCACGACAGAGCGAGACTGCATTTCGATCGGCGTCTAGCGTCAAAGATTGACATTTCGATAGAACAGTCGAGGTATGTCAGCCAAAAAATTGGTTTACCACTCTTCGACCTCACGTGTTTGAAATAGAGTCGAAAAGTGGTAAAATACTTTCTTGGCTCGACTGTACTTACAGGGTCAGGACTCAAAATAGAGCCCGTTATGAGAGGCACTCCCGCGCCCACGATACTTGCGGCTGCGCTGGTCAGGATAACCAAGGTGCCGCTGAAGTTCTGCGACAGGTTGCGATGGTTGTCCTAACAAAACGTTATGGTTAAAATTACACCGGGTGTCCCTAAAACTAACGCCAAAACGAAAAGGACATCTCACTAGCTAAGCTAATTTGACCTTAAGAGGGCATTCAACGAAAACGTCGCAATAATGTAAAATTGATAGTTTTAGTCGGCAAAATGCTACACTTTCCGTCATCTAAAAGACTTATTAAGTTCAGGATTCGATTAGGACATCTTCTTAACTTACATGTTGTGAGACTGGATTTTTAAAAACTAACTCACTTAATTAATTATGATTTTTTTTCTGGTGCATGTTTAGGAAAACCCGCGAAAAGTGCTGACTTAGTCCGTCTAATTTGTAAAATTTGGATAGTTTTGAATGCTTCAAGTAGTAAATTTGTATTATGTATATCCTGTACTACAATCTTCTGAGACTACTTCTTTGTTATAAGGCTTTAGAATAGAGTAAATGAGGATATGATGAATCCAATTTGTTTCAGAAATCACCTCAGAATAAGTGTCAATTTCTTCGAAAACTTACGTGTTTTTGAAGTAGTTTTAATATAAAATTAATCTGAAACGCTTACTCAAACAGATTTTATGCAAAAGTTTTCTATTAATTGCAATTTAATATTTTTGACGATTTTTTAAAAATGCCTCCTTATTACCGGTTACGCGCGCTTGCGATGTCAGTACCGCGGCAGAGCTTGTAGAGGCAGGACGTATGTTAGTCCGCTCCGCACGCGGCTCGACGATCGCGAAGTTATTTTGTCATTGTGTGCGGCACCCGCCGTGTCCAAAACCGCACTTGTGTGCGTGTTTGGCTGTACTGTTGCATGTATACTGCGACCGAAAACTTTGATCCTTGGGTTGACGACTTTGGTAACTAACTAATTAACTTGACTATAAAACTCCCGTGAGACTCATACATATTTAAAAATATTTTAAGCGGGTTACTCACGCTATATCGACTTAATACGTGAGTAACCCGCTTAAAATATTTTTAAATAATTAACTTGACTAATATTTTTAGTAAGTATTATTTATTATTGAATATCATTTTAGGTTACTGACTCGTCTCAACAAAATCTTTGACAATAGATGGTACTCAGGATCTGATGATGAAGTCAGATGGTAGTCATGAGTTCTCATCAACCAGGTCTTGAAACCATTTCGTGTTTGGGCTCGTTTGATTCACCTCAACAAGATCTTTGACAAGAGGTGATGGTACCCAGGATCTGATGATGAAGCCGGAAGGTAGTCATGAGTTCTCATCAACCAGGTCTTGAAACCATTTCGTGTTTGGGCTCGTTTGATTTGCCTCAACAAGATCTTTGACAAGAGGTGATGGTACCCAGGATCTGATGATGAAGCCGGAAGGTAGTCATGAGTTCTCATCAACCAGGTCTTGAAACCATTTCGTGTTTGGGCTCGTTTGGTTCGTCTCAACAAGATTTTTGACAAGAGATGGTACCCAGGATCTGATGATGAAGCTGGAAGGTAGTCAAGAGAATTCATCAACCAGGTCTTGAAACCACTCCGTGTTTGGGCTCGTTTGGTTCGTTTCAACAAGATCTTTGACAAGAGGTGATGGTACCCAGGATCTGATGATGAAGCCGGAAGGTAGTCATGAGTTCTCATCAACTAGGTCTTGAACCATTTCGTGTTTGGGCTCGTTTGATTCGTCTCAACAAGATCTTTGACAAGAGATGGTACCCAGGATATGATGATGAAGCTGGAAGGTAGTCAAGAGTATTCCACGACCAGGTCTTGAAAACACTACGTGTTTGGGTTCGTTTGATTCGTCTCAACAAGATCTTTGACAAGAGATGGTAATCACTCTTTTATACTCTGGCGCATCCACTGTCTCAGTGTGTCAACAGTCAACTAAAGCAGGTAGGCGTAGCGTAGAGTTGTATTTCCTTACAAAAAACTAATACATAGATGTGGACCTTCCTGTGCTCCATGCAATTAAAACAACATAATATTTAAAAACCGGCCGAGAGCGTGTCGGGTCACGCTCAGTGCCTACACTGAGCGTGGCCCGACACGCTCTGGGCCGGTTTTTAAAGCCGCGTTGGTAAATAGCCGCTCGGCTCTTCCGTAGTTTTCCATATTTTTCAAAAACTACAGAACCTATCAAGTTCAAAACAGTTTTCCTAGAAAGTTTATAAAGTTCTACTTGTGTGATTTTTAAATATTTTTTAAATATTATGGTTAAAATGTTAGGGGGGGGGGGCACACTTTTTTTCCTTTAGGAGCGATTATTCCCGAAAATATTAAGATTATCAAAAAACGATTTCAGTAATTAATTTTTAAATACCTATCCAACAATAAATCATACGTTAGGGTTGAAATGAAAAAAAAAAATCACTCCCTACTTTACGTGTAGGGGGGGTACCCTAATAAAACATTTTTTCCACTTTTTATTTTTGCACTTTGTCGGCGTGACTGATATACATATTGGTACCAAATTTCAGCTCTCTAGTTCTAACGGTCACTGAGATTATCCGCGGACGGACGGACGGAGGGACAGACAGACAGACATGGCGAAACTATAAGGGTAGGGTAGTTGACTACGAAACCCTAAAAACACATTTTAAATATAAAAAAAAACTACTTAAAATTAAAGAAAACCGATCTTAGTTCCATTATATATATGTACCTAGAAAACATCATCATCTTCCTTGCGTTATCCCGGCATTTGCCACGGCTCATGGGAGCCTGCGGTCCACTTTGACTACTAATCCCAAGATTTGGCGTAGGCACTAGTTTTTACGAAAGCGACTGCCATCTGACCTTTCAACCCAAAGGGTAAACTAGACCTTATTGGAATAAGTCCGGTTTCCTCGCGATGTTTTCCTTCACTGAAAAGAACCTAGAAAACATATCATATACAAAATGAAATAAAACTAAGAAAACGGATTATATTCATTATACGCGATATAATCTGATTCCATAAATTTATTTCATGAGTAACTATCGCGGTGACAGAAGACAATATTATATTATACACAATTTATTATATTATAAAAGTTTTTTAATTTATTTCTTCCAAGGCTACACACGTTTTAATAAAAAAACTGTGATAAGTTTAATAATTAAACTAAAAGGTCAAGTATTTATGCACGAAATCATGTATGCAAATATGTAATATATATGGTGGTGTTTTTACGCAAGTATCAATAATGGTTAGTCCGCAACGCTACTGACGGCGTGGCGGTACCGACCATGAATGCTATCCCTTTCGCTCTAGCCGCACGTAAGGTTGGTTCGAAGAGGATCGCACGCTATGTCTGTACCGCAGGCTACAATCGTTATGCTTCTGGTTATAGTGTGCGTCTGCACACAGGCGCACGCCAGCGCCGCCGGCGTCGAAATTCGAGCAAGCAGATTTTTTGAAAGCGCTCTTAATGAAAATGTCATGGTTTTTGAGATAATGGCCATTTAATTTATAAAACGTAAATAAAACAAAGTAAATCAGTGCCAATATCTCGAAAACCATGATTCATTAAGGTCAAATTCGCTTAATTTAATAGCTAATGAGATGTCCTATTACTCATTTTCGTTCTGGCGTTAGTTTTAGGGACACCTGGCATAGTATATCGAGAAATACATGCTTGAAACGTACTTAACTGGATTATTCCTATTTAGGTATTATCTTTGCATATAAAATGGTCTGTCAAATTTTGTGGGGAGGTGAAAAAGTAACAAGGTAATGGTCTTAATGTAAAACAGGCAAAAAAGAAAATACCTACTCAAAAAGTACGCACATTTCTCATTTTGATAGTTTGCACGTGATGTGATTTATTAACATAACTGGGGACCGATTTTTGAATCTCGAATGCATGAATTCGCCGTTCGAAAGTCTGTGGAAAACGACGTAATGCTATTTTTGAAAAAGGACGGCTAGTAATTTTAAATCTAGTGGTAAAGACCACTCGTTTTTGATCCTATTAGTAGAATTTAAATCGCTAGTAGTGGAGATATTATTGAACTAAATTCACGAAATCGAATAGTCGCCATTCAAAAATCGGCTCCCTGTACGCAGAACAAAGTGTCGTATTTCCATCTCTCCCAGAATTTAATAGCCAAAATAATATTCTGTTTTTCTAGAAAATGCCAATTACTCAATTACGTATCTCACATATTCATATATATTTACATCCCAAAGGGAACAAAAACAATAGACAGAGCTTTCAGAGCTTTTATCATGTACGTACCAGGAATCCAGAATATTGAAATCCGGTTACCCCTAGCGCTATTGTCAATATGACAACAATGAGACCAGATTCGGGGTTTACATTTGAGAGTACAGTCAGCCCAATTATTGCACCAAAAGACCCTGTAATGAAATAATTTCAACATTCAAATGTAGGTATTAGAAAATAAAGAGATGACGATGGTTTATAATTTAGATTTTCACACAATTGACAATATTATGCGCAAACTTCTATTTCTTTCTTGCAAAGGAATTGGTCAGTATAGCAACCCCTCACAAATTTTGCTTATGTATTTCTACAATTCATTGATCAAGCGTTCACGTTACATTGGTGAAATATACATAACTTTGAACACATTTATTTACGCATCTATACAAAAACTAAATTATAAAAATAAACTTGTAATAAATAAAAATAATACTAACACGTAAAATAAGAAATACTAAACGGGGGAAAAAAGGTTATAAAAAGAAAACCCCGTCCAGCGAGTCTCCGTGAGGCATTGACCCTAGGACGCTGGCCATATTACCTCTTTGAATTGTCAGCGATATACCTACGATGGGAGAGGTAAGTGCCAGCCCTTAGGTCGCCGGATGCGTCGATCAGCCGTGTCGACCATCCATGAAAGTCTTCAGGGTCAATCCGCGGCAAGAGCAACATGGTTCATGATTTTATGGCATGTTCCATTTATTCACGATGCAAGTTCTAGTGATAATCTATCTCTAAATAAGTGTTACTTTCATTTGCCGCTGTAGTTTAAATAAACACTCCATGAAGTCGTGACTCACGTTACTTTTACGTGGATTCACCCTTCATGTCGGCCGACCAAGGTCCCATTGTCTCCACTGCAAGCGCCGCAAACTCGTAGTCTTTAGTTAAGTTATTATGAAACCAGACTTTCTTTTACGATTCAGATTAAAACATCGAAATTCCGGATGGCGTTACCCAACAGCCGTGTGAATTTGAATGTAAGAACTTATGTTCCCTCGTTCTATTACTCACCTAAGCCATTGATCAGCTTCCTGTAGTAGGTAGTATTGAGTACATAACTCAGGAACCCTGAGTTGTAAACCCATTCGATGGTGGGCGATGTAGTGAGGTAAACCAGCCACATCACTAGGAAAGGTAGCATTGCCAATACTGATGCCTGAAAACGATTAAATTAATGTGTTAATAATAAGATGTAGTACATATTATCTTAAGATTTTTAAGTCAAATAACATTAGTAACAGTCTTATGTTTGGAATTGCACTCTTTTCCCCTCGTTTTGAAATAATAACCAAGATAGTATGCATAAAGACATTATTTGGTTTTAATATTGCTAGTCAACCTAAAATTTATCTTAAACTAGTATAACCTTGACATGGTGGCGCTGGTTTTCAAGGCACATATATCATATTAGTTATTGCCTGACACGTGCGTAGATTATTATGTTATTTGTTTAATTTTCAAACAAGTTGATTGCATGATAATATTAATTTTATGTTTCAAACTGAGGTTGAGGCACTTACTTCTTTTAATGACCTCCCAAATACAGTAAAAAAGTAAGGGACATCGAACAGGAAGAAAATGAACACGGCGTTGAAAGCTGCGTGGGCGGCGGCTAAAGCCCAAAATGGCGGCGAGCGAAGAATGTCGCGCCAGGGAACTGGTAGTTGTTTCTGAAATATTTAATACGTGCTAGTGTAAGGTCTGAGTGCACATTTGGGCGTGCGTGTCAAACAATTGTCCTGATGATCATACAAGTCAACTGAGACGACGAGAGACACGGCCCGCCGAATGCTCCGCTCTGAGAGTCCACTCAGGCCTTAATGACAGTATGTGAAATAAGAGAGTATTTTAATTGAACGAGTAAAATTAACATGCGAAGCGGTCGGGGTGACGTAAAGTTAATCCTTTAGCGGTGTTATCTGAAGACAAAAACGAAAAGGGTCTGATTCCCGGCTTCTCCACAAGTGATCTAGATCTTTTTTTTTTGGTGAATGGTCATTCATAACTAAGTGAAATGGAACACCCACCTTTTTATAAAATCCTTTAGTTTCTTCTATATATTCCTTCTCCTTATCCCCGATAGCTTGGTGTTTTTGCGGTGCTGCTGCCGTGAGGGTGCCCCATACAGCACATGACGATAAAGCGGCCATGGCCTGCGCGTAGAATATCAGTTCCCAGCCAAGACGGTGCGTGGAAAGCGCGCCTGCGCACGGCAATGACAGGATCATGCCTAAGTACGTTCCTGAAAAATTATAGGCAGGGCCGAATTACAAAATAAAAAAAATACTTCTTTCTACTAATTTGGTTGTAAAATAACTACCAGACTTTGACACTAGCTAATCTGCTAACGTTTGCCTACTTACCTACATATATTATACATCTTACTCGCAATACCAGCGAGAGATTTAAAAAGTAAGCTACAGACGACATGCTAGCAAATATCGTCCCCAAGCTTGGAAATTATTCAGTATTGTTAGCGAGTAAGACAATTTACTTTAGAATTTCCCTTGAGTGAAAGAAGTAATTCAATACGATGTATGAAACTTCTGCAGACTATTTGTCACATTGCATTTTTGCATAAGAAACACCGCTGTTACTTATAAGATTAGGTAGGGCCAGAAATTATTTTGCACGCGGCTTCACTCGCGTTAAATTCTAAAATTTTTGCTCCGAACTTCCACCCCCGATTTTAGGGAAGTGGGTGATTAGAAAGAGACATAAAGTAGCCCTTGTCACTCTCCATTCCTTCAACTATCTCCACTTAAAAAATCACGTCAATTCGTCGCTCCGTTTTGCCGTGAAAGACGGAATAACAAACAGACACTGCTTTGACAGATTGCTTAGTTAACTGACATACAGTGGGTACCTTAAATGACGCTTTTGTTTGACATCAAGAGGTAAATTATCTACCACCTTACCTCCGTAAACTATGCTACTGAAGAAAGTTTTCTCATTAGGTGGCATCCAGTTTTCGAGCATAACTCTATTCGCAGGAGCCATACAAGCTTGAGACATGCCTAAGAGCAACTGGGTGTTGGACACAGCTATCCATCCTCCCTGGAAAAAATAGATAATAAAAAATATAGGTAAACTCTTGATACGGTAGTAGATGTCTGTGTCTCTGTATAGGTTTTTTTTTATTATAAATGAGCTTACTTTTGTCCACAGACTAGCCAAAGGCGAAGACATGGCCTACGATGGAGTGAGCTCGCCCAGAAGATACCTGTTTACTCTTGATAGGTCTTCTTATTGCCCCATAGCTCTTACATCTCTAAGACCTGTCCAAGCAAATGACTTCCACAGTGACCCTTGGGCATGGACTTGTGATGATAGATCTGCGCGAGGTGACCCATATCTGAGGCACTGTACCTATGTACCACTGATTTAATAGCATCAATTGCAGACGTCTAACTAAAGAGTCCTTATAGCTCAGAACGATAAATTTCCAAGGTTGCTCCTCAGTCGCCGTTTCAGAAGTTTAAAACTCTTAGGGTAGATGTCGCTAGGTACCCCAATATAGGCACCTATACTTATGTCAGAAAATAGTCTCTGTGTTGTTTGGCGTTTTGACAGCTCAGATGGAAGCGCATTGGGCCTGATGGGCACGGCCTAGCTTAGATGGCACTGAGCCTATCTCAGGTGAAAGCGATCCAGTGCACAAACCAAAATTATTCTTTTTAAAAAATAGTTTCAAATAACATACCTTGTTTACAATATTAGGCATAGCGGCACTAAATCCACCATTCATGGCAAGAATGGCTGTGACCAACATTTTGCTTCCAAACTGGCTGACGCAGAGTTCTGCTGGTAGCAACATAAGTGCGTAGCCAAACAGAAAAGATGAGAATGTGGTGGATTGAGTCCTTCTGTCCCAATCATGGATCTGAAAGTAGGAAGAATAAAAGGTTAATGGCCATGGAATCGACTACATCAATCAAGAATTTGCATGGTTGCTGAAAACGGGCGCTCTTTACAGAGATGTACTGGTGACTAGTCCCATTATCAGAAAGAGTAAGTGATGAGCTATCGGCGATAGAGACGCACAAAAGAAAGTCGCTGAGTAAATAAAAGATGATGTTTTATAGTTCATAGCTAGTTGGTGAGTGATGACAATCAAAATACACGTTATTTTTAAAAGGAGCTAAACAAAAGACGATCAGTGGAGAAGTACGGCCTACAGTTGAATTTATAGCTTCGGTTGCTTCTTCTTATATAAATCATGTTTCCTTTTATTAGGATGTAGGGCTCGAATCATATTCCTCCATTGGTTCCGGTCCTTTGCAGCTTTGGTAACCTGCTGCCACTCCATTCCTAACACCCTAAGGCCCTATTGCATCAACCACTCAACTCAGAGTTAATGGGCTGTCAACTGACAAATTCCATATAAAATGGTGGGCTAAGCCTCCATCTTCGTTGGTGCAAGTGGACCTAAGCTGTTGATCAACAGAACGACGCCAAGTGGATTAAGTTTTCCGGGTATTTTCCTGCCTGCTTTGCTATAACTATAACTTACCCTGCTTGGCATAACTTACTTCTATGTAAGTGTCGTTAAGCCGCACTGGGTCGTTGATGGCTAACATGGCTACACCAGTGCTGCCACGGAGTAGACCTAGCACGACGGAAACCGCGAACATGTAGATGGCTTGAAGGTGTCGCACGCCTATCTTGAACTCTGTAAAGATGTTAATGCTTTCAATTAAGAAGTGACAATCCTTGAGCTGCAGGCAACCATAGGTTGCGGTGACCGCTTTCCATCAGGCGGACCGTATGCTTGTTTGCCACCGACTTAGTATTAAAAAAAAATATGTTTGACGACCGGTCTGGCATAGCGCGTAGTGACCCTGCCTGCTACGCCGCGGTCCCGGGTTCGAATCTCGGTAAGAGCATTTATTTGTGTGATGAGTACAGATATGAGCACACCATCTAGTAGGAGGAGGTGCCTGAGGTCTCTTGCCTTCAACTTTGTGGTACGGTACATACAATTCACGCCTGTTCTCCCAAAGGCAATAGGCAGAACCAAGGACCATAAAACACGAGACAGATAAAACCCATACAAAAAAGCGTACCCCTGAAATGTATGGGCCTTTTAGGCTTAAAACTAAATGGAGCTGTTTCGCAGCCTGAAAGTGGCCATATGTTCCCCTAATGATTTTGCGTGTTTTTTTTTATAAGAAAAAATAACATGCTCTTGATTTTAATATCATGAGATCACGTCAATACACATTAAAAAAAAATGTAGGCATCATCAGTGTAGTTATAGTATTTAATAGGTGGCGCTAAAAAAACGATGTACGATTTTTAGTATGGAGACTGTATCATCCTTGGGCAGAACATATTAAACAGCTTAAGGCCTGATTTAGACGGCGTGCGATATACGCTTTTAGTTACATTGCGGGCTATTGAGGGTACGTACGACGATCCCAAACATACAGGCGGTATTGAACCCTTAAGTCTAAGGAGAGACTTGGCCTCCTTATGTGTGTTCTAATCGCCTGTACAATGGGTTATGTTTTGAAGAACTGTGTGACATAATGCCAACGGCCACTTTTCATCATCGCACCGCTCGCCATCGACAGGGCGCCCGCTCATCCACACACCTAGCAACCTAAATGGTCGCGCACCGTGCGGCTTAAGAGGAATTTCCTCCCGCGAACGCTCTGGCTGTGGAATGAGCTCCCTGCCGAGGTATTCCCGATGAACTACAATATGGAGTTCTTCAAAAACACTTCAAAAAGGAGGTCAAGACAAGCGACTCTTAAAATTATCGTATTCATGTAAAATTTTAGTAGGCATATTATAGTCCATTTTAGGATATTTTAGTATATTTAATCAAGTTTCATCCGACGGCTTATATAATTCAGTACTTAAAATATACAATTATGATATGGAGATTACTTAAGCGTACTAAATAAGCACACTTAATTTGTTTTAAAACCGCGTAGAGACTCATAAAGTCTACGTGATCTAATTGCAAATATTACACACTTGAGAATATCTTTCTATGAATTGGATGTATAGCAGGGCCAAAATAATAAGGTGCTCGTCTGCTCGTACTATCAATCTGGGTAGGTAACAAACGACACCCTTCTGTCACATTTATTGAAAATGACTTAAGATTGCGTAAGTTTAAATATCGACTTGTAAAATAACAGCCTTTTATCAAAATAAAGTATCTGAGCCCGACACCTGTTCGCCACGGGCACATTAACACTTGCATGGCTTGTGGTCGCGTTTGCCGCTCCCGTATTGGCTTACGCCGTGTCTTGCGTGGGCGACGGTCGCGCGACCGTCGCCGTCGCGTCTCATACTTCCATATCGATAAGGTTTGATTTCGTATGCGTCGCATCGCCATCGCGCGACCATCGCGCGACCGTCGCCCACGCAAGCCACGGCGTTACACAGCCATGAAAAACGCTGCCGCTGTACTACTTGATAAGACAATGTTTTAATAGTCTGTAATAGATTTAAAGGCAAAGGAAAGAGTTGCCAGTGCTCGCAATTATGAAAGTAAGTAATAATTACTTTGTTTGTATCATATTTAATACATTTATTTTGGTGAGATCCAGAGTAATCCGGACTGAAGTAAGTCCCCGATTGCTGATGTTCAATCAAACATATTTATTACATGAAATTTACATTGATATGTATATCAATGTACATTTCATGTAATAAATAAAATAAAGTTACTATGTACCCAAGACTATGTTTAGTAACATAATAGAGTATAAACAAAGTACAGTAATAGATAATGTTTGTCAACCTTCTTGTCACGCCGCCAGCCTCCAATTGATTTGTTTATTTGGTGATATTTATAACAATGACAAAATTGTCTTATTCGTAAGGCAATTTTACCGCCGTGACCGCTATATACAAATATTACTTGCTCTTATGTCAATAATACATTAGAAAAAGACGTGTGGTCTATGTCGCGACGAAATAATGTCACACCAATTATACACCCTGTTATTATTGAATTCCGTTAACTTTAAGGGAAGGTTCTTTAGATCAAATACAATTAATTTCTGTAAGAAACAAGCGTCTTAACTTTTACGGTTATCGAGTTATTCAAAAAATTAAGATAATTACTGAATACGTGTGCCTTTACCAATTCCTAATGTTATTTGTTTTGACAAGTGCCGTCAATCACTTGAGACATTGTCCCAGATTTGTAAGAACCTCTTTTTGACACATGACAGCGACCACAAAACGTAAACTCGTGCAACCTAATGAAACTTTAAATAAAATCCTGTAATAATATTTAAAAAAATCAAGTACTTAAAAACAATATTTCGCTTACTTTAAACATAAATCTAACACATGTTAAATTTTTGCGGATCTTCCTTAGTGAGTATTTTACGATATTAATATATCACCCAGGATTTACTTATTATGTCATTTATCATTCATTTTTATTTTTAATTATTATTAACCCCCCCCCCCCTTATTTTGCCAAGAGTGGCACTGAAGCTTTAGTAGTTTCATGTGCTCTGCCTACCCCTTTACGGGATACAGGCGTGATTGTATGTATGTGTATGTATGTATGTTTTATTTTTAAACTAGTGCTGTGGCAGAGTCTGTCATTTCGATTCAAATGACATTTCAGTAAGTTGATAGAAATCGTATATTTGTTTAAGCACCTCCTTGTACATAGGGCCTAATCGATTCAACCAATTCGAAATTAATCGTTAGATTTGGAAACCGATACGTCTTAGCCACATCGCAACATACTTCAAAACAAATGTGTCAAAAATGTGAACTTACAAATCTGGGACAATAACTTGAATGTAATTCTCACACTAATAAATTCATTTATTATGTATGAAAACGACGAAAAAATTTTTTTTACGAATTGAAATAAAAGTGATATAGAGTGTCGAATTTAACTGCAGGGAGACTATCTTGACTGGGGGTTCATTTCAACATTTTCTACTGAGGGTGTTCATATGTGTCATCTGTACACACGTACCATATTTGTGTTAAGTTGGTCGAAAATATATCGGTTACCTAGTTGAAATTCAATCGGGATTGACCCCCTATACCTTACACAACTTTGAAAACGAAATATAATTTTTCGACGAGCCGACGAGGGTGCAACTGAACAGCATGCTGCAGTCGCGTCACTACGTGCACTTCAGCTCGTTCGTTGTGCGCGTGCCGCGGCCGCTGCAGGACACCATCGCGAGCGCAGACTTCTCACCGGGGCAAACGACGCAACGGAGCCACACTGTGACGTCATCGCCCAAATCAATTGTTTAATATTTTTTTAATGTTCTTATTTACTGTTTTTTTTTTTTATTTAATTTCATGACGCATTGGATTTCTGTAATGTCATTGAAATATGTTTTCAAATAAATAAATAATTTGCTGGTACACATGATGAAATCTTAAGATCCTTCAGTATTTAGGAATTTTGGTACGTAATAGATATTAATACACATTTAAAGCCTGACCAATATATGACAATTGTCAGGAGGGCGCTGTTATTCTGATGTATGGGATGACAGTTCAATTTACTATGAAGAAAATAGTTCTAATAAAATTCCGCAACATGGCGCGTAGTCATATATTTCTGGTCAGGTTTTAATGTACATCACCATAAAATTATAATGTCTTATTGACTGAAATAGAGGCATACGCAGACACTTTTGTGAACATCTACCCGAATTCACTCACACAATTGTGGAAATATAATAAACTCAAATTAATTTAATTACTACGCATTAAAATAATATCGATACCTCTGGGTTCAATTGGCGTAAAGGACATTTTGGCGAAAATGAGTTATATATACAGTTTTGTTCAGAATTTCAAGCGCTATCGATCTGTGTAGTTAAAATTTCGATATCTCTTAAAAAGTTGCCTTTACGACCAAGATTTTCTACTATGGACTAAAAATAGCTTTTCTGAAGGGGCGTAAATATCAAGTCATTAATTATAAATTATTATTTGTGTCGTAAAGGAAATCTACAAATAAAAATATAGTCGTAAGTCACCTTGATATATATTGTTGCCCTTTAAGCCCTTACTTTTTAAGGATCACTTTCTATAGTAGTGTGGTAAAGTTGGGCGTAAAGGACAAGTTTTTTTGTTCTTCGTCCTTTACGACCAGCACTAAAAATATTTTATCCGCAACTGTAATCGATATCATTGGGTTCAATTGTCGTAAAGGACATATAATGCAGGTTTCCAAGAGAAAGATAAACCCACTTTTTTGTTTTTTTGACCTATATTTGTGACGTGTATAAGAAAAATATGCAGATTACGAGTATCTTTAACCTAGTGTAACAACCGTAGTGATAAACTAAACGATTTAGAAGATAGATGGTTGTAAAGGACACGTCAAAAGCTATTAACGTCCTTTACACCCATGATTTGATAGGGTCGTAAATGACGGTCTTAGATGATTTTTATACAAAACCGGGGCGTAATTGTAACCGAAATGGTACAAATGTTGTGCTAAGTTTACAATTAAAAACTGGAAAAATGTGTCAAAACGTACTTAATATGGCATAGAATAGACATTAGTTTAATGCAGTGTATTATTTATCTAAGCTATCTTAGAAACAAAAAAGAACAAGACTATTTTATATCCAGTTTTGTAATAAAGAAACAATATTTGCTTAAAAACGATCTACTAATACTTTGGCAACAAGCTCAAAGTTATTTTTTTAGTATTCGCCGCTGTTGAATAGTCAGTAGGTTACGCATTCAGCCTTTAATTCTAGCGGGGAAACGCTTTCGTAGTATTATTATACTGCGACGAGATGTAGGTAATTTAAAAAAAAAAACACTATGGTAATCAGGGTACGTACCCACAACGTATGCACAAACGCTCACGATAATATCTATTTCGTAGCTATATATCTTTATCGCTCTTGCGTATTGCACCAGACTGCATTTTTGTCGGCGTCTGGCGTCGACGATTGCCATTCAGCTACGCCGCCAGTAAACTTTAACAGTAGACTATACTAACATTTAGTGCGACAATAACAGGTGCGTTTCGCTAGCGAATGAGCGTTAGCGTTTGGTGACTTGGCTATGTACCCACAGGTACTTAAAGCATTGACTATAATATTTCTAGGATTGAACTCATAATTAAGATTATTCTTATTTAACAGGTTAAAGACTAAATAACAATCTTCTGTTTTAAAATTATCAAAAATATGAATCAACATAGTAGGTAGTCTTGACTACAGTTACTATTATTTATTAGTTGGTCACAGTTTGTATACGCGTCCTAACTTGCGTTTATAAATTGGTACTTAACTCTTAGTTATTCTTAGAACTTCTTTCTACTTTAGACTTAAAATTACTGTCGTATTAATATAGTCTACTGTTCACAGTTGCTGATTAAAGTTTACGTGATTACCATTAGTGTTTTTATATTTACTTAAACTACGAAAGCGTTTCCCTGCTAGAATTAAATACTGAATGCGTAACTTATTGAGAGTTGAGACAGCGGCGAGTACTAAAATAATAACTTTCCAAAATACTAGATAGTTTTTAAGCAAATGTTGTTTCTTTATTGCAAAACTGGGTATAAAATAGTCTTGTTCTTTGTCTTTGCTAAATATTTAGATAAATATACACTGTAACACTATTGTGGCTATTCTATGGCATATTAACTACGTTTTGATACATTTTTCAAGTTTTTCAATTGTAAACTAAGCTAAAAACAGTTGCCATTTGTACCATTCCGGTTACATTTACGCCCCGAATTTGTATAAAAATCATCTAAGACCGTCATTTACGACCCTATCAACTCTAATTGTTCAAAAAAATCGTGGGTGTAAAGGACGTTCATAGCATTTTGACATGTCCTTTACAACCATCTAACTTCTAAACCGTTTAGTTTATCACTACAGGTGCTACACTAGGTTAAGGATACTAAAAATCTACATATTTTTCTATATACGTCACAAATATAGGTCAAAAAACAAAAAAGATATAAACATTTTTCTAAAAAAAAAGTTGTTTTTTGCTTCTCCTGAAAACCTGCATTTTGTCCTTTACGCCAATTGAACCCAAAGGTATCGATATAGCTTTAATGAAGCATTGGTTCAATTTCCACGTGTCTTTTTACTGATTGCAACTGAAAACTGAAATTCGATGTTTCACGAATGAAAGACTAATTGGAGGTTTTTCGTAACATACGTGGAGCAGCTTTTTAAATTCAACCTCGTATCGCGCGAAATAAGGTAGGAATTCGAAAGAACTGGTTCAGAACCAAAACTAGTAAAATAGGGAGACGTAATTACTGTGTTTCAAATATAAGCTGAAAGAACACCAAATGGTTCATGAACCAAAACTAGTAAAATAGGATATGAGACGTAATTACTATTATTATTACATCGTCGCTTAATTAAATAATGTTATTTTACAAAAAAAATACATTTAAAGAAAAGTATTTTATTCTAAATAAATGAGTTTGTCTGAAAAGTTGGAAACACCAAATGTGTTACAAAAGCATCTATTTTAATTTTTTTGTTACAAAAATAATAAATTGTGCAGTCATATCCATATTAATATTTAAATCGCTAAGTTATTGATGGTATTACCGAGATGCACTGCTTGAAAAAAAAGTCAATATAAACTAACTAACTATCTATTTTGGCTCAGTGATCCAAAGTGAATCTTGGCTTCTGAAACGAGAAATCGCCACCTGTCCCGATTCTGCGCAGCCTCTTGCCAGTCAGTGACTTGAAGCCGACGCAGATCCGCTGGACGGCCACCAACCGGACGACTCAAGAACGCTCTCTTGACAGCCCGATCGTTTCCCATTCTAAGTAAGTGACCGAACCAGCGAAGTCTGTGGGCTTTCGTTTCGCCGATGATATTAGGTTCGACCACTAACTCCTCGATCTCGGCATTTTTCCGTATCCTCCAGCCTTCGTCTCTCTGAATAGGTCCCTGGATCTTGCGAAAAACCTTTCTCTCCGCTACCAGGAGCTGACTTTCTTCTTTCAGTGTTAATGAATAGAAAACAGTTTTTTATTCGTTTGAAATATGAATACAGTTACAGTTTTTGGTGAAACTTTTTAATACATACCTACATCATATAAACTCACACCTGTAGTCCCAAAAGGTAAGAACAGCACATAATTAATATGCTCAAGTTTCAGTGCCATTCTTAGGGTCACTTGCATCACCGAAACTGAAGGGTTAACCCGAGGTTAACCCATCATTTTATATGGACTTTGACAGTTGACAGCCCACTAACCTTGAGTTAATTATTAGATTAACTTCGGAATCTAAATTGGGACATGGCAGTGACAGGTTGCTAGCCATTGCTCATACCCCAATTGAACCCAAATCCTCAGTCGACTTCGAAGACACAAAAGTCAATGTACGGATTTTTGATTTCCATCATTTCTTTGGAGTTCGGAATAAAAGTAATTTGCCAAATGCTGATTTCAGCCAACAATAATTTTATTGTTGAACTTCTGCCTAGCTAAGACAATGAACATTTGCGATAGGTAATGTTTAAAGTCTCTCAATCACTCTTCTTCTATAAGGTTAGTATTCGTAGTTCGCACTTTCGTTCGCTACAAAGCGTCACAATTTCATTGGTACGTTGGAGCAGCCCGGACATAAAATCCAATATTCGAACGGTTTCAACTTTAAACCATTAATTTAGTAGGAGCATTTAGGTCTCAAGAAATATTATATTTTATAAGGGAAACGTCGTAAAAATATACTAAAAAGCCGGCTTAATAGGTGATAAAATATGACTCTAATACTTTCTTATGAAATGAATGATGTAATTTTTTTTATAACTTTTTGTTTCAACGTTCGCGATTCAACATTTCATAATGTATATCTAAGTAATTGTATGATAGCCTTCATGGTGTCCCACTGCTGGGCAAAGGCCTCCCCCATGGATCCATCACGGTCTTGAGCAATCTCCGGCCAGTAAAAATTAATAAAGTAAGAAAAAAAATAATTGAAACGGAATTGATTCGGGAAGTAATTGTATATTTTATTTAATATATCATTATATTTAATTTTATTGTGGTTTTTGATGGATTTGATATCAGACAAGCTACGAGTGTGTAGACGACTTCAAAATAATAACGTACCTACCTATTTTTATTACAAATCGCTCATTGTTTAATACGGTAGTTTCCTATACTTTAAATAAAATATTTTATGCAGTACACGAAATAAAGCACCAAATATTTAGGAGAAAAATATGGACAGTATTTATTTATAAACATAAGTAATTTTTATTTAATAAATCAAAGAGAAACATATGTAAAAAGTATTCTGAGTGACATATGTAAAAAGTATGAGTGACGTCACTCCTCATGATTACATATTCATTCCGTATTAGTAAAGTGATTATGATTATGATTAGGAACCCTTATAGTTCCGTCCGTCCGCGGATAATCTCAGTGACCGTTAGCACTAGAAAGCTGAGATTTGGTGCCAATATGTATATCAATCACGCCGACAAAGTGCAAAAATAATCGCTCCGAAAGTTAAAAAAATTGCCCCCCCCCCCCCCCCCCTCTAACTATTGAACCATAACTTTAAAAAATATGAAAAAAAAAATAAAAAGGTAGAAGTTTATAAAGACTTTCTAGGGAAATTATTTTGAACTTGATAGGTTGAACAGTGAGCTAGCTGAGCGTGGTCCGACACACTCTTGGCCGGTTTTGAAAATTTAATGACAAAGAGGAATAGATACAAATTTTGATATCTGAACTTTCCAGCAGAATTTTGTAATTCTTTGAAGGTATCCAATCATTCAAGGTATTCAACCATCACGTTTCTAACAGCATGTATAGGCCTAATACGCTAAGTAGGCATGTAACAACAATCAGAAGTCTAAAAACCATTTAAACCAATAAAAAATTGAAGTAAAGTATGTGTACGAAATGGAGTTAACGCTTTCAAAACACCCATAAAAAAACAAAAACACTTGCGGAACATCGGGAAAGTTTAAAATAAGCCTTCACTGCGTAATAGGATCCTGTTCCAGTTAATGAGATTCAAAATTGACATCGTAAGCTGATTTGCAACCATATTGGCATCGTCAGGTGTACCGTGGGTACACTGGGTACAGTCAGCAACAAATAGAAGTGGTTGGAGGTGGAATGACGAGCCCAATGTACTTTATAGACTTGAAAAAAACATTTTAAAGATTAAGGACAATGAAGAAGAAGTAATATGGGTAGTTTATAGTAAAATAAATAAATAAATATTATAGGACACTCTTACACAGATTGACTGAGGCCCACGGTAAGCTCAAGAAGGCTTGTGTTGTGGGTACTCAGACAACGATATATATAATATATAAATACTTATATACATAGAAAACATCCATGACTCAGGAACAAATATCTGTGCTCATCACACAAATAAATGCCCTTACCGGGATTCGAACCCGGGACCGCGGCGCAGCAGGCAGGGTCACTATCGACTGCGCCAGACCGGTCGTCAAAAATGATTCTGTATACAGGCACATAATTTTTCGTTAAGACGAAGCATGTTGTTGATTTGGATTTGTGGCCACCTGACAAAGCCTGCGTTGCGGATGAATTTTCACATGGGAGTAGTGTTACGCCGTGTCTTGCGTGGGCGACGGTCGGGCGACCGTCGCCGTCGCGTCTCATCGCATCGTCTACTTCCATATCGATAAGGTTTGATTTCGTATGCGTCGCATGGCCGTCGCGCGACCATCGCGCGACCGTCGCCCACGCAAGCCACGGCGTTAAGTACTTACTGTATAATTTTAATGTTGGAATTGTAATTTTTGTATCTGTATTCTTATTTGACCCTAATAAATTTAATTTTTATTTTTTGCTAAGAGGATAGACTATCTATTTTGCAGACAAATTGTTCATATTTAATCATAATCCTTTTTCACTATTAGCGTCTGCGCCGCATATGATAATACCTATATGTAAAATATTCAAATTTGAACTTGAACAGCGAAGTAGAGTATAATGGCCATATGTGGAAAAATAATTTTAAGTATGCGGTAAAGGGTTAAGCGTTTACAAAATTACAGATCTGAATCATTATTAGTTCCGCTTTTTTATGCTGACTGTACATGCAGTGTTGTAATATCAGTTATTATGAGTGGCTTCTGCCGTAAACCGTAATGTTGTAGCGTGTTTTAACTAGGAAACCTTACGATACATAAATAAAAAATTCATCGTGAGGTTAACTGGAAGAGATCCCTTAAAGGGATAAGTTCGCCTTTGTACTGAAACTTTTTATTTTATAATGTCTTGTATTCTTTTCTTGTGCAATAAAGTGTTTAGGTACTTACAAGTAGATGATATTAACCGATCTCCGGATCTGCGTGCGTAGCCGAATGGCACAAACGCTCACGAAACAAAACGCTCGTAGAAATCTATCTCTATCGCTCTTGCGTAGGTAGAGCCAGACTACCTTTCGTTTTCGTTTCGCGTCGCAGAAATGCCATTCGGCTACAGCACCTGAAGTTGAAGTCACACACCTTGCAACCTAAATGGTCGCGCACCGTGCGGTTTCAAAGGAATTTCCTCTCGCGGATGCTCCGGCTGTCGGATGAGCTCCCTGCCGAGGTATTTCCGATGAACTGTATGGGGTTCTTCAAAAAAGGAGTATACAAGTTTCTAATGGGTTGACAACGCGCATGACTATGTCATCATTTGAGTTGCAAGCGTCCATACGTTACGGTGACCGCTGTCCATCAGGCGGATCGCATTACTGTTTGCCACCGACGTGGTATAAAAAAAAAGTAAAATCTTCATATTTTAATGAGCAAATATAAAGTCTAAATGTCAGATAAAATAATAAAATACCTTTACTTTTATATGTTTAAAAATGTTTTGCAAATCACTAAACGGTAAATTAGGCTTTTAGCTGAAATTTCGGAGCTTCGATGAAAGCCTACCAATCAAGGTTTTGCCATCAGTAAGACAATGAAATTTTACGATAGTGTCCGCCACTTTAAAGCGCTAATAAAAGAGAAATAAATTTAAATTGTCGTATCTTGTATAATATATACATGATACGATCGGACCGCGCGATCTCGCCAACTGTTGCAGACCGCGTCCGCAAAGCTTCCTATCGACGGCTCGAAGTGGAGAGAATGTGCTGGAGCTCGTGCGACTCACTCTTTCGTCCCGGGCCTGTACCTTGAGCTTCGATGTCGTCCTCAGCAATCAACCGTACCGATTATGATTTTGGAATAACGACTCTAATTTTAACGCGGTTATAAAAATACTCCTAAGCTAATATCCTAACGAAACGCTCGGTACGGACGATACGTCGCGATGCTGTCGTTTTCTGCTGCTGCCGCTACCCGTCGTGGAGGGTGGCTGGCCGCTGGCTGTAGGCTGCTAGCTGCTGGCTGTAGGCTGCTGGCTACTGGCTGTAGGCTGCTTGTAGTAGGCTGCTGGCTGCTGGTTTTCCTTGGAGGCTGCTGGTTCTTCTTGTTCCGGTCGAATTCGAATGTCCCATACCGAGCGATCGTTTCTTTTATACCCCTTTTCAGAATGCGCCTACGCTTCACGGAAAGAAACATTTCAATTTATTCGCCCAATCACGACTCGGCTGAGCGCGAGGCTCCGTGCGATAGAGAGGTAAATAATTGCGCCCGATAGGCGATGGATGGCGCGTCGTGATTGGTCGAACGCGTTACGGCGCTCGATTACGTGAATTTAACGCTATCATTTTTCGTTTAAATCCTAATTACTTATAAACTAATTAGGCTATCGCTTCGAAATTACGTAACAATGCACCTGACACTAGGGTCATTCACCTCGAGTGGAATGCACCTGCGTTTGTTTACGTTTTTACACAATAGAAGAGGTGATTAGCCGTCCGGGCCATACAATAGACTGGTTTCTCAGCTTGCCTTGAGCTCCATTGTTATCGATAACGGCATATTACTATGGAAATGTAGGTTATCGTGTTACGTAAGTTCCCAGCTACGTTTTAAAACTATTTACATCTTCATATGTCTTATAGTTATCGAGTTATTGGCTTGGATTCGAGTAATCCTAAGGCAATTTTCGGGTGAAAGGAAAATGATTTCGGAACTTTAAGGAAATATTTTTAGCCAGTCAGAGGAGAGTTCGGTTTTCTCGCTCTAAGCCTCTCACGTTAGTGCTTATTGGCTATTAATCGTAGTCCAATGGACAGTCTGAGTTTAGATTGAACTTTGGACTCGGTTTCCGCGACTTGGGAAGGAAGGAATATGGGAATTGCCTGCTATCGAATACATCACATATGAGTCTTATTATCATACTTAATAATCGGAATTGACAAAATTAACTTAACTAACGCAGTTCTACCCGTTTCCTACCTACGAAATAATCTTTATTGCGAATACAGTCTTAATCGAATTCTTATGCTATTTTACATATATTTCGACGCGTCGCTAACATTTTGTCCCCGCAGTCGAAGACTCCTGGTGCATGGGTTGCGACGCGATGACCGCCAGCCTGCAGCTGGGCCTGCGTAGCGTCCCGTGTCTCGTTCTGATGTCAGCGGAGCGGACCCGTCCATCGGGTCCCGGGTAGGTAGTCTCGACGACGCCTCGGGGCCACACGCTGCGTGGACCATTGGGTTCAGCGACGATGACCACATCGCCTGGTTGAAGTTGCCGCCCTCCGTCGTGGGACGACTTCCTCGGTGCCAGTAGAGGAAAGTACTCTTTGGTCCAGCGCCGCCAAAAGTGGTCGGCAAGCGCTTGGGCCATCTTCCATTGCTTCTTTTCGTTCTCGTCGTAAACGCCAATCATCGGTAGGTTAGCGTTATGAAGAAGTAGAAAGTGTGCTGGAGTCAAACTTTCTTCGGAGTCTGGATCGACGTTGACATGTGTAAGTGGTCGTCGGTTGACGATATTCTCTATCTCGGCGAGTAGAGTCTCGAAAACTTCGGGTTTCGGTGCTCGTTCGTTGAAAGTGTAGGACATCGCTATCTTAACTGTCCTTATCATTCGCTCCCACGCGCCCCCGGCCGAAGGATTGCCAGGTGGGATGAATTTCCACTCCATTCGGTTCTGAGTGGCGTAAGTTTGCAGTACAGGCAGCCATTGCCGGTACGCCTCACGTAGTTCCGTCGCCGCCGCCCTGAAGCACGTCGCGTTATCGCTGTACATCGTCCTGGGCCATCCTCTTCTCGCGGCGAATCTTCGTAGTGATAGTAGCGCGCTGTCGGTTGAAAGACTGTGCACGCTTTCAAGGTGAATAGCGCGCGTCACTAGGCACGTGTATAGACATACCCAGCGTTTTTCTCTGCGCCGTCCGATCGTGACGAACATCGGTCCCATGTAGTCTTGTGCGGTGTGAGTGAAGGGACGTTGATACGCCTGTAGTCGCTCGGGCGGGAGATCGCCTAAGGGCTGCGCTCTCGGTGTTGCTCGTCGTAGTGTGCATAGCGCGCAGTTTCGAGCTACAGACTTCACGGTCGGCCGCAGATGTAGTATCCAATATTCTTGTCGCAGTTCGTTGATTACTGCTTCGTTGTGAATGTGCGCTGATCGTCGGTGAGCTCGCAGGATGAGTAGACGGGTGAACGGCTCGCGGCCATCCAGTATTATCGGTTGTAGCGCGGTGTACAATACTGGAGCGCTGCCCAGCCTCGTCTTCATGCGTAACACGCCGTCATCGCCTAGCTCGGGTGCCAGGTCGTATAATCGCGATTTGCGATCGATGAGCCTATTCTGGCTTAAGGCTCGAAGCTCTTCGGGAAAGCTTCGTCGTTGACTGTATTGCAACCACATGTGTTCTGCCTTTCTCAAATGTCTGACTTGTAGCTGCAAGGCTTTATTCTTCGTTCTCATTTTCTCGATGAATAGCAAGACGTTCGCTGTCGCGTTCAACAGTCTGTCGTAACTGCTAAACCGTCTCACGTCTGGCAGTACGCTCGAAGGGTCTGGCTTCGCTGAGATGATCGCCAGTGACGTCTCGGTTGACGGCCTCGCCTTCCTCTCAGGCAGGTCGTCTGTTCGATTCGATGTGTGACTAGGCCATGATGTCTCGGGTCCATAGAGAAAGCGCGGTCCTTCGTACCACTCGTCCTCGATGCGCACGCTCTGCGCTGGTTGACACCTCGTCGCTCGATCTGCGGGGTTCTGAGCGGTTGGTACATACCTCCACGCGTCTCTATCTGTTTTCTCGGCGATCTCCGCAAGTCGGTGTGACACGTACGGACGATAGTTTCGCGCGTCATCGCGAACCCATCCGAGAACAACCATGGAATCTGTCCAATACGTCACCTTTGTCACAGGATAACGCTGCTCGCGTAAAATTGTCTCCGCCAGCCGCACGCCGACGACTGCTGCGGTTAATTCGAGCCTGGGAACTGTCATTACCTTTAGCGGGCAAACTCGGCTTTTCGCTATAGCTAAGCTCACTTGCGTTTCCTCCTCGTCGTTCGATACTCGCCAATAGGCCGCCGCGCTGTAGGCCTCGGTCGATGCATCACTGAAAATATGCAGTTCTCTTCTAACTGCACCGGTGGGCGTGGCGTATCGTCGGGGTATTCGCAGCGCGGACACGTCGCTCAGTGCCCTCAGCCACCGGAAAAAGTCCTCCGCTTCCTCCGCCGGCAGCCGCTCGTCCCAGTCCGTGCCCTTTGTCCACACACGTTGGAATATGATCTTAGCGCTTATCATATACTGCGCTATGAGGCCTAATGGGTCGTAAACTGACATTACGGCACTCAAAAGTTCCCTTTTAGTGGGCGATCGCTCGTACCTTTTCACGTCGTCTGGCACTCGTAGCATTTTCGTGTTGTACCCCAGCGTATCCGTCTCTGGGTCCCACGTCATTCCGAGGACGGTCTGTTGCTTTTCTCCGAGATGAGAAGGTCCCGTCGCTCGCTCCTCCGGATCGATGTTTCGCATTAACAACTCGCTGTTGCTAGCGTAGCTGCGCAGCCGAAAGCTAGCCTCCGCGTGTGCTAGTCTCACCTGTGTCGCTGTTGATATGAGTTCCCGTTCTGTCTCATATGATGCCACATAATCGTCCATGTAGTGATTATTATGGATATCGTAGACCGCGTCCGGATAGCGATCCTTGTTGTCCGTCGCATTCCTATTCCGCACCGAGTGTGCGAGAAAAGGAGAAGAGATGTTACCGAAACATACCCGGTTTAGCTGGTACGTCCACGGTGTCACGTCACGCCGCGATCCCCTCCAGATGAAGAGCTGACTATGCCGATCCTCTCTTCGCAGCTGTATTTGAAGGAACATTTCCTGTATGTCCGCGGTGACGGCGAATTCCCACTCACGGAATCGAAGTAGTATCCCCAGCAGGCTCTGTAGTAAATCCGGTCCCGCGAGGATGAAATCGTTCAATGCACATCCCTGACTTTTCGCGGCGCAATCGAATACAGCGCGATACTTTCCTTTATTTAAATTGTAGACGCTGAAATGGGGCAGAAACCACATCCGATCTGACTGCGGTGGTTCCATGATGCGCTCTGCGTACCCCTTTTCCAGAAGCTTGTGTATCTGTGCTTGATACTCGTTGGCGAAGTCAGGATCTCTCGACATGCGGGCTTCTAGATTGCGTAATCTCGCCTTCGCCATGTTGAAACTCGGTGGCAGCTTTATGTCGTCGGCAGCCCATAGTTGGCCGACTTCGTATCTCTGTCCTACCTTTTTTACTGTTCGTTCGAATGTATCGATCGCTCGCTGGTCGTCGGGTCGAATGTTGTCCTTTGCCGTTATGCCAAGCGCCTCGACTGCCCAGTGTTTCTTGACCTGCTCCACGAGATCACTGTCGTCACTGTGGCAGTGCATCACGACCTGCTCGTTATTTGGTACATACCTCGGCATTCGCCCGAAGAAAACCCATCCTAACGAGGTTTTAACTGCGCACGGCTCGTCCTCGCCGCCCTGCCTCACCTCCGTCGGGTTTATAAGATGACTGAAGTCTCCGCCTATTAACATCTGCGGCACGCCCATGCCCGTGTAGCACTCGTCGCCCAAGTCCGCCAGATGTTCGTATTCCAATAGACGCTTCTTATTTAATGACTGCGAGCGTATCCCTAGTCCGTCTACCGTTTTTAGGGATATATCGTATGTCAAGCCGCCACGAGCGGGGCTTACTTTAGCCTTGACCGTCTGTGTCACTGAGCTAAGTTTCAACCGCTGAATACCTCTTATGCATAGCGGCTCGTCTTGACCGACCGCGCCGATCTCGTCCGCGACGTCCTGGTCGATCATTGACAAGGTGGATCCATCGTCAAGGAAAGCGAAGATATGCGCCGTTCCCTTTGGACCTGATACGGTTACGGGTAGTACCTTTAGCAGCACGCTGTAGTCCGGTGTTGACGACACGTACACGCGGGCGTCGTTCTCGTCGTCCGCAGCTCGCGGCTCCGTCGTGTCCGCTGGCTCGGCCGATGACGTCACTGCTGACGATGTAGGTACTGACCTGATTTCTTGTGTTAGCACCATAGCCGTATCCTCACGCACTTCCTGCGGCGAGTCCGCATGAAGCAGTCGATGGTGTACGTGAGGACAGCCTGCAACGCCGCACGCTTTGGCCTTGCATTGTGTTTTCATATGCTTCGCGTCGATACAGCGATAGCATATACGATTTAATTTCGCCCACTCCCATCTAGCGCCCACGGATTGGGCGGCTAACTTGCGGCAGTCCGGCGTCGGGTGACCGCCACCGCAGAACAGGCACGTCGTCGAACGGGATGTTGTGGCTTGACGTGTCGCGTACGTCACTTTCTGCACCTCGTGTTGACGTCCTGTGGGAGCTCTCGGCGGGTTGTGCGTTGCGGATATTTTCACGCGAGCGCCGGCTGCGCGCGCGTGCGGCACTGATAACGGCGCCTGCGCTCGCCTCGGGGCGGCGCGGGCGTGACAGAAGGACATCTCCTGTTCGCTCTCCTCCATGAGGAAATCCGCCAACTGCAGAATCTCCGGGTCCTTGCTGTCTCGATGTTTCTTCGCGTAGTCGCACCATCTGCTTCGAAGATGCGGCGACAACCTGTCCGTAACCTCTCTGATGAGCATGGGGTTATCGGCATAGTGCCTTCGATCGATATCCATAACTGTAGATACCACGTTCATTATTTTTATCGCGAAAGTGTTGAGGTCGTTCGCGGTAGGCCCCAACTGCGGCAACTTTCGCAGGTCGTCAATCGCCTTGTCTAACAATACCTCGCTGCGTCCAAACTGCTTTTTCAGTATTCTCACGATCATATCGGGTCTGGTGGCTGTCGATAACACGTGAGACACACACGTCTTTGCGTCCCCGCGTAAAGCCATCCTGAGCCGCGCCACGTTCTCGTAGTCAGTAAACTTATACCGCTTCGATGTCTCTGCGTAGGTATTGTAGAAACTTCTCCACTCGCTGACGTCTCCGTAGAAATGCGGCAGCTCGAATATATCCTTCGGGGCTGGACGGGCCGCCATCTGCATCCTCTCGAACAGGTGCAGCATGGACTCTGCTACAGTACCTTCGGTGGCGCGCGTGTGCGCCGTGTGCGGAGTACGCGCGTCCAGCTGTGGCGACGTCGATCGCTCGCGACGCGCCGGCGGCGTCGTCGATCGCCTGCGTCGCTCCGGTGGCGATATCGATCGCCTACGCGACTCCGACGGTGGCGATATCGATCGCCGATATACCTGGCGGTCCGGTGAGAGGCCTCGAATATGCCGCTCCGCCTGCGCAGGTCGTCTCGGAGTCTCGTACTTGGGTAGAGGTTCGTCGGTTAACCTCTTACAAATGGGTTTTGACGTCGCGTCTCGCGAGTTCTCTAGCCATTCGTCTAATCGATCTTGATTCGAATTCCGCACGCTACCAGCAGATTCGTGCTCGTCTGCGCTATCCGCATTAGCGCGGATCTGCAGTTTTCTGGCGTCTAGCCGTTTACGTACCATGTCCGCTTCTAGCTGCAACTCCCTCCGGGATATCTCCGCTAGCCGTTCGCTGGCCTCGAGCTCCGCCTGAGACAGCTGCGCTTCTATCACAGTGCGACTGCTCGCATGTGATCTGACGGACTGAGCTTTAATAATTGGTTTATTTACCTCCTTGGTAGTTTCCTGCAGCGACTTTCGGTTCTCGGTAGTTCTGTCTATGACGGCAGCCTTGGGATGTCTAGCTGGGATCGGCGTGGGTCTGGAACGACGCCGTAACCGCTTGGCTAAATCCCTTCGCCATAGCAATGTCGTGTCGTAGGACGGTGACCTCGGTGTCTCTACGGTTAATCCATACCTGAGCGTGCTGTTAGCTGTCGCCGCGCCCATCGGTTGCGCGCCGGCGACGCTAAGCCCTTCCGTTACGCCAGCGGGTCCGGAGGGAGGTGAGGGAGGGCGCGCCGCGTCGGCGCCCATCGCCCTCTCAGCGCTTGCGCGTGCGGCCTCTCGTTCGCGGGCCGCCGACGCGCCTTCGTCGAGTAGTTGCTGCCTCTCCTCTTCGCTCGTCACTGACGCAGCTCGGTTGGACCTGGACCTCGTCCTTACCATCCTGTCGTCGCTCATGACAGGTACGTCGCTGTAGACCCGTAGTCCGCACGAAGATCCGGCTCGAAGGACCAGAAACTGTTGCAGACCGCGTCCGCAAAGCTTCCTATCGACGGCTCGAAGTGGAGAGAATGTGCTGGAGCTCGTGCGACTCACTCTTTCGTCCCGGGCCTGTACCTTGAGCTTCGATGTCGTCCTCAGCAATCAACCGTACCGATTATGATTTTGGAATACACTAACTAAAAAACGAATCAAATCAAATGGTTTATATTTACAAAAATCAACGACTCTAATTTTAACGCGGTTATAAAAATACTCCTAAGCTAATATCCTAACGAAACGCTCGGTACGGACGATACGTCGCGATGCTGTCGTTTTCTGCTGCTGCCGCTACCCGTCGTGGAGGGTGGCTGGCCGCTGGCTGTAGGCTGCTAGCTGCTGGCTGTAGGCTGCTGGCTACTGGCTGTAGGCTGCTTGTAGTAGGCTGCTGGCTGCTGGTTTTCCTTGGAGGCTGCTGGTTCTTCTTGTTCCGGTCGAATTCGAATGTCCCATACCGAGCGATCGTTTCTTTTATACCCCTTTTCAGAATGCGCCTACGCTTCACGGAAAGAAACATTTCAATTTATTCGCCCAATCACGACTCGGCTGAGCGCGAGGCTCCGTGCGATAGAGAGGTAAATAATTGCGCCCGATAGGCGATGGATGGCGCGTCGTGATTGGTCGAACGCGTTACGGCGCTCGATTACGTGAATTTAACGCTATCATTTTTCGTTTAAATCCTAATTACTTATAAACTAATTAGGCTATCGCTTCGAAATTACGTAACAATGCACCTGACACTAGGGTCATTCACCTCGAGTGGAATGCACCTGCGTTTGTTTACGTTTTTACACAATAGAAGAGGTGATTAGCCGTCCGGGCCATACAATAGACTGGTTTCTCAGCTTGCCTTGAGCTCCATTGTTATCGATAACGGCATATTACTATGGAAATGTAGGTTATCGTGTTACGTAAGTTCCCAGCTACGTTTTAAAACTATTTACATCTTCATATGTCTTATAGTTATCGAGTTATTGGCTTGGATTCGAGTAATCCTAAGGCAATTTTCGGGTGAAAGGAAAATGATTTCGGAACTTTAAGGAAATATTTTTAGCCAGTCAGAGGAGAGTTCGGTTTTCTCGCTCTAAGCCTCTCACGTTAGTGCTTATTGGCTATTAATCGTAGTCCAATGGACAGTCTGAGTTTAGATTGAACTTTGCACATATGAGTCTTATTATCATACTTAATAATCGGAATTGACAAAATTAACTTAACTAACGCAGTTCTACCCGTTTCCTACCTACGAAATAATCTTTATTGCGAATACAGTCTTAATCGAATTCTTATGCTATTTTACATATATTTCGACGCGTCGCTAACACCAACTATTACATAAACCCCAGAGGTTTACAATAGTGGCACTTTTGTAAATGTAATTTAAGTAAATAAATAAATTAAAAAAAAAAGTAAAAAAAAAAAAATGCCTAAATCTGATATATTAATCATCATCATCCTCTTTGCGTTATCCCGGCATTTGCCACGGCTCATGGGAGCCTGGGGTCCGCTTTGATAACTAATCCCAAGATTTGGCGTAGGCACTAGTTTTTACGAAAGCGACTGCCATCTGACCTTCCAACTCGAAGGGTAAAAACTAGACCTTATTGGAATTAGTCCGGTTTCCTCACGATTTTTTCCTTTACCGAAAAGCGACTGGCAAATATCAAATGACATTTCGCACATAAATTCCGAAAAACTCATTGGTATGAGCCGGGGTCCGAACCCGCGACCTCCGGAACGAAAGTCGTACGTACATACCGCTAGGCTATCAGCGCTTTTAATATCAATCAAAATAAATCGAAGATTTTGTCACAAGGGAGTAAAATGACGTACTTATGTATAGCGTAAAATGACAAGTATATCACTAATTCAATCAGAAAAAAACATATTATTGTCGCGTCTATCATGTGTTAGCCCTTCAAAATACCACCCGTCCATGGTGAACACGAGGACATTTTTTATGCGTTCATTGCTTGTTCAACAAGTAAATATTGAAACTGTTCCAATATTACTTATCGGTCAAAAAATGGACTCTAAATTGTTAAATTGTTACAATCTATGTTGTTACAATTTAGAGTATTCGTATCGTATTCTTATCAGGAAAAAGTAGAAGAAAATTTTTTTTTCGCTAAAAAAATTTTTACTTTTGTATGAGCCGGGCCGCGTAGTACTACGTCTCCTTTGGTGAAACAAGCCACAGGTGTCTCGTTCTAGTAATAGTAACAATAACCATTGGTTCGTGATGGAAAAGAGTTGGAACTTACATACTTAGGAGAAAAGTTGAGCTACATCATGAAATGGGATTTCTATAGTTTTCCTCATGAACTATAAGTATTTGCATACATTATGTCATGTACTCGTAAATGCAGCACCTGTGTATTTTTCATGCAGTGTATTGTTCCATTTTTCAGTACTTATGGTTACGGTTTCTGCTTTCATAAGTTTCTTACAACTATTTTTTTATTATGTAGTGACTGTGTCAAAAAGGAGATGGCGGGACGACCTGGACGCATTTTACCCAAAATGGTGGGAAAACGCCGACGACAGAGTCGAGTGGAGAAAACGAGGGGAGGCATTTGCCCAGCAGTGGGACACAAAAGAGGCTAATTAAAAAAAAGTGACTTTGTGTATCAGTACTATCAGTCGTAAGTCTTAATTGTGCAGGCAAACGTGAAATTCCTAGGCATATCATATGTGACAATCATTTTCTCGTTTCTTTAATCGACGAAGCCCCGCAACGAGGGGGTTGTTTTTCCCTTTGGGCATCTTAAGAATTCTATAGAACCTGACCTGTATAGGTATCTATTGTTTTAATATATTACGATTTTAGTCCAAACATTATACGGGAACTTTACGATCTAGCGGTTCAACGATCGGCCGATCATATAAAAACTAAATGATAAACATTATGTGATATGATTTGCCCAGTCAGCAATGTCAGCATCAATAGTAGCGGATGAAACAACGCACCAAAAGTATTTAACTGATTAAGAGTGAACTACTTTTCAAAATATAGATAAATTTGTACAGTTCGTGGTCACATAATGTCAGTTTAATAATTTCATTTTCCGTAATCCATACTAATATTATAAATGGGAAAGTGTGTGTGTATCTGTTTGTTTGTCCGTCTTTCACGGCAAAACGGAGCGACGAAATGACGTGATTTTTTAAGTGGAGATAGTTGAAGGGATGAAGAGTGACAATAGGCTACTGTTTGTACTTTGTCTCTTTCTAAAGCGGGCGAAGCCACGGGCAAAAGCTAGTAATATATATAATTATTACAAACAATCATCTGTTTTTATTTGTCGGTTATTACAGATTAGTAGCCACTTCTGAAGCGTTATTTGATCCGCTACTTTAACTGTCTGTAGCAACCATGTATTAAATTCCCGTAGCTTTATTTAAAATAAAATCATGTTTATTTTAAATGTTTTATTAAAGCATTCATGTTACACGATACTTCGATAAAAGAAAACGCGTTAAAAGCGATTCCTCATATTTCAACAGCATCCATATCCATCAATATTGGTATCCACTCACTCCACATTATTAAATATTTACAAATTGCTACATCATAATGTATCGATAAACCTTAAGCGCAGGATATTGTGTTTCTCAATTTTTACATTCAGAAATTCATCGTATATTGGTAGCAAATACAGATCTTAATTTTCAAAGAAAATATGTATACTGTCGCTTTTCATCTCAATGTTTGCTGCTGCTGACATTTTATTCCTATTATGTTAGCAGGAGTTAAAGGCGTGGTGGCCTAGCGGTAAGAGCGTGCGACTTTCGATCCGGAGGTCGCGGGTTCGAACCCGGCTCGTACCAATGAGTTTTTCTGAACTTATGTGCGAAACGTCATTTGATATTTCGTCACTATTTTTTAAAAAACTTGTATCTTCGTCTGTCAATGAATTGTAGTAAGTTTGTATGGAATGCATATAGACTTATTGCGTTTTAACTTTGAGGAGCATCGTGAGATACGAGATTTTTTCAAAGTAGTGACGATTTGCCAGTCGCTTTTCGGAGAAAGAAAACATCGTGAGGAAACCGGACTAATTCCAATAAGGCCTAGTTACCCTTCCGGTTGGAAGGTCAGGGTGGCTAGCCGAATGGCACAATCGCTCACGAAACGCTCACGAAACGAAGCGCTAGTAGATATCTATCTCTATCGCGCTTGCGTATTGGCGCGACAGAGCCAGCGGCGTATCGCTTTCGTTTGGCGTCGGAGAAATGCCATTCGGCTACGGGGCCTGATGGCAGTCGCTTTCGTAAAAACTAGTGGCTACGCGAAATCTTGGGATTAGTTGTCATAGCGGACCCCAAGCTCCCATGAACCGTGGAAAATGCCGGGATAACGCAAGGAGGATGATGATATGTTAGCAGGAGTTAGTAACTCCGAGTTATGTATCGAGGGACCTGACCTTATGCACAAATATAGAAAATTATTGTCGCTTAATGCTGCCACTGGTGTCCCTTTTATTTTGTATGTTGAAAGATAGGGATACATATTTTTAAGGTTTGGAAGACAAGAAAATTACAAAAATATAATCCTTCAGGTTTAGACAAAACATAATGAATAATCTAGGGATACGACCGGTCTGGCTCAGTCGGTAGTGACCCTGCCTGCTGAGCCGCGGTCCTGGGTTTGAATCCCGGTAAGGGCATTTATTTGTGTGATGAGCACAGATATTTGTTCCTGAGTCATGGATGTTTTCTATGTATATAAGTATGTATCTATCTCTCTCTCTCTCTCTCTTCGGTTCTCGAAATTGAACCGAAACATGTCGAACGCTATATCGACTTAATACGTGAGTAACCCGCTTAAAATATTTTTAAATATGAAGGCATGTTTACAAAAACAACATAACTACACTAGACATGAATTTACAGGAAACGAAAAAAACTAAATGTCTTCTTATATATTAACTATTGGACATAAACGTTGTATACGTTATTTAAGTAAGTGGCCATTAGTTCCGAAACACACGATTACACATCTCAAAGACAATTATTTTTGGAAAAAATATGAAAAATAAGTTCGTCAGTTATGCTGTTTTTGTAAAATTTTGTTAGTTATGTTCTTTTTGTTAGAAAATAAAACAAGTTTCTATAGAAATTATGTTTTGTATTCTATCATTAATCTTACTAAACTAGTGGATCTACTTTAATCTTCACATCCGCTGCTGTTGTCATCGTTATCTACCTCCAGAGACGACGATTCTTGACACGTATTATACAAAATTGATTAGTAGTATTGATGGCTCGATGGTTTGACCAAAAACTGCATCAATTTTCTCAAGTCGCCTACTTTGTGAAGATTAAGAGGAAGTGAAAACTCATAAGCACGTTTTAAATTGATGTTCTTGGGCATTTTCTTAATTTTTAAAAATTTTAGCAATATTCTTTAGGGTAAGACTATTCAACGATTCTGGGATGAAATGTTATTTCCACTTATTTTTAAGATGTGAAAGAAACTTCTGGATAGGTTACGTACATCAAACGCGATAGTTTTGTTTCCATTTTTTTACAATCGTACACTTATTTGCCAGTTACATAACCTAAAACGTTACGTAAGCTAAAAAGAGTTCACAGTTATGTTCTTTTTGTAAAAAACAATGTAGATATGTAGTTTTTGCAAAATGGGTATATTTTTGGGGACTGAGTGTGGACAATTGGGGTCATTTTTGGACACTATCTTTTGCTCTACGTATAGATCCTGCTTAGACGAATGCTATGATACCAAAAACTCAAATCCGCAAAAAATGTTAGTTATGTTGTTTTTGTAAACATGCCTTCATATGTATTTATCTATTTAAGTATGTATATCGTCGCTTAGCACCCAATAGTACAAGCTTTGCTTAGTTTGGGGCTAAGTTGATCTGTGTAAGGTGTCCCCAATATTTATTTATTTATTATTATTTATATATATAAAAAAAAAACTTAACCAAACAAATTACATACATACATTAATCAAATAACCCACCCCGCATCATTCCTGATGCAAAGATGCCCATCACACTGGCCGCGTTTCCACGCTGAACCGCGATGGCCAGCCTCTGCGTCAAGAACGACACGAGCGGGGGTTGAGACCCTTCTCCTACAGGCGATTCCCCAGCTCCCAGAGGAAAGTTCTTGCCTCCATACACCAACACCCACTTGTCTCCACTGCTAGAGGTATGAATAAATAATTTGACAAGGCTGAGTACTTGTCCCTTTTTAGAGCTGTCACCTGCTCAGCAGCTCCTCCTGCCGCCCGCATGGTGCGACCGAGGTGCGAGGCGGCAAACGTGCCAACGCAGGTGACATAAAAGGCAGGCCTCTTACCATCCGACCGGCTAAGTCCAGGAGGCTCCAGCACACAGGGGACATTGGCTGACTCCAGTGCTCTACGAATTATGTCATTCGCGTGGTGCCTTGGAAACCTCCCTGCGCTCCTGTGACAACTCAGAGCGTGGCGCCATCGAGCAGCAAATGCATGGATGTGGTTCACAATGGTGGTGTGTCTTCATTCGACACCCCTGCTGGGGTGTGAGTGGCCTCTTCCGCGGTGGGCGCTGTGGGGGCTGTGTCGGGGCGCGCCCCATCCTCGTGGGGCGGTCTGACGTCGTCATTTTGCGGACTACTGGGTGGTTCACAAACATCGCAGCCGAGACAAAGAGCAACGGCCACCCGCAACGATTTATTGTCGAGGAGAGTACCAAAGTTTGGGGAGGGGAGGGCGGGTGTGCAACCAGGCACCATATTCCGGCGCCAAAGCGGCGACCAACCTAGCTCTATCCGCCCCAGAAACGGCATTTAGAAGGCTGGCAAAGCGACGTTTGATGCCGACGTCGTCCCAAACGCGTTGTAGAAAAGCCTTACGCCGTGTCTTGCGTGGGCGACGGTCGCGCGATGGTCGCACGACGGCGATGCGAGGCATACGAAATCAAACCTTATCGATATGGAAGTATGAGACGCGAATACCGTCGCCCACGCAAGACACGGCGTATACAAATATTACAACATGATTAGAGTGCAATGAGGTAATTTCGAAAGTTGTCTAAATTTGAAAGTCATTACCATTATTTCCATCATATCGAGATTCCTCTTTCGAAATTACCCTGGCATTTCTGTACTTCGAAATTACCCCAATGTACCCTACTATATAATTTACGAATTAAAAAAAATAGTTTTCGGGTAGATATGACATGGCTATGTCATAAAATAAACTGGGATTAAAATGAAAAGTACTGGCATTACATTTTATTATTTTAAAATAAATTTAGTCTCAATGACATTCACGAAATAATAAAGACTAGATTTAAATACGGATGATAGTAAAAATAATTCTGAATGTTGTGGTTAGTTTCTAAACTAGTCATAAGTACATAGAATCAATTAGAATACAATAAAATATTAACTAAACTACTACAAATCATTACAATAAAAATCAATGTACACTCTAGCACAAATTAGTATATACATATATACAAATTCTACAATACTAACTATTTACAGTTACCAGCAATAATAGGTATGTTATCCATGGAACGTGCCATGCTCGGTATTCAGATGCAAGATCTAGTGAGGCATGTCGAGATCCGTCACATAAGGGCATTTTCAGAATTTGGGACCCATCAATTACCGTAAGTTGTTAACAAAAATTTAGTCACTGTCAGTTTTGTGACGATAATAAAGCATGTCAATAACAATATTGTTTTTGTGTTAATTATATTAATTTTAAACGATAATCTACGTTCAGAATGTGAAACAAGTAATTTTTTATAAAGTTTTTATGTTTAAAATTGTCGTCACAAAACTGACATCAAGTTAATTTTTGTTAACAACTTACGCTAATTTTGGGGGGACCCAAATTCTGAAAATGCCCCTAAACTAAAATGGAATTTGCTAGGCAGAGGCGGGACGTGAGCTAGGCAGAGTGACGGCAAATGGACTAACCCCTTTATTCATAAACGTTCACTAAAGTTATCAAGCCGATAAAGTTCGTTTGTCCCTTTCTATCACACCAATACGTCGGAAAGGGACAAACGAACTTTTCCCCTCTCTAGCTCGGAAACACGTGTTTTGTCCTTTAATACCAGCGGGTAAAAACGCATTTTATCCACTAGTGGGTAAAGTAATTTGACCTTGAATAAAGTCAAATTAACTACTTTAAAATTTATAAAAGTAGGTGAATCTAGTAATAAAGATGATTTACCACCTATGGAACTACTGGAAGCAGTGATAAACGCATTTTTTGCGTTGTAGTTTCCTCGCTATAGTGAGGGGAAAAGTTTTGTGTTACACTCGGGTGCAAATGTATTTTACTTCTCGTGTGTTAAAAAACTCGCAAGTTCAGGATTCTATTCTCGAACCACTCGCTTCGCTCGTGGTTCAACTATAGAATCCTTTCACTTGCTCGTTTTTCAATTCCACACTCGGCGTTAAAATACAACTTTGCCCCCTTGTATAACAAATAACTATTATCGGCTTGATAACTTTAGAGAATGTTTATGAATAAAAGGGTAAAAGTTTAACGGAATGGTGGCCGCTTGTAAGAAGTGCCTTGCATCAGTTGGCTCGAGGACATCCGGAAGATCGTGGGTCACAACTGGATGAGACTAGCTCACGACTGGGAGAAGTAGTGTAGTATAAGAGAAGCCTATGCTCAGCAGTGGGCGATACTGAGAGGATGATAATGACGAATAGAAGTTTAGAAAGTGCATTTTGCGTCATAGCAAAGCATCTTGGTCAAAATCTTGATAAATGCTTGATTTGATATTTCGCATGCGATTTGTAGCAGTACATACTAAAGGATATGGACGAGTATTTTGCTATGTCTCTGTACATTTCTTGTCAATATAATTCATTTCTTTTCTTCTGTGTCATTTTGCGCCAAAGCTGGTGTCATTTCTTCTGTAAAAACAATTTGAATCACGTTATTATTAATCACTAGCTACGCTCCCCGGCTTTACACAGGGAGTAAAGTACCTATTATAGAATTTCCTTAAAATATCTGCAGTTTTCTATCATCATATTTCTACCAGTTCGCATGAAATCTTAACGAATGATATATACCCGAATTTTCTCCAAGAATCATTCATAGGTGAAAATCTCATGAAAATACGTTCAGTAGCATTTGAAGTTATGGCGAACACACATAAACACAGGCAGCCGCGGCGGTTTTTTTTCACGTTTTTTTTTTTTTTTTTTTTGAAGCGAAAAAAAACCGTTTTTTTGCAACCCTAGGTGTGTTTAATATGATACTCGATAACGAGAACGTCACAGTAAATATTATATGTTTGCTACCAATTAAATCGTTGGAATGTTACAGTCAGAGATCGGACGGATTTGCGACATTCTTAGTGACTTACGTAATTTTAATGACTTTTAGTATGAGATGACGCACAAAAATCCGATCTCTGGTTATTACATAGTTATATGATACAACAAGAAGACTAGGCATTTGACAAAGAGGATAACAGAAGATGAATTCCTTACCTGGATCCGCACATTTATTGAAATCCGGACTATCCCAAGGTTGCCGTTTACTGCTTCCAAATAGAACGTAGACAGTGTTGGTGATGACACTCAACGCAGCTGTCGTGAGAAACACTATACGCCATCGACTCACGTCCGTCTGTGGATGAAAAGTTGATATTTTTGATACGGGGTGTAATTTTTTACACAGGCAATATTTTATGGATATTGTGAGTAGTGTGTAGTAATAGTGAATAATAAAATATCATACCTATTTTGTACATTTTTACATAGGAAGATCCTATTTCATTCAGTCTCAAAGACACAATCTTTGAGACGTAATGAATGCGATTTTTACTACAATCGCGCCACCGCTGCGCGCTTGGTGTTCATAGTTTAGAATTTGAGTGTTGGTTTATGTATCAGCTAGGTAAATAAACATTGTATGTTATAAAAATTATATCCTAAAGGTTGTCAGGTAAAGATCGCTCTTTAGCGATAAGACTACCTGTTGTCTATCTCTATTTATAATCATTTGTTTTGTCTCCACTGTATCGTTTGTTCTGTATCTCTTGCTGAGGTGTGCCAATATGCCAATAACGAGTATTCTGTCTATGTATAATATATTATAACATAGTTTATTGATACACAGTTGGTAAAACATATTGACGAATATACAAACCGGATCATTGTTCAGTATTAAAGCAGTAAATATTGGTGTCAGGATGCTGCCAGCGTTCGCTGAGAAGTTAGTCAATGACAATAACACGCCGGCGAAGTTCGGAGATATGTCCAGATGAGACATCTGAAATAGGAATTCTGTATTTGAATTGGTCCTGTGGCCTGATTCACTGCGGTGACAATTGACAGTCGACGAACCCGTCCTGATACTTTGTCGTTCAATGCCTGTCCAATCAACACATTTTGACAATATACCGATCCTGCAGGAGTAGGACATGATTGGTGAGAATTTGTCACTGTGAGGTAGACTACCTGTCCTGTATGAATGTATATCGTAGCGAGATACTGTCGCACTAATCAAGAGTTAGCCCTACGGGTACTAAATTGGTTTCAATATAAAGGCCATGCCAGGATAAGCTAAGTGAATCCGACCCCAGCGACTTTTGGCTTGTATTTTTTTTATTGATTTGTCTTTCTATTAGTAATTATGGTTCGGCTTCAAGAAATGAAGTAAAAAAAAATAATGAATAATTGCGAGGCTCTAAATTTACAGGTTGTATAAACTTTTTTCACATAATTATGTACAACTTATTTTTAGTTTAAAGAGCTTTGGTTCTTCTGTTATTCTGTGTTATTTTTTAAATAATAAATACAAATAAAATGACACGTCATAACATGTCTTTAACTTCTTGGATGAAACGTCTACGGGCATTTCTTTGTTTCACAGGAACTCGTCTATCTTGTTACGTCAATTTGATGGAGTGTCGGATATTGTATTACATCCCATGTCTTATGCCTTTTCTGTATGTGATCAATCAAAATGGTGGTAGCACTTGACTTTACTCTTGACACTAGTACTTATAGTTAATGGTTATATCCATAATCAAATTCCAAGTGTTAAAAACTTCGAACAGTTATAATTTTTTAAAATCATATTTGTATCAATTTTTAAAATGTATAATTATCAAAGAGGATCGAGTATTACAAATAGAGAGTTACTGTCGAAGTAAAATATGTGTAATCACAGTGCATAGACTGCCATCTCTTGATACAGGCTTAAAACTTTTGAACCTCAGTTTTGACAATTTGACCCATATTCTTAGCTTGATATGTGTTAAAATGTCAAATATTAATATTAGCGCCATCTAGCTGAGCGTACCCCAAAGTTGTAATGCCATCTAGGCTACCGTACCTTTTTCTGTATGGTACTGAGGTACGTTTTTTTCTTAGACTTTATCTGTCTGTACGGAGTTATATATGTCTTTGATAATTATGAAGAAATCTCAATGCACACTGTTTAAATAAAACAAATATAAAAATATGAAATATCTATTTGAAACGGTTAAAATGGCTGCATTCGTAAAATCTCTCCTCTGCACTGTGTCGAAGAATGAACCATGAGTGTTGTGTAGTGCGCAAGATTTGTGTTTAACGTGAGTTATTTATCTTTTTAGGGTACGGAACCTAAAAGGAAAAACGGAACCCTTATACCCTAGGTAGGATCACTCGTGTGTCTGTCTGTCCGTCTGACACACTCACAGCCGATTTCTCCGAAACTACTGGACCGATTTACTTGAAATTTGGTACACATAAATGTAAACCTGTGACCCAAAGACGGACATGTAATTTAAATTAAGAAAATTCTATAATGGGGGCCACTTTTGGGGGGTAAAAGTGAAAATTAAAAATCAAAGTTTCTAGAATTATATTGTGCTACATGTCAAATGAAAGAGCTTTTTATAAGTATTTCAAAAATATTTTTTTTATTTATTATTAATGGGCTTGCTCTTGGCCACGGACTAGCCAAAAGTAAAGATGTGGCCTACGATGGAGTGAGCTCGCCCAGAAGATGCCTGTTCACTCTTTTTCCTCTATTTCTTTTTCTCTCGCTCGCTACATTTCTACAGATAACTATCACTTGGGCTCTTTTCTTTCTGACGTGTTGGAAGTTGGTTGCTCTACGGCAAAACCCTATCCGTAATCATTACTTAGGAAAAATAATGATATCGATTTTTTAAGTGCCGTAGGCTTCTCGACGTAGTCGTAAAATGCCAGCTCGTAAAATTATGTGAAGCGGAATATTATTGGATTTTATGGATCAGAACGAGATGTGGCACAAAGTTAATGTTAAGAAAAAAGTCTCGAGTGAGTAATATTACTTCTTCGAATGTTTATTGCATGTCTACTGGAAGAGATTAGTTCAGGATCCGGGTCGTGTAGCACCACATAAGGAAGGAGATCAGACATGCTCATTTGTATTGTAATGCGTCTGTCGCTTGTTCTTGAGCCCATATACAAAAAGAATAGAGATAAAGGAGCAACCTCTTTATGTATCAGAAGTGCACATATAAAAGAAAAGATAAGTGGCGCTGCAATCACAGGTAAATAAGGGTTTGACAATGTCTTCCTTTCTTGGTAGTAACCCTGCCTACGGAGCAAGAGGTCCCGAGTTTAAATCCTGATCAGAGCTTTTTTATTTATTTCGACAGATGTTTTACCAGATTTATTTTATTTTTTTAATATCCAAAAACATTTTGTCACAAATTTTCATTTTTACAACATTACCTAAGATGGGGCAAACAATGTAAAAGGGCTTAAGTGATCATGGAAATACATTTGTATAAATAAAATAATAACTAAACACAATAAAAAGACACAAATAGAAAATTAAAATATAACAAAACCGGCCAAGAGCGTGTCGGGCCACGCTCAGTGTAGGGTTCCGTAGTTTTCCGTATTTTTCTCAAAAACTACTGAACCTATCAAGCCTAAAACAATTTCCTAGAAAGTTTTTATAAAGTTCTACTTTAGTAATTTTCTTCATATTCATATTTTTTAAATATGGTTCAAAAGTTAGAGGGGGGTGGGACATACTTTTTTTTTCCTTTAGAAGCGATTATTTGATAATTGAAAGGTCTCAGCCGGTTATTTGTGCGACTGTTCTACTTCAACAGATTTTCCTCCTTATCTCTGTTCTCCATGCCCATATACTTGTAGGTGGACGCTCATTTCTATGTCTGTGTACATGCGAAGGACCAGCGAGTCGTGTCATCTCATCATCACGCACGCACACAACGACAACTGTATGCTGAATGAGCCTAACAACTGCGGTACGTACGCGCGCGGCGTGCCCGCGCTCTTTAGTATTTAATAAAGTATTCTTATAGTATTAATAATTATCGCAAATTATAAATGCAGACATCAATCGCAATGAAAAAAAAAACCAACAGTGATCGACTCTGGCCAACGTTTGACTCGAACCCACTTCCCTGGATTGCCGGTCCAAA
Organism: Leguminivora glycinivorella; assembly: GCF_023078275.1. Lineage (NCBI taxonomy): Eukaryota > Metazoa > Arthropoda > Insecta > Lepidoptera > Tortricidae > Leguminivora > Leguminivora glycinivorella. The sequence continues at coordinate 16,208,708 of NC_062980.1, read as the reverse complement.
GCGTTACCAATTGCGCCAGCCGACCATCCGTCCATGACTGCGAATTTAATCATTGCGACTGTGTGTTTATAATTTGCGATTTATAAAGTGGTACGTTCCACAATAAAAAAGGCAAATCTATATGTTTATATTTAAACATATATGGATTATTAACATTCATAATTATATTAATTATGTACAATTCGAGTAGCACTTAGAAAATAGGCCTTTGTATGCTCATGATGATGATGAGTTGACATCCAAACGTTTTTTTACTCTTGAAGCTAATTAAACGAGATTGACGTAAAATAATGAAGTTTTTGTCTTACCATAAAGCCAGCAGCGTTGAAACCGGATAATGTTAAAGCGATGACGAGAACAACAATGGCCGATATCTTGTTCTCTGGACCAAGAAAAGATAGCACGACGAGTGACGCTGACATGCCGAAAAATGCTTAAAGAAAAATGAAAATATCGTTAATTTTATTATAAGTACCTACAATGTTATCTTAGGCGTTAGGGACATTTATTTAATCGTATGGCATAAATAGGTTCACAGGTATACAGTATTTTATATCATAAAAAGTATGTCACAAATTGATGTCCAAGGTTCTCAGCCATTGAGCTGCGTCAGGAGTAGTAGTTTTTGTAAATAGTCTGGCTTAGCCTTACTAATACCTTCCACGTTAGGGACATACAGTGGTAAGAGACTAGTCGTATGATATTTTCATACAAAATCTTTCATCATACAAAAACAGGAGGAGCGCGAAGTATCTCATTGGCGAAATGGACTAACCGTCCTTTTTTAGGTAGCTACCTATCTGTATAAGCCATTTGTTTAGCAGACTGCAAAATGAAATACACAATATACAAAATGTTTATTTTTAATTTTAAAAGACAAGTAACTTTACTCATCCCGGGTCCCTAAGAAAAAATGCCGCCGTTTGTTTTCACGTTTATGTTCTATGCTATGAACGTTGTAGGGTGCATTAGGGTAATTTCGAAAGCCGTCTAATTTCGAAAGTCACATAAAAATCACCATTATATCTATCATATCAAGACTATCAAGATTTCCCTTTCGAAATTACCCAAGCATTTCTGTACATACACCACATTATTCAATTCACAATTTATAATTTATTCAATTCTTTCTTACGTTATAATTCAAGTCTATTCTTACTTTACCCGATTTTTAGTCTAAAGATCGTCCTATTGTGATTCTAAGATTTACGACAAGAGTTGATAAGCTTAAACGCTCGAGGCGGAAGGGTCAGACCGGTTGAAGCTATTGTGAAAAATTATTATGTCCATGATTTGTTGGCACTTGGGAAGCGGGAGTTGAATAGTCAAAGAGCTGATTAAGACTAATTAATTTCATGATAACGATGCTGCTGAAGCGCTGGTGGCCTAGCAGTAAGAGCGTGTGACTTCGGAACTTATGTGCGAAATGTCATTTGATATTTGCCAGTCGCCGTTTTTCGGTGAAGGAAAACATCGTAAGGAAACCGGACTAATACCAATAAGGCCTGATAGAAGGTCAGATTGCAGTCGCTATCGTAAAACTACTGCCTACGCAAAATCTTGGCATTAGTTGTCAAAGCGGACCCCAGGCTCCCATGAGTCTTGGCAAAAGCCGGGATAACTCAAGGAGGATGATGATGCTGTTATCAAATTAGCATATTTATTAAAAAAAAATTTTAAATTATGATGGCTGGTCTCGTCTAGTCATCCCGATACCCGATAATTGATTCATGCGTGAGAGTGAGTGAGTGAGTGACTATAAAAATACTAACTAGCATTGTTATCTTTCTGCGGATTAGCAAAGCAACATTTTTAATTTATGGATTACTTAAATGGATTTCCGCAAAGTAATGCCTGACTCCATCCAGTCGACTCACCGGCACTGCAATAGGCTAGTTTCCTACTAGTCAAATTAGCTTCTTTTTAAGAACTGTCAAAACGATTTGTTAATATGGAATTACTATGAAATACTGAGGAGTGACGTCACGGTCAATTCATTTACTTTATATCTTTCTCTTTGACTTATTAAATAGAAGTTATGTTTAAACATAACTACTATCCATGTTTTTCTTCTAATTATGTGGTGCTTTATTTCGTGCAATAAATAAAGAGTAAACACTAAACAGTAATAAAATATTTTATTTTAAGTATAGGAAACTAGTTAATTTTATGGCTTACGACATACGAGATCATCAAGTTTTTGTATATTGGCCATAGAATGTTATTATATGTAGGTACTTACATATAGAATTAAATATCTTCCTACAAACTCCTACGGAGAGAATTTTTCTATTGTATATTTCTTCACAAACGGCAGATGACGCCACTGAGCCGATCCACATTCCAATGTATGGAAGAGCAGATAAAGATGCACTCTGAAATATAAAACACAACGATTAAAAACATTAACTTAAGAAAAACTGTCCTGATCATCTTACAAATAAATGCCATTATAGGGTTCGAAGCCGGAACCACCTTCACAAGCAGTTTGCTTGCAAGATATGATACAGATATGTATGTCTATAGTGACTTGTCTTGTAATTGAAAAGTCGTTTTTTTTCAATGAAATACAAGTACGATTGATGTCCTATCTAGATCTAGAATTTTGACGTATGGTAAAGTTTACGTTTAGATTACTATTTCAAAATAGAATACCTATTGCGAGCCGTGCATTGATAAAATTGATTATAGTTATTTCTCTTTCTCCATACAAAGTCGGATCCTACTTACAGTTTTTAAAGAAATTTGAAGTCCCCGCTCCAGATATGTAGGTAAGTCCACGAAAAACAGCACAAAATTGACAGCACTGCCTATATGTGTGACGACTAGCACCCAGAATACTTTTGTTCGGAATATTGCTCTCCATGGGGTACGCATTTCCTGGGAATGCAATAAACAAAGTATCAGACAAAATAATATTCCACTTCCTTCTAGGTATAGAAGTCACTTAAAAATATAAAAATAGACTCATAAGTGCAATTGAAAACAAGGAAAGCACTTTATAAAACTTAAAGCATATTTCATTATAAACTGAAATAGATACTAAAGAAAAAATAAAAAGTGATCAAGCCCACTGGTGGCGAAGCCGGGAATCGAACCCGGGTCTCCAGCTATCGCGGCTGACGTGTTTGACCGCTACACCTCACCCGCTAGTGTATTTTATCTCTGAAGCTGACCAACTCTAAGGGCAAGCAATGTGTGCTAGCACCCTCCTATACGAAAGCTGCGGTATATTTTTCTTATTTCTTCGAATTTCCGTTACCTTAGATCCTCTTGCATTCAATCCTTTCTCTATATATTTTCTTTCTTCATCTCTCATCAGCTTGTGATCTCCTGGTGAATTTGCCGCTAGGAGGTAAAAGATGGCGGCCGATACAAATACTAGCCCCGATATGGAATAAAATATGAGCTTCCAACCGATTGCCGTTTCTGCCAGAATGCCTGACACAGGCATGGCCACTATCGTACCAATCATTGATCCTGAAATGTTAAAAAAAAATAATTACACTATATCGTAAAAATCCATTATCGGTCTCTTTAAAAAAAAAATAATGACACAGCGATATGATACCGATAAGTCAGTGTCTAGTGACGTTTTTGGTTAAAATGACCATTATTTGATACTGACATTATCAGTATTAATATTGTGTCGTATGTTAGAAGTATTGTTTGAATTGAGCAGTAGGAATCTTCATTTAAAACACTTTCTCGGAGAAAATTTACTTTCATTCCTTAAATAAAGTGGCGGTTTACTAGCAAATTGCTAAGAAATCCAATTTAAAATGAGACGGCTCGAAACGAAATGCTAATTTTATTTATTCTAGTGTCGCAATAATTGTGCAAATTGTGAACGGAAGTAGTATGAAAATGGCTCAAATAAAATTAACCAAAGCAGTTGAAAACTTTGAATCAGGTTGGCAATTTCAATTGGCTAGTAATTTCACTAATTTAAATATTTCACGTTTTATATTATTGACTGGGAGTGTCAATGCGTCCACTGGTGTATAGCACGCGTCTTCTCGATTACTTACTTACTTGCTTGCTTGGCTGGCGCGATAACCCAAAATGAGTTCTGACCTCCAACACAAGAGCACGCCATTTGACTCGGTCTTGAGCGGTATCGCGCCAGTTTTCGCCGACGCCGAGCTCACGGAGGTCTACCTCCACTCTATCCGCCCAACGATATTTTTATTTTCTTCTCGATTAATTGAATTTAAATTAAACGCCAGATGAAAGTTTTTCTTTTAACGTGGACAAGTACCTCCATAAACGACTGCGGTGTACGATGTTCGTTCGTGAGCTGGAAGCCATCGGCCTATCAGTGTGTGCGATGCGGGAAACAAACAGGCTTGAGATAGACCCATCAAGACCCTAGACGCACACATTAGACGCCAGCCACCCTGAAAGTAAATAGACAGGTATTGAAAACACCTCATTTTTCCTCATCCGTAAGTCCTGTTCCACCATTATTTTATATTATATTGGAATAGTTTTAATTATAGTTATTTTAGGTAAAGGCCTGGTGGCTTAAATGGCAGAGTGCTAGAGTATCGATCCAGAAGCCATGAGCTCATGTAAAACCTAAGGCAATAATTTTCCACTTTTAGTTTCAAGCCTTCTAAGCATGGATTGCAGATGTTTCTGGTTGTTAAAGAATAATTTAGCATGGTTAGCGCATCGTAACTGGTGTACTTATTTCCAACATGACTTGGAACTCTCGTAGCCATTTGAGAACTGTAACGCTCATAGTAGATTTCGTTACAGGTTCTTTTGACCTAGCTTAAGTATGTGTCGGAAATAAAACTATGGAAACGGATTAAATCGCGTATAATGAATTTAAAATACATAGTTTTATTTCATGAGTAACTATCGCGGTAACCGAAGACAATATTATATGTGTCGGAAAGTTTTGCTTATTAGGGATGAGGTCTTGGTGGTTCAGATAGCAAAGCGCAACAGTATCGATCCAGAGTCTAAGTCGCGCCCAGGGCAACAATTTTTCACTTTTAAATTTATTCTATGACTATGTATGTATTATCATTATTATTCTCAGATGTTTCTGATAATATCAAAAATTTCGATAATTAAATAAACCACTAGCATTAACTTACCAACTCCGCAAGTTTTGGTATCATCAAGTTGATGACGGCGTTCGCAACCATAGCTGTCAGTAGTATAGGTTTGCCTCCAAAGCGTTTGGATAGAAGACCGCCAGGGATTTGCATTATGATGTATCCCCAAAAGAAAGAAGAGAGGATAAGGCCCTGGGTCTCCTTATCCCAGTCGTATATCTGTAAACATTATACACATCAATGAGTGTTAAAATGTATGTTGGGTCTGATATCCTTTACCATGAGATTTTGATATTTTAGAACGTTCCACGACGAAAAGTTCAACGAAAACTTATAATATTTATATGATATTAACCGTGCGGGGGCGCCGTTCACTACAAACACACTACTCGTTTTTCATACAGTCAATGTTAATTTCTGCCACATTTACGCTAACAAACAAAAATAATGCAATCTAATCGTCAAAAACTCACTATGGGAACTCAGAACGTAGTAAAAGACTAGTATATAATTATGTAAGTCACGTAGTTATTTTTCGCTACTTGGTTCACTAGATGAAGAGAGAACATTTATTTTTGAATAATTCAGCAATGCAGTGTCTAACAGACCCTACGACCTTCAGATGGTCTGATAAGTAAAAAATCGATGAGTAGAATTGCCAATTGCAAGCATTAAATGTAGAAAATGTCAATAATGAATAGTGGCCATTATGGTTATAAGTTCGAATATATAATATACGAAGTATCGAAGTTTGATATTTTTATTTATTTTTTCGTGCCCGTATTTAATAATTTAACTGTCCTAAGAACGACATCGGTGTGCCATACCTAAAGAAATAACTTAGAGTTCATAATGAAGGTTATGGCCTCACCCATAAGCAAATGTTCATCTTGTCTAGTATCTTTGCCTTATCTACATATAATATTTGTTCTCCTAGAGATAAAAATCTAATTTCACACACCGTGTTTACATTTCAACTATGCCAACAATAAATATTGCAGTTCAACTTGGGATTTCCATACATGTAACAAGTACGTAATTGAAATGTTCATAGTGACAGCTTAATCAAGAATGGGTGTAAACTCCAAATGAAACCAGCGCCGTTTACACGAGAACTGTTATTTTGCACCATTTGCTATCATATGACTGAAAGCGATTGCATACTATAAGTAAAAATAATATAAAACAAAAGTCTAAGTATTTGTGATAGATACATAGGTAAATAGAAACACATAATAAAATTTACAAATACATACATGAAAAAAAATTAAACATAAATTAAAATACTTACACAACATAAAAATACCTAAATGTCTTGTTATAGACGGAGTTCTGACATTTGAAAGTTTTTATCTCGGAAATCACTGTTTAAAATTGAAAAAAATATTGAATTTCCTCGCCAAAGGTGGGTTCCTTGATTTAAGCAATTACCTCAAAATATGTTATTGCCTGTAACGTTTATCAGGCGCTACCCAAATTACTGATTCCATACAGCTGAAATCGCAGGCAAAAGCTAAATGGTATAAATAGTAAATTGAATTTCCTGCCAATATATGGAATCGGTTCGCGGTACCGCAGATTGGTAGACATTTTCATTACGAAAATACTCGGCGACGATCCCGCGGGGCATTTCCCGAGCTGACAGCGACGTCGATTGGTTTCATTTGTGATTGGTTTCATGACACTGGCATGCCTACTGATATTTATAATAACTAATATTTTCTTCTTTCTTTCTTTTTCTTTTCAGCGAGGAAATGTCGCCAGTGTCCTTGGTACAATGCCTCAAGGGCCTATTTTAGACATTAGCTAGCTTTTAACTTTCGTCTTAGTTTCTTATATAATTGTGTAAATATGTTCATGTAAATAAAGATTTATATTTTCTAGTTTGTTTTAGACACGATATGAAACTTTAATTTTTCATGTGTTTAACGTAGAATATTTATTATAATTATGTAGGTACATCCATATTATAAATGGGAAAGTGTGTGTGTCTGTTTGTTTGTCCGTCTTTCACAGCAAAACGGAGCGACAAATTGACGTGTTTTTTTAAGTGGAGATAGTTGAATGGAAAGTGTATGTCACTTTGGCTACTTTTTGTCTTTTTCTAACCCACCACTCCTAAAATGGAGGGTGGAAGTTTGTATGGAGCATTGCATAATTTTCGACATTAACGCGAGAGAAGCTGAAGGCAAAAGCTAGTTCTAATTGTCAAGAGGGCGGTGTTATTCTGATGTATGCAATTATAATACAGTATGAAGTTATATTATTATAGTATGAAGGAAATAGTTCTAACGAAATTTGTATATTATTGTGTAGATTTTTTTATTTATTGGCTGGCTGCTATTTGGCGCGTTACACCTTTTTAAATTCTACAAACTGGAAACTAAGCAATACCTTAACGCTAGTGTCGTTCCTGCGACTTTTGTCAGTCATCGCTAGAATAGCCACTCCCATACTGCTCCGTGCGATAAAGAGAGCCGTCATGCAAATGCACATCACGCTCATCTGGATGTGGCGAACGCCGATACCATGGCCTGAAAGATAAAAAGGCTTTTATAGTTTTATAATCCACATCGCCGACAAAATTCAGAAGAGCAGGATGGATGATCACGAAAAATTCAATGCACCAATAAATTGCTCTGATATTTAGAATAAGGTGATATGTTGACAATTTGAAAGTGCTTATTGTAGGCCTATTTGATTAAAGACTATGAAAAAATAAACCCTTCTGACTACATAAGGAATTTAGCACTACTACTTTTCACATCGGAAAGTAGCTATGAACAATTGCTGAATCGCTTTTGAGTGACAGTCTGAGACCGTTTTCACATTATCCGATCCGATATCAGATATCGGAAGGATTTGAATAGAAAAAATCCAAGCTGGCGCCTGTAATGTATGGGATATCGGTCCGACATCCGATATCGAATCGGATAATGTGAAAACGAACTAACGGCAAAAAGCACGGCTGTAAAATGCTCAGTTCACACTTGGTGGCGGAATGTGAAAACGAGCTACGAGGCTGGACTGGGTACGTAGCCGAATGGCATAAACGCTCACGAAACGAAACGCTTACATACATACATACATACAATCACGCCTGTATCCCATAAAGGGGTAGGCAGAGCACATGAAACCACTAAAGCTTCAGTGCCACTCTTGGCAAATAAAGGGTCGAAAGGAAACGAAACTGACATTGCAGTGACAGGTTGCCAGCCTCTCGCCTACGCCACAATTTAACCCATATCCCATAGTCGCCTTCTGCGACACCCACGGGAAGAAAAGGGGTGGTGAAATTCTTAACCCGTCACCACACAGGCAACGCTTGTAGATATATATCTCTATCGCTCTTGAGTATTGGCGCGACTAACTTTCGCGGCGTTTCGTTTTCGTTTCGCGTCGCAGAAATGTCTTTCGGCTACAGCACTTGAGCTGGAACGAGCTAAGGTGTTGGCTCAAGATAAAAGTGTGGAAGGATCTTGTGGAGGCCCTTTGCTCAAATGGTGCCTTAGGACCAACAGCAATAACTTTGAGAGCCAGGGACGGATGAAGTGCTAAAGGATATTCTGAGTGAGTCCAAGTAATCCGAGGACGATGTCGTAAACAAAGCAAAGTGGTGAAGATTATGGGAAAGCTGGCCTCATCTCATCACCATGTGGGATACATATATATCAACAGAAAGAGTTTCAGAGTACTTATATTCTAAGAAATCAGTACATTCACAAACTCCTGAGAGAGAAATAAAAAAATCAAAGCCTTCATGCTGCATGCGCGAGTTACTAACATTAAGGGCCAGATGCATCAACCACATTTAAACGACACATCATCGTCACGCAGCAGACGTCTAACGGATCATCCATACAATTAAATTTAAGGAATGCTTTAACGATGACAGACGATTCGATGCAACAGGCCCTAAATGTTCTATCAATTCTTTTTTTTTTTTTTAGAATACGTTACTTGATACGGAAATTGTATACAATTCTTGAGTGAGTAACTGTTAGGGCCGCTATCGCTATTATTCTCTTTCTCTATAGAATGAATTACATTTTCCGTGACGCTTAGGATGTCAGGATTGTCAGGTAAAGTAGGTAGATAGATAGATAGATAGATAGAATACTCTTTATTGGCACACCTCAGCAAGAGATACAGAAAAAAGATACAGCGGAGACAAAACAAATGATTATAAATAGAGGCAGACAACAGGCGGTCTTATCGCTAAAGAGCGATCTCTACCAGACAACCTTTGGGTAGCGGAAATAAAAAAACATAATCAGAAAGAGTAGGTGCTTCGAAATGAAAAATCATACTTATTCTAATTTCCAACACACAAATTGAATAAACATACACGTATAAGAGAATATAAATAGACTTACATAAACATACTTAAATAGTAATATACAGCAAGACAGATATATAGTAACAAACCAACAATATACAGCAATCATACCAACCACAGAGTAAAAATAGCAATACGATCACTAAGGGAGAGATAAATAATGTTCTTTAAGCATTTTTTTAAAAACAGAAATAGATTGAGCCCGTCTAATGCCCGGAGGTAGAGAGTTCCAGAGTCGAACAGCTTTGAAAGTAAAAGAGGAGTTGTAAAATTTTGAAGAAGAAGATGGGACAGACAAAAGTAGACTGCGGGACAACCTTACAGAATTAAGGTAACTAAAACGCGCCTTGAGATACTGGGGAGTTGTAGGAAGAAATAAAATGCAATACAAGAGGGACAAGATATGAAGGTTACGACGATAGCGAATAGGAAGCCACTTGAGCTGTGAGCGAAAGTGAGAAACATGGTCATACTTGCGTAACCCAAATATGAACCGAATGCAAATATTTTGGATGCGCTCAAGTTTATTTAGTTGGTCCTCCGTTAGGTCAAGATATGAAACGTCAGCATAGTCTAAGATTGGGAGAAGGAGAGTTTGGGCAAGCGCAATTTTGGTCGGAATAGGTAGAAAATTTCGCAGTCTCCTGAGGGAACATGCTGAAACAATCATCCTCCTGCTTACTTCGCCAACTTGAGGTGCCCAAGATAGAGTACTGTCCATTAGAAGTCCCAGATTTTTCACCAACGGGGAGTAGGTTATTATAACGCCATCAAAGTAGATTGGAGGCAGAGCATTAAGGTCGATTCTCGATAATAGTTTGGGACCTCCAAAGACGATACTTTGGGTTTTTGATGGGTTCACTTTAAGGCCAAAGCTTAGACTCCAGTTTAAGATTATCGCCAAGTCGTTGTTTATGCAGCTAATGACTGATGGAAGATCCTCAGCTTTACCTTGTGAGTAAATTTGAAGGTCGTCGGCATACAGATGATAATGAGAAGAAAGGTTATTGGTAATGGAGTTTATAAATATAGAGAAAAGTAAAGGGGACAACACGCCGCCCTGCGGTACGCCAGCCAGCGTGTCGCACCAGGATGAGAGAAAATCATTATTATAAATTAGTAGTTATTATAAATTTAAAAAAAAAACTCTTTTGAAATCGCAATGGTAATAGGATTGTTTACGTTTGTCGTCGTTAAAATAGTTGTTTCGTTTTAGGAATCTATTTAATATCCTCTCAACTTTTGTATTCTTGGTCACCATAAAAAGTTATCGTCGAAAATCAGACGGTTTCATTTCCTACCACAGGCACCTTTATAGCGTCGTTTGAACTGTGGATAGTAATGGAATCTAATTTAATCGTTTCAATCGAAGTTTGGGTATAGTGAATGCCAGAAGCTCTTGCTTTTATGACTCCAATAACAAAATACGTTATATACACCTAAAGCTCAGAAGATAATTTGTAAAAACATAGCAAAAACTTACAAATAAACACTTTATACTAAAAACTTATAAATAAAAACACACAAGTAAAAAATTTGACCTAAGTCGTCACTAATTCACTTAAATTAAATACTATCTGTGCACACAATATGTTTATAGTTATAGGCCAGCTCAGTACTTTAAGTAAAATTGTAATTTATTTTTCTATTAATGTCTGTAACTTATTTTATGAGCCAAATAAATAAAAATAAAAATTGGTAAGGTGCCCAGAAGGCTGGCTGCATTTGCCCCGCTGATAGCTATGTTGATCAGCTGAGCGAAATATTGGCCAGCCCTCTGGTCACCCGATGCCTCTATGAGGCGCTTGGTCAGCAGCTCCTCATAGAGGTGTCACACACTAGGCCCCCACGGGTTTCAACCCCAAACGTCGCAAATATGTAGCTAATGCGTGGCATGCGACGTTTGAGGTCTTCAGCCTAGGATGCAGCCGCATCAACACCAACTTTGTAAAATATACTTGAAATATCGATATGATTATAAAAATCGCATTTAACTGTATTAAGGCGATGGTCCGTGATCTCAGAGAATATTGACTAAAGACACAACTTATGTCTTCAATAACTAAGTTTTACCGTGTTCCAGATGTTACAAAAAGTATAAAGTGTATAAAGGCAAATCCAGTCATCATCCTCCTTGCGTTATCCCGGCATTTGCCACGGCTCATGGGAGCCTGGGGTCCGCTTTGACAACTAATCCCAAGATTTGGCGTTGGCACTAGTTTTACGAAAGCGACTGCCATCTGACCTTCCAACCCGAAGGGTAAACTAGACCTTATTGGAATTAGTCCGGTTTCCTCACGATGTTTTCCTTCACCGAAAAGCGACTGGCAAATATCAAATGACATTTCGCACATAAGTTCCTAAAAACTCATTGGTGCAAGCCGGGGTTCGAACCCGCGACCTCCGGAACGAAAGTCGCACGCACTTACCGCTAGGCTACCACCGCTAAAGGCAAATCCAGTATCGTGTTCTATTTTGAGTCATAAACAAAATAAAGCAAGGCATTATCATTGTCGGCCATCTTTCCAATTTCTCGCCTCTACTGAATTAATAAGTACACAAAACCATAAAACTCCCATGAAACATACTAAAATATTTTAAAGGAATAAAAAACCACTCGACATGTTTCGATCCATTTTCGAGGTTATTTTTCAAGAGTAACGAACAATCCCAAGTTACTTGTAACATGTCGGGCGATTTTAGGCTAATTTGAGGTACCTTAGTAAACAGCTTAAATTCCTTTTACATATACATATACACAAGACTAATGACACAGATTCCTACTATATTTGTAAACATATTCTTTATGCTATATTTTTTTTAAGTAAAAACAATAAATACTGTACGTTCTATAGCCACAGCCATTGAGTTTTTTCTAGCTCCCTTCTTGTCCACCATTTTCCTTCACAGCACACTCCAAAATGACACCATCAACACTTTAACCCATCCTATTAAACACATTTATACTCAAGCCACTTATACATAAAAATAAACTTTACATACGGAGTATGTCAGTTTAATATCCTTTAGCCACCTAATATGTTGCGTGAAACTTTGATTGACATAAGTAAATAAGTATAAGTCCTATCTGTCTTTCTCTGAGCTACTATATTTAAAATGTTTACAGAGAATTATCATTATGTGCCCTAATTGACCCTGTCGACGTTGCTGAAAATAGGCATATTGTACAACCGTTTCCAATATCATGTCAAAGACTAAAAGCACTAGACCCTTGGCAAGCGAGTAACTAAAACGCGGGTTACCTTAGAAGGTGACATATTATAGCGTCAAGTAGCGCATTTCAGGATCGTATCTGATCAGGGTACGTAGCCGAATGACATAAACGCTCACGAAACGAAACGCTCGTAGATATCTATCTCTTGCGTATTAGCGCGACAGAGCCAGACTACCTTTCGCGGCGTTTCATTTTCGTTCCACGTCGTAGAAATGCCATTTGGCTCCGGCACCTATACTGATACGTGTTAATAGGTGTCACTAATGGCGCGACAGACGAAACGTTAAACTCAACAATTTATAACTAACAAGCGAATTGAGTTGTAAATAATTGCAGGACATTCGGTTATAATATTAGCTGAAAATTATTACGTAACCATAATATTAAAGATTTTTCTGCTTGCAACATGTGCAGCAAATGGCTGAAGCAGTACCTTTATGTCCGTTACTTCACACTTGTCGCTAAAATAAATGTCTACGAAAATAAACAGCGCCGCGTTTTGGTCAAGACTTTATAAAATAATTTGACGGTCTAATGTTATAAGTCTATGTTATTGTACATATTGCAATATAATGATAATTTACTATAGGCATGGTTTCCAAATCCTCTGTTATCAGTTAAGGCAACTAACACTGCAAAGTGCAAACAGATATCATGCATTTGTAAAGGAACGCGAGTAAAGTTGTTTAACCAAACTTGACTCTGACAATTTTATGCCCATTTCTGAGTACGAAAGTACCTAACATCGCTGTCAAAATGTACTTGTTGGACAACGCTGAAATATCACGATCGGGCGGCACTTGTTTTAAGACGATACGGTAGGGGTATTCTCCATACAAACGCACTCGACTATTTCCTCCCTGGTTTTTGAAGATAGAGCAATGATTTTTTCAACACAGATTGTTTTTATCTGTGTCGGACCGTTTTGATTTTTTTGATATTCTGCTTTTTAAAGAATCGAAAATTTCCAAAAACGGCCTTCTTCATTGTGGCGCAAAAAAAGGTGTGATACTCAAGATTGGTAACAATTAACCAAAAAAGCTAAACGGTCCGACATAGATTATTTTTCATTGTTATTCAGATTCTCAAATTTCGTTCCGATTGATTAAGTTTTGAAGGAGGAAAGAGTCGAGAGCGGAACCTCGATTTTAAAGATTTTTTTGAAATATGTTTTGACTGAGTTCTTAATGGACAATTTTTTTTCGATAAATCTAGTTAATAACACTTGTATATTTAACTAAAATTCCCAAGTTGAAAGGGGGGCTCCTTTCCATTTTAGCATTTTCGCTACCGTATCCTCTTAACGTGGCGAAACAGTCCACTGCTCATGGAACTTGCTTTCTTATTTCATTATTATTATGAACACCGGCCTGGCCTAGCGCGTAGTGACCCTGCCTGCTACGCCGCGGTCCTGGGATCGAATCCGGGTAAGGGCATTTATTTGTGTGATGAGGACCGATATTTGTTCTTGAGTCATGGATGTTTTCTATGTATTTAAGTATTCTGTTGATGATATACTGTTGATGATTAACTATCAATTAAGTCATAATTAGAACGTTATTGATAATTAGCTATCAATTAAGTACCTATCAATTAAGTCATAGTTAAGAAAAAAAAATCACAATTCAGTGTTGCCCCATTATGAAAGTTGCTCAGTGTGTACCCCAGTTATGAGTACCCCAGTTCACTCCTGCTCACGACTCATGAATCACCCTGTATATATCGTTGTCTAAGTACCTGAAACACAAGTCATCTTGAGCCAAAGACATATATAACTGGGGAGGGTCACACGACCCACTGCTCATTGACCACTGCCCTCTGCCCACTGCGCGGCTGCCCTCTCCCAAAAGCCCAGTGGAACAAATTACACATCCTGACCTAATCTCGTCCAGAAGTAATCGGCAGTCTTTAAATTTAATGTCCTGCATCAAATGAGCCAACTATCATGTAGAAATATTATACAGTACGTAAACTTAATAAGGGCGATAAATGAAACCAGGCATACAATTCAATATTGTTATCATTAATTAATAAAAGGTGTTTTTGAGTTACTCTTAATTTTCAGGCCATAATAAATTTTTGAAAAATTTTCCAGCAGCAATGTACTGTAAATGTGGTTGCGATGACAATCAATGACAACTGTCAACGAGCGTTTAACGCGAGTGTGTTTGCATTACGTTGCGGGCCGAATTAATTTGTATGGATAAAAAATTTTTTTCTATTTTAAGTAAAAGTTATCTAATTCCATTTTTTATGACCTATACTCACCACCGTTCAGAGGTTCGCCCGTATTAGGTTTACACCCTGTATAAGAAATACAAATACACTAAACATAACTTTCCGGAAAAACTATTCTGAAAATAATGTGACGCATTTAAACAAATAATTATGTAGGTAATCTATGATTTTTCATATCTTTAACGATAGTATAATATAGTATCAACACGGTCGCGGAAAATTACTGTAATTTTTATTTCCAGTAGGTCCATCCTCACTTTCTCGACACGAGGCAAATCAAGAACGAACGGGCCTCTCGCTTGTTTTTGCCCAGAACACGCAAGTTGTGGAATGAGCTACCTCTTGCGCTGTGACATGGGGTTCTTCAAGAAGCAGATATTTAGGGTTTTCAAAGGTTGGCAATGTATAAGTGGCTCCCCTAATGTTGCTTATGTCCATGGTTGGCGATGACTGCTCCCCATCAGACAGCTCGTCTGCTCGTTTGCTGCCTATATCATAAAAAAGATACTTAACTAGAAACCAGAGGAATAAACGATTTTTTTAAGTACTTTAGTGTTATAGCACTGTTCACTAAAAATCTCAACTCTCAGCACAAATGTAATTTTCCATAAAGTTGACGCTGTAAAGTGTTCTAAAACTTTAAAAACTAATAGCAAAAGCTTCTAGTATCTTATAAAAAACCTAACATAATAATTTTCTGAAAATATTTTAGAAAATTTACGACATGGTTGTTGATCCTGTTTAAGCTATAATAGCGGGACTTTCAAGGTGCTAGTTTAATGTAATAGTTTTAAACTATTTCAGTTTAAGTTAGTGCGCGAGTAGATACCTCTGCATTAACACACCTTTTAGTAGAAATTTATTGAAAAAGTTGGTTATAGTATTTTATGCAACAGGCGTTTAAAGGAGGTCAAAAAAGACGAGTGGCGTGGGTAACAATTTGAGGCGAAGCCGAAAATTGTTATTGAGACGCCACGAGTATTTTTTGACTCAGTTAAACACCGTTGCATACAATACTTTTTCTACGACCATGCACTTAGTTTTTAATAGTTTTCTTGAATAACTTTCGTGAAATTCACACTGATTCCTGTATTTTGACGCAAAGGTGCACTGTCAGCTCGGCTGCCCAAAGCCTTTCCGCGCACTCGCGCAGTGTCGTTATAAGGCGTTGCCATGGTTACAGAGCCAAACAATGCGTTTTCAGTTTTTTCGATACTGCGCGCATGCGCGGAAAGCCAGCGGACGCTGGCTTTGGGGAATAGCCTTTATGTAGGGTTTTAAAGATCTATGCACGACCCTGTAAATGACGAATAACAGTTCGGGAGTAGAAAAAATAAATTTAGCGCGCGCAATTTTGTGGAAAGCAGCCAGTTTTTAATGACCGGTCCGTTAAACAGAAAAATTACAGAGTCCGGGGAATCAACTGTGAATTGTAACTGAGGTATATCCAGGCATGGCTGTGGGAAGGCTTAAGTAAGGATTATTTGAAGGATTTACATACTTGATACTAAAAATTGTACCTTAAAAAAAGCGCTGGTGGCCTAGCGGTAAAGGGTGCGACTTTCGGCCCGGCTCGTACCAATGAGTTTTTCGGAACTTATGTGCGAAATGTCATTTGATATTTGCCAGTCGCTTTTCGGTGATGGAAAACATCGTGAGGAAACCGGACTAATTCCAATAAGGCCTAGTTACCCTTCGGGTTGCAACGTCAGATGGCAGTCGCTTTCGTAAAAACTAGTGTTTACGCCAAATCTTGGGATTAGTTGTCAAAAAGCGGACCCCAGGCTCCCATGAGCCGTGGCAAATGCCGGGATAACGCAAGGAGGATGACTAAGAATTGTACCTTAATTTTTTAGCGTCATCTTTTAAATACTACCGAAAGAGTGAAAGGGTTCAAGTATCTCGGACATATGCTCACGGAGGGTTTACTTGATGACGACGACATTGAGCGGGAGCGCAGGGCTTTGGCTGTGCGATGCAACATGCTTGCGCGAAGATTCGCGCGCTGTAGTGATGAAGTGAAGGTGACATTGTTTAGGGCATATTGTTTATGCTTCTACACATGTCAACTCTGGAGCAGATTCACACGACGTGCGATGAGTAAAATTAGAGTCCAGTATAATGACGCATACCGTATTCTAATGAAACTTCCAAGATGCTGTAGCGCGTCAACCATGTTTGCACAGGCCGAAGTCCCTGATTTTTTTGCGATCATTCGTTCCCGCGTCGCTTCGTTCTGGAGCCGCTTAAGAACGTCTGACAACAGTATTCTCCGTGAGCTGGCCGAGCACTTGGACAACCCAATATATAAGTACTGGGTAGCCGTCCACCACGACAGGAATAGGAAGTGACTCCTAGGCTGTGACTGCCTAATTTTTTAGGCATTATTGTATTTTAAGTTTTAATTATTTTTATTTTTATTTACTTTTGTTTTTTTGACATTGTACTGGATTATTTGAAATGGGTATTTACCTGTAAATAAAGAACTATTATTATTATTATTATTATTATTAAACTACACTGATGATGCCTACACATTTATTTTTTTCAAAATGTGTATTGACGTGATATCATAATTTTAAAAATATGTCATTTGTTCTTATAAAACAAAAAAACATGCAAAATATTTGGGGACAATATATGATTTTGGCCACTTCCAGGCTGCCAACAGCGCCATCTAGTTAAAAGGCCCATACATTTCAGGGGTACGGTTTTTTATATGGGCTTTGTCAGTCCAGTATCGTTCTTGCTGTTAGTAAGGGTTTTCATTGAATTGGTGTGCAAAGAATATAGAGATAGTCAAAGAAAAATAATGTTTAGCATCAGCACATCTCAACATACTAAGTACAATCTTAAAAATTAAAAACTACTGTAACAAACAGGGCTATTTTGCACCACATGGTTGTTATGCAATTCATTATTGAAATGAACTATGAATGTCAACGCGCGGAGCTTCGTATACTTCGTATACTCAAGCTTCGGGAAATATTTTCATTAACTTATGGGAGGCTTGACCACCAACAGTTAAATACAGCATGTAATTTTTATAACTGACAACAGTTGAGGAGTGTCTTTTCAAAAGGGCTTATTTCCACTTTGAACTTTTTTTGGGAAATCGAGAAAAAAATAATTCTACGGTATTGATTTTGAAATTAATATTTAATTTGCAAAATTATAATATTGTAAGTTGACGTTAATGCTATGATGACATCAAACGTAAAATGTGTACCTAAATAAATATTTAATTACCATATGTTTTTGAGAATTAAGCACTTTTTATGCGAACTTTTGGGAATTAAGCCCTTTTGTTGTGGCCTTGTAGCCTAAATGTTATTATTTTAAAATAGTTTTATTTTATTTTTGGATTTTGTATTAAGTTAGTTGATAATTATCAATGTTATTGTACTACATACATTGGTTTATCCACATAAATAATCATTACACATTTTTCAAAATGTGTTCTAAACTTTGATGTTACTCTTTTTTTTAAAGATCAAGGCGAGACTTTTTGAGCTTTAATCTCAAAATAACACGTAATTAAAAACTTAAAACTGCATTTATAGTTTAAAAAAATAAAAAATGGAAATAAGCCCTTTTGAAAAGACACTCCTCAGTTGAGTTGATTACTGTTCAGTAATCACCTCAACTGTTGTTGTTGTTGTATGTTCATATTTATAGCTGATAACTGAGTCCTAAGTGATAAAAAAACCTCAAGTGAAATAGAGTATAAAATCTCCCGATGAACTCGCTCCGCGGAAAACATCACCGCTGTCTGGCGGCGTGTATGCACGCGTTGGAGACTTTTTAGTAAGACAAAACGTCATATCCAGAATATACTACCTGTTATAACAATAACAACCCGTATGTAGTACCTTCTCTAATTACATAATCGTCATAATATCTACAAAAATGCTTAAAGTATTAAAACGAGTAAGCAGATAGGAGTCTAAAAATGTTTTTGATTTATGTGGCATGTCATGTGTATTTACCTACGTATTTATGTGATTGGTTATGATAAGGTGCTATATACAAAGCCTCGTGTAAAAAATATAGCAAACAAAATAAGTACGCGCCTACCTCTTATGAAAATGTGTACATTTACTAAGCTAGGATATCATTGAACCTTTATTCGACACGCGAAAACTGCCGTATGGTGTTGATCTTCCGTTGACAAGGGAAAAAATTGTTTTTTATTTAATTACTAGCTTTTGCCCGCGGCTTCGATCGCGTTAGAAAGAGACGAGTAGCCTATGTCACTCTCCATCCCTTCAACTATCTCCACTTTAAAAATCACGTCAATTCGTCGCTCAGTTTTGTCGTGAAAGACGGACAAACAAACAGACACACACACTTTTCCGTTTATAATATTAGTATGGTTTTTTTTTTATATACGTATTTGAATGACGCAGGTATTCACGATGTTGTTGCTTATATTAAGGTATCTAAGAAATCTTTAGGTTCCGTTCAAACTTTAATAATAATTTTCTGCCGTTTGATAAATTCGCTAAACTAATTCTGAACTGTATCTTATAATAAAACAAACCAATACTCAAAGATAAACGATGACGGTGACGCGAGAATACCGATGTGAACTAGTTCAAATAATATGACAGTGCAATGTCGCATTGTTTTGTGTGAATTTAGTATTACGATAATAATATCATGTGAGTATTTTGGTACTTGGGTATTTCTTTTACGTAGTTATGGATCATCATTGGCTATTATACCTACTTCTATTATTATTCTCTTTATTCATTTTAATTCTTAGGCTAGGCTTTTTTACAATATGATTATAAAAGTAAAATACAAAACCACATACAAAGCAATACAAAATATATAAACACATTATAAAAAAACCTAACCTAGGGTGCCGCCAGCAGCGGGGCAGGGCCCAAGCTGCCGGTGGTTAGGGCTACAGAGAGAGGAACCGTCGGACTATCCGCGCCGTGTCCAAGATCACCGCCTTCTGCATCTGACCCTTGATCCAACCACCTAGCGAGAGTCTCTCGAGATGTTGGTCGAGACTCTTCGCTATGAAACCGTTCGCTGAAACGACTATAGGGACAATGATCGTCGAATCAACATCCCACATGGCGGTTATCCCGTAAGCCAAGCTTCTATTATCGTTAAACCAGATATTATAAAACAAATGAACAAAAACGTAAGTAATTAACACCGTGGGCGCTAATAACCCATCATCATCCTCCTTGCGTTATCCCGGCATTTTCCACGGCTCATGGGAGCCTGGGGTCCGTTTTGACAACTAATCCCAAGATTTGGCGTAGTCACTAGTTTTACGAAAGCGACTGCCATCTGACCTTCCAACCCGAAGGGTAAATATGCCTTATTGGAATTAGTCCGGTTTCCTCACGATGTTTTCCTTCACCGAAAAGCGACTGCCAAAATATCAAATGGCGCTAATCAACCCGAAAATTTTTATTAAGCTTGTGTTGTGACGGGTTAATAATTTCACTACCTTTATGACTGGATAGCCCAAAAAACAGCGCTGGTAGCCTAGAGATAAGTACGTACGACTTTCGTTCCGGAGGTCGCGGGTTCGAACCCCGGCTCGCACCAATGAGTTTTTCGGAACTTACGTGCGAAATGTCATTTGATATTTGCCAGTCGCTTTTTGATGAAGGAAAACATCGTGAGGAAACCGGACTAATTCCACTAAGGATAGTTTGCCCTTCGGGTTTGGAAGGTCAGGTGGCAGTCGCTTTCGTAAAAACTAGTGCCTACGCCAAATCTTGGGATTAGTTGTCAAAGCGGACCCCAGGCTCCCATGAGCCGTGGCAAATGCCGGGATAACGCAAGGACGATGATGATGGCTGTATAGCCCAACGCGAGGGCGAATCCCACGTTTGTTACACTCGCGGCAGGTGGGCGCAAAAAAAAAACCGGCCAAGAGCGTGTCGGGCCCCGCTTAGTGTAGGGTTCCGTAGTTTTCCGTATTTTTCTCAAAAACTACTGAACCTATCAAGTTCAAAACAATTTTCCTAGAAAGTATTTATAAAGTTCTACTTTTGTAATTTTTGTCATATTTTTAAAACATATGGTTCAAAAGTTAGAGGGAGGGGGACACACTTTTTTTCCTTTAGGAGCGATTTTTTATTTTTGCACTTTGTTGGCGTGATTGATATACATATTGGTACCAAATTTCAGCTTTCTAGTGCTAACGGTTACTGAGATTATCCGCGGACGGACGGACGGACGGACGGACGGACGGACGGACAGACAGACAGACATGGCAAAACTATAAGGGTTCCTAGTTGACTACGGAACCCTAAAAAGGTGGGCGCAAAAGTTTTTAAAAAGTTCTTACTTTACTAAAAATACCAAGATCGACGCGTGTAAGAGTTCATACTCTTATCAAATGACATAAATAGTTGTCGACGTAAAGACGATGTAAACAAAGGTTTGGTGTAAGTAAATATTTTATATTAATACTAGAATGAAACTACTAGACGGTGAACAATCGGGGTGCGTAGCCGAATGGCACAAACGCTCACGAAACGCTCGTAGATATCTATCTCTATCGTTCTTGCGTATTAGCGCGACGAGCTAGACTACCTTTCGCGGCGTTTCGTTTTCGTTTCGCGTCGCAGAAATGCCATTCGGCTACGGCACCCTGATCTAATTAATGTATTTCGCCGTGAATACAAGTTAACTAATTTGTAAGTCGATGCTTAAAATAGAAGTCCCATTGTTAGGAACTTCAAAGGAAAGGAAAATTCCTTTTGAGTTTTAAGAACAATGTGATTAACTTGTTGAAACTGCGTAACATTTAATTATTTCTTATTTAATAACTTCCTTTTTTAAGCAATTACTCTAGTTACTTTTATTCATTGGTTACTTTTACTTTTACTTTTATTCATTGCAGCAGTCAATAAAATTCACTCAAGGCTCGGGAACCGGTATTTACTCCATACAAATATACTTCATCATCCTCCTTGCGTTATCCCGGCATTCGCCACGGCTCATGGCAATCTGACCTTCCAACCCGAAGGGTAACTAGGCTGGGGTCCGCTTTAATTATACAGACAATCTAATCCCAAGATTTGGTGTAGGCACGATGCCTAGTTTTCCTTACGATTCTGAAGTGACTGCAATCTGACCTTCCAACCCGAAGGGTAACTTCATCTGTTCATTTGTTCTTTATTGGAATTAGTCCGGTTTTGCATGACCAGACTAGCCTAGTACAAGTAAGTCAGGTCATTATTTAACAAATCCACAGCCAGTAAGGCTTTAAAACTATTAAGGTGCGATGGTACGAAAAGTGCATGTTTTACCGCCATGATCGATACTATATATTAGTCAAATTAATTATGTAAAATAGATGACATCTAGCGGCGGGCAGGTAATTACTGGTGTACAAAACACCATCTAATATTTGCTTGTAAATAACTTCACCCATCAATACATTTCATTTATTTTCAGGCAAGTATTATGCCATTTATGCCTTAAGTTAAGACTTACGTGAGCGGTGCATTCCAAACTAACCAACCGCTCAATATAATAATGATGATTGGCGTCGTTTAAATAGCAAATACATGGAACAAACTCACAGTTGGCTTCGTCACTGTAGGCTGTGAAGCTCCCCACATGCGCAAGAAGGCGTACAACTCGTGAGAGGTTAACATGACACACCCTATGCGTGATCATAGCCACCTTCCAACACAGCACAAGCTCTTGTTAAGAAGCTCTGTAACATACATGGGAAATACTAAGTTCCTTAATGTAACGAGAACGTGATAATTTTTCCTTGGAACTAAGCCAGTAGGTGATAGAATCAGTACAACACAACTGTCGTTCAAGTAACATGATAAGGTTACGAGAAATTAATTTACAATTGGCATAGTAGGTGCTCTCAATTACAGATCCGGCTTACATAGCCGTTAAATAATTTAGTAATAAACAATGACAATCAAGACATTACAAAATATTGTCATGTATTTTTTTTTTTTTTTTTTTCATGAATATATATTAAGCAGAATACATGGCTGTTCCTTGGCAGGACCTTTAACAACCGCTGATTATTTTTTTCTATCAACATGATAAAATTAATAAATGGTAATAATCAATGTGTACTAGCCACCAATTTTGCTATAAGACAACACACATTACCATATCAAATCTTCATACGAAAGCCACGGTGATACGGCTTCTTTCGTGGCTGTCAGCGCAACGACCGCAGAAGTTGGCCCTTCATGACAAGGTTGTCGCGCAGCCTGTAGCATGCATTCGTTCAGCTAGGCATTCCGAACAGTTGCTCTCTCCGCTCTATTGGAAACCGTAATTTCACCAGCGAATGTATGCATGTAAGTGACCCTTTCAAGGTAACCTTGAGATCATTACTCTTTAAGGTCATAAAACATGCTTTTGACAAACAAGGTCTCAAGCTAACCTCTTAAGGATATACCTCTTAAGGACTATATAACACATGATGGCATCTCTGAAGACCTTCATCACAAATAACAGAAGCAGAACAATCCTCTTAAGGATAGACTATATAGCACATGATGGCGTCTGTAAGACCTACATCACAAATAACAGAAGCAGACCAATCCTCTTAAGGATAGTCTATATAACACATGATGGCGTCTGTAAGACCTACATCACAGATAACAGAACAGAACTAGCCTCGTAAGGGTAGTCTATATAACATATGATGGCGTCTGTGAAGACCTACATCACAATAACAGAAACAGAACAATCCTCTTAAGGAAAGTCTATGTAACACATGATGGCGTCTATGAAGACCTACATCACAAATAACAGAAACAGAACAATCCTCTTAAGGAAAGCCTATATAACACATGATGGCGTCTCTGAAGACCTTCATCACAAATAACAGAAACAGAACAATCCTCTTAAGGAAAGTCTATGTAACACATGATGGCGTCTGTAAAGACCTACATCACAAATAACAAAAACAGACCAATCCTCTTAAGGATAGTCTATATAACACATGATGGCGTCTGTAAAGACCTACATCACAAATAACAGAAACAGACCAATCCTCTTAAGGATAGTCTATATAACACATGATGGCGTCTCTAAAGACCTACATCACAAATAACAGAAACAGACCAATCCTCTTAAGGATAGTCTATATAACACATGATGGCGTCTGTAAAGACCTACATCACAAATAACAAAAACAGACCAATCCTCTTAAGGATAGTCTATATAACACATGATGGCGTCTGTAAAGACCTACACCACAAATAACAAAAACAGACCAATCCTCTTAAGGATAGTCTATATAACACATGATGGCGTCTGTAAAGACCTACATCACAAATAACAAAAACAGACCAATCCTCTTAAGGATAGTCTATATAACACATGATGGCGTCTGTAAAGACCTACATCACAAATAACAAAAACAGACCAATCCTCTTAAGGATAGTCTATATAACACATGATGGCGTCTGTAAAGACCTACACCACAAATAACAAAAACAGACCAATCCTCTTAAGGATAGTCTATATAACACATGATGGCGTCTGTAAAGACCTACATCACAAATAACAAAAACAGACCAATCCTCTTAAGGATAGTCTATATAACACATGATGGCGTCTGTAAAGACCTACACCACAAATAACAAAAACAGACCAATCCTCTTAAGGATAGTCTATATAACACATGATGGCGTCTGTAAAGACCTACATCACAATAATAGGTCTTATGCACATGGTCCGCCTCCTTAGGCCTGCATTGCATAAACAGAACTACTTATAATAATAATAATAATATAATATAAGCCTTTTATTCAGACAAATTGTTTTGTACAAATTACTTACATTTCTTTTACAGTTTATAAAATTTTAGTTTTACATTTAATATTCATACTTTGGTTTCAGACAACATCGGTTTGGTCTGTTTGCCGTTTGGCAAAGGCCTCTTCCATCCCTTTCCATTTTTCCCTATCTCTCGCCAATCTGGTCCAGAGTCTCCCCGCGAACTTTACTATTTCATCTTCCCATCTCATTTTTGGTGGTCCTTGCTTTCTTTTTCGGCCTTTTAGGAACCACCATATGATTCTTTTGCTCCACTTTTCTTTGCTCCTGATCATATGTCCAGTCCACCTCCATTTTAATGTTTTAACTTTAATGGTCACATCTTCCACGCGTGTTTTTGATCTGATAAGCTTATTTCTTATCCTGTCTTTTAGTTTGACTCCAATCATGCTTCTTTCCATGGCAAACAGAACTACTTAAGAAACAATAATCAAAGTGCTAAATGTATAGCAGACATTAAAGTAATCATTATAATTATGACTCACACTTTAAGTGACGGAAATCACTTCATTTGTGGATATCACATTAATTACACTACCATGGATACCACAAGATTCAGGTACAATGTGCTTATCAGGAAACCCTGTGAACAGAATATATTATTAACATCATGTAAAGGCAACACAACTCGGTTCTTAATCCGGCGTGTATATATGCAATGGAAACTCAGTTCTTAATCTGAAAGTAATAAGACAAAACACAACTCGGTTCTCAATCCGGCGTGCATATATGTAATGACAACTCAGTTCTTAATCTGAGACTAATAAGACAAAACACAACTCGGTTCTCAATCCGGTGTGCATATATGTAATGACAACTCAGTTCTTAATCTGAGACTAATAAGACAAAACACAACTCGGTTCTCAACCCGGCGTGCAACTTGTCTTATTTTTCCCGTGCCCCTAAGGTAACACGCTTACTATATATACCATTATTGAAACACATTCCAGTCAAGCAAGAATAATCATATGGCACTTGGCTTGACTTATCGAGGTTTCACTACATTCAAATAATGTAATATTTTATCTATCATTGTTCACTTACCAAATGGTTCTTGACAAAGGTATTTATATATCATCATCAGGCATGGTGCATAAGCTTAATAATTAAACCATCAAGCTTGCCAGACACACTAGAGAGGTGCTCCAGCTGTAGGTATATGTGCAATTTAAAGCACAACATTATCCATATAGCTGCCACCTGCACAACTACATAATTTTGTTAGTTGTGTTAATACTATGCATATGCAAGAATACTTAGTACAGGTGATTGAGTTTTTATAACAAAATATCATTATTTTTGATTCTTGCAAAAGTCACAAAACATGTAAAATATATATATTCTTGTGAAATCAAGAAGCAATAGAAGTGTATAGTTATTTTTATATTTCAAGGAACAGAACATATTAAAAGAAGACAATACTTGTCAACTTCAAACGGTAACCTGTTTGTCATGCTTCGGTTCGGAAACATTCCTTCGCAGTGAAGTGGTTAAAATTATTAGAAGCTCCAATTAAGTTATTTACCTCAGATTATTGCACATCTTTTAAAAACTTAACTGATTGGCATGTTTCAAGCCCAATTCCAAATCAAACTGATTTGTTGTAACAGACAAGTATAGCATGTAGACCGTTAAAGTCCATCGGGTCTATAAATATCAAAATCTCTTACCATTAGCTATGACAAATTTTACCAGTGTCATAAATAGTTCAATAGATATCCAGTTTGGTGTTTCCAGCTTTTAGCAAGATTTAACCTCAGGAACTTCTGGAATCATGCCTTATCAATGCAAGTATTTTCAACTTATGGTCAATAGTCTCCGGATTACCGGCAGGCAACTACTGTAATCAATAAATTAATCTGGAAAGGAATGTAATTTAAAGAACAAATTATATCACTGTCAATGCATTAAATGGACACTGGACTATGTCATGATAATAAATGTTCCAAGTGTCTGTCTAGGTAATATATTTGTCTTTGGTTCAATTTAGAACATGATTACATTGATTACATTTCTTGTCAAAAATGTTTGCAATGCTAAACCAGCATTATTATAAACAAAACAGCATCAACAATACACTATACTTCAGTGCTATGCCCTTAATTTTAACACACATTATGGTTTTACAAAGATGCATAATTAACCTCATCAAAATATTATTATGTTAATATTATTATTATTTTATCAACATTTTTGATGAATTTGTGCCATGTAATATAGCAACATGTTTCCTCATTTATAAAAATGCAAGATCATACAGAGTTTATATGCATAAGAATGTCACTAAGACAGATTTCAAAATACAGTCCCCGGTAAAGTGACAAAACTTATAGTAACAAAAGAGTTGTCAAAGTTTTCTTATGCTTATTTACTCATCCATTATACTAACCTGTAGTGAATTTAAAATGTATTTACTGTCAGCATACTTACATAAGCCAGATGCAATGGCACAATATTATTGAGTAGGATAAATACCTTATTCCATGTCATTCCGGACAAACTTATTTTTAATATGACAAATAGGGCAAGATAATGATCATCTCTCTTTGTAGATCATAAAACCCATAAAGTCACATGTTATAAGGAATCATTTAGGTGCCATTTAGATTGAAACTTATCTTATATTCTGTTTCACTGTGACACCGTGACAATTGTCAATATATCACAAGTAGGTTCAATATGTATTAAGTATTCTGAAACATATCTGGAAGCACAAAAACACAACACACAAGTGAGCTAATGATTATTCACTACTGCAGCCCCTCTATATATACTGGTAATACTCTTTGCCCGGAGCAATTGTGAATGACAACTTGGATGTGGTTAGCATCTCACCGTCCATGACTTACTGTGGTATTTATTGTGATACATTTTGTGAGTATATAAAAGTATCAGTATCTTCAACATGTACATAACTAAGTTGATCTGAAAGAAAGAAACACAACACAGGCTACTATAGTGGATGTTGATAATTTCAGCCCCAGAGCACTGTGTTTGGATCACTTTTACTTCCGATTTCACACTCATTATGATCAAATATTACTCCAAAGTGTGAATATCTCGTAAACTGCAATGGATACTTTTAACTGTAGTATATGGTGCTAGTGTCTTTACTCGTCGAATCAGATCGACTGGTGTTAATTAAATACTGTTGCACAACAATAAAAGATTACGAGCGCGGCGCGAGAATGACATTGTCAATTTCGGACAAATTTCATAGTACGGGCGTATATGGGTAACTTAATATCGCGCTTCTGAAACTGTTAGAGTAAAAGCACCAGGATACCACTATTAATTATACAGTTTATTAAACGGAATCTCAAAATACAAGTTCAATGACAAGCTATCTTCAAGTGACGCTCTGAGTCCGTCTGACGCCCAGTTGACAGCGATGCCTAGGGATGGGGACCAGCGACTAGTGATGTCCTTACAGTCCGGTTTCCTCACGATGTTTTCCTTCACCAAAAAACGAATGGCAAATATCAAATGAAATTTTGCACATAAATTCCGAAAATCTCATTGGTGTGAGCCGGGGTTCGAACCCGCGACCTCCGGAACGAAAGTCGCACGTACTTACCGCTAGGCTACCAGCGCTTCCATACAAATATACTTATCGGTAGGTATATATTTTATTCGTTCTGATCCTTTGGTTCATTATTTTGTTTTTAATTAGATAATCTAAGAAGTCATTAATATTACGTAAATTGATTGAATCCAACATAAAAAGCATTCAATTATATTTAAAAAACCGGCCAAGTGCGAGTTATACTCGCGTTGTAAGGGTTCCGTACACTACAAGAAGGGCTTAAGCGCCTCCTTTTAGTAGGAACTTAAGTCATTTTTGCGAATAATCAATATTTTGAACAAAACGAGACAGAAATGAGTTTATATGTAATATTCAAAAGCGCTCACACAATTTCAACAGATTTGGTAACTCCTAGCAACGGCAGTAAATGAAATTCGTAATTTGAGTTTTTTTTTTTAATTCCGACTTGCGCTTTACTGTAGATTTCTAATAGGTCTTCCTGTAATCTATGGATTGAAAACTATATGTCGTGTTAATTTTTTGAAAATTTTACACTTAGTAGTTTCGGAGATAAGGGGGGGATGGTCATTTTTTTGCCTATTTTCTTAAATAACTTGAAAATTACCTTACTAAAAATTATTAAAAAAATATTTTTGAAATACTTATAAAAACCTCTTTCATTTAATATGTAACACCAATATAGTTCTAGAAACTTTGATTTTTAATTTTCTTTAACCCCCCAAAAGTGGCCCCTATAATTAAATTTTCTTAATTTAAATTACATGTCCGTCTTTAGGGTCACAGGTTTACATTATGCGTGCTAAATATCAAGTTAATCGGTTCAGTAGTTTCGGAGAAAATTGACTGTGACAGCGGACAGACAGACGCACGAGTGATCCTATAAGGGTTCCGTTTTTCCTTTTTGAGGTACGGAATCCTAAATAAGGGTTCCGTTTTTCCTTTTTGAGGTACGGAACCCTAAATAAGGGTTCATTTTTCCTTTTTGAGGTACGGAACCCTAAATAAGGGTTCATTTTTCCTTTTTGAGGTACGGAACCCTAAAAATGCCTGTTTCGGGGTTTATCCCTTCTTCTTTACCTATGTTTACCTTGCCGCAGTGGCAATTGGGAAGGAATCAATATGAAATACATTCAGCACCGTGTTTTGTTTCATTTCCGATAAAATATTTCAGGGAAAATTCTTTAGGTCAAACACAATTTATTTCTTTAAGAAACTGTCTTAACTATGTTATTGAGTTATTATTATTTCGTACCTATATGAACCTATATCTCGCACCTATATAATATATATATTTGTATTATCCAAAACATTTTTTTATAAATATCTGCGATCGTGACTCATTATTATTAATAACCATCCGGATTGTACATACAATAAGGGCCCATTTAGACGGTACGAGAACTCGCATACGAGTTTTATTACATTGCGGTATTTGATGGCTGTGCAAAATTGTATGCAACCTCAACAGCCCGCAATGTAACTAAAATCGCATGCGAGTTCGCACGCCGTCTACTTAAATCAGGCCTAAGGGTGGCTCTGGCGTTATTATTTCTTAATATTTCATCACTTGTCAGGCGTCATTTGTGACTGGCATCAATTTAATAAGAGCTCGTAACCGTTTTACAGTCAAGTGTAAAAATATGGGTGCGTACAACTTATCAAAAATATGTCCCATAGCACTTTATGTCGGCGGAATAAGGTCTCGGTACATATTTTTGAGCGGATAAAATCGATACGTATTTTTGCACTTGACTGTACATCATGGTTATGGAATACCTACATCATTATAAAATGTATATTATAATAAGTATCAAGTGCCTTCATAGTAGTACTATTAAATTTTTATGGTTACTGAATACCTACACATATCAAGTGCTTTCACATTAGTAGTACTATTACTATTATTGAATTTTATTAATATTTATTATAAGTATAATACTTATAAGTTAACAATTACCTACGAAGCTTTCATATATTATCACGTAGATAAATGTAAAGTAAATTTTCAATAAGTACAGATAATGTGTTTTTACACACTAAGGTAAAATACCCCATAATGGACGGTGATGCCATTATGGACAAAAAAACACAAATCCTTAAAAATAAGTATCTAAAATAAGTTTCTAAAAACTGACGGCTATGTACCATAAACTAGAGTTATAGAGCTGTTTCATTTTGAAGTTATAATTCATTCGGTTATTTTTGAAGGATTTGGCGACATGATAAAATTCACCAGTTTACTGAAAAAAATATCAAGACGAATTCTTAGTAACGTTGCTAAGAGAGTTGAGTTCATGTATAAAATAATAATAAAATAACGCACGGTGTAATCTTGAATACGTTTTACTTACTGCATTAACCCATTAACGGCTGATTTTTTTTCATGTCGCCGATTTTGATAATTTTTAAATATATTACTATATTTCTCTCCAGGATCAGAGACCGAAAGTTAAAATTTAAATCGGACCAATAGTTTTGGAGAAAAATACTGATGCCATATGGCACCTCTAGCCTTGTACCGTGTCAACAATTACAAGTTGTTATTTTTTAAATATTTATGTAACTTGTAAGTTTTACGTACATTAAGGATAAAGGCCTAAATCGTACTGGCAACTACGTTATCTGGATTGTTTTTTACACTATTATAAGACCCATCTAGGAGGTACACCCTCAGCGCATGGTACCAGAAAATGACTGATTATTTAGGTAGATTCCAGACATAGCCAACTGCTTTATATTGATCTCACTAATTTTGTTCTAAACCGTTTGTGAAACAGTCTGAATATATCTGTATATTATTAGTAACCACTAAGTGACCAAAATCTTCATCACAATGTAGAATTGACATCCTAATTGTTCTATAATGGCTAAAAACGAGGTATATGAAGCTCCGGTGTAAGGTTATACTATATGAAGCTTTTAATTAAATTGATACCGGTATTGAGATTTCTTAGCTGTAAAAAGCATCATCCTACCACGCCATCATCCTATCTTAATCTCAACCAGTGTTGTTAGAAATTAATTTATAACCAAGTGGGTTAAACCTTGATATACTGTATGGGAAAGAGGACCAACATAGATGTTATAACTCAAAACCTTACTTTTCTTGAAGCAATTTCACTAGATATGTTGAAATAGGACAATAATAGTCTAAAACTAATCAAAACGATAAAACATAAGAGGAATTAAAACATAATACACGTAATATTATATCATTTGAAAAGACAACATACTCGGCTACTGATGCCGTACGGCATCGGCAAATTTTGCCGTGCTATACACGGAAAGTGAAATTAAAATTTAATAGTTTTTGAGTACCATCGGATCAATAATATATACCAAAATAGAATAAAATGCATTTAATTTATACTTTACTAGAAATAAAACCATTTTTGACCATTTTCCTTAGACCGAACATGAAAAATTTGCCCATTTTTAGATACTATATTTTTGGGTACTCGAAATTAGTAGATATAATCCAAATTGCTACAACATATGTGGTTATAGTGATAACTGGTACCCTTAGGTATCTAATTCATCAAAAATCTGTTTAGTTTTTCAATAATTGTAACCTTAGACAGCGAAATACTAAGCACAGGAAAAGCGATGCCGTATGGCACCGCTAGCCGTTAATGGGTTAAGCATGAGATAAGGTATAAAACATACTAGTTTGTTGCTCCAAAGATATAAAGAAATGACGTTATTTTGCGAGTGTCCATTACTGGACCCGAAAAACTGCGTACCTCCTATTATGGACAAGGAACAATTTACAAAACCAAAATTTACAAGAAACAATCCTATGTTAAAATAACCCAAACTAATTATATTTATGGTGTATAAAATTGACTCATTGCGTATCAGTTGGCTTTAAAAGTAAAATTTAAACTTATTTCACTGTCCATAATGGGGGATCCATTACTGGAGAACTGCCGTCCATAATTGGAGAAAAAACACCTAGTTTTAATTTGTTAACTATGAAGAAACCAATAGGAGTATCTATTCTGCAATACGCTTGAAATGTAAAAGAAGGATAGGACATTCAAGATTTAACACGCTCAGCCGTACAATTTTTACATTTATCAGTGAAATATCATAAACAGGCGAATTTTTTTCTTAAACTGTCCATGATTGGGTCCGTCACCTTAGTGCAAGAAGTGGTTCATTGTATATGTCGCAGTAAGATAGATAAAGCCGTTATATAGTCATAACCCTAGGGATATAATTATATGTCGTAACATAGTTAAACGAAAGCGATTTATTGCTATCTTACTAGGAATATAACTATAATACGTTACTAGTTTAGTCAAATAGTTATATGACTGGATTCAGTTTAGTGAAATGATTGTAGACAGGAGTGCGGCGGTGCGGCGGAGGTATAGTTATAACCCTAGGGATATAATTATATGCGTTAAACAAACAAACCACAGTGAAGAATTGTTTAGGGCAAGAATTTGTTAATTATTTCCAATTCAATGTGCTTATTCTCTCTAAGCACACAGACGGATGGACAGAGTCGCGACATAAGGGTTCCTTTTGATTTTTTTTTGGCATAGAACTATAAAGAACCGGGACACCCGGTTCCAGTCCCACTTAGAGACGTATTATAATTATATCCCTAGACTAAGTTTAATCCAGTGATATAATTATAGAACTAAACTATTACCGTATTATAATTATATTCCTAGTAAGATGGTTATGAATCGCTTTTGTTTAGCTATGTTACGGCATATAATTATATCTCTAGGGTTATAACTATACCTCTGCCGCACCGCCACAGTCCTGCCTACAATCATTTCACTAGACTGAATCCAGTCATATAACTATTTGACTAAACTAGTAACGTATTATAGTTATATTCCTAGTAAGATAGCAATTAATCGCTTTCGTTTAACTATGTTACGACGTATAATTATATTCCTAGCGTAATAACTATATAACGGTTTTATCTATCTTACTGCGACATATATGTCAGGTCGAAACCGGAGGGCCATATTCTGTACTAAAACGTCGTACGATACACGTGCAAAATATAGTGAAATGATAGTGTCGATTTAAAACACTCCGGTCGTGTTTTAATTTATCGCCACTCGTTTCGAACTTCCTTTTTTACGCACTTGTGTCGTAATGTACTATTTCAGTACATAACTACATATGGTGCTTTATGTCCGCACCGCACTAGTGCGCAGTGGTTCATTTCTTCAGGTCGAAACTTCAGAGGGCCAGAGGTACTGAAAAACGTCGTAGGTACGATACGCGTGCGAAAAGGAAATTCGTAACTAGTGTCGATT
This sequence comes from Leguminivora glycinivorella, assembly GCF_023078275.1. Classification (NCBI taxonomy): domain Eukaryota; kingdom Metazoa; phylum Arthropoda; class Insecta; order Lepidoptera; family Tortricidae; genus Leguminivora; species Leguminivora glycinivorella. The sequence goes on along the minus strand of NC_062980.1, from coordinate 16,175,179 downwards.
TAAAACGCTCCCTTCGGTCTTCACTCTTTTCCGCACTTGTATCGTAATTTAGGTACTATTTTGTTTGAGAGCATATTTTGGCATAATTCAACGAGACAAATAATGATCTTTAACCGTACCAGTGTATACGGTGAAATAAGATCACGCTATCATTCCAACTCACCCATATTCTCACCGGCCATAGCTATCACAAAACGTACCCCCATCGTTTTAAAATCACCCCCAATGACCTATTCCAATGCGACCAAACCACTCCACAATCCATAGACCATCTCCTCAGATATTACCCTTTTATGAACCCACGTCTCGACCACGAAATCATCTGCATGCATACTAGTACGAAAAAAAAAGAACTGATTAATTGAATTCAGCAGCCCGTATCATTCGCGGCGACTGGACTCAAAAGTTACAGATAATATTTAAAAAAAAAGTGTATGCGGTCCCTATCCAATAAAGTAGTAGGGTATGGAATGGACAAAGTCGAAATGCTACAAACAAACGTGCAAAATAATGAAATTCGAAACACCAACGCAATATTAGTTGTATTTTGCATTTAGTACCAAAGTTTCCTATCTTGTTGTCATTAAAACTTTACGTGGTTTCGCAATTGTTTCTCAATTCATAAGGGGCATCCCACTCGCGGCTTTCGAGCTTCGGAGTATCAAAGCATATAATATTAGAGCGGACAAGCCGCCGGCGGACGTATTTGTCAGCTCATTGAGCAAACGGTTGTCACTGTTTTGTTTCATTCAGGATTCTGTGTTCGCCCTAACCGTAAAAACGTAATTTTGCCATATTCCTATACTGCTAAGTACATACATAGAAGTACATACATGTATATACCTACCAGGTATCATCCCCACCTACGGACATTTTAATATAGATACCCCTATTATTCTAGAGACTCCCTGACATTGCAATAAAAATAATTGTCAATTAAATGAGACGCTCGGTGGCTGCACAACACCAGACAGCGTGAATTATGTTCAAACCACAGAGTAAAACAGCGTGTTCTTTATTATTTATAAAGTAATAACTATTTTTGACACCTGCGAAACAAGTAGTAGTCATGCTAGGCTTGTTTGCAGCGATTTTGATTAGTTTTGATATTTTTGTCAGTCTCGCTGATTTTTAGAATGATTTTAAATGGCAACTTTTATCAACCAAATCGGGGAAATATTGCAAAAAGGCCAGGTCAGAAGTACTCGAAACCGACGAACGTCTATGAGATCTATTGGACCAGTAGGCCTAGCACATGTTGGCCGCGGGAGTATGTCGCTGCGAGATAGACTACCCGTCCTTATGTCATTAATACAGTTAGAAGAAGACGTGGCATCTATCTCGCGGCGACATACTCCCGCGGCCATCATGTGCTAGGCCTACAGATGACTCATTGGACTTATTTACAACTCCTGAACCGAAATTTTTAGCCACAGACGGGCGTTACCTCGAGGCTATAGTCGCCGCGAGCACTATTAGTAGGTACTGCTTCGGTTAGCGAATATAAAACTATTAAATCGCGTATAATTTTAAAATACATCCCGACGTTTCGAACTCTTTACAGCGTTTCCAGTCCAAGTCACCCGTTGACCACGAACGCTTATTATTTTAAATGTTTTATTTAAATTATGACTGTTTTGTTAATTAATTATTTTTATGTCTTTCGTTTATCTCGGGACCATGGGGTCCCGGACATTTGGAAGGCGTGCGTGGGGCCGAAGCCAACAGCGCAGAGGCCCTTTAAGACAATTTAATCTAAAAGGTGATGTGACACCAACCGACGATTATCCCTGTATGCACTATAGTAATGCACCCAAGGACAAGCCCCGGTTAGTGTAAAACTATTGCAATGAAATGAAACAAAATATACTGGGCTATTGGGTTGAGATGTTAATGTGCTAGTGACCGGTCTATGGAAAGGTCTATGGCACCTGCCTTGATCATATGTTTTAAAAACACGAAAAAATAGGCAGACGGTGACTCGCCAACTCACTACATGGGTCCCCGAAAACGGCCGCTCGCACGGAGCGACAAGGGGACAACATAGTGTGAGCGGCTCAGGGTTTGGAGAGGTGTGCGCCGCTTTCTACCCAGTCTGTACGAAACAGCCACTGTGCCAACTCGCGTCTTATGCATATTTCACTTCCACCCTGCACGCATATAGCTCTGGCACCCCACTCTGGACGGCCGGTTAAGGCAAGCTAGAGGTGACAGTCCTGAGGCCCAGTGTTCACTCCGGCCAGCCAGTGAAGGCAAGCCGGAGGGAGGGGCCTGACCGACTCTCGGGGGCATGGGACCCAAGGGACGCCACTTCCCATTCAGCTCGCCAGAAGCTGCCCTCGCCACAATTATTTTTATTATTATGTTCCTATGTGTATTGTATTGGTGTATACTGTAAGTGACATTGTATTAATAACTAAATAAAAAAAATGAAATGAGAAACGTTATGAAAGTCTGTGAAGCCCAAGTGGTTTGTCGGGATCTTAATAAATAATAATAATATATTGTGCCTAAGAATCTGGCTACGCTGCTGTAAGTTACAATATTCACGTATCATAAACTCCACGTCAGTATTAACTTAATCTTGTGTGATAGTAAATGGGCCAAATGGACTTAATTGAAACGGAAATTACTGAAATGGCTTGAAAAATTCTGTTACAAACACAGACAGGTAAATAATGAAGACATTTAATTATATTGATTATTTTTACGTCGAGTCTGGCGTAGTCGGTACACTGAGAGAAAATACAACCAGTTTTCATGTTCGTTCAACAAGTTTTTTGGTTAAAATAGCGCCTACGTGCTCTTTGGTTCAAACAACAAGCTACTTGTCATTTGAATCGGCAATATATTTGAATCAACAAGTCGATTTTATAAAAACAACCTGACACATATTGTTTTAAACATACGTTTGGCTGATTCAAACGGATAAACCGCAACAAGTCGAACTTGTTAAATTCTCAATGCAAATTTCTCTCAGTGTAGGTCCGAATCCCAGTAAGGACATTAAATGTGAAAATTTTAGTTTGTGAGATGAACACAGGTCATCAAAAGTGAGTTCAAGTCTTACCCCATTTTCTAAGCTTCTGAAGACTTTTTGCTACTTTTTATTTAATTTCCTTTACAGAATCGCTTGATCCATATATTTGATATTTAAAGTGCAATTTCTCATTTTAATAGTAGTAAACAATGATCGAAAACGTAACAGATAATAGCGTTGCTTATTATAATACTTCTATTTGAAATTGAGATGTTACTTTGGGTTCATTTTCTTTGTACATTCGACCAAAATTGTGGTTACCACCCTACGGTTGAGGTTCGTTTGAACACTTTGAACGTATTGAGTCATGAGACAACAAGATCGATTTTCCCTTGCAATAATATTATGTCAATGGAAATTGCTCTCTCTATATATGATACTTGCGTCATGCCATGTGTCAAGTCAACCTTAGCGATCGTTAGAGCTCGCAGAAACTTTTGTCAAAAGTGGTAGACCACTTTCTTGGCCGACTGGGACCTGGATGTCCGAATCGTATTTGACGTTAATGGCTGAAGATGAATGTAATTTTTTAGATGATTATAAAATCGTTCATGGATTTTATATCTTTAATCCATACTATACTAATATTATAAATGGGAAAGTGTTTGTTTGTCCGTCTTTCACGGCAAAACGGAGCGACGAATTAACGTGAAGTGGAGATAGTTGCAGAGATGGAGAGTGACATAAGGCTACTTTTTGTCTTTATCTAACGCGAGCGAAGCCGCGGGAAAAAGCTAGTTAACAATAATGTGAATCGCCATTTCCACAACTTCATAATATGAACAGTTTCCATAATTTACTCGTCTCTGTTGCAAAACAAGAACTAGAAGAACTTTTAATTAAACTATGTGCGGTGCTAGACTTCAGAGCAAAGGGATGACAACAGTTTTTCCGAATAAAATACAGAGTGTAACAAAAATGGTGGTGATCCGTTTAAGGGCCTACTCAGTATCGTAGGTATTGTTATCAGGAAAAAGTAGAAGAAAATTTTTTTTTCGCTAAAAAAATTTTCACTTTTGTATGAGCCGGGCCGCGCGAATCGGTCGAATCTCCATACAAAGATAAAAAACTTTTTTGCGAAAAAAAATTTTTATCCTACTTTTTCCTGATGAGAATACGATACTGAATACGCCCTTAAACGGATCACCACCATTTTTGTTACACCCTGTAGGTAATATTCAGCTTAGCAAAAAAATAGTCGAAACTAAAAAGTGGCAACATGGTAGTGCCTTCGCATTTTCTCGCACATATTGACGTGAAAGGGCCTCGACGATGTTGCTACTTTTTAATTTCGACTCTTTTTTGATAGGTACCGTAAACCGTCCCTTCCTTACCAGAGATTTAATTCTCTAGCGATGTTGAAAGTTCATCACATTTAGAACCTCAGTTTCGACAATTTATATGTTAAAATTGTTATTATGTTAATAGTTATTTGTTATACAAGGGGGCAAAGTTGTATTTTAACGCCGAGTGTGGAATTGAAAAACGAGTAAGTGAAAGGATTCTATAGTTGAACCACGAGCAAAGCGAGTGGTTCGAGAATAGAATCCTGAACTTGCGAGTATTTTAACACACAAGAAGTAATATACATTTGCACCCGAGTGTAACACAAAACTTTTCCCCTCACTATAAATAGCGAGGAAACTACAACGCAAAAAATGCGTTTATCACTGCTTCCAGTAGTTTCACAGGTGGTAAATCATCTTTATTAGTAGATTCACCTACTTTTATCAATTTTAAAGCAGTTAATTTGACTTTATTCAAGGTCAAATTACTTTACCGACTAGTGGATAAAATGCGTTTTTACCCGCTGGTATTAAAGGACTGTCTTTTACGGTACCTGTTATATTGTTTTTGGTATTACTAGCTGTAAATAGGTGTCAGGAGCGAGGCGTGAAGATTTTCATTAGTAAAGCCGGAGGGGTTTTTGGGATCTGTTTTGTATGGACTTCTACAGACACTGCAGAATTTTAGGGAACCCGTTGGGAATCGAGTTGTATCGACGCAACGCCACTGATAGGTATACAATTAGTGAAAAACAATCTTCAATTTTAACGCCAACGCTCAAACAGTGTCTTGAGTGACCTGCAAAGTCAACGCCATCAATTAAAAGTTTTCTGCAAAAGCTTTGAGCGCCTTATTTGTCCCCGAGTGTACCTGAAATATCGTGATAATTACTTTCCCGCTTCCGCGTCCCAGAGTTGGCAAACCCTGATACCGATGTTCATTAAATTGTGGAAATAGGCCATTTTTTTTTTCAAAGTTGTTCACCCCACTTTTTTTGTAACATGCATATTTTTTACGCGATTCATACTCAGAATCGCGAGGTCTTTCGATCCTAATAGGAGAAAAAAAATGTCCCAAGATTTCCATACATTTTTCAAACCTTCCATTCCGTTACCGCCATACAAAATGTATGAAAAAATGGTAACGGAATGGGAAAAAAATCTTGGGACACTTTTTTTCTCCTATTAGGATTGAAAGAGCTCGCGATTCTGAGTGGGAACCACATAAAAATTTCCAAATCCAAAAAAGCGTGGGGTGGACAACTTTGAAAAAAATGGCCCAAATATTGTTGATTTTGGGTTCCGTACCTCTAAAAACGAGCCGTCATTAGTTATGTCCTTATATATATGGTCATTCGGGCAGTGTGTCTGACAGTCTATGTACTTACTTCCCATCTTTCTTGCTACGAAAGTTACGAAACAATTGTGTTACAAGTTATGTTTCATCCTGTGATTCAAGGATGGACATGTAAAGTAAATAATGAAAATAAGAACAAAATTAGGTAAAAAAGTAAGACGGCTAAGACTACAGTACATACCTAAACCTTAATCATTGATATTGTGTATATAATATTGTCTTCCGTCAGTGCGATAGTTACTCACGAAATAAATTTATGGAATCAGGTTATATCGCGTATAATACTAATGATTTCTATATTGTACGCCTCTCTGAGGCATGCAGACTCTTGTACATACATAATTATAGTAACATCTCTGAAACTCATGCCCAACAATGAATATTTTGATTGATTGATTGATTGACTGATTGATTATCTGAGTAAAGGGACCTTATTGTCGATGGCGCTTACGGCGTTATGCGATGTTCGTGTATAAATACAACGCCGCGGGACGTAAGCGCCATCGACAATAACTAACCTACCTATAGACAAAGAGGATCGAGTATTATAGAGAGTTATTGTCAAAGTAAAATGTGTAATCACAGTGCATAGACTGCCATCTCTCGACACAAGCTTAAAACTTTTGAACCTCAGTTTTGACAATTTGGCCCATATTCTTAGCTTGATATGTTTTAAAATGTCAAATATTAATATTAGCGCCATCTAGCCGAGCGTACCCCAAAGGTGTATCGCCATCTAGCTCACCGTACCTTTTTCTGTATGGTTTTGGGGTACGGTTTTTTCTTAGACTTTATCGGTCTTTACGAAGTTATATAGGTCTTTGCTATAGATAACGCCACATTTTATACTCAAAGGTTAGCAAGGGCGTGTACTTGACACGCCCTACCTGATAAGCAGTCGATGTACAGTTCATATAACTGCAGGTATTACTGACATAATTTATTTTGTTTATAGTGCGTCTGGGTTTGGTTTACATATTATTACCTATTTAATTTTATACTTGGTCACTACACTTTCTTTTAGATTTCTTATTTTTAGAATCATCAGCTTTTTATCTTCATAGGCATACCAATTTTATATTTGTTTAGAAGACAACTAAGGGCCACTTGCACCGACGAAAGTGGAGGGTTAACCCACCATTTTGTATGGAATTCGACAGTTAACAGCCCACTAATCCAGAGTTAAGTGGTTGGCGCAAGTGGGCCTAACAGAGATCATATGTGAGTGTGTGTAGTAAAACGTCCCACTTGGTCGGTTGCCATTAAGGCCAGATTTCCTTGTCTCTTTATATGAATAAACTGACAAAACGGCTTTATAGCAATAAAAAAGTGGGTCGTTTTTCCGTGCACACTCACATTTCACTGTGTAGTGCTTATCTTGTTTCGTTCTCGTGTTTTGTATTTAATACAATGTAATGTAACAAAATAGGTAAGTCATACATACTTACATACATATTATACTTTTATACTTAAATAATAAATATGGCCCACTCTATTAACATAAACTAGTGTGGTCGAGAAATAGCACCATTTAAATATCATTTCGATTACAATGTACTTTCCAATCCGTTTTATTACTAACGCAACGTTTAAACTTTCAGTGTTTTCAGCGACATCTATCACCGTTTCCTAACATCATGAACATAGGCCGCTCTCTATTTACGACGCTTATATTTTCAGGACGTCGTATTTTATGCTATCAAGAAAGTTACGACCACTGCGCCACCTGTAGGAGTTATACTGCAACGCCTTGAGAGCGAGTTTAAGGAAATATAGAGCTAGATGGCGCTATGAGACACTCGTAACTATTAGTAACAGTGTTTGGTGGGTACTATCGTTTATACTGAAAACTTGGCAAATTATATTACTGTTTAAGAATTAAATGATGGTCTAACTGAATAACTAAACTTCATAATATGTAAATATATTGAACCTTAGCCTTCATTGATACCGGTTAATTTAATATCAATTTTGACAGGCTTCTAATGTCATAAATAATTTGCGATTTCATGTCAAATCGGCCAAAACTTGTAAAATATAATAATTTCTAGTATTTTTCTTTTCAAATATGTCTTATGTGTTTTAATATAAGTTTAGTGACTGTGGTTTATTGATCATGGCTGATAACTTACCTTTGATCCCGGGTAAAGAGTGAGTAATTAATTACTATAATTATTGGCTTTATAATGAAAGATGCTTATCAGCTTACATAATTTGGAGTAACTAAGTATGTTGTTGTTGTTGTTGTTGTTGAATGTCCTAAGGCACCCCATAGGTGCATAGGGCCTCCAGAAGATCCTTCCACGCCTTTCTATCTTGAGCCACCGCCTTGGCCTCGTTCCAGCTCAGTCCATATTCCCTCAGCTCGTTCTCAACGCTCCGCCACCAGGTATGTACGGGGCATTTGCGGGCTCGCTTCCCTCCTTGAGGCCGCCACTCAAACGCGATACTGGCGCTGTTGATGGCTCCTCTTCGAAGGGTAACTAAGTATACTACGTATAAGTGTACTAAGTATACCGGGGTTAAAATGTAAGAATATCAAGTATCGCTAAGGTTAGCGTTCAGTTACGCAACTCGCAAGTCGTGATTTCTTTTAATTTTTATAATTTTTAGCGACACTATAAATGATGAAGATTAAGAGAACGCTAAATTAGCGTACGTATATAAAAATTGGGTCCTAATTTTATTTTTTTATGCTTTGTAACCTTTATTATCAATAAAATAGGTGTGTCAAAGATTTGCTTTTTTGATTTAAAAAAAAAATATATTTTTTAGGCGCTCTTACTTTAAAAGATGGCCAAATACACGGCTTCCTTCTGGCAATGTCTTTCAAAGTCAGGCAATATTAATTTTTTTTTATATCATGTTCAGGGCAGTATGTGCAGACGTCAAACCAGTTTTACGGGAAGTATTTCGAGAGAAAGATCAGCTTCCACCGATCCCGGAGAAGACCAGCGCTACTGATGATGAGAAACAATGGGTAATTATAAACTGAAGTAGATAATAATTATCATACACCAAAGAGGATCGAGTATTATAGAGAGTTACTGTCAAAGTAAAATGTGTAATCACAGTGCATAGACTGCCATCTCTTGACACAGGCTTAAAACTTTTGAACCTCAGTTTTGACAATTTGGCCCATATTCTTAGCTTGATATGTGTTAAAATGTCAAATATTCGTATTATTTAGCGCCATCTAGCTGAGCGTACCCAAAAGGTGTAATGCCATCTAGGCCACCGTACCTTTTTCTGTATGGTACTGAGGTACGTTTTTTTCTTAGACTTTATTTGTCTATACGGAGTTATATATTATGTCTTTGTCATACACTAAATAAAATGTGACCAAGATTAGTCCGCCAGTGGATAATAGGCTACTAGACTCATATCGAATTTGGCACAATAAATGATTGTTTTCTGTAGTATTTGACATAAAAAACCAATATTTATAAATTTTGGGTATTAAAAGTGCATGATGACTACGTATTTTTGATTAAAATTTTGTATTATTTTTTATTTTGGCCGAAAACGCTGTGAGCGATGTAGTGACGTCATCGAATTCGAACTTACTTAATGCTCATACTCAAAAGTCAGAAAATATTGTTTTCGAATAGAATGACCTGATGCACAGATAATCTATTGATTAACATGACTGTATTGTTTTCGCCTGATTACGTAAAAGTATATTTAAAAAATATTAATATGGTTAACTGGTCAGTACTTAATCATCTAATTTTATTTATTTAATTTTAATTCACAAGAACGGTAACAGTAATACCAGTTACACTTGCTACTAAAAGTAAGATAAACATATTAATAGAATCTAAACAATGAAACTCATTAACAATATTTAGAGGGTCAAGTAGCCTATTGAACCTTGGTCTTCGGCTATCGCTGCTAACGTCTTTACCACTAGACCGCTGCACCGCTAATACCGCCACACATTCCCTAGTTGGAACAATATGCAAATAACGTCAGGTTTTTTTTTGATGTATTATCAATGGAATAATCGTTTTATTTGGTTAGATCTGCGATACAAAAGTTATACGAACTTGAGTCATACAACCTTCGAATCTTATGAAGGATAATTTTAAATTAATAAATTTAAAAAAAAGAAATAATAACTTTCTACAGACTGTGAAATATCGACACCCTTGGCGACTTAATGTTCCAACTAAGAATTCAATTTGGCTCTCTCATTCGACTTGTAAGATATGTGCAACTAATTTATATTGTGTATTAAATTTTACTACAGACAATTGAAATTGATTATAGACAATGTGTAGATGGAAAAATAAAGACATAACAATACTCGTACTTAATATTTATTAGTCGTAACATTTTGTCCTTAACAATAGAAAATATGACAACATTAAAATATATGGCACAATAGCTGCAATCGACTTCTTTTAACATAATTATTATAGGACTACTTGTACGGTGAATCCTAGGCCACTCTGGAACCCTATCTCATTAATCCCGTACTGTATTTGCCTTAAAAGTTACTTGGACGTTTACTGTGTAAAAGTTCTACATTGGCCTGGGATTCAAATTAGTTGAGTGTAAACAGATATTTATTATATTTATAACGTAAGGAACAATACTGATTATGCTTAATACTTCTTTGTTCGTTTTAATTTAATTTGGGTTTTATAAGAAAAGGCTTAAATATAAGCCTAAGCTAACTATTGAGATACAATATTATTTCTATGTAATAAAAATAAATATAATTTTAGATATAATTACTGTTATTTTATATTGGACTACGCCACAGTTTATTAAAATAACAAAATTAGTGTCCCTAACACCTAAATGGCTCAATAGTTTAAAATACCTAGTTATTTGTTATACAAGGGGGCAAAGTTGTATTTTAACGCCGAGTGTGGAATTGAAAAACGAGCAAGTGAAAGGATTCTATAGTTGAACCACGAGCGAAGCGAGTGGTTCGAGAATAGAATTCTAAACTTGCGAGTTTTTTAACACACGAGAAGTAAAATACATTTGCACCCGAGTGTAACAAAAAACTTTTCCCCTCACTATAGCGAGGAAACTACAAAGCAATAAAAACCGGCCAAGAGCGTGTCGGGCCACGCTCAGTGTAGTGTTCCGTAGTTTTCCGTATTTTTCTCAAAAACTACTGAACCTGTCAAGTTCAAAACAATTTTCCTAGAAAGTCTTTATAAAGTTCTACTTTTGTGATTTTTTTCATATTTTTTAAACTTATGGTTCAAAAGTTAGAGGGGGGGGAAACACTTTTTTTTCCTTTAGGAGCGATTATTTCCGAAAATATTAATATTATCAAAAAACGATCTTAGTAAACCTTTATTCATTTTTAAATACCTATCCAACAATATATCACACGTTGGGGTTGGAATGAAAAAAAATATCAGCCCCCACTTTACATGTAGGGGGGGTACCCTAATAAAACATTTTTTTCCATTTTTAGGGTTCCGTACCTCAAAGAGGAAAAACGGAACCCTTATAGGATCACTCGCGTGTCTGTCTGTCCCTCTGTCACAGCCGATTTCTCCGAAACTACTGCACCGATTTACTTGAAATTTGGCACACGTACGTAAACCTGTGGCCCAAAGACGGACATGTAACTTAATTAAATGAAATTTAATCACAGGGGTCACTTTTGGGGGGTAAAATTGAAAATTAAAAATCAAAGTTATTAAAACTATATTGTGTTACATATCAAATGAAAGAGCATTTTATCAGCATCTGAAATATATTTTTTTTTAATTTTTTGTTTTGGTAATTTAGAAGTAATTTAAGAAAATAAGCAAAAAATTACCATTCCCCCCCCTTATCTCCGAAACTACTTAGCGTAAAATTTTCAAAAAAATACACGAGATAGCCCTCTCCCTGTAGATTACAGGAAAACCTATTAGAAATCTACAGTCAATCGTAAGTCGGACTTAAGAGAAAAAAACTCAGATTACGAATTTCACTCACTGCCGCTGCAAGTAGTTACTAAACGTCTTAAAATTGTGTAAGCGAGTTGGACAGGTATAAAGAAATTCATTTCTGTCTTTTTCTTTTTAGAACTTGTTCAATTTTTTTTCATTTGTACAAAATGACTTAAGTTCCAACTAAAAAGGAGGCGCTTAAGACCGTTTATAAATTGACTGAGCAAAATTTTATTCAAATCGGTCCAAAAAAAGGTGTCTGTTGACGAAAACATAGAATTTGTGCCACCGAAAGCCCAAATCTGAAGTCCATTTTGCTCTATCTCTTATCGTTTCCGAGATATATACGTAAAGTCTTGAAAGTGCGAAACGTTAACTTTGCCATTATAGTCGTTCAGGCGCTCATGAGTTCTTTGTATGGAAAAGTCGAAAACCGACTCGCACTTGACCAATGTTCATAGAACGTTGTGGTTTTTTTTTTATTAGCAAAAATGACTTAAGCGCCTTCAGAAGTGCAGGTGCTTAAGACCGTTTGTAAGTTAAAGTTAGCTGTGATGGCTCAACGAAGAAAGAAGATTTCAATATCCTACTTATACATATTTTATTAATTTAACTATACAGTTTTTATTACTCAAGCCAAGCGTTACGTTAGCTATTGCTATTGAAAGGAAAACTTGTGTATAAAGCTTGAAACAAATTATGGGACACGTCTGACGACCGCGACTGATAAGCCGATGGCTTGCGTGGGCGACGGTCGCGCGACGGCGATGCGACGCATACGAAATCAAACCTTATCGATATGAAAGTAGACGATGCGATGAGACGTGACGGCGAAGGTCGCGCGACCGTCGCCCACGCAAGACACGGCGTAAGTGTGCACGCCAATTGCTTGCATTTGAAATTGAACTTTAATTACTAAGAAATAACGTTGTTTTTGTAAAAAAATGAAAGTAGTTTTTACTACATTGCGAAGTTTTCGTTTGTCAACTAGACGCACACATTTGCAACTAAGCGATCGGACTGTAGGTGACAGTGTATCTAGCCTCATGGCGCCGAATGTACTTTCTAAAGTACATAATGGTTTCAATGGAATTTTAACTCTCATGTAAACAAATAAAATATAATTTCTTTTGTTTCTAAAATTTTTCGAATAACTGAAATTGAATTCAATCTCAAGTACAATAAGAATCAAAATTCCCTAGCAAAAATTTTGTATGGTGGGCGCCACGATGCTAGGGAAGTTAAAATCGATGTTATCGCATCGATCTACTGAGGGGGGCGGTGCCTACAGCAGTTGTAGTTGTATGCATACCTAGCTCACGCACACAGACGCGTCCACTGGCGCCGCGCCGGTGTCCGCGTGCGCTCTCTGCAATGTTTCTGCAATATAATGCAGAAACCACATGGTGGTCTGTGGCAGAAACTCAATAGACATTTTTAGGGTTTTTAAAATAAGTACCTAGGTACGTGAAGTAACATGGTAAATTAAAAATTATCATTAGATACTTATTTGCGGAGGTGTAAACAATTTCCTTCGTTTTGCCATATATCAATAATTACTTATCTATATTAAATTCATTAATCCGTATACATTACATTTTTACAATTAAGTGTATTAATTATACTCATAGCTGGGCACCGTTAATCAAATAGTTAACTTTATAATCGATAATCCGTTAATCATGATAAAAAATAATTTTACTGTAGCATCAGTTATCAACTATTAATTTTTTGGGTAAGTTTATTATGTTACTGTAAAAGACCGAAGTTCGCCAAAATCTCTTCAAAAATCCCAGCTGCCAATTGGTAATAGCGAAATGTTAATAAATATTGTTCTCTTTGGACTTACACCGACGTTGGTTCGGTAAATCCTAAATACAACAATAGATAATGTATTTACTAAATAATATTTATTTAGTAATTTCCCGCTAGAAACTTGCGTTATACTATTCTGTAGGTATACTTTTTCAGCTACCATAACCAAATTTGGATTAGATTAAAAAAACCTTTAAGTAAAACTTAGAACCTTGCAGATTGTTTTACTCACCCTTTCTGATGTTTACCATACTTACTTACCCCGTTATTCATAAACGTACACTAAAGTTATCAAGCCGATAAATTTCGTTTGTCCCTTTCCGACGTATTGGTGTGATAGAAAGGGACAAACGAACTTTATCGGCTGGATACTTTAGTGTACGTTTATGAATAAGGGTGTTGAAATTTATAGCTACGAAATTTTACATAAAACACCTACTTCAAAATAAAATAAAAAATGTTGAATTTTGTTAACATTATAAAAGACCTCACGCAAGCTGTGCTAATTAGTTCGCGAATTCGTCGAGAGGTGGCGCTAAACACAATTATGCTCATTAGAGAACCTATACTTCTAGCCTAGCCCAGTCTTTAGAATTATGTGAGTAACGTAAAAGTTTTGTAGGTACGGAACCCTCGGTGGGCGAGTCCGACTCGCACTTGGCCGGTTTTTATTTTTGCACTTTGTTGGCGTGATTGATATACATATTGGTACCAAATTTCAGTTTTCTAGTGCTAACGGTTACTGAGATTATCCGCGGACGGACGGACGGACGGACGGACGGACGGACAGACAGACATGGCGAAACTATAAGGGTTCCTAGTTGACTACGGAACCCTAAAAATCAATTATCACTGCTTCCAGTAGTTCCACAGCTGGTAAATCATCTTTATTACTAGATTCACCTACTTTTATCAATTTTAAAGCAGTTAATTTGACTTTATTCAAGGTCAAATTACTTTACCCACTAGTGGATAAAATGCGTTTTTACCCGCTGTTATTAAAGGATAAAACACGTGTTTCCAAGCTAGTGAGGGGAAAAAGTAATTGACTGTACTAGTGTGAGTTCGTCTTAAACGATTTGTAACCTTTTCTCGGCATCCTGAACGAAGACATAAGAGTTAGTTTTAGAGAGTTATGGACCATAGTTATGTCATGAACCTTAGACTAGCAGAGTGGTTTTACAGTAGATATGTACTTACTATATTTACAGATTTTATTGTTGGATATAATAGGCGGTTATAACAAAATATAGCGGTAAATGCTTAAGTTTTCATAATTTTCTAATTTAACTGAAATAGAAAAAAGTAACAACTATTTGTTTGATATTACTTAATAAGAATCCAGTTACAATTTCATACGTACTAGCTAGTTATGAAAAGATTTTTTAATTCAAATATTACTGCTACTACTAACGAATTCGTTCTTAGTTTCTTTCCGGCTAAAATTATAAATATGATGGTTATAGCAACTGCTTGAAATGAATTTATAACACAAAACGTGAAAATTATATCTTCATGGCCAACTATAAAATATGAAAGCAAATCCGTGACTAAAACTTGTGCACTTGTAATACAAACTAAAATAAAAGCTATCACCGAAGTTTTAACCAAATGCTTAATATTTTTCGTTCTATCAGAACCTATTTTACACGCAACATGAAAAATCTCTACAAAAATCAATGCGTTCAAAAGCAACATGAAAAATTTAACTTGAGAATAGATTTTGTAGAAAATATTCCAATATTCATTGTAATATGACAACAAGATAGGACACAAAGCTCCAACAGGCAACGTCAGGAACCAAACTATGCAGGAAACGATACGCAATCTTACTTTTTCATAAACAAACACTAGAACCACTTTGTCATACAAATTCTTCGTGAAAACAAACATCCAGGTAACCAAAGCGAAGTCCGACTGAAAATAAACGGCGTACACTACCTCGTTTAACAATCCTTGTTCCACATACTCAAATGAAATCAGAAATTCACACACTGTATTCACAATTCGCGCGATCGTCAGTTGCACTAACACTTTTTCGTCGTATTTCCTTGCATTGGGAATGAGAATCAACACGAGCAACTGCAATATTAAAGAAGCTGACGACACTGCAATTCCGAACATCCAAGGCATCTTGAAAACTTCAATTGTTTCCAATTGGGTCAAATTCATACTTGCCGCAGTCTGATTGGCCATTATGACGGCACTGTTTGTGTATAACTCTAGATAGTGACTGGCCGTAACGAGCAAAAATAACTCCGTAGTAATTCAAACACACATCGCTGAAACGGCTTAACTGAATTGAATTTTTAAAACGAACTGTTCTTTATGACTTTCATCGAGATGTAAAACCACTTATCGTAAATTTTTACATTGCTTTATTAAAATGTTTATTCACAAATGTACAAACTGGACACGCCTGAGTTGTCAAATCAACTAAAGTGTCGATAAACGTTGTTATTGTTACTAAAAAAATGAAGTGAGTCATTGATAGTCTGAACTTACGCTATTTTAAATGAACACAGCGTGTTGTCGGTCGGAATGATAAAAGTATCGTTGGAGCTAATTATCAAGTGGCCATGTGGTTTTAACGTCGTAAAACGCTTTGTTTCGTAAATGACTGTATTTAATAGATACCACAACTTTAAGCAAGATGTCAACTTTCAATTTCATTTCATTTTCGACTTCGTTTAAATTTAATTTTACATAGTTTTTAACCCCCGACGCAAAAACGACGGGGTGTTATAAGTTTGACGTGTCTGTCTGTCTGTCTGTCTGTCTGTCTGTCTGTCTGTCTGTCTGTCTGTCTGTCTGTTTGTCTGTCTGTGTGTGTGTCTGTCTGTGGCATCGTAGCTCCCGAACGGATGAACCGATTTCGATTTAGTTTTTTTTATTTGAAAGCTGTGTTAGTCGGGAGTGTTCTTAGCCATGTTTCATGAAAATCGGTCCACTAGGTCGCGGTCGGGGGTTTTTTCAAAATTTTAATTTTTATAGACAAAACCCCGATGTGAAACTTTTATTTGAGCTATTTAGATTCTTTAGTTTAGTTTTTATTCAGTTTATACAGTTAATTTCATAATAAACATGAATAATCATGATACATCCTTAAGCGTTTATACATATTTAAAAAAAACTCTGTAGTATTCCTTTTTTGTATACCTACTGTTATTTGATTAGTTTTTAACTCTTAGTTTATGTATGTTATGATGTTTTTTGTAAGGCACTGATGACAACACTAAAATTTTGTACTTGGTTAAATTAAATGTTTTGCGGTGTCTACTCTTTTAATCTATGTCTAGTTATTCAATCTCTAAATCTGCTAACAGCGATGTAAACCACACCAAACGCAATGTGGTAACAATAAGTTAATATAATAACAAACACATATTTATTGATACGGATTAAACATACAGAAAAATAGTAAATATATCACGTAGTCAGATAGTTAAGTATGATTTTTTAAAATAAAAGCAAGGATTTAGAAAACGTCAAAATATCATCAAAACCATCGAAATAACATTTGCACCGGCGAGACTCTCAACAACGTTGCAAACTTATCTTGGATTGGCTCTAATGTCTTCCATATTTGCTATTATTATGGAGAGTCCATAATAATAGACAATATTTAATTTCATGGCCCCGTGTGGTGACGGGTTAAGAATTTCACCACCCCCTTTCTTCCCGTGGGTGTCGTAGAAGTCGACTGTGATATGGGTTAAATTGTGGCGTAGGCGAGAGGCTGGCAACCTGTCACTGCAATATCACAATTTCGATTTCTTTCAACCCCTTTTTGCCAAGAGTGGCACTGAAACTTAAGTAGTTCATGTGCTCTGCCTACCCCTTTATGGGATACAGGCGTGGTTATATGTATGTATGTATTTAATTTCATATGAAGCTTGAACAAATATTTCATTAATTTATATGTTTACATCCTTTTAGTTGGAGAAATACAATTCAGAATGCGAAAAGATCTGGCACCACGAAGGTGAAATAAAACACAAATTCGCAAAGAGAATATCAAAAAAACCTGCTCCAAACTTGTACAAACTTCATGGGCCTGAATACAAGCAACATGAAAGGGGAGACGGATTGATTGGGAGAAAAGATCTTATGCCAAGTATTCTTCAGAGTGCAACAGGTAACAAATAACACTTCTTAAAACTGTAACAATTTGACGTTTTGGAAGACATTATAAAATGTTCCTATAGGTCTGCAACAAATGGTGCAATGATCATTTTATTATACTAATCCAAACCGGGTTATTTACTAGCACCAAAAATTAAATACATTTTCCGCAAAGATTACCTAATATCGCTAATGAGTTATTGATTAAAATATTATTCTGAAACATCATAAAAACTACCTTATTGAAGAGAAACTGCTGAATAAAGATCATAATAGTAAGTGGTTGATCGATAGATACAAACAATGTGCCAAAAATATGTAAGTATATACGTGACTTTATTGCTCACGTTATGTTTGTGGATACATATATTTGGCACTTAGCCCGCATCTGTATTTAATAATCTGTATCATTGACTGTAGGTTACTGAAACATCATTTTTGATGGATCCAAATATCAGCCAATCCATCAGTTTTTTGGATAGCGAGGCCAAATTCATAAATAGACATGACAAGTAACTGAATTTATCTTGCCGAAGCACGTTTTTGATATTAATAAAGAAGAGTAATTTATTTGATATCGAGTTCCCCTTAATGTTAGACAGAGAACCCGCCGCCTTAAGGCCAGTGTGGGGAAGACCGTCTACCCAGAAAGACCGTCTACTGAATATACATAACTTTTGTATTTATATATCTATCACTTCTTACACCTCCAAGGTATACCAGTTTTTCATTCTTAATCCATTGATCTTCAATAGATATCCCTAGCAAAAAACTTGATTCGTGTTTCGAACTCGACCATCGAGTTCAACATGATTACGCAAAAAATTAAAATTAAATAGAAGCAGTTGGAATATTTGTGCATTATGTATGTAAGGTAGTAATTTAATAATCTTTCTTCCTGTCTAGTACAATTAATGCTCTTAAAACGCGTTCAATTTATTGTTTTGTGTTCTGAAATATGTAACTTCGAAATTGTGCCTAGTCGGAAATAAATAAACATTGTAAGGACATTCTTACACAGGTTGACTGAGGCCCACGGTAAAGACCAGCATATAAGAAAGAGTAAGGCACCTTTTTTAGGCTGTATGAGAAATAAGTCGAGTTTAAACGGGTTTTGTAGGTTAATTTTAAATATATGTTTCGGCTTTTCTTTTGTTTGGACCTGAAAGGAGGAGGTTATCAACCTTATTTACGGGACATAATGACGGTCTTGCCTTATAAATAGAAAAATGCTGATATGTTGAAAATATCAATGTTATTTGTTTTAATATATATCACATTACTCCCTGTAATTACTGTATAATGAACATGATTTTGATACTTCTTTCCATATGAAATTACGCGACAACGAGCACTAGACGGTCTTGCCTTACTCAGCGTGTGGGTGTGGGGACGGTCAACCCGCCGAGCCTTAAAAAAAAGTGATTTTGATTTTTAACACATAAGTTTACTTCAGTCACTTTAATTCACCAAAGTATTATAAAAGCTGTGTAGAATATAAAATTTGCTAGCCCATAGGACCATGCGGATCACTCCAGACTACTTTAATAGTCTTGTTTTATTCACTCAAACTTTATTTCAAATAAAGTATGCCGGTCTTGCCCGCACTGTCCTTATATCGAGCGTATTGTAACATAATTGTATATACCCTTCACATAATGGCACTTTAAGTAAAAACGTTTTTAAATAATTACGAACTTAAACATTCCTTTCAGTCATACAAATATAAAAATAGTTTCAATTTAATTCATCGTAATTGTGTAGCTTAACTTATTATAAAAAAAATATAAATTTATGATCTGAAAGATAATCAACCTTATAGCGGAATGGATTTACCTAAGTTTGAAGTTAAGCGACACAATTGTTAATACGTTGCTTTTCACACTTTGAACATTATCCTCTTGGCGCCCAAATTACATTGAGATGTATTAGTGTAATTTTGTTAGCTTAGTCATGACAGTTCTTAAAAAGAACCTGATTTGACTTTAAGGAAAGTAGAGTAGCCTATTATTGTTATCCACCATATTTTTGACAAGTTGGTTGTAAATAAAATAAAAAAAATATATTTTTAATATCTGACCAGCCCATATATTGTGCAGCGGTCTCCTCGACTGTGTTTCGAAATGAGATGATTTAGTACCCGGAAACTTATCAAAAGTTTAATAACTTTAGAAGCTTCTGGCAAAATTGAGGCAAACATTTTCAATAGTGATTACTTAGCTATTTTATATGCAGTAATACCTAATACCTCTCTTCTTTGGTAAATTGAACCGACTATACGCTATAATAGTAGGTATTTAATTATTATTATTAACAGTTTTGAATACGTAACAGTTAGGTAGATTCTAGGTTCAAATCTCAGTAAAAGCATTTTATTTGTATAATATTAGTAACGGATATTTAAATAAACTGTGGGTCTAGTGAAAAAGGGTATAACTCAAATTGACTCGGTGAAAAAGGGCACAAGTCCCACCTCGGACTTGTGACCTTTTTCACCAAGACAATTTGAGTTATACCCTTTTTCACTAGACACACAGTTTTGTTTCTTGTGCTATAATTTTATGTATTATTACATAATTATGTTGTGTAACACCTAAGAGGATCAAGTAAGTATTATAAAGAGTTACTGTCGAAGTAAAATGTGTAGGTAATCAGTGATTACTAATCACAGTGCATAGACTGCCATCTCTTGACACAGGCTTAAAACTTTTAAACCTCAGTTTTGGCCCATATTCTTAGCTTGATGTGTGTTAAAATGTCAAATATTAATATTAGCGCCATCTAGCTGAGCGTACCCCAAAGGTGTAATGCCATCTAGGCCACCGTACCTTTTTCTGTATGGTACTGAGGTACGTTTTTTTCTTAGACTTTCTGTCTATACGGAGTTATATACACGGTGTTTCCGGTATCACTCAAAACCTCAGACACCCCAACTGATTTTTATTTTTTTAAACTCATCTAGAGTATTCATCTTTTAATCTGATCATTACTTTTTTTTTAATTGAATTTTTAATTTTCTGTTCAGCTCTACTTGACTTTTAGCTCTACACTCAATAAAGTAATTGCTAACTACCATCATAAACCATAACACTATTTATTTGTATACGTTACTGCAACGACATAAGGTTTACCAATAGACAGCTAAGATGTCACTGTAAAACACTTTAAAGCTTTGTCACAGTAAACTTCAAATTGGACAGGTAATCGCAGTAAGCAAATAAACTCAATATTCAAAATGACAAGGTTGTAATTAGGTACGAGTTCAATTTGTTATGACTTATGATAAACATTAAAATTAAACTGACAAACAACGTCAAACTAGTAGCGGAAAAAATAATAGTCCAAGTAACCGGCCAGTATTAATACCCCTAAATACTGAAAAAAGGTAAACAACCTCTTAGCAATGCGATATACACAATGTTGTATTACGAGTACAATAGAAGGGGCACGTAAAAAATAATTAATAATACTAATTTAAATAAAAATATTACCCCCATCAAGATATAGCTCAATCGATTCTACTCTCGATTCTGAACAAACTGTTTTCAGGTTTTTAGTGTTAAGTGAAACACGGTGTATGTCTTTGGTAACACCAAGTTTTATCTAGCTTTGAAGACCTATTTGTAACTTTACCACGATTTTGAGTGGCATAATTTAGCGAACTTTATAAAATAACTTGTATAAATTGTTTTGACAGGTAACAAGAGCCTCTGGGTCCAAAATGTGCTAAACAGAAGTTCCACTGACGTCATACACAAGGATAAACCGGCGGACACAAGACTGCATAAGCCACTGAAGACTATTGGCCTTGACGAGCACTCCAGACAGACATACAGGTTTACAATAAACATTTTAAATATTGCTGGGTCATAAATTGAAAAAGATATCATACACGAAAGAATAAACGACAAGACCCACTGGTGGCCGAGCCGGGAATCGAACCCGGGTCTTCAGCTTACGCGGCGGGGGTTATATATAGTAGTGTCACTACTTGAAAAAAAAAAAGAACAAGTAAAAAAAATATTCAATAAAATTATGTGATTTTGTTCCTTAGTGGTATTGCTGGGTCAATTCACAGTATAATCAAAGAGGATCAAGTATTATAGAGAGTTACGGTTAAAGTAAAATATGTAATCACAGTGCATAGACTGCCATCTCTCGACATAAGCTTTTAAGCTTAAATTGTCAAAACTGAGGTTAAAAAGTTAATTAACTTGTAAACCTCAGTTTTGACAATTTGGCCCATTTTTAGGGTTCCTCAACTAGTCACCCTTATAGTTTCGCCATTTCTGTCCGTCCGCCCGTCCGCGGATAATCTCAGTGACTGTTAGCACTAGAAAGCTGAAATTTGGTACCAATATGTATATTAATCACGCCTACAAAGTGATAAATTAAAAAGTGAAAAAAAAAATGTTTTATGTATAATAAGAGTACTATCGTACAGTATGACCACTCCCGCTCCCCGCTGAAAGTGCTGCCCACCCCACTTTCTC
Source organism: Leguminivora glycinivorella (assembly GCF_023078275.1). Lineage (NCBI taxonomy): Eukaryota > Metazoa > Arthropoda > Insecta > Lepidoptera > Tortricidae > Leguminivora > Leguminivora glycinivorella. Next base: position 16,153,154 of record NC_062980.1, on the reverse strand, counting down.
TTTCTCGATACCTCCCGGATACCTCACTGTTACCGCCTGTCAAAAACGCGAACAGTCGACCTGTCATATTTCACTCATAAAAGCATAGTACTAATACACCTACACGAGCTTAGAATGTGTGCTAGGAACGCGCCTCTTTCGTATATTTGATCCCCAGTGTCCGAGGTGTGGTCAAACTAAGGGCATAAGGGGTGGTTAGTCCCTTAAAAGGACTAGCCACATGTGTGCGGTGCGATGCTGCGACGCGCAAATCGTGCGCAAATTGACATGTATGACCCCCTAATTTATACACCGTGTTTTTTTGTTTTCCGTTAAATTCGACACGTCGTTAGGTTCATTATCAGGAACCATCTTGTACGTAGATATACGAGTATCACTTTTAATTAAATTCGCAGAAAAAAAAAATTTCATCGTTTTCATACATAATAAATGAATTTATTAGTGTGAGAGACCCTCACACCTCGCCCACCAATATGTTCCCACCCTTACCAATCTGTTCCCATCACAAAATTAAATGCTCTTACTGGGATTCGAACCCAGAATCGTGGCTTAGCAGGCAGGGTCACTACCCGCTAGGAAAGACCGGTCATCAAAGGGTTGATCGACTAATTTTTGTCGCTATTTGAATCGTTTGGCCCATAGGTAGGTATAGAAAAAACTGTATTAACAACTGGCTATTTACTTTAACATTTCGTGATTCGTAAATGCGAAACGATCAGCTTTGAATTTAAAATCTAATACAGAAAGTGTTATTGTTTATTAAATTTTAAAGTTTCGCGTTGTTCAAACGTAGTTTCTTCTTTGTTTAAAATAATGGTGATAACAACTATTTCCTTTGATATCTGATCTCAAAGACTTGTTATATTTGAGTCTAATTGCTTATTGATAAATAAACTTGATACCTTTGATCAATTAACGTAATTAGTACAATCGTTGTCTGTGAATTCATATATGGAAAATGGTAATACTGCCTACACAAGAATACAGCCTCTGGCATGAGGATTATAAGATTTCAGAGTATGAAACTCGATACTCATCACAGAAATGGTAGGTACATTCGATTTCTACGACAACCACGACAGGAAAGGGGATGGAACCGTGGAACAGTCACCGGCAGTAATAAGTAAGTGATGATTTTTGTACCTCGTCGCTTTTAATCATTTGACAACTTCGTATGACATTTCAAACAGGATGTTAATATGACAAGGTATAGAAATCATCACTTATTTATGCCGGTGACAATTAACCACTTTGCACCCTAGTGCGGTCTGAAAAAGATATCATACATCAAATAAACCTATGAATTGAAATTCATAGGTTCAGTCACCGGCATAAATAAGTGTCGAAACTTCAGAGGGCCATCTGTACTGAAAAAGTCGTACGATACACGTGTGAAAATGAAATTTCGTACTTAGTACCTGCTCCAAATCTTGAGATTAGGTAGCTGTCAAAGCGGACCCCAGGTCTCGGTAACGCTAGAAGGATGACGATGACTCGTCTCGAACTTCCTCTTTTCTGCACATTGTATCATAATGTACAGTCGACCAATTGGAACCCTAGGCCACTCTAGAACTATGTCACAGCGACGTTATAAATCAGATTGTAAGAAATCTCTTACTGCTTGTCATTTTGACACATGGTTGTAGAGTTGCCTAGTGTTTCAATTGGTTGACTGTGTACCATTTAATAGGGATGACGACTACATAAAAAAACCGGCCAAGTGCGAGTCGGACTCGCGCACCGAGGGTTCCGTACAAACCTGCATTTGATATGAATTTCAACTTGATAGCTCTACGCGTTCATGAGGAAAAAAGTAATAAGTTTATATTTATTAAAAAATATATATTTTGTAATGTAACTAAAAATTTAAGGTTTTCGGAATTTTTCCTTTATGTGTGCTACAAAACGTTGCTTCATGCCAAATTTCAAGATTCTAGGTCGACTGGAAGTACCCTTTAGGTTTTGATTCCCTTGCGAGTACTTGCGAGTTTCAAAATATGCAGCTTAAATTGCTGTTTCTTTTGATTGCGTTGACATAGAAGTTTGATTTTATTACAGCTTAAAGGTATTATAGACCTGAGTATTTGGTATGAATTTCAATTTAATACCTCTACGCGTTTATGAGGAAATGGGTAGTAAGGTTAAAATTATTTAAAAAAAATATATTATGTGATGTAACTAAAAATTTATGGTTTTCGTAATTTTTCCTTTATCTATGCTATAAGACGTTGCTTCGTACCAAATTTCAAGATTCTGAGTTCACGGGAAGCACCCTGTAGGTTTTGATTCCCTTGCAAGTGTCGAAAATTTGCGGCATAAACGGCTGTATCTTTTGATTGCGTTGGCTTAGAAGTTTGATTTTTTCACAGCTTCAAGGGACAGTAGACCTGAGTAATTGATATAAATTTCAGCTTCATACCTCCACGCGTTCCTGAGAAAAAGGGTCTTGACAGACGGACGGACGGACGGACAGACGGACAACAAAGTGATCCTATAAGGGTTCCGTTTTTTCCTTTTGAGGTACGGAACCCTAAAAATGGCATTCTATTTAGTCCGTCAGTTAGATCGTCCAATAATTAAATACTGAACACATATTTTTCGCTTTTTCTAATTAATGAAAAAATACAAAGATAATTATAGAGCATCATAGTTCCGGAGTGGGGGCTTGTGACGTCACTTCTAAGTAAAAATTGTACCTAGGCGTGACGTCACGCGAAACTTCAACGCACTGCACCGTCGTCATTTTTCTTTGATAGTCTAACTGACGGACTAATTAGTTTTTTTTTAGTCGTCTCACCTATTCATATTTTAATTTCTTTAGCGTTGGCGAGCTTACAGTACGAAAAACACCAGCACCACTAGTTGAGATAATAAAACCAGTTCCCGAATACGTGTTCTGTTTGCCAGAACAAATTAGATTCATTAACTTCACTTTGGGACATACTTATACTGTGAGTAGAACATTGGCAGCGGCCCAGGTTGCGTAGCCAAGGAGACGCTTGCGCTACGATAGCGAAATGCTTTGTGCTATTCTATCACTCTTCCTGTGATAGTGACAACAGGTACACGGACGGCTAGTGACGTCATCTGTCATAGGCCAAAGGAAACAAATGACTTAGCGTGTCCACGAATGTGTTAAGTTTTGTACGCTATGGAGTGCATACAATTGTCACGTTGACTACGCAACCAGAAATAGTAAAGATAAGACTACTATGACTGTAAAGGTCGCAAATTGATATGATGTTTAGTTTTTACTATTTTCCACTTTCTTATCACCAAAAGTCTGTGAACAATGTAAACAAACCTTGTAGTCAAAATGTATTTAATTTCCATTGTAACTCATCAGATACTGACTAAATTCATGTGTTATTTTAATCAATTCATATCACATTATGATCCCCGACCTTTAATAATTATTAGGCTTAGGACTTTTTATGGCATACCGTGGTTCTAAAATCCGTGGAGTCGACATATGAAAAATTTTCGAAGTCAACGTCAAAGTCCAACATTATGATGTCATATTAAATATAAATATTTATACATACTGTCACAACGTTACCTAGTTCATTTTAATTGAACGTTTGGTTTGATGAACGAATGGTTTGTTTACATTGTTGACAATTTCTATTGACGGCGACTTTAGGACGCAACTGAGCAGACAGAGGGTAAGCGACTATCCATATCTATGTACTCATTGGACCAAAGGAGTTTCCTAGCGACGGGGAATCAGCATTTGCCGGCCAAAATTCGCTTCTAAGTAAGAATACATCCTTGCGCATTCATTCAGCTTTCAGACGCGTAAGCGTATTCGTACTAACGAGCGATTTTTATTCAACTGGAGCCGATTCGGAGTTGATATCTTTGGTGAGACCTAACGGTTCAGCCACAACTTTGGTCTAAGCGCGACGCGGTGAGCGGCAGCCATACGTGCGAATGAAAAGTCCCATCGCTGTGTATCGCTCTAATGTATGACCGCCGCTCCTCGCTGTCGCGCTTAGACCAATGTCGTGGCTGAGCCGCAACACTCCGACCTCGTTGCTTAAAGACTGTGTAAACCGAGATAAATGTATGTGTTTAACTGGTAATAATTACATATTAAATAACGATCATATCTAGATATAATTTTCAATTTCGAATGTGTCTCTTAGGGCCTGGCCACATGGGCGCGTTGCGGCGACGCACCGCAAAAATTCTGCGTTGCGTTGCCGCGCCGCCAGTTTTTGCGGCAGGAAATCTGCGGCGCGGCACCGCGACGCAAGAACTCGCGGTGCGTCGACGCACCGCAAAAACTCGCGGCGCGGCACCGCAACGCAGAATTTTTGCGGCGCGTCGCCGCGCCGCCAAAACTGGCGGTGCGTCGCCGCGCCTCGATAACTATACACAGTGCAGAACTTCACGATCAGTCTTTATCCAGACATGGATCCCATTACGCGCATTCTGCTCTTGCTCGTATTACGGAGGCGCTTAAAAAAAGGAGACGAAAAGAAGATGCTGGGTCAACCCATATATATATAAAATGAATAATGACGGAACTCATTTTGAAAGGAAATATGCGGCATTAAAGACAAGTGAAGTGAAGTTCAAAGAATATTTCAGAATGACAATAGCAAGTTTCGAAGAACTGGTCTTTAAAATCTCACCTCGAATAAAAAAACAATATATATTTAGAAAACCTGTCGGACCTCTGGAGATGCTGAGATTAACTAAATATGCCGAATACCGAATATTTACCGAATATTCGGCCCATCTCTAATGTGGACAAAGGACGAAAGGACAGCCTTATAGACAGCAGGCAGGCAATTATGGTCGCGCGATAAATGATAAAAATATCAGGCCGTCCCTATCGCACTATTTGTAAGTGCGATAGGGACTAGGGACGGCCCGATGTTTTATCATTTATCGCGCGACCATGATTGCCCTGCAACTTCTTATTGCTATCGGTGTCGAGTACTTATCCAAGTTAGGTATCTATTTTAAATATGACGGTGTAATTGTGTGCAGTACAGTACCTACAAAAAAAATGGTACAGAAATTAAAAATAATTACAGTACGCTGAACCAAAATAATATATTACTTACAATACTATATATCATATCATTTTCCTCAGAGCATTTTTCCTGTCTTTGTGTATACTACCTACGGTTGGCAACCCTACGGCCGTTTTCACATTATCCGATCCGATATCGGATATAGGAAGGATGTAAAATGTAAGATTTATGCGCTTCCAGGTTTTTATTTATGTATTTAATAGATCATTATTACTAAAAAACGATATAAAACGCAAAAATTGCGGATTTAATGCAGATGGCACTCTCCTAGAACAGTTTTTGTCCGAGGCACCACCGAACTGCCGATATCGGCAGGACGCTTCCGACATTTTTGGCATGCCGGACCCCCCGCCAGCTGTCGGCCGATAATATTTGTGTGTGTGCGTATATAATGTAGGTATACGTTTGTAGTGTAGTGTGCGTGACAAAAATGGCGTCTATTAAACAGCTGCTGTTAATGATGAATTTCTGTTGAAAACAAAAAGATTGTAATTCATCGGTCCGAATTGCGGATACTAATTTTTTCATCTTTTAGTAGATATAGTTAAATGTAAAATTATAAGTATTTATTTTACTTGCCGCTCTTGAGTATTTTTATGCTCGTTATTTTAATTTTACAATAAAATATTTGAAATATAGTGCTTATAATTATTAAATATAAAACTTTTTAAAAATATTTTTTGATACAAAATCATACTTCATTGATTTGGAACAATGCGTTTTATCGGACCGACATCCGACACTATCGGAAGCGTTTATCGGATGTAGGATGTCGGTCCGACACCCGATATCGGATCGGATAATGTGAAAACGGCCTACACCGCTCAATGTGGCATTTGCACGATACAGCAACGTGCCGCGGCGGCCGGCCGTGTCGCAGTTGTTAGCTAAGCTACCCTTGTGTGCGTGCGTGATGACACGATTCGCTGGTTGTTCTTTTAGGTATTTAAGTACTTTTAGGTGTTTAAGTACTTTTAGGTATTTAAGACGCTACAGGAGCGAAAATGGAAAGGAAAGGGAGCCCTTTCAATTTGGGAATTTTAGTTAAATATACTAGTGTTATTAACTAGATTTATCGAAAAAAATTGTCCATTCAGAACAACTCAGTTAAAAGATATTGCGAAAAAATTCTTTAAAATCGAGGTTCCGCTCTCGACTGTTTCCTCCTTCAAAACTTAATGAATCGTAAGTGCGTTTTCACATTATCCGATCCGATATCGGATGTAGGACCGATATCCCATACATTACAGGCGCCATCTTGTATTTTTTCCATTGAAATCCTTATGACATCCGATATCGGATCGGATAATGTGAAACCGGCCTAACGGAATTTAATTACTAACAAAAATAATTGATTAGTCTATAATTTTGATGTTTAGATTATTGCAATACATTAAGACGCTACGGGAGCGAAAATGCTAAAATGGAAAGGAGTCCCCCTTTCAATTTGGGAATTTTAGTTAAATATACTAGTTTTATTAACTAGATTTATCGAAAAAAAAAATTCCATTAAGAACAACTCAGTTAAAAGATATTGCGAAAAAATCTTTGAAATCGAGGTTCCGCTCTCTTTTCCTCCTTCAAAACTTATTTAAACGGAACGAAATTTGAGAATCTGAATAATTTAAAATGAAATAATCTGTGTCGGACCGTTTAGATTTTTTGGACAATTGTTACCGATCTTGAGTATCCCTTTTTCGAGCCATATTGAAAAATGCCGTTTTTAGAAATTTTTGATTGGATCTAGCATCTTATAAAATAAGAATAGCAAAAAATATCTAAACGGTCCGACTCAGAAAAAATAATAATAATCTGTGTCGAAAAAATCATTGCTCTATCTTCAAAAACCAAGGAGGAAATAGTCGAGAGCGTTTGTATGGAGAACTGACCTGTATCGTATCGTCTTAAGAAATCTGATTTCAAAGGTTTAGGTAGGAAATCTAATCATCAATATTATTGCAATGTAAAATTATTTTTTTCTTTTTTCTCCGTGTTTTCTAACGCGCTTATTTTTAGGAAGCGGTTTTTAGGGTTTCGTAGTCAACTAGGAACTCTTATTGTTTCGCCATGTCTGTCTGTCCGTCCGTCCGTCCGTCCGTCCGTCCGCGGTTAATCTCAGTAACCGTTAGCACTAGAAAGCTGAAATTTGGTACCAATATGTATATCAATCACGCCAACAAAGTGCAAAAATAAAAAATGTTAAAAAATGTTTTATTAGGGTACCCCCCCTACATGTAAAGTGGGGGCTGATATTTTTTTTCATTCCAACCCCAACGTGTGATATATTGTTAGATAGGTATTAAAAAATGAATAAGGGTTTGCTAAGATCATTTTTTGATAATATTAATATTTTCGGAAATAATCGCTCCTAAAGGAAAAAAAAGTGCGCCCCCCCCCTAACTTTTGAACCATATGTTTAAAAAATATGAAAAAAATCACAAAAGTAGAACTTTATAAAGACTTTCTAGGAAAATTGTTTTGAACTTGATAGGTTCAGTAGTTTTTGAGAAAAATACGGAAAACTACGGAACCCTACACTGAGCGTGGCCCGACACGCTCTTGGCCGGTTTTTTTTCATGGTTTGTTTAAGGTACACACCGACATGTTGTAAACATTTTTTAGTTTTTCGTAAGTTTGTCGTTAACGGTGGTCTACAGCTAAAATTGATCTACGACAGAAATGATCTGTACATATTAAAGTAAGTAGGGAAGAAAACCGCCATGCTGAAGTGGTTACCTATGAAAAAGTCGAAAATTGTAATGTCGAATATTAGTAGCCCGAAAACGCTTCCCATTTTATTAATTGCCCTAAGTTTTGTTTGCCCGAAAGTACTTTTCCCCTATTATTATTTTCCCCATTCTTATTTCGCTGTAATTTTGTTTCGCTTATGATTCGAATCAACACTTATTAAAATGCCTAAGAATCATTTGACAACTACTTTTTGTCGCGTAAAGTTTTTAATCCGAAATATTATTTAGCCGCTATATCAAAACTTCGAAATTCGAATTAACACTTGTTAAAATTCCTAAGTATCATTTGACAGCTATTTTGTATGGCGTATAGTTTTATAATTCGAAATATTATTAAGCCGCTATATCAAAAGTTCAGTAAATCCTTAATTTTCTAACAAAAGTTTGTTGCCGACCCTCACGGTCGCAGTTCTTACTTGACTTAAGAATCCTTGCCATAAGGGTTTATGGCAAAGGTTTGTTTCTGTATGGTCACAGTTCTAACCTAACCTAACCCACTTTTCTAGCACAAGTTTGTTTCTGTATGGTCGCAGTTATAACCTAACCTAACCCACTTTTCTAACACAAGTTTGTTTCTGTATGGTCGCAGTTCTAACCTAACCTAACCCACTTTTCTAGCACAAGTTTGTTTCTGTATGGTCGCAGTTCTAACCTAACCTAACCCACTTTTCTAGCACAAGTTTGTTTCTGTATGGTCGCAGTTCTAACCTAACCTAACCCACTTTTCTAGCACAAGTTTGTTTCTGTATGGTCGCAGTTCTAACCTAACCTAACCCACTTTTCTAGCAAATGTTTGTTTCCGTGACGTAACTTAACCAATTTTTTTGTATTTTTTTTACAATGATATTAGGGAACATGACATTTCGATGTCGCGTTAGCATCGGATTTATGAAAAGGTGGTTAACGAAACGGTTGTCAAATGATAAGATTGGCAACCGTTCTTCTGGTTATTGAGTTTCTATAAAATGGTATTAGGGAAAATGACATTTCGATGTTACGTAGCATGGGATTTATAAAAAGGTGGTTAACAAATCGGTTGTCAAATGATAAAGTTGGCAACCGTTCTTCTGGATATTGAATTTCGGGAAAACGATAATGTGGGATAGCAAACTAGCGGCATATTGAAAGTATGGTAAACAATGTATTTGGATTATAAAAATTCTGTCAACCGTTTTCGGACAAGTGATAATCGGACAAAGGATTTTCGAAACATCGATAGGTTACCTGCTGAAGTGTATTTGTGCATGCCACGTCTGGTCTGTCGCATGCATGGTGAGACGACTTGGACGCCTTTATGAGTGACTGCATGGCCGGAAAAATAACACCAGAGGGAGTTGAGGAAATCAAGGGGAGAGGAGGCCTTTGCCCAGCAGTAGGGCACTATAACGGGCTAATTAAAAAAGGCATATAATTAACCGGGCAACTAAAATATTAAACGGGAAGTTAAGTCGGGCATACAATAATATAATTTGGCTGTGTTTTAATATTGTGGCGACAAAAAAAATATATGAGCCTCAAATATTAAGCATCATTATTATTGAAAAAACGGCAGCAAATTTCAAGCGACAAAAATATTTCCGAGGAACATTAAACAATACTTTGGCGACTAAAATAATAATTGGCACCTAGTATTTTAAAGCGTAAGATTTTTAATATTTGTAGTCATATAGATGTTAGCGCCTAAATAATTATACTTAGCTCATCGTTTAAAGTAGTATTTAAATTGCGGAGGCAACTAAAACAATTAATTGGGAAGTAGGTTTTTTAAAACACATATAAAATCGTTTTTTTATGAAAACGGATTGAAAGGTAGCTACGTACCGATAGTCTCATCGGAAGATCAGCGCTGGAAGTCACCAGCAACACGCTGAGGTGAGGCCATTTCGTGGCACTTCATTCCTTTCTGTCTTGTTGTTATTATGTGTATTTTGTCTTGCCTGTATTTATTCGTGAAAAATGTTTATTCTATTTTATTCAAACATCGTATTTGCGACCCGTAAACCACAAGTAGTATTTAAATATCTCTATAAGGGAACGCGTACCAAATCATTTTATAATAAGTACACAGCAAAAAGGAGTGTATAAGCTTCTAATGGGTCGGCAACGCGCATATGATACCCCTTGAATTGCAGGCGTCCATAGATTACGGTGACCACTTTCCATCAGGCCGATCGTATGCTTGTTTGCCAGTTTGGTATTTAAAAACATTACCATGATAATCGTATAGTATAATATTACAAGAACAGAATTATTTACTGCTAGCAGAAAAGTGGGTTAGGGTTAGGTTATTTTTTTAGTAGAATATAAGTCCTACCAAATTTTGCTATGGCATGATTCTTAGATACTTTGTATAAACAAAACAACGATAGCAAAAAGGAAATGAAATACAGGCCCAGAGGCACCGTTAGGTACGAGGAGTGTTAGGTATCTTGCATCCCCAACACACATGACTCGCTATCAAAACAGAAATAGGAAAAAGATGGACTACTTTTTACCGCCTAAATATTATGCAAACAAAAATCTACGGAAGTACTCTTAATTTAGAAGATTATTTTGCTGATGAACATCATGCCAGCATAAGATTCGATATTTTAAAATCTGCGGAACGATTTATGCCAAAGCATATTCTGAGTAAGGTTTTCCTGCCAAAAAAATTAATCTTTCAGAGTGATGTTAAGACTGCGTAAGGCCGGCCTTAGATTCGATAGAGTAAACGTAATGAAAAGTTAAATTCATTGTATAGAGACGAAGTTGCCAGCACTCCCAAACACCTAATTTCTTACCCATAAGTATAATATTTTGTCGACCATTATATTTTATAAGAATCCTTTTTTTTATTAAAATGAAAGCTCAGGTGAAGAGTGCCGATGTATAAATTTTAAATGTACTTTTTATGTTAATTTGCTATATAAATATTTTAAAAGAACTGTATATTTTATATTAATAGAGAGCCGTTTTCCTATTAAACTGTATCTCTTAAATTGTTTCAAATATAATAATTCAGTTGCCAAATAAATAGTTGGTACTCGCGTCTGAATAAACCGTAGCCGTAATGACATTAAAATGATACCTCATATTTAAATAATTTGAGGCCACATTTTAGTCGCCAAAGTATTATTTTTGATACCCATTTCTATGGTTATTTAGTTTCCCGGTTAAATACGTGCCATTAAAAAAATCTGTACCAGTTTAATTTTAATCTATTTTTAAGAAAATTTCCTACTAAAATGTAGATTCTAGCGCAAAAAACGTACCTAGGTTTTTCCAGTTGAACATTATTTTTAGCTGCAAGCCACTATTTACGATTTAATCGATTTAAATAAAACTTGCCTACTAAATTATCCATTTGCATATTGATCGTAGTGAAAACACGTACGAAAACGACGTACGTTTTTCTGTTTTACTTTTTTAAAGGCACAGGCCCCGTAGCCGAATGGCATTTCTCCGACGCCAAACGAAAACGAAACGAAGTCCGGCTCTGTCGCGCCAATACGCAAGAGCGATAGGGATAGATATCTACTAGCGTTTCGTTTCGTGAGCGTTTCGTGAGCGTTTGTGCCATTCGGCTACGCACCCTGGTCACACGTTTTTCATCAAATTTATATCGTACCGTTTTGGTTTTTTGGCTAATTGTTACCAATCTTGAGTATCACTTTTTTTGCGCCATAATGAAAAAGGCAGTTTTTGGAAATTTTTGATTGACTCGAGCGTCTTTAAAAATAAAATATCAAAACGTTCCAACACAGATAAGATTAATAATTAATAACAATCTGACTGGGAACAAATCAAATTATTTTATTGAATATTTTTTTGATTTGTTATTTAATAACCTAACAATAAAATTAAAATTTTGAAATAACTCCCGACCGCGACATAGTGGACCGATTTTCATGAAACATGGCTAAGAACATTCCCGACTAACTCAGCTTTCAGACAAAAAAACTAAATTTAAATCGGTTCATCCGTTCGGGAACTACGATGCCACAGACACACATGCACACAGAGAGACAAACAGACAAATAGACAGACAGACACGTCAAACTTATAACACCCCTTCGTTTTTGCGTCGGGGGTTAAAAATAGTCTTTCGCTATATCGTAATGCTGCAAATGGATTCATATAGGAGGTGCAAGCACTAATTGTTGCCTTGGGCCTTGTCGTTTTTTCTTTCGTGTATGATGTCTATTTCAATTTATAGAATAATCTGTGTTGAAAAAATCAGTCTACCTTCAAAAACCAGGGAGCAAATAGTCGAGAGCGTTGGTATGGAAATTGAACCGTCCTGTATCGTCTTAAAAATATAATCGATTGTCGATTTAGCCCCGCTCCCCAGCTGCCAGCTTGCGGCCAGGAGGTTGACTATGATAAGAGAAGCATCTTAGCAGGTTGCCTCAAGGGCCTACTCCAAAATCCTGCCAGATTTCCGTCCATAGTCCATAATAGTGCGTAATTTTATTTTCACGAATTTATCGGATTCGGTTCGGACGTAGTTCGAAAGCGCTCTATTTTTAACGTAGGTACCTATCGTCATATTCAGATAGAACGAATATTTTCTTTACCTATGTATTTACAAATTGTCAAATATTTTGGGAATTACATAAAAGTCATAAAATTATTTATTTAATTAAATTTTGAAAAAAACCCCCGACCCCGACATAGTGGACCGATTTTCATGAAACATGGCTAAGAACACTCCCGACTAACTCAGCTTTCAGACAAAAAAATCAATCTAAATCGGTTCATCCGTTTGGGAGCTACGATGCCACAGACAGACACACACACAGACAGACAGACAGACAAACAGACAAACAGACAGACAGACAGACAGACAAACACGTCAAACTTATAACCCCCCTTCGTTTTTGCGTCGGGGGTTAAAAATGTTATTATTTAAATCTACCCATCGATGTACCCATTGCGGAAATATAAATTAGAGAGGCACTCCATAAATGTCAATAAACCCTTAATTGCATGATTTTACTTTTTTTAACAATTTACAGATATATGACACCATGGTGGTATATATGCTGAGCACTGGAAAAATAATGAAAAAAACCGGCCAAGAGCGTGTCGGGCCACGCTCAGCCGGCGTATCATGCTTCTAATTTTATCACTTATCCGCGTGGATAAAGCATCCGTCACGCTTTGGCAAGTATGTCGGTGTGAGAGTGACTGTTGTCTTATCCACGTGGATAAGTGATAAAATTGGAAGCATGATACGAGTACAGTGTAGGGTTCCGTAGTTTTCCGTATTTTTCTCAAAAACTGCTGAACCTATCAAGTTCAAAACAATTTTCCTAGAAAGTCTTTATAAAGTTCTACTTTTGTGATTTTTTCATATTTTTTAAACATATGGTTCAAAAGTTAGAGGGGGGGGACGCACTTTTTTTTCCTTTAGGAGCGATTATTTCCGAATATATTAATATTATCAAAAAACGATCTTAGTAAACCCTTATTCATTTTTAAATACCTATTCAACACTATATTAAACGTTGAGGTTGGAATGAAAAAAAATATCAGCCCCCACTTTACATGTAGGGGGGGTACCCTAATAATTTTTTTTTTCCATTTTTTGTTTTTGCATTTTGTTGGCGTGATTGATATACATCTTGGTGCCAAATTTCAGCTTTCTAGTGCTAACGGTTACTGAGATTATCCGCGGACGGACAGACAGACATGGCGAAACTATAAGGGTTCCTAGTTGACTACGGAACCCTAAAAATCTATCACCATTTTTTTAATATGAAACAACGTAACTAAAAAAAGATGATTTTTAATAGCATATTGAAAAATTCCAATATTGCTTAGTATTTTATCGTGAAAAACTGTACTAAATCCACTATTGATTCAATGTTTGTGATGCTTGGAAAAAAATATCACCAAGTAAAGAAGGGTTAAATATATATAAACGACACGAAGTTTAATTCGAACACAACAGTTCACAATTGCGAGCAGAGGCGACGCACCGCCAGTTTTGGCGGCGCGGCGACGCGCCGCAAAAATTCTGCGTTGCGGTGCCGCGCCGCGAGTTTTTGCGGTGCGTCGACGCACCGCGAGTTCTTGCGTCGCGGTGCCGCGCCGCAGATTTCCTGCCGCAAAAACTGGCGGCGCGGCAACGCAACGCAGAATTTTTGCGGTGCGTCGCCGCAACGCGCCCATGTGGCCAGGCCCTTAGTCTCAATAAAGTGATAAGAAAACGCCATTTCATTCTATTGTGAGCGCAAAAGTGCCATTCCAGTTAGTTTTCTTCAAGGACAAGCATTTGTCACGTTCTTATTAGCTGCGTGAAAAATATATAATATTTCTTGTACAGACTTTGTTTGATCACTTCTTCAAATCCTTTCTGTCCTCAAATCAATAATGAAGGCAGGAAAATACAACATGGTCATACAAATGATACTGTATTTCAGATATTGTATTTCATGGCCGGTTTTCCGTTACAAGTGCTCATTAAAGAGCTCTCGCAAAGGCATAAAAAGCACTTAAATTTTTAAAAAAATTTAAAATCTTTCCAGGATAAAATATACGTGTTTTTATATTTTTAGTAATTTGGCATTTTTATATCGATTACTTTAATCTTAGCCGTAAAGCGTGCAAAAAGACACAACCGCGATACTGTCTCCTCGGTGATTGGATCTCAAAGTAAATGATCCTTTTTTTGGTGATCATTTCATATTCTGCAAATTTAACTTATTTTAATTATATTGATACCATTTTCTTTTACTTTTTTGACGATCACAATATAGATTCTTATAAATTGACATAAATGTAATTTGTACTGTAAGGAGACGACTTGTGGCCAAATTGGCTCTAGACTATGTAATCATGTTGTGAAATAAATATATCTAATCTAATCTAATGTAAGAAACGCGGACGTTCATGTCTCTCCCGGATGGGTCTTTATAGTCACGAGAGGAGTTGTCTCTCACATTCAGACGCTGCGCTGTTTAAATCATCTGTCAAGATGTACGAGGCCTTATGGTGATGAATCATTAGATTTTATGGATTTTTGAGGGTATGAAATAAGACAACTCGCGCGTGTAAGTTTTATAAGGAACTAGCTTCTGCCCGCGGCTTCGCTCGCGTTAAATCCAAAAATTCGGCGTGCTCCATACAAAATTCCACCACCCATTTTAGGGAAGTGGGGTGTTAGAAAGAGACAAAAAGTAGCCTACGTTACTCTCCATCCCTTCAACTATCTCCACTTAAAAAATCACGTCAATTCGTCGCTCCGCTTTGCCGTGAAAGACGGACAAAACAGACAACTTTCCCATTTATAATATTAGTATGGATTTTCTCCCTCGGTTACTGCGGTTGTAGTATCTGCTCCCTGAACGAGATTTTTAGTAATAATCTACAGTAACTACTTTTTAAAAATAGTGTAGGTACAAGTTTATAAATAGTCGGCTATGTGCATATAATCTTCTAGAATTGCATGAGTTCAAAGACATTGGTAGGTGGCATGACTGCTTATTACTATTAGACCGGGCGTATGCTTATATGACATAGACATTGGCATACAGAAAACAAAAACACTTAAATTAGAGACAATACAATACCTAAAGCGCCAGTTCGTTTGCCTGCCATGTCATAAAAATTATACCATCTCAGAATGGCACGATATATATTTTTAAAAGAATTAATTAAATGGTATAGTTACCAAAGAGTGTGATTTCCTGGAACGAAATAGTTGAGGCTTCCGTAAGAATTGGAAAACGGCCAAAATTTTCCACTTCCGCACAACTTTCACAGATTGTAGCCAAGACGAAGAAAAGCGACAAATTATTACGAGTATCAATGTGCAAAACTTCGACAAATGTTGCAGTCAGCAACATCTCCGATTGATCTGGCTCCGTAGCCGAATGGCATTTCTGCGACGCGAAACGCCGCAGAAATGTACTCTAGCCTGGCTCTGAGCGATAATATGAAGAATAGCGACAAATTATTAAGAGTACTCGTCAAAGATCGACAATCTTTCATTATCACCATAGATTAAATATAAGAAGATCATACAATCCCATACATTAAAATGCGACCGCCTAAGAACGCGCATACACTACACCACACATAGATGGCGCCACAAAAAAATGCCTTATTGCCATCGATTATTTATAGATTGGCGTTAGGTGTCACTTTCGAGCCATAAATCTATGTCAAAAGTGACACTTAACGCCATCTACAAGTATAATCGAAAGCTACAAGACATTTTTTTACCGCATTTTAATGTATGGGATGGTACTGATCGTCTTATATTTAATCTATGTCACTATTATTTTTTCCAGCAACATCTCAGATTGATCAACGTCTCAAAGTTCGAGGTTCGTCTGTCCGTGTCGCTGCCGAAGCGTAGCGAGCTCAAAGTGGAACTTTCCGGGCCTCGGGGTCTACGGCTCACTGCCGGCTCAGAAACGGAACTATTGGTATAACTTACTTTACTTGTATTATGAACTTTTAAATGATTTTATTATCAATACAACATCATGGCTAATGTAGAAAACCAATGTACACCAAGGCTATTAGTTTTGTTCTGTTAATTCTCCCGGCTTTGCACCTCGTACGTCGGGCGACGCTCGAATCGCTCAACTCTAAGTATCAGATCAGTTACCGTAATTCCTATTACATAGTTACCAGAGTTATAATAATATTTAAACAAAATATAATTATGTTTAAAATGAGTGTCGAGTAGAGGAAGAGAGGGGAGGCCTTTGCCCATCAGTTTAATTATCACACATCAGCTTAAACGACAGGTGGAGTCTGCCTTCTCGTTACGAAGTATAATAATTATTATGAAATATTTTCGCACAAAAAATGGATTCTTAGGAAAATGTTCAAGTCACAGAATTTATAATTTTGTCCCTGTCCCGTATCCAGATACATTTCCACCCGAACGACGTACGCGCTTTTCATGATCAGTTGCGCATACGCACCTCTTTGGGCAAAGGATTGCTTGTACCTATCGCTTGTTATATGGAGCCGCCTGAGCTGCACAGTAAGTATTTATAATATATTTATTCATGATATAAGAAGTTAAAGGAGAGACGAATTGCCCGATGGTAAGCGAAGCAACACCCGAGAAGCTGGAAGAACAGTGCATGCCGGCCTTTAAAATTTGGTTCAATACTTACTTCCACGTTTGAACTGAACCAAACAAATCCTTGCCTTAGAATTATCTGTAGGTACAATATGATCGCAGTTATCATTTTTATTTTTCAATATTAACTACTCGTAATTCTGTGCACAGCTTGTTTGTAGCATGATAGTTAGTGTACATTATTTAATGTATAAATATAATTGACAGAAAGTGGTGATTCGAATAACTTTATAATGTTGAATCCAAAGTACCTGCCTGAATATGATGATCATGATTTCAACACTGCCTTACTCGCTTATAACTCCGTTACTTGCTTTCACATTTCGATCGTACTAATTTTCCAGAACGCACAAGTAATAATAAATACGCTGCTGATATATTTCATGCCACACTATGTTTTCTTTACAGTGTTCGTACAAAAAATGAATACACCAGCTTTCACAAGTACTGATCTCATGGCCTTCAAAATGTCAGAAAATAAAGGGAATATTGTAGATTTGGGTGCCAAGTTATTAGGAGACCAACATTATGCATCATTAGTACTCCAATGTAACGCAGCACATGCGTCATTTTTTCTTCTTACTGAAGACGCGTGGATTGATCACGATATTCAGGTAAGATGTGATTTTTTTTATTTGGATTGTACTTACAATTATTATGACTTGAAAACTTGACGGAGTAAACCTTATCGAAAATCTAATCAGCTTTTATTTCTTATTTTGTTAGTCTGAGGCATGGCTTCTGAGACATAAGCGAAAAATCGAAAATGGGGACTCCAGTTCAAGGTCTTCGGCTATATTCAACACATAACTAATCAAAGAAAACTTATGATGTCAATAATTGTGTTCCAATCATTCTTATTTATCGAATTTAAAATGTCAGATCAGAATTTTCAATGTGTGGTAGCGAACCCTAAAATGTACAGAAAATTCTGAAAAAAATTACAATCATTTTTTAGTGGCAGATAACATTTTTAGGGGATGCCACAGAGAAAATTTTAAATTCGGTAAAATGAGAAGCACCTCTACCTTATTCCTTTCTCTACCTTTATTTGACTATTCATCGCCCGATTTGTTGTTTTCTTTTAGCTAGGTATAGCTATCAAAAATCTCTATTTCGTTATTCTACTCCACTCGTTGATACTACTTCGACAGCAGAACTACTGTCGCAGAAAAGATATACCCTTATATGTATTTTCAGTGACAGTACGTCGACAGGCGGAGCATTGTCAGCGAAAGCGAAAGGGTTAAAAGGGCCATTTTTTTCAAAGTTGTCCACCTCACTTCTTTTGTAACATTATGTTTATCATACTCAGAATCGCGAGGTCTTTCGAACTTGATAGGAGACATAAAATTTCTCATGATTTCCATTCCACCATTTCCATTTTCCGTTACCGCCATACAAAATGTATGAAGAAATGGTAGCGGAATGGGAAAAAACCTTGGGACACTTTTTTTCTCCTATTAGGATTGAAAGAGCTCGCGATTCTGAGTGGAAACCTCATAAAAATCAGCAAATCCCAAAAAAAGTGGGTGGACAAGTTTGAATAAAATGGCCTAAAAATATCTAGTGTAATTATTCCACAGGAGCTAACCACCAAAGGAAACTTAAAAACCGGTCCCTTCACCATCCACCCATCTTGGTGGTCCGGCGGGCATAGTCCGCGGTATCGTCCGGTGTCACGCCGCAGAACCGGGGTTTCAATGCACTGAACTAAGAATAGTGTCGTCTACGGCTGTGACTAGACCGTTCCATGTTGTTGCTGACGCAGTGCTTTATGATCCTGCGCATATTACGATACAAGTAAGTTTCATTTCGTCACTACTTTGAAAAAATCTCGTATCTCACGGTGCTCCTCAAAGTTAAAACGCAGTAATTCTATATGCATTCCTTACACACTTACTACAATTTTCTTTTCATTGACAGGCGAAGATACAAGTTTTTTTTTAAAGTAGTGACGATTTGCAACTCAAACTATATAACTCAAACTATATACTCGAGTTGATAATAAATATGTGTACATTTATTCATCTTAACTCGTTGCAATAAGATGTAACAGTCTCCATTGACATTTCGCTGGGTCGTCATGAGTCTTCCGCGACCACGGCTAGTGCAACCTGGCCGAAACGTTGGGTAAAAGGTAATAATGTTATTTTATCGCATTCGACCCGTGTGTGTCTTTAAAAAATGTGTACAAAACGCGAGAACTTAAAGTGTTATAATGTACACATATTTATGAACTCAAATGTATAGGTCAATAATTTAACTTTAGACCCATTTAGTCACTGTGACGAGTTACAAAGTGAATCGGAAATTAAACTCTCTGACTGCACATTGTACAATGAGGGGGGTTAGTTAAAATTGCAAAGCAGAGTCTACAAATTTAGTCCCACGGACGGCCGCAGACGTTGGTTAATTAATTGAAAATACACGATTTTACAATATTCTTACCCCATAAACACAATGTTTTTTATCATTATCAAGTTTGCAAAGGTAAAAATAAATTTTGTGCGAAATTGTTTTTGAATACTGTAACATTTCAGACTTGCTATAATTATCATTTTTGGTTATTCACTGTTGTTTCTAAGGTAGGTACAACTGATCCATCCGGCAATGAGCCACGATTGAAGAAAAATGTTATAATAATCTTTACGGCTAAAAACTTCATCAAAATAGTTTTTTGCATAAGCAAAGAAAAATAACGCCTGTATTAAAAAAAATCTCATTCATACCTAGTTTTGACTTTAAGCCTTTAGTTTTATTGCGTTATTAAAAATAAACCTGATACTTCCTGTGGGATTCAAACGGACTTTACCCTGCTGTACCTACTTATGTGAAATAGCACCAAAAAAGATTAAACAAGGTAGTTTATTTTACTAACTCCGCTATAGCGACTCAGTTGTAAAATGGAGTGTGGTAATTACCAGTCCTTTAATTAGACTGTAATTTAATAGTTCAGTTTTGTCACTGACACCTCTTTTCCTCTTGTTTTTATTTGAAAACGTGACGGAACCATTTGTGTACGTTATTTCTTACATATTTTGGTGATGCCCGTTTTTTGTGAGATTTTTGCTTATCCAAACAAATGAAAAATATGTATAGTGAAATATTAAATGTCATAAAACTCATAAAAATAGTATTTAAAGTAATTCATTCATACATAATAGTTGTCACTAGTACATTAACATCTCAACCCAGTAGCCCAGTTTATTTTGTCTCTTTTCATTGCAATAGTTCTACACTAACCGGGGCTTGTCCTTGGGTGCATTACTATAGTGCATACAGGGATAAGCGTCGGTTGGTGTCACATCACCTTTTAGATTACTTAAATTGTCTTAAAGGGCCTCTGCGCTGTTGGCTTCGGCCCCACGCACGCCTTCCAAATGTCCGGGATCCCATGGTCCCGAGATAAACGAAAGACATACACATAATAATAATACCTATATCAAATAGACGCGTGTTGTATAAATTTATTTATGTTTCCTCAGGCCCATGAAAAGGATTACGATATAAATAGCGAAGACGATCCTGACTGCGAGTACTATGTGAACTTGGGGACCGCTTTCCCGAATCGTTCTTTATCCACTACAATACAAATAGTTAACCATAGGTATTTTTTCCATATTTTATAAATAAAAAATAAACACTTTTTTCTAAAAATACAAATCATTTCACGACCGGTCTGGCGCAGTCGGTAGTAACCCTGTCTGCTGCGCCGCGGTCCCGGGTTCGAATCCCGGTAAGGGCATTTATTTGTGTGATGAGCACAGATATTTGTTCCTGAGTCATGGATGTTTTCTACGTATATGAGTATTTATCCATACTAATATTATAAATGGGAAAGTGTGTGTGTCTGTTTGTTTGTCTGATGTTCTTCACAGCAAAACGGAGCGACGAATTGTCGTGATTTTTTAAGTGGAGATAGTTGATGGGACGGAGAGTGACATAGACTACTTTTTGTCTCTTTCTAACGCGAGCGAAGCCGCGGGCAAAAGCTAGTATTATATATATCGTCTGAGTACCCACAACACAAGCCTTCTTGAGCTTACCGTGGGCCTCAGTCAATCTGTATAAGAATGTCCTATAATATTTATTTATTTCACTTACGAATACCATACATTGCGTTACCTTACCACGCAGTTCAGGAGTAATCAGGAGGCCGACCGCAAAGACTTCGGAACTTAGTAACACCTGGTACCCAACGACCAACCCTTCACTTTGTTGAATGTAGCTAGACGTTCAGTCGGAATTCACACTAACAAAGAATTACATCGCTTAATTTAGAGATTCTTTTGCGCATTTCTCCGAGCATTTCGCTTTGACTTCGGTGACATCATTATTACCCGACTCCTATAACAGTAGCATGGATTTTCTTCGTTGCTGGTAGAAATCCTTGATATTTACTCATATATGGAATAAAACTATGAAAACGGATTATATCGCTTATATATCTCGACGTTTCGAACTCTTTACAAAATGTGTGGTCAACGGGTCAACTCATATAGTCAAAATTTATTTATTATTATTTATTTATTCAAAAAGTAACACAGCATTACAGTTTACACCAAGGCACTGTGAGACTACAAACAAGACGCAAACGATAAATAATTAAAAAAAATACAAATTAAACATTGGATTTGGGCGACGACGTAACAACGTGGCTCCGTTGCGTCGTCTGACTAGGTGTAGGAATATTATGTTAGTTACTCTTATGGGATTCATATTTAAAATGTTTGGACCGAAGACCAAGCAGATGAAATACTCAGAGACAATACCTTTCTATAACTTTCAGAACGAATCCATACTTAATCTCTCTCCTTACTTAGCATGTATGGATTTTAAATGACCTTGTATATTTTCAGTCCCCTGTCATACTCATTTACCTGGAAATTCAGACCTTGGGGTATTTGCACATGCTGGCAGGAGCACCTGGCTTCAAGATCTGTATTGGAGGAGCAAGAAGAAGCAAGCATCCAGTTGTGCCCTGGAGCACAAGCTGCTAAGGGAGCGAATCAGAAGGTCAACTGGTTACACATGTCTTTCTATACTAAAGGATCCTTATTTTTTTCTTCTGAAACTCTTGGCAGAAATTCTGGCAAAAAGTGATAAAAGGTACACATCGAAATCGATCGATATATATTTATAATCAGCAATGATTCAAGTTTTTTTTGACAAGAATAAGCAAACGATCAACGCCATTTGACCAAGAACTCCTGAAAAGCCAGATGGTGTGTTGCTGACGATAAAAATAGTAAATTATTCTCTTTTCCTGATACTTGGTTTCCAAATACATTTCTAATGTGCACGATGTCGCAAGATATAAATCTTTACTGCACAACTGCGGGACTAGCCAGAGTGACAATCGTTGACGTGGGTTGAAGTCGGATTGTTTAGAATGCAAAATTTATAGCGTACTAACTTTACCTATATCGCTAATAGTATACATTACGAACGGTCTAGAACGCAAAATGCCTACAATATTTTTTCCGTTTTGTCTTAACTTTAAAGCGGTATCGACGGAGCCCCGCTTCCGCGGGGCTCCTGTTCTATGTAATAATTTGGCCTTCGGCCATTTGAAGATAAAAGGCCTAATGAACCTAACCTAAATAAATTTAATATAAAAAGTGGACTTTTTGCGTTCTAGCTTACTGATGTGCCAAAGGAAAGTTTCCCAAATTCTGAAATTTTCACATAGGAAAACTTCGGAAACTTTCTATACTTTGTATGGACAATTGTATGGATGGAAACTTTCCATTTCATAAATTTAAATTCCCTATATTTTTAGTGAAAGTTTCGTGAACATTTCAAGAAATTTAAGATTTTTTGGAAAGTTTCCGCAACTTGCACATCACTATTCTAGACTGTTTGCGATGTAGACTAATAGCGATAAAAGTAAAGTAATATACTAGTAATTTTGCGTTCTAGAGCATTCGAGATCAATCTGTTGACGCAGCGTTAAAGGGTCGAATCTCGAATGGTCTAGAACGCAAATCTATGTGGCGATCGAAACGCAGTCTGGCTCTATCACGAGTGTCGCGCCACTACAGCCGGCCACCACAATAGTCTAAGCGCAACAGCGGTGAGCGGCAGCCATACGTGCGAATGAAAAGTCCCATCGCTGTGTCTCGTTCCAATGTATGGCCGCCGCTCACCGCTGTCGCGCTTAGTTAGACCACTATCGTGGCCGGGCCGTAAGCGATTGTGACGCTTGCTAGGCACACTAGCCGCATCGCATGCATGTACATGACATCCGCGTGGTTTCGTTCTTCGTTCCGTTTGAATTACTTTCTGAACGTCTTGGAGAGAAGCCAGAAATATCTGTAAATAGAGAAATATTAATTTGGGTTTGGTTTTGAAAAGCAAAAGTGTATGTTGCAGTCGCAGCGCGGTCATAATCTTGCTTAACTCTTTAAGCTTAAAAGTTTGTTAAAAATGTGTGTAACAGCCTAACAATTTGTACATTCACTTAGTACATCCATGAGAACCATGATTTCAGTATGAAATACGTGTATCTAAACGCAAAATACTAATTAAAACGTGCGGCGTGCATGTCAAGCAATTGAAGCTCAAACAAGTCAACGTTGCGTAGGGGTGGACGCACGCTCGCCCGCCCCGTTGTACGCTCAGGTCTTTTGCAACCTAAATTGTCGCGCACCGTGCGGTTTCATAGGAATTTCCTCCCGCGAACGCTCCAGCTGTGGAATGAGCTCCCTGCCGAGGTATTCCCGGGTGAACTACAGTATGGGGTTCTTAAAAAAAAAGTTTACACGTTTCTAATGGGTCGGCAACGTGCATGTGACACCCGTTGAGTTTCAGGCGTGCTGTATACCTCTTTGCCACCGACGTGGTATTTAAAAATAAAAATAAAACTCCATTAAAACTTAAAAATTCATACTATAAAACTCCCGTGAGACTCATACATATTTAAAAATATTTTAAGCGGGTAGCAAGCGCCCGCAGTAGGTATGCGTCGCGCTCTCGACATGTAAAGGCGGGGTCGCTACTCTTGAGAAAGGTTCTCGAAATTGAACCGAAACATGTCGAACGCTATATTGACTTAATACGTGAGTAACCCGCTTAAAATATATTTTTAAAAATTCATGTTTATATGCAGCTAGAAGAGCCAGAAGAAAACACTCGTCGGGTAAGGCTGGAGCCGGACAGGGCCAGTGTGCTCGAGCGCAGCGCATGCACTGTGCGAGTTCATGTGCCCGACGTCGGCGCGGAGCTAGGGACACACCGCACTGTGCTGCAGTTAGTAACTTAGTACACACTTTAGTATATTACACTTTACAGCGCACCGCATTCTTTTAGGGTCCCCCTACATCTAGCGTCTCGCGAGCGTCGCGTCGGGCCAACGTATGGGCAAAGCTTGACGCCGCGTCAACGCGACGCGACGTCGATGCTCGCGAGACGCTAGATATGGCCCTGTGATGACCCTTAGTTCATAGCTGTATATTGTACTGCTTTAAATCTGGGCCACACACTCAAAAGTGGTATGAGTAGCAGCGAAGGAAATATGTTGGGCAGTGTTGTGGCTGCTATGATGACGAGACATGTGGTGCCACTACGTTTCTATAACTATGCCAGGTATATGACATGGCAGTATATTTTAGCCTTTAGGTCAACAACTGGGTGAAAGCGACGCATAACATGGCGAGCCTCAGATTAAGGCTCCGCTTACGTCAAGTCCAGTCCCCGCTGAAATTTTACGATTAGCAGTTTTACGATTTTAAAATTATCAATTTCGGTGATGCCGGGGGGGGTTATATTTTGCCTATTTTTTTAAATTACTTGACTAAAAATTAAAAAATATTTTTGAAATAACTAATAAAAAAAAAAAAAAAAAAATCAGTCGAATTGAGAACCTCCTCCTTTTTTTAAGTCGGTTAAAAAGATCTTTTGTTTGACATGTAACACAATACCTACAGTTCAAACTTTGATTTTTAATTTTCACTTTATTATTCCCCAAAAGTGGCCCCTATAATCGGTTTAATAGTTTTGGAGAAAATTGGCTGTGACAGATGGATAGACAGACGCACGAGTGATCCTAAAAGGGTTCTGTTTTTCCTTTTAAGGTACGGAACCCTAAAAAAAATATCGGTTTTTGAAGCTGAGTTTTTCTATGGGACCTTCAACATTTTTTTCGCGATTTCAGTTTTAGTCAAATAGCAAAATTTACTCAGTGTGAAAACATAAACGGGTTTAAATGTTGACTCTTCGTTCAGAAACATACTTTTATATACCTACATTTTATCTGTTTTTTGCATAACATATGCCTACCATATAATTATTTAATTGTCCGTTCCGATGTCATGACTAAATTATGATTCAATCAACAGAGTAATTTATTGCAAAAAAGAACTGATACATAAACATAAATAAAATAAAACCGGCCAAGAGCGTGTCGGGCCACGTTCAGTGTAGGGTTCCGTAGTTTTCCGTATTTTTCTCGAAAACTACTGAACCTATCAAGTTCAAAACAATTTTCCTAGAAAGTATTTATAAAGTTCTACGTTTGTGATTTTTTTATATTTTTTAAACATATGGTTCAAAAGTTAGAGGGGGGGGACGCACTTTTTTTTCCTTTAGGAGCGATTATTTCCGAAAATATTAATATTATCAAAAAACAATCTTAGTAAACCCTTATTCATTTTTTAATACCTATCCAACAATATATCACACGTTGGGGTTGAAATGAAAAAAAAAATCAGCCCCCACTTTACATGTAGGGGGGGTACCCTAATAAAACATTTTTTTCCATTTTTTATTTTTGAACTTTGTTGGCGTGATTGATATACATATTGGTACCAAATTTCAGCTTTCTAGTACGAACAGTTACTGAGATTATCCGCGGACGGACGGACGGACGGACAGTCAGACATGGCGAAACTATAAGGGTTCCTAGTTGACTACGGAACCCTAAAAAAGAGAGATCGTACTCAATTTGCCTTATTCTGACACAAAAACAAAATATTGAAACCCACTGGTTTGTAAAAAAAAAGCCTAAGGGTTTAAAGTTAAATAAATTGCAAATGAATCCCGGTAACAGAAATTTAAATTGTCAATCTGTTCGTTCGTGTTAAAATCTGCATACAAATGTTTGGAGGAAATAGCAGAGATTGTTTTTAAAATGTTTTGGCTGCAACCGGTTGCCTGAGGATGAAATGAAATTACTATAAAATCTCTGGGTTCAATAATGTCTTGCCAAAACTTTTTTCGCATATTTTTGATTCGTATAATAATTTGGCAGAAGTCACGTTTGGCAGAAACACCTTACGCAGAATATGCTTTGGCATAAATAATTTCGCAGATTTTTATAATGCCGAATCTTATGTTGGCATAATGTTGATGATGATGAGCATAATAGTCTTCCATACGAACAATACTTTCGCAGATATTTTTTATGCATAATATTTAGGCGGCATACAGTTGTCCTTCTTCTTCCTATTTCCTTTTTGAAAGGGTCGGTTGTGTTGGGGATGCAAGATGCCTAACACTCCTCGCTTCGCTCGGCGTCGTACCTAACGGTGACTCTGGGACTGTATTTCCTTTATCATAGCGAGTCGGGCGTGTTGTGAACCCAAATTACCTAGCAATCCGATTATTCTATTAGCAAATATGATAGGACTTACTCGTCTATCCTTCTAAAGAAATTTTACCTAACGCTATTTTCTGCCAGTAGAAAATAATTTTGCTCTTGTAATAGTATGCTATAAAATTATTAAGGTACATAAAATTATGCTAAACCAAAATCGACCAAAGTAATGTTCTGCAATTCATTATGCTGCCAAATGTGTCGTATGCGTTTTAGTAATAATGCAAACTAATTTTTATGCAAAATTACCATTCGACCGAAAATGTTTCTGCGAAATATTTTATGCGAAGTGTATTTCTGATCAAAATTGTTCTGCCAGCAGATGAGGGTAACCCTCTGTGAGCTGTATGTAGATCGCGGGACATGAGACGGAAAATTATTTACGAATGTTTACTCTACATTCTCCAGATAACAATTTATTAAATATAACAAGGATGATTTTATTTCAATTAGGCTTGCCAGAAATCCGGGGATAACATGCCGGGCGACAAAGTTGCTGTGCACAAGCAGGTCTGCACACTTTCATACTAGTCCATAGACAAAGAAAAAGTCACCGAGCAACTTTGTCGCCCGCGAGCGCAAACGCCAAGAATCGAAGAATATCTACTTATCAGTTTTTTTTTTATTTTGCAGATTAATTTTGGAAAGCATACCAATAGAAAGCTTCAAGCAGGAATACCAGCCGAATGTCTTATGCACGAGAGTAGCGGATGACGTTGGACCCGATGGAAAAGTAAATAGTAATTTACTTGTACAGATGTAATGCGAAAAATTTGCCTTCGTATTGTTACGGAAACTTACGAACGTGTCATGCTATTTCAGTCAGTCTCAGTACAATATGTACTGACATTGAATGAACTAGCATGCCCTACACAACATTTCCATCGTCAACTGTTTCGTTTCTCCAGAAATTTCCTGCCCCGCAGAGCTAAACTGTACGATGAAATTTCCGGACCGATACTTCATCTTCAAGAACGCTCATAGATATAGAAATAACCTGTCTGCTCATAAAAAAAACAAATACGACGGAAGATTTTAAGCACTATCTAAATAACCTTAATTATTAAGACAGGATATGTCATCATGCACACTCTCATGAAGCATGCCGTATACTGAAAAGCACATATCGTCACTACTTTGAAAAAAAAACTCGTACGGTCAACCAATTGGAACCTTAGGCCACTGTAGAACTAGTAACTTTCATAGTGACGTTACAAATCAGATTGTAGGAAATCTCTTACTGCTTGTCATTTTGACATGGTTGTAGAGTGGCCTAGGTTCCAATTGGTTGACTGTACCTCTTCTGTCAGAGAAAAGACAAATGTAGTAATTATGTAGGGGATGTATACGGAGTTACTGCGTTTCAACATTGAGTAGCAACTTCAGATGGATATCAGCCATATATTGTCATAATGTTTTCTTGTACTTACATATTGATGTGGCGAGATTTATAGAAATTAATTTAGAAACGTAGGTAGGTAGAGCATTCTTGGAGCCTCAGTACGTTTGAAGAGGCGTTTTTATATAGGATTTACATACTTCAAGTACCTCGATTTTTTAAAATACTATATAACTACACTGATGACGACTTCAATTTTTTTTAAATGTGTATTGACGTGATACCTATCATAATTTTAAAATAAAGAAATATGTCATTTGTTCTTATAAAAAATAAAAACACTCAAAAATATTTGGAGAAAATATGATTTTGGCCACTTTCAGGCTGCGAAACATCGCCATCTAGTTTTAAGCCTAAAAGGCTCATATATTTCAGGGGTACGCTTTTTGTATGATCTTTGCTACTCCAGTATTAAATCGTTTTTGAGTATAGCATTAAAAATTGGCTAGACTTAATTTGAACCCTGTAAAGTTCACAAAGAGTCATAACTTATTATGCCTTATTTATTGTGTGTGTGTGGATTGAGTGAGCACCTTCCGAAAATAAAAAAAAATATGCTGATCATTTAGTAAAAGTTCTAAAACAATTGTAAAACGAATCTCTGAATTTGTAAAAAGATAAATCAAAAGATACAGCCATTATCATGTGCTCACTCAGTTCTCACAAACTACCAACGAAAACAGTGAATATATTCATTTAACATATAATATTTATATACTAACATTTAGTAAAAATAGGCCAACCTACCTCTATAAATATTAGATCACCTAGTGACGTATTAAATTTTTTACAAATAGTTTCTTATGCTCACTCAATCCTCACACTTTTGAAAAGCCGAATTTTGATGAAAAACATAAGATTTAGACCGCTATTATATGTGTATAGTTTAGTAAAAGTGAAATGGGAATTTGTAAAATACAAAACGAACGACTAACGTGTCAGGTTTTTTTATAATAAATTTTTGTAAGTGCTCACTCAGTCCACACGTTTTGAGAAAGTTAAAAATGTAAATATCTTACGATTTGTAGCACCTAAGACACTCGAAAGTACTTCAACATTTAGTAAAAATTTTTACTAAATATCCACCATCTAATATTTTATATTCGTTGTCTGGTTTTAAAGATATTCAGACATAACTTTTCTCATACAAATGTATCAAGTAGGGTGACCACACTATGTCGGCTCCTGATTTTCCCCACCTTCCCATTGTCATATTGAGATTGGGGAGTTTCGTTCAATTTTGATAATTATTATTATTTATATTAAATTATTTTCTCGCTCCCATTTACAAATCCTGAAAAGAATGGGAAAGCCCCAGGAGAGGACCTCATCACAGCGGAAATGCTGAAAGCCGACATCCCTACCGCTGCAAACGCGCTGACGCCTCTCCTGAGGAACATCTGGTCAGCCGAAGAGTTACCTTGTGACTGGAGCAAGGGCCTTCTGATCACCGTACCCAAGAAGGGAGACCTCAGTGACTGTGGCAATTGGAGAGGCATCACTTTGCTCTCGATTCCTTCCAAGGTGCTCTGCAGGATCATCTTGGACAGACTCTCGAGGGCCGTAGAACCTCTTCTGCGCAAAGAGCAAGCTGGCTTCCGGCCCAACCGATCGTGTACGGACCAGATCAACACCTTACGCATAATTCTCGAACAGGCATCAGAATTTCAGAGGGAAATGTACCTGACCTTTGTGGACTTCGAAAAAGCCTTCGACACCTTGAGATGGAACTGTATCTGGGACCGGCTACAAGAAATTGGAGTCCCCGAGAAAATAACAAACTTGATTAAGGCCATCTACAGGAACTATTCCTGTAGAGTAACTCACGACGGTCTCATCTCGGAGGACATACCGGTTCAGGCCGGTGTACGACAGGGGTGTCTTCTTTCTCCTCTCCTCTTCCTTGTCGTCCTCGATGGCATCATGGTCAAGACCAATAGAAAGCGCCGCGGCATAGAGTGGGGCTGTCCAACGTGCTGGAAGATTTAGACTATGCCGATGATCTATGCCTATTGAGCCACACACGCGCCGACATGCAAGCCAAATTGGACGACCTACGGCGAGAGGCTTTGGAGACGGGACTCAAAATCAACACCAGGAAGACCCAAGACATGAGGTGCAGAGCAACCAGTTCGGTACCGTTGCTCATCGGCACAGAGGGTGTGGAGACAGTCCACAAATTTACGTACCTTGGTAGTGTAGTGTCGGAAACTGGAGGGACCGAAGAGGACATCGCTTCGAGGATCGCCAAGGCGAGAGCAACCTTCGCACGACTCCGTCCTATATGGCAATCGCGGAAACTGACTCGGAGAGTTAAGCTCAAGATATTCCGGTCCAACGTGAAACCCGTGTTGCTGTACGGATGTGAGACGTGGAAGGTCACTAAGGACATCTCGCAACGGATCCAGGTCTTTGTCAACCGCTGTCTTCGCCGCATTCTCGAAATATACTGGCCCGAGAAAATCTCCAACACAGCTCTGTGGGAACGCTGCGGTGAGACGCCGATCAACCAGCAGATCAAACGCCGCAAATGGAACTGGATTGGCCATACGCTCCGAAGGGACCCCGACCACATACCGAGGCAAGCCCTAGACTGGAATCCCCAAGGAAAGCGAAGACGTGCCCGCCCTAAGCAGTCCTGGCGGAGGACGATCACTGCAGAAGCGAAGGCGATAGGGATGACCTGGAGCGAAGTAAAGCGCGAAGCTCAAAACCGCTCGGGATGGCGACGCACTGTGGATGCCCTCTGCCCCATCTAGGGGACACAGGACATTAAGTATTTACAAATCCGGTACGCTCATCTGTTAGCACGATTAGATTACCAGGTTCTGGTTTCTTACTAGTGAAGTATTATATTCTTTGTTTCTTACCAATTATCATTCATGTCCTTTTTAATGCATGAATGTCGATATGGTTATTATCCTGACGTCGATAAAAATTGTGATGTGTATTGTGTAATTTGTGTACACATCATCACTAGGCCAAGAACATAACCTAAAAACAGTTTGCAGATGGAGAATTAATATGGTATTAGTTTAATATAAACTTTCAAAATTGAACGAAACTCCCCAATTTCAATATGACAATGGGAAGGTGGGGAAAATCAGGAGCCGACATAGTGTGGTCACCCTACTTGATACATTTGTATGAGAAAAGTTATGTCTGAATATCTTTAAAACCAGACAACGAATATAAAATATTAGATGGTGGATATTTAGTAAAAATTTTTACTAAATGTTGAAGTACTTTCGAGTGTCTTAGGTGCTAAAAATCGTAAGATATTTACATTTTTAACTTTCTCAAAACGTGTGGACTGAGTGAGCACTTACAAAAATTTATTATAAAAAAACCTGACACGTTAGTGGTTCGTTTTGTATTTTACAAATTCCCATTTCACTTTTACTAAACTATACACATATAATAGCGGTCTAAATCTTATGTTTTTCATCAAAATTCGGCTTTTCAAAAGTGTGAGGATTGAGTGAGCATAAGAAACTATTTGTAAAAAATTTAATACGTCACTAGGTGATCTAATATTTATAGAGGTAGGTTGGCCTATTTTTTACTAAATGTTAGTATATAAATATTATATGTTAAATGAATATATTCACTGTTTTCGTTGGTAGTTTGTGAGAACTGAGTGAGCACATGATAATGGCTGTATCTTTTGATTTATCTTTTTACAAATTCAGAGATTCGTTTTACAATTGTTTTAGAACTTTTACTAAATGATCAGCATATTTTTTTTTATTTTCGGAAGGTGCTCACTCAATCCACACACACACTATTTATTTTATTTATTTTCTTCAGACACAATAGTTACATTGATATTACAGTTTACAAAATACCGCCAAACTGCAAAACAGTTTGTTGGCAGTTATGTTTGCTCTTGATTGATTACTGAGTAGGTACAAGTTGTGTCAAGTTATACATACCTGTATACTATATGTAGAACGCGGGGCGTGAGGAGGCTAGATGTATATAATGGTATGGACCGTGTCTCCATCAAAACGGATGTTTATTTGTATTGAGAGTGCTACGACTATTCGCGTATTGTACTGTACACAATCAACCCTGTGTTACTAATTTCAGGTTTGGTCGCGCGTAGTTTGCGATATCGTGCAAGCTGATATAGAAGTCTGGTGGCACGTAGTACCTGTTCGTTTCGTGATCGACCCGCCCGTGCTGCCTATCATCCATTCAAGAAGGTAATAAAGCATCATCATCATCAGCATCTGATAATTTATTTATTTATTTATTCCAAGAAAAAATTCACAGCATTACAGCTTATACTTATAGGCCAATGCGCTGTAAAATTGAAATATTATGTTAAAATAAGCAAAAAGTATAAGCACACACACAAATAAAACAAGCATTATTAAAAAAATAGCTCACAGAAGCGTATAAAATAGGAACGAGGTTGTCTAAATCTATCATTAAACAAATCGCATTCTGGTGCAACGTTTAAAAATTGATTTAAAAGAGCCCGTGAATAAAATAAAGGAGAGTGTTGGTGCGTCACAGTTCGGGCCACGTTCTCCGCAAGAAGGCGATATGGTTGCGGCTACGTAAGTAGTTATCGGGAACGAATAATGTATTATTAAGAGCGTCGAGCGTGACTCTTGTTGGTGGAGTTGATGCTAGTTTTCAAGGTGATTACGGTTCGTTACAACCAAAGAGGATCGAATATTATACAGAGTTATTGTCAAAGTAACATGTGTAATCACAGTGCATAGACTGCCATCAGATCTCTCGACATACGCTTAAAACTTTTGAACCTCAGTTTTGACAATTCGGACCATATTGTTAGCTTGATATGTATTCAAATGTCAAATATTAATATTAGCGCCATCTAGCCGAGCGTTCCCCAAAGGTGTAACGCCATCTAGGCGAACGTACCTTTTTCTCTAGGGCTTTGAGGTACGTTTTTTTCTTAGACTTGATCCGTCTATACGGAGTTACATATATATATATGTTACATTTGGTTACAACCAAATCATATAATACCATTTATGCCTAAAATGTCGCAATGCCAAAACAGATTAGTCTCATAATGTCTAAAACTTGAAATGACTTAAACCTACTTCTCAAATTGCCGTATTCCCAAAATGTCTAAAAGTCAAATTAACTTAAAACCAAAACTTCACTTTCTCATA
Organism: Leguminivora glycinivorella; assembly: GCF_023078275.1. NCBI lineage: Eukaryota > Metazoa > Arthropoda > Insecta > Lepidoptera > Tortricidae > Leguminivora > Leguminivora glycinivorella. The sequence goes on along the minus strand of NC_062980.1, from coordinate 16,120,112 downwards.
ATGCCTAACTTACCCTACCAGGTGTTATAACACCGATTCTTTTTTTTTGGCTTTTTCTAGTGGGTAAGTGACAATATACCAAAATATCCCGAAAAATCCGAGGGTAAGATTTTTTGCATTTAGGGTTATCTGGGTTAATTAGCTAAAGGAATACTAACGTTAATAATAAAACACAGTGCAAGGAACATAACGCACACTGTAAATAAAATTTTAATTATTCTGAGAAAAGTGTCATTTAGAATTCTCTTTATTTATTTTAATTCTTAGGCTAGGTTTGTTATAATATGATTATAAAAGTAAAATACAAAACCACATACAAAACAATACAAAATATATAAACACATAAAAAACCTAACCTAGGGTGCCGCCAGCAGCGGGGCAGGGCCCAAGCTGCCGGTGGTTAGGGCTGCAGAGAGAGGAACCGTCGGACTATCCGCGCCGTGTCCAAGATCACCGCCTTCTGAATCTGACCCTTGATCCAACCACCTAGCGAGAATCTCTCGAGATGTTTAGAATTATTATTATGAAATTAATACATTTCGGTCAATGTCATTTTGGCATTTTGATGTACTGAAAATTGGTATTTTTGTGATTTTGGATATATCACTACTGCGGGCCGATTTTTGAGTCTCACGCGTTCGAATTCAGAAAATTGTTACTGAAAATAATAGGCTAGTCACCGTTTTCAATCGGTATTTTAGTGACAAAATCCCGTTTGCGAGATTCAAAAATCGCCCTCCTAATCCGTTTTAACATTGCGACATTCAAGAAGATGATATTATAAAATTTGGTTGTAACGAACCGTAATCTTCAAGGTCATCGGCGTTATTAGGTCTTTGTAAAACGCGACATTTGCTTTTCTTCAATTTCACTGAGTAATACAAAACTAAGTAAAATTCTGCGTAGGAGGCGTCACTAGCACAACAGTAAATACACCAACAAATTTCATCAATGTCATTTTATTTGTAACAAATATTTTGTAAAAATTGTTTACGTCGTAGTAATCTGTCTGTATTTTTTTTTTTATTATTATAAACTGGCCAGTGATTGACCTTAGTCGCACCTGATGGAAAGTGACGACAAGGCCGAGGTTGTAGCTCACTGGTTCAGTAACTCTTGACTTGAATTCACCCAGATTGTTTAATTGTCACCACGCACCGTAAGTGACAAAGTCACAAATATAAATGTCCAACATGAATCCTTGAAAATTGAAAATAATTTGATATTATACAATTTTACGTTTCCCGTGTGGTGACGGGTTAAGAATTTTCACCACCCTCTTCTTCCCGTGGGTGTAGTAGAAGTCGACTGTGGGATATGGGTAAAATTCTGTCACTGCAATGTCACAATTTCGTATTCGTTCGATCCCTTTTTGCCCAGAGTGGCACTGAAACTTGAGTATTTCACGTGCTCTGCCTACCTTTTATGAGATACAGGCGTGATTGTATGTATGTATAAAGTTTAATATAGAAAAGCCTACGAAATGAGGGCAGCACGAGCCGTGCACGTAGCGAATGCTGAAATTATATTAGCAAAGTTTGTCTATGGTCTACGGTTTATGCTAATGCTGCACTCTGTGGCAGAATATTGCAGTAAAGTAAGTTCTTGTAAGTCTAAATTACTATTTTATGCAGCAGTTGAACCTAATTTTGTGAAGAAATGATGAAAACTCTGTAAAGTAAAAGTACCAGCGCCCAACACCCTAATGCCCAATAAATGACGCCCTTCAGTCATATTCATACAATAAGATGCAGTGGGTCAAATTCGACCGTGGGGGGGGGGGGGGATTACAACTGATCAATTTATTTTCATGTTTTACAACGTTTGCATTTTAAAAAAAGAGGGTCCACTGGTTATAAATGGCAAGCGTGTTTAGTGGATACACGTGGAACTCAACTTAATATTATAATAATGGAAAAGATGGATCAGTTAACACTTTCGCTACCAAGAACCCGACTGTCGGGCACACCGCTCGTAGAAGCGTAGCCGATTACATGGGTTTCCCCGTATGTAGCGAAAATGTCGTAGCGCCGCGTAGAGCCCGGTTTCGAAAGTGTTAAAATTGTCCCCTAGTCGACATTTGCCCCGCTGTATCTTACATATCAATGTATTGACAATGATTTAAAATTTGAAAGTGGGATTTAGGTACTGGGTCTTTTTGCGCACTGTTACTTTTACCTTCGATTTCCTTACTTTATTAGTATCTCATCCGTCATAATGTTTAGTGTTTAAAAATAAACAATATTTTATCTAAAACTATCTCATTATCATTCTATGTACATAAAATCAGTTTGTTTTTGCTCGCTTACTCTGAAATCTCTGAATTGTCAAAATAACGTGACAAATATTTTGTATACCGTTCATCATACGACAAAGCAAAAAATAACGTACGTATTTTATTTATTAAAGGGTTAAGGCTGTCCCAGTATCGTTCTGCGCAACGCAAATATACGGAGTTGACGACATTTCCACACTTTGGTACTCAACGCCCCCCATGGTGCTGCCATCTGGCTTGGAACTGTCTCCCTTACGTAGCATTAGAGCTCAAATGCTATTGCCATTACCGATGCTGCCCAATGAGTATCCTGAAAAAGATATTATTACGTGAGTTGTTAACATTATTTACTAATTTTTTTTATACAGCGTTTTCTTGAGGAACCCTAAAGAACTTAGCCATGTATTCCTGATCCCTACCTTTTAGGGTTCCGTAGTCAACTAGGAACCCTTATAGTTTCGCCATGTCTGTCTGTCCGTCCGTCCGTCCGTCCGTCCGTCCGTCCGTCCGTCCGTCCGTCCGTCCGTCCGTCCGTCCGTCCGTCCGCGGATAATCTCAGTAACCGTAAGCACTAGAAAGCTGAAATTTGGTACCAATATGTATATCAATCACGCCAACAAAGTGCAAAAATAAAAAATGGAAAAAATGTTTTATTAGGGTACCCCCCTACATGTAAAGTGGGGGCTGATATTTTTTTTCATTCCAACCCCAACGTGTGATATATTGTTGGATAGGTATTTAAAAATGAATACGGGTTTACTAAGATCGTTTTTTGATAATATTAATATTTTCGGAAATAATCGCTCCTAAAGGAAAAAAAGTGCGTCCCCCCCCTCTAACTTTTGAACCATATATTTGAAAAATATGAAAAAAATCACAAAAGTAGAACTTATAAAGACTTTCTAGGAAAATTGTTTTGAACTTGATAGGTTCAGTAGTTTTTGAGAAAAATACGAAAACTACGGAACCCTACACTGAGCGTGGCCCGACACGCTCTTGGCCGGTTTTTAATGTAGGTAATGTAATTGTCTCGATCTAAGGTAATGTCCGTGGCAATGCCCTAAAGACCGCAATTTATTAAGTATTTAAATACTCTCTCTTTCTCTCTCTCTCTCTCTCTCTCTCTCTCTCTCTTAAGCTTAGGCTCTAAGTCAAGTTTGTGTCATTTTCAAATCGTATTTAAATATGATTACATAGTTAAAATCATTCGGGTTTCTCACGAGGACAATGTATTTTTAATATTTAAATACCAAGTCCGACATATAAAAGCGACTTGGCCCAAAATAAACCAACAAATTAAAATGGCCGACGTAAACCAATGGAATACTGAACGTTTGGTGCAACCACAAATGGCGCGTGCTGATTGATATGACGCATCATGAATTATTGGAGAAATTAATATTCATCAATGGGATTAAACCAAAGAGGATCGAGTATTATAGAGAGTTACTGTCGAGTGAATCTCACATGATACAGGCTGAATCTCTTGATACAGGCTTAAAACCTTATCAAGAGATTCAGAACTCCAGTTTTGACAATTTGGCCCATATTCTTAGCTTGATATGTTTTAAAATGTCAAATGTTAATATTAGCGCCATCTAGCTGAGCGTACCCCAAAGGTGTAATGCCATTTAGGCCACCGTACCTTTTGTGTATGGTACTGAGGTACGTTTTTTTCTTTGACTTTATCTGTCTATACGGAATTATATATGTCTTTAGATTAAACATAATTTGATGTACGTAAATATTGACGAGACTTCAATTCCTCTTCACCGCCGCTGCCTAATTGAGTCGAAATTTATTATTATACATACCTTATCTCCCTTATTCATAAAGGTTCACTAAAGTTATGAAGCCGATAAAATTCGTTTGTCCCTTTCTTCCGTATTGGTATGATAGAAAGGAATAAACGAACTTTATTGGCTTGATAACTTTAGTGAACGTTTTATTTATTTATTATAAATGGGCTTACTCTTGGCCACAGACTAGCCAAAGGCAAAGACATGGCCTACGATGGAGTGAGCTCGCCAGAAGATGCCTGTTCACTCTTGATTTGAAGGTTGCCGGGTTATATGAGCCGCCGGCAAGGAATTCCACTCCTACAACTTTAGTGAACGTTTTATGAATAAGGGGATAAGTCTCCAGGAAGTTCGTAATATTGTTCTTATATCGAAAACATCAAAATGAAAAGGGAGGTTGAAATTTGTATGGAGCCACAATAATGAGCGTGAAAGATATGTAACACCTCCCTTTGGATATGTATAATATGGATGACAAGAGCTGCTGAATCGAAATAAACGTAAAAATTTGTCATATCGTTTCGTGATCGCTAGTATTGGCCCGATTATTCAATAAAAACTATCACTTAACTAGTTAGCAGTATTTTTAATAAACTATTTATGGGAACAAGGGAGTTGTCAGTTGCACTATTTCCTCTGAATAATTAATGACTCGTAGATGCCGTTGAGCGCGAAATATGAACGAAATATCGCGTATTGTTCTCAGTATTTATGATTCCGCGTGCAAAGAGTGAAATAAGCTTTCGGATTGGTTCGATTTTTAATATAGGTACGTCAAGTATGTCGCTTAACTTCAAATTTGGGTAAATACATTCTGCTATAAGGTTGATTATCTTTCAGATTATATATTTAACGCGCACGCGATCGGAGTGGTGTAGTGGTTTAGGTTTAGCACGTCAGCCGTGATAGCTGGAGACCCGGGCTCGATTCCCGGCTTCGCCGCCAGTGTATGGTATCTATTTCAGTCAACAATGACGCAATGATGCCCTGCCATAGATAGTAGACAATAAGGATGCGTTCGAATTACAATAGGGCTGTGTCGCGCGGCTGCGTTCGGGGTCTCACAAATGGTCTCGTCGGAAGATCAGCGCTGACCTCTGGGTCAGCATTATGCTGAGGCGGGACTCTTTCGTGATAAACTTATCAATCCATTGTACGTTTGTAGTTTTAGTAATACTTTTTTTGCATATTGTGTAGTTTTAAGTTTGTTACGAATAAATATTTTGATTGATTGATTGATTTATTCAAATCTTTCAGATTGAAGACAGCAACAGACGAGTGGTATGTCAACTGTCACGTGACGCGAGCATGCACGACGCGACACCCAGCTTTGGCTCCGGCGCGCCATTGGCTCGGCGTTGTCGTGCCGGGAGCAAAGATGCACACCAAAATGGAGATCTACAACAACACGCACCAGGATGTAAGTGAAATGGTTAAGGATATTCAATACGTGTACACGTGTAATACGTGTACACACAGTACACGTATTGCACGTGTACACGTATTATTAGACCTCTAAAGCTCTCATGATAATAATGGTGAACTTACAAAATGTCGACAACATCCGACGTCTTAGCCTCATTCAAATTTGAATTTCTTAAGAAATTATTAGGTCTATTTACGAAATGGTTCGGAAATGTCACTTTGTCGCATTAACATTATTTACTAGATAAACGTAATAAAATACTAGCGGCCCGCCCCGGTTTCTCACGGGGATTATCATAAAAATGGTTATAGTAAGTTTTCTGTAAAAGATAGACATAATTATATGTCGTCGCGGACTTTTTTGTAGACCTATTAAAGAGACAATTTCGCCATACATAGTTTTAATATAGGTAGCTCAAACGGTTTGGGCAGCGGTTTTGATTAAAGTTTTTGTCCAACTTGATTAGTAAATATCGTCTACCAATTCAAACAAAATCTTAACAAATTATATATATACCTATACCTTCCTCGAGAATCACTATTCAAAGGTGAAAACCGCATGACAATCTGTTAAGTAGTTTTTGAATTTATCGCGAATACAAAGACGGACACACAGACAGACGCGGCGGGGACTTTGTTTTATAAGGTGTAGATATAGAGATATCACATCAGTAAATCCTTATGTAAAGACAAAGATTGTTCGCAAACGATAAGAAAACAACCCTAAACAAATAGCGCAAACAGGGCGCTCTGAAAAGGCTTTACGGAGATTACGTACCGTCTCATAGCGGAATAGATTTTTGTTTACATTTAATGTTACATTTTCTAAGATTTATTGTAGCTTTGGTAGATTTGGAGAAAGTTTTTTTCACCTCACTAGCTCGGAAAGGACTTTTTTATTCAAAATCAGATAGCAAAATCGCATTTTATCCACAAGAGTGCAAAGAATATTTGAAATCCGAACGTGTCATTGTTACGAGAGTTACTTTTTTAAATATAATTTCTTGTAAAAGGCATCTCCCAGACAGGACAATTTTGTCCCTGTGCTTAAATTGTCTTAACAGATCATGTGATGCGAACGTAAAAATAATTTCATATCGAATTGTATCCGACTAAAAACATAAAATTCAAACAATTTTATAACACGATTTTACCATAAGACACTTGAAATCGTACAAGAAATTGTATTTTTGACTCTTCCATTGTACATATTCAGAACGCACCTTAAGTAACATTGCAATCTCAAAACGCGTGAAATGGAACGCACCCAAATAGATTTTTCTTTTTAACCGACTTCAAAAAAGGAGGAGGTTCTCAATTCGACTGAATGTTTTTTTTTTATGTATGTTACTCGATATCTCCGAGAATCATGGACCGATTTTCAAAAATTTTTTTTTTCAATCGATCAGGTATAACCCCGTGATGGTCCCATTGGCACCAAGTCGAGGTCTAATGATGGGATCTTGGAGAAATCGAGGGAACTCTTAAAATGTTATAGGCACATGTAATGTTTTTAGTGTATTTTTCAAAGGTAAACCAGTATTTACGCCTGAATGATGGTAATAACTTTATGTGGTTGAGCTGACGATGGAAGGTCAACTCCTCAATGGTTAGGAGTTAAAGGATAATTCTTTCACTACTGTACATTTATTCGGACTGATACATATAATATCAATAGGAACCACTAAACATCAACAAATAAATAAACATTTTAACAAAAAATAAAACCGCCTTCAAAAATAAGCGCGTTACAAAACACGGAGAAACTAAAAAGCAAAAAATAATAAACCTTTGAATTCAGATTTATTATCGGATTGCAATAATCTAAATATCCAAATTATAAAAAAATCAATTATTTTTGGAGTCGGGGCCAGCCTGCGTATGGTTGGGTGGAGCAAACAGGACATAGCAAGGCGACGAACAGGTCTGGTACCGACTACAAAAATAATTGATTTGTTTATAATTTGGATGTTTAGATTATTGAAATCCGATAAGAAATCTGAATTCAAAGGTTTATTATTTTTTGCTTTTTAGTTTCTCCGTGTTTTGTAACGCGCTTATTTTTGAAGGCGGTTTTTTGATTCTTAATTTGAAACTTTTATAGTGTCGGTCGGTGCTTCGTGGAAATTGTAATAAACGCAAATTGACATATTTCTGTGCAATTATGTTCCAGTTGTTTATATTGCGTGTTTCCTCGCTTTAGTGAGGTGAAAAGTTATGTGTTACACACGGGATGCAAAGTTATTTTAACTCGTGTGTATTGCAACGAGAGTGTTGTCGCTTCGCTCATGATTCTATTTTCGAACCACTCGCTTCGCTCGTGGTTCAACCATAGAATCCATTCGCTCGCTCGTAGTTCAACCCTAGAATCCATTCGCTAGTTCGTGTTACAATTCCACGCTCGTTTAAAATACAACTTTGCTCCCTTGTATAACAAATAACTATTGTCTACACTTTTATCTTCTCCGTGAGTATTTTTATAGCTTTTTTACTCGCCGTATATTGTATGTAAATAATTAAAAATGAAGTTAAGTATGTCTGTACGGGACAAACCGTGCAAGTGAAACCTGCAGGGCTGATTAGCACATGATTGGCTCAACAGTATCTCGCCGCAATACGAGTATAAATCACACGTCTTTCTAAATTGTATTTACTGAAGCGCTCGTAGCCTAGCGGTAAGTACGTGCGACTTTCGTTCCGGAGGTCGCGGGTTCGAACCCCGGCTCGCACCAATGAGTTTTTCGGAATTTATGTGCGAAATGTCATTTGACATTTGCCAGTCACTTTTCGGTGAAGGAAAACATCGTGAGGAAACCGGACTAATTCCAATAAGGTTTAGTTTACCCTTCGGGTTGGAAGGTCAATGGCAGTCGCTTTCTTAAAAACTAGTACCTACGCCAAATCTTGGGATTAGTTCTCAAAGCGGACTCCAGGCTCTCATGAGCCGTGGCAAATGCCGGGATAACGCAAAGGAGGATGATTTCTAATTGTATTACTGAAATATGGTCGGGCAGTCTATCTTGCGCCAAAATCATGTACTAGCCCATAATTAAGATGGTATGGAGATGGTCTAATTTTGTGATACAACAACATAACTGGAGGATTGTGTTGCAAATTTTTAGAGTTTTCTTTACGAGTATTTGCTAATGGAAATAAAAAAACAGTCTTCTTTAGAAGTATGTACCAAAATGTATCTGAACTTCTCAATAACCTTCCTCAATGACTCGTGCTGTCACGTGTACGTTTCAAACTGATTTACATGTATGAGCCGTATGCTTACTTTCCAAAGACGTAGAAGAGATTTATTCGAGTTGGAAATCAAACCATTCAAATGACTTTGTTTAGACTAGCGATCCAAATAACAGCAGACACTCTAGGGAAATAATTCAGTTGATGAGCTTACAACGTTTTAAGTGGCTGTTAAAAATTAATAGCTACTCACATTACGCAATTTGCACGCCGGAGTAAAATTACGCACATAAAATGGTTTAGTATAGTTGTATCTCCTCTCTTTTTAACCCCCGACGCAAAAACGACGGGGTGTTATTATATAAGTTTGACGTGTATGTCTGTCTGTCTGAATGTGTCTCTCTGTGTTGTCTGTCTGTCTGTGTGTGTGTCTGTCTGTGGCATCGTAGCTCCCGAACGGATGAACCGATTTAGATTTCGTTTGTTTTTGCTTGAAAGCTGAGTTAGTCGGGAGTGTTCTTAGCCATATTTTATGTAAAACCGTCCACTATGTCGCGGTCGGGGGTTTTTTCAAATTTTAATTTTTATAAGACTTAGAGCATTTGGCGAGTTGCCAGCAAGGCGAGCGCGCAGCAAATTCGCCGCGAGCGCAGTGACTGCCGCGTCAAGTCGTCTTCGCTGCAAGTGCGCGATAAATTCCCTCGACAAGGCACATTCGTTGCGTACTCGCAGCGAAGTCGCTGTGCAATCACTTCTTGCTCGCCTCGCTCGTAACTCGCCAAATATGATAGCACCCGAAGGATGCTTTACTTGTACCACGCTCTGCTTACCTTGAGTTTTGAAGTGTCACTTTATGATACATATTTCAAAAAAGCTTCCAGCATGGTTACAGTAGATATATCTGTGTCACCCTAAAGACGTGTAATTTCATTTCATTTTATGTATTGTCCTAACTGTGTAATCACATGTGCAAGAGTCTGGCAAGTTTGTTCCGAAAGTTCTGTTCGAATCGTGTCCAGTTGAAGTTTTTCTGAATGTTTACGAGTTTGAATCGGGCCCGAAATGGTGAAACTGTCCCTTTTATCTTTAAATTAACATTTTGTAAGTTCACTTGTAAAACTATACTATAATGCTTCAAATATGTGGAAATATAGATTTGAATAGCTTTATCTTCACATTGTTGACATGAAGTAAAAAAAAACCGGCCAAGAGCGTGTCGGGCCACGCTCAGTGTAGGGTTCCGTAGTTTTCCGCATTTTTCTCAAAAACTACTGAACCTATCTAGTTTCAAAATAATTTTCCTAGAAAGTTTTTATAAAGATCTACTATTGTGATTTTTTTCATATTTTTTGAACATAGGGTTCAAAAGTTAGAGGGGGGGGACGCACTTTTTTTTCCTTTAAAAGCGATTATTTCCGAAAATATTGATATTATTAAAAAACGATCTTAGTAAACCCGTCTTCATTTTTAAATACCTATCCAACAATATATCACACGTTGGGGTTGAAATGAAAAAAATAATCCGCCCCCACTTTACATGTAGGGGGGGTACCCTAATAAAACATTTTTTTCCATTTTTTATTTTTGCACTTTGTTGGTGTGATTGATATACATATTGGTACCAAATTTCAGCTTTCTAGTGCTTACAGTTACTGAGATTATCCGCGGACGGACGGACGGACGGACGGACGGACGGACGGACAGACAGACATGGCGAAACTATAAGGGTTCCTAGTTGACTACGGAACCCTAAAAATAAATTACTCAGTGTGCATAGTTTTTGCAACTTGCCTGCACGGAAACATTTTTGATGTTGCGTTCATGTCCAAATTATACAATACTAGCTTTTGCTCGCGGCTTCGCTCGCGATTTAGAAAATTGCGAAGTGCTCCATATAAACTTTTACCTTCCATTCCAGTGGGGCGTTAAAAGAGACAAAAAGTAACCTATGTCACTTTTGATCCCTTCAACTATCTCCAGTTAAAAAATCACGTCAATTCGTCGTTCCGTATTGCCGTGAAAGACGGACAAACAAACAGACACACACACACTTTCCCATTTATAATATTAGTTATACAATATAACTAAAGGATAAAGAGGGAACACATCGCTTGCATCTCGTAACGCAAATGGAATCGGCCAACATTTAGTAATATAATTCGCAAGATAACGGACTGCCAATGACGAAATAAAACTTAATAAAATCTCAATTCACGCGAACAAAATAGGAATTAATAAAAACAAATTTAACTTTTCCCTTAATTTTTGTACAAAGTGATTGACTGATTGGTTGACTGAATGTGATGAATGGTGAGTGAGTGAGTGAGTGGTTGAAGATTAAAGTGTTCACAGGCGTATATGATGGAAGGATTTACACACGACTATTTTGTAGGAACAGATATAAAGTAAGTTAGGATGCAAAGCCGACTCCTTTCGTCTTCCATTAAAGCATTTAATATATCATGATTTTTGAGTTTGTTTATAGCTCTTTTAATAATTATTTGCGACATTAATCCGTTAGTGTATAGGAACGAAGCCATTTTATGGCCGATATTATGTTCAACATTATCCTTCTACTGTATTGAAAAATTTGGGAACTACTACTTATTAAAGTTAAAATTTCAACAATTATTTTTTTAACTCATGCGGTTAGGGTTAAGTTATTGGCAACGGGCGTGAATCTTATGGAATGTCAAAGAAAGCTAGTGGTTGACGTTGGAATTAAAGTCAATACGGGTAAGTGTGTCGTAAGGTGAAGTGTGTCTGGCCTTCACATTTGACCTTTTTACTCATTGTCACAGGTGTTTTTGCGAGTTCATAATTTTGCTACTTGATACTAACAGTTAGTGGTGAACGTATGAACTCTCAATAAACCCTGGTCATTAGTTTAAACAGGCCAAATGTAAAAGCCAGACACACTAACCCGTATTCGTATTTAACATAGAAAACCCTAAAAAGGGAGGGTTGCACCAGTCGCGTATCAATCTAAGGTAAAAGGTCTGAGGCGGGCAACCCCATTTCCCGCCGAGGTATGTATAGTGCTTTTCTCAAACATGAGTATTTACTGTCCATTGACCTATATTCTATTTCACATCATCATGGAAGAGCCAACGTTTGTAGAAAAATCATATTCCTAGCCGCACCTGTTTCCCTGCCAATAGACGATTCATTTCAGTTTTCCCATTGATACAATATCATCATGGAATTGGGAAAAACATATTATGTTTCCCTAGAACAAACGTAAACACAAAATGTTATCGTTATCTAGTTGAAATATAATATCGGGGACTCCAAATATTCATAGTCTGTAGATTCAGAAAGAGTACTATCGTACAGTATGGTCACTCCCGCTCCCCGCTGAAAGTGCCGCCCACCCGCTCTCGGTTAGCTCAGTCAGTTACAGTCTGTCAAAAACGCTACCAGTCGACCTGTCATATCTCACTCATACAAGCATGGTACGCGTTCACCTACACGAGCTTAGACTGTGTGCTATGGACGCGCCTCTTTTATATATCTGATCTCCAGTGTCCGAGATGTGGGACAAGAGGGAGAAGTTCAAGATTCAGTCACAATCTCAACCAAAGTATTTATTCTATTTGCCATTTGGAGTGTATTTAATTAGAATCATTAGGTCAGAAGACAGTTTATAGTATTACCGATGCCTCACAAAGTATTGTTTAAACCTGACCAAGATGTCTGTTTCCCAAGGTTCATTTCATTCATTCCATTAAACCAGCATCCTCTGCAATTGCAGCAGATGCCTGAAATCGCTCGGCCCGTGGGTCACTGTAGAATAGGTTTAATTTTTCTTTGGGTTTTAAGTGCAGGTAATGCCTTCTGGCGAACACGGTAGAGAACAGTATGTTTTAGGTTTCTTATTTTAAAATCTTACTGCTGATGCGAAGACACCAAGTAGATCCCAAACCAAATGCGAGGCCTCTGATCCCAAAGACTGCCTTTTCCATCCAGTCGATCACACCGCGATCCCTTAGATTTTTTTCTACCCCGTCTCTCCAGCGGTACTCCAGCCACTTACTGCGGTACTGCAGTAGCTTAAGCGACGAGCTTTCGCACCTCTAAGGGCCACTTGCACCAACGAAAATGGAGGGTTAACCCTTTATATGGAATCTGACAGATGACAGCCCACTAACCCTGAGTTAAGTAGTTGGTGCAAGTGGGTCTAAGTTACTTGCAGCAGCTGTAGTTACATAGCGGAGTATTAGTAATGGTTTATTAATTTTATGACGCAGAAACTCAGAGGGCCTTTTATGAATATCCAAATCATTACTGCACAGATTGACTGAGCCTCAAGAAGGCTTGTATTGTGGTTACTCGGACAACGATATATATATAATATATAAATACTTATATACATAGAAAACGTCCATGACTCAGGAACAAATATCTGTGCTCATCACACAAATAAATGCCCTTACCGGGATTCGAACCCAGGACCGCGGCTCAGCAGGCAGGGTCACTACAGACTGAGCCAGACCGGTCGTCAAATGTTATTGTTATTAATTATATTATACTTATTTTCTCAGATCTGCTGGTGGGCAACTCCTTACCGCTGGACAGGCGAAAATCCGCCAAACAAAGCATGTGCACTGGAAGAGCGCACATGCGATGTGTGTCTCGAACGCGCTTGCACATGCTCCCTCCTCAGACCTAGCAGGGGGAGTTTGGATCAAGACAAGCGCTGCAGGATAGAATATAACGTTTATGCGCCTATGGTTAGTTGTTTTTGTAAGTTTTTTACTTGCAATGTTAAATGGGAGCCGTTCAGTTTAGGTTGAGAGAAAGGAACAGAGCTATATATGTTATATAGCTACGTCCTTCTCTCTTAACCTAAACTGGACGGCTTTAGCACTTCTAAGTAACTTCCCTGAGCTGGCTCAGCCATCCATCTAATTCTGTTAAAGTGTGATACAATTGTTCTGACGAATATTAATAAGTATAGTTTTCTGTTAGAATAAAGTACTCTCGACGGTATAATATTGCATGTAATAATGAAATCTGAGACAAAACTCCTTATTTATTTTATAACCATGGCCACCTATGACCATGGTCGACTGTCTTGATACAACTCCCATTTTTATGGTTTTTATTTAAACGCGAAGTGGTTTTATGCTACAGAAGCATTATTGAACGCAATTCGATCACGCAATGTATGAAAAATGGCAAGAAAAATTTATTTTCTTTAATGATGATCACTTGTGTTCAACTTTGAAAACAACCAAGAGTTTTATTTTCTGTTTTAGACGGACTGCATCGTGGCCACACTCGTGAAACTGAACCGTACAGCTCCCGACACGGCAAGAATACCAAATGCTCCGGCTTGTGATGCCAGGGCTACATTGTTGGCTTACAGAGTCGTTGCGCCTCGCTTGGTGCTAGAAGTATTCCCTTGTGGTGGAGATAAGAAAGGAGATTGTAAGAAAGAAACATAATCCATTTTCTATATTCAATTTGATCAAAAATTTGGCGATCGGAATACTCAGAATTCTACAAAAACACAATAAAGACACAACGCGCTTCTAGTCAACTACCTTCCTATCTGAATACAAAAGCATACGTTTTTTCACGTTTAGTTAGTTTCATTTCGGCAAACAATTTAATACAACCGTCGTTCTGAAATCTCAGTTTGATATCTCATCTCTCCTCGACTGAGAGAATAAACAACTAGATTTCATGTTCGTTCAAAAATTTTGTTCAGATTTCATGTTGGTTAAAATAGCGCCTACGTGCTCTTTGGTTCAAACAGCAAGTTTGATTTGGTTAAGTGTAACTAGTACATTTTACAAACTTTATTTTATTTGAATCAATGTGTTATTTCAATTTACAAGTCGATTTTATAAAAGCAACATGTCACATATTTTTAATAAGTTTGACCTTGTTATTCGTACAAATTCGACTTGTATCATCAATATTTTAATTTATTCCGTTTACTAAAATACTTAACAAGTCGAACTTGTTAAATTTCAATGCAAATTTCTCTCAGTGAAGGCTCACCTATAATGTGCCTCACAATTTCTGGGTTCTAATTAGTACTATAGCCTCTCTCATGTGGAGCCAATCAAGCTGATATTTCAGCTAATCCCCTAAATTCCTCAATAGGTCGAGCCTGCGACCTGGACATGACCAATAAGACTGGAGGCTGCGCCTTATTGCGACCCAGCCGAGCATTGACTCCTTGCTGCTGCTCCTGCTATAAGCTGAGGATAACTAATACTACGCCTATAGCCACTACTGTGCGTTGGGAAGCACCTCTGGGTATGTCCTTAAACGTACAAATTAGTGTAGATTGCAGATGAGGTTAGCAAACTTTCTTAGCTATTTTTATACTACCTGAAATTTTAAAACAGCGTTGCTATCATGCTTGCAATTTTATTTAGACATCTGTCACTCTCACACTGGCATACTTACCAAAATGTGACGGATGCTTTATCCAAGTGATAAAATTGGAAGCTTGCCGGGCAGGACTGACAACTTCAAAGGCTTTAATATAATTATGACGTCATCATTAGTTGCTCCTGTCTCCTGTTGCCAAGTTTATTCTTTAAGATATGGCTTAAGGCTCTGCTGGCATCAAACGCATAAAAAATTGACTCTACACTAGACACCTATAGGGCAGCCTATGTCTTTACTACTTTACTGTCTCTACTTGGGCCATAAATATTTGATTAAAACTCAAACCAATTCCTTGTCAACTCCAATTAATAGTAGTCAGTAGTCCGTCACAACATCCAAGTCAACAAATGTCTGCCAACTAAAAACACAAAGAATAGTAGAAAATGTGCCAATTTTTGCTATTTGTTCAACTTATTCCTGTTGAAGAAAGAATTTTCCGTCTCAAATACAAGTGAGAGACTGCCCTTGCTGTAGTTTTTGGAGCATAAAGTAAACTTTTCCTTTCTAGTTTTTTCTGCAGTTGACGTAGATATTTAATACTGGTTGGATATAGACCAAAATATTTCGATGAGACAATTTAAAAAATATATTTTTTCGTAGCATTCAAAATATTTTAAATTTCAATAAAAATATAAGTATAAACCTATAAAATCATCGCTCATGGGCGCAACTGCATGGTATGTATGTAAATACTTACCCCCTTATTCATAAACGTTTGCCGATATAAATCGTTTGTCCCTTTCCAACATACCAATACGTCGGAAAGGGACAAACGATTTACATCGGCTTAATAACTTTAGTGAACGTTTATGAATAAGTAGGTTCGTTTTTAAGTCTCTTTTAAAGATATGTATTTCTATTGAGATTAGAAGTATAAATATCTTTAACCCGAAATAAATTGTGACTATGTGTACTATAGTACTTAGAAACTTTGAAGGAAAGAAGGGATCTAAGGTAGAATCAAGTCGAATCTTAACGAGTCCCAAAACCGGAGGTTCATTAGAGTTCGAAAGACTACAAAGAAATTTTGCTCGTTACTAAGAAGGGATGGTATCAATGGCGCGAAGTCAACCGGCTTAATCTCTAAGGAGACAACACTTTTGCTCTTACGTTCGTTATATTGATATGAGTATTTTCTATTACGTGTTACGATTTTGTCGTGTCGGGTCCTCTTTCATGAGGAATTGACATTTTAAAATACATATTTTGATAGTCGAAGAAAATGGGTGCAATTTTTGGTTGTACTAACTTTTTTATCTAATTTTTCTTTCAGGTGGAGAAGAATTTCTCAAAGTCAAGTTTTTACCGAACGATTTTGAGATTGGAAGTTATAACGACAAAGTTATATCGGTACGTCTGTTTCAAATCTGTTATATTTCACTATATACTAGGGCTCCCGGTCGTGACCGTGTATCGTGAACACGTAGCCGTACGCACGTTGCCGTGATACACGGCAACGGATTTCTGGTTCGTTCGTCACGTGAAAATAAATCACGTGAAATTAGGGTACGTACGTTCGTAGATCCGTCCGTACGTACGTACGAATTCACGTGACACGCCCGTTCGGTCCGCCAGCGGCGTTTCATGAGAGAAGATAAGATCGGATGCAGTCTCTATAAGTTATGAATAAAAATGTAGGTATCGTGAGGTTATATCTTAATTACTTTTGAATTAAAATTTATATTCAATACTGCGGTTTTTCAAATATTAATATGTAAGTAATAAATAAATATAACTAAATAAACGATCCGGGGTTTCCGATAGGCTTAATTTAGAAGTGGTTATAAAAATACCAACGATATGGGTAGGTAACCTTTTGTAAGGGTAACTGCTAGATTTGGTAACCGTTTCAGATAAAGTTTCCTTCCAGTCATTTGAGTTTTTTACTCTATCTAAAGGTTTTCAACAGTTATAATTCTAAATTCGACTTATTATTAAATAACCACTGTTAGCATTGTCTCTACGCTACAACCGACGCTTCGAGTACAAATTCAAAAAATGCTTATACTTTCACTAAAATATTACTTTTATGTTTATTAAAATGGCACTATACCATGACTATACCTTATCCTTTGTTAAGCTTATCTGTTGAGTGGTTGTGGTTGAAAAATACCATGCGTTAACGTGGTAATATGGGCTTAACCGTGCACCGTGATACCCTTGAATCTGCTTATTATGTGTCTGCAATGTTCGTTGACAAAAACTCTCTAGTTACCCTCTGATTAATAAGATTTAATAGGAAGATAAGTATCCACGGTACCATTCAATTATTGATGCAAGGAGTAAGAAATTTGTCAATTTAGTATAAAAATTAAGAATGTGACGATAGGATGACATCCACGGAAACGTAATTTTAACACATACCTAGTTAATAATTATGTTATACATTTTACGCGAACTTACTTAACTGTTATAGCCACTATTTAATTAGGTAATTAGTGTAATTACGTTATATAGTAATAAGATTGATGGTAGTAAAAAAAAGTCTACTTTAAGAGGGTTCAAGGCGCAGGATTATCATTTTATTAAGATGTAAACACTGTTTTATGACTGATATATTGTTTCAAAAATAATGAATAAATAACTGCTTAATAAAGTGAGCTTCGTTATACTATTTACATGCAATAACTTTAAAATTATTTTTTCATGGTATTTAAACTTAGACCTTTGCTGCTTTCATTTACTTATTATGGATTACACCTATTTAAAAAATTGACTTACTCGTTTGATGTCGTAACAGTAACAGGAGATTTCAAATGAACTGACGTCAAATGCCTCGCGATAGATCCTGTAGTACCATGACGACACGGAAACTCATTGTTTGTCCGATCCTTGCAGAGACTACATAAAGTTGAATCTCCGACTCTGGTGGCATATCTCCACACCAAACTTTTCTTCGTTGTTAAGAGTTTCAAATATTAACAGTAACAATACAAAAAATTAACAAAACAACAAGACAATAACTTTTAAATTCACCGCTAAAGTAAAATGTCAAGGCCTTCAAGTGTTGATCAACTGGGATCTTACAAGTGACTAATTGAAATAAACTAAAATTCTAAACTGCCCCATCCAGATTAAATAAAAAATCCTAAAATGTAAAAATAACACATCGCTCACTTCACTCAGCTTCACGTACAAAAGGCTGCTCGTAAATTTTACTGTCTTTATTACCACGTGGTGGAACTGCGCTTATTATTTGCAAAATACCACCACAGTAAGATAGCTGAGCTCGTTCGTCAAACAATACAGTGCTATAAAGGAATATACTATCTAAAAGTATTATTTAATGTACCGAAACTGATAAGAACTGCAGCTGTCATTTTTTTTGTCTTAGCCGTGGCCCCGCGCACATGTGTGCATATTTTTTGCCTGGAGTATAATAGTCATCATAAACTTGCTCTTTTGTTCACCTACACTCCTGTTTGTCTTGTTTACATTTAAGATTACGTTATATGCTTACATAAGAGCAAGCTTAAATATTAATTAATTAAAGCCACTTGGTAGGTTTTCATTTTCATACATAATAAATGAAAGAATAAATGTGAAAACCTTAAGAATAACATAATAATGCTTGACCAGAAATATATGGCTAAGCGTCGTGTTGCTGAATTTCATCAGAACTATTGTCCCGGATCCGTAAGTTCACATTTTTGACACATTTGTTTTGAAGTACATATGTTGCGATGTGGCTAAGGCGTATCGTTTGCCAAATCTAACGATTAATTTCGAATTGGTTGAATCGATTAGGCCCTATGGACAAGGAGGCGCTTAAACAAATATACGATTTCTATCAACTTACTGAAATGTCATTTGAATCGAAATTACACTCTGCCACAGCACTAGTTTAAAAATAAAAATTAATGATAAATGGTTTAATAAGTAAATCTTGCGTTATAAATTAATATCGTAAAATACTTACTAACGAAGATCCGCAAAAATGTAACATGTTTTAGATTATGTTTAAAGTAAGGGAAATATTATTTTTCTACTCGTCGATTGTAATCTGTCAATTAGGACACCACAGACTAAACTATAAGTGCTAACTTTTCAGTGTTGGATACTCTATGGCAGTTCCGACTCAACTATAATAATATATGTACTTAATCTCATTATAGTTGACTTTAAGTTAACTGTAATAATTTCAAAAATAGAACATCATACAATTTATATACTAATTTGCGATACCTGGCAAATTTTTCTGCATCTGAAATACATTTTTTTTATTTGTGGCGTTATCGGCCAATCAGAGACGGTTGTTACAAACAATTGGTTACTAGGTAATTCGATATTGATACAACGGTGAACGACGCTATTAACATTAATTTAAACTTGCATGAATGATGATATTTCCGTCCATTGATGATGAAGATGATGACTCGTAGAAAAAGTATTGTATACAATAGTGATATAATTAAGTTTTTTACTCTCGTACCGTACTGTTAGGCCACTCAGCAAAGCTTCGTGGCCTAAACATGGTACTCGACTGAAAAGCTTTGTATTATATCGCGATTGTATAAAATACTATTTTAAGTACTTGATTTTTTTAACCATTATTACAGGATTTTACGTTTTGTGGACGCTGTCATGTGTGAAAAAGAGGTTCTTACACTTCTTACAGCTCTGGGACAATAGTTACTCCATACTATACTAAACTGTCACCACATACAGTTTTAAGTTAGTGTCAAGTATTTGAGGATTCTGACGGCACATGTCAAAAAATAAACAATATTAAGACGTAACGTAACACAGGTTGACATTTACCATACAGGTATATAGCTAGTGTAAGGCATCGGACAGTTTGCTAGTTTTAATTTCAATAAAATCGGAAACAGAATAACGCCGTAAATCACTTAATCTTCTCTTATAAAATAAACTCCCGGGGAGCCGCGTCTGTCTGTGTGTTCGTGATAAACTCAAAAACTGAACGGGTTTTCATATGGTTTTCACTTATGAATAGAGTAATTCTTGAGGAAAGTTCAGGTATATAATTTGTTAAAGTTTTGTTTGAATTGGTTGAAATATGACGATATTTTCTAATCGAGTTGGACAAAATCCCGCTGGCTGAGAGCTTTAATCGAAAACGCTGCCGAAACCGTTTGAGCTATATCAAAATAATGTATTGGAAAATTGTGTCTCTCTAATAGGTCTACAAAAAAGTCCGCGATGGCATATGTCTATCTTTTACGGATAACTTATTATAACAATTTTTATCATAATCCCCGTGCGTAGCCGGGGAGGGCCGCTAGTTATATGTATTGTATAAAAATCGAAGCAAAACATAAATATAAGTTTAATTCATATGTAAAAAAAATTTCGTCCAGTATTAAGTATAGGTATTAAGTGATAATTCAATAATAGTCATGATTTGGTTTTCTCCCGGGCGAGTTAAATCTACAAAACGTACGATAAGTACTCTGCACACGAACTTAGTTCGGGCGGCGGCGTGTCACGGCCCGCGGCGTGTCACGTGAATCCGGGCGCTAAGGCAAGTACGTACGTACGTGCGTACGAGGTACGTACCTTGCCGTGTTTGTGAAATTCGTGATCGTACCGCTGGTGTTAAGATCACGTAGCTACGGTTCGGCGTGAATCACGTGTATCCAGAGCCCTACTATATACCTATTATTACGCAAAGAAGAATATGTTTGTGTTGTGAAAAGTTCATTTTAGCCGCAATGACGATAAAATAAGCTAGAGAAACTAAACAATCTTTCATTAGTGGTCGAGTAAAACAAAGCATAATTGCTCGGAAAAAGGCCAAATAGAATTACGGAAAGCTTTACTAAAAGCCCATTCATTCGGCACCATGCCAGAGAGTTTTGTTTACTGCTACTCATGCAGTAGTAGTTAAATAAGTAATCAGTAGTACAGAATACAGATCTTTATTGGTAAAAAAAAAACACACAAGACATTTTCGATAATACCAATTTGGCTCTAATATTGCGCATGCTTACCTACTACTACTACGAGCTATCAACTAGTATACCACGACATGCTGTTGAATATTAACAAAGAGGATCGAGTATTATAGAGATTTATTGTCGAAGTAAAATGCGTAATCACAGTGCAGACTGCCATCTCTAGACACAGGCTTAAAAGTTTTGAACCTCAGTTTTGACAATTTGGCCCATGATATGACATGGCTTGATATGTGTTAAAATGTCAAATATTAATATTAGGGCCATCTAGCTGAGCGTACCCCAAAGGTGTAATAAGATAAGATAAGATAATCATTTATTTGTTTGCTACAATACACACCAAAATTACACAATTAAAACAAAAATAAACAATAATAAGTACTAACACTACAGAAAAGAGAACAATAGCATACATTAAAATGTAGGTAATGCCATCTAGGCCACCGTACCTTTTTCTGTATGGTACTGAGGTACGTTTTTTTCTTAGACTTTATCTCTCTATGCGGAGTTATATATGTCTTTGATATTAAGGAACATAAGTAAGGATCTGGAAACACGGATCAGTAACATTTCGCCCAACATAACCGAAGTGACAATCGTTGTATTATATTGTTGACGCTGACGTTGACGCGACGCTACGCTACGAAATACAGTCTAGCGCTGTTGAGACACTACATCAGAAAAGCGATAGCGAGAGCTAGTAGCATTTCGTCACTACTTTGAAAAAATCTCGTGAGATACGCTGCTTCTCAAAGTTAAAACGCACTAAGTCTATATGCATTCCATACATACTTACTACAATTTTCTTTTCATTGACAGACGAAGATACAAGTTTTTTTTAAAGTAGTGACGATTTGTGATGTTGGCTGGGTTTTTTCCTGTAAAATTGACACTATTTAGGTACTTTCCGCCGCTCTCAATTTCTTTTTAGTACAATAGGTATCCACTAAAATAAGAAAGGGTATCCAACAACGTAATCTTATTATTTTAAAAGTTCATTGGGAACCGGGGATCTAAAACTCACTCAAATCAACCATTTTGAAACTTTGATTCTGAATTTTAATTGCTTAAAAGGGTATTGTATTACCTTGTTAGACCATTTTCTTTTTCCTCGTGCATTCGTTAGCAAGAAGCAAATTGTAACAGTTAATGAAAATGTTTAGGTAAGCGATACACTAGGACTCTAAGTCCTCGTTCGATCAACTTTATGCATAAATGTCTAGATAGATTGTAATAAAATCAATTTTCCGTGAGATTGGTATGTTTCTTAGCTTAACATCATTCTCTTGCCCTTATCCCAGTCACTTGGGGTCGGCGCAGCATGTCTTTCTCTTCCATACATCTCTGTCACTCGTCATCTCATCATTAACTTGTTTTAGTTCCATATCATGTCTCACACAGTCCATCCACCTCTTCTTCGGTTTTCCCCTCCCGTTACTTCCACCACCTTCCACATTCATTCGTAATACCTTTCTCGTCACATGCCTTTCATCCCTCCGCATTACATGTCCATACCATGATAGTCGATTCGCTCTTACTTTTTCAACAATCGGTGCTACTTTCAGGCTTCCTCTGATATACTCATTCTTTATCTTATCCATTCTTGTCACGCCACACATCCATCTTAACATTCTCATCTCTGCCACGTGCAATCTCTTTTCATCCGTCACCTTTAGGGCCCAACACTCTGATTTCTTAGCTTAACCAAGGACATAATTGGATGAATCAACTTTTCTTGCCTGTTATTGCCATGGTTACGGTCTCCTAAGTCACGCTGGTTTTATGCAAAATTATGCTACTTAAACTATGCAAAAATGCATTTTTTTAGCCCTTTCCTTAATTTTCTACCTACAAACATGGACTACATGCTTGCTTGCACAATTTCAGAAGCATAATTTTGCATAAAACCAGCGTGACTCAGGGGACCGTAACCATGGCAATAACAGGCAAGAAAAAGTTGATTCACCCAATTAAGTAACTCCGTGTAGACAGATCAAGTCTGACGAAAAAAACGTACCTCAGAACCATCAATAAAAAAACCGGCCAAGAGCGTGTCGGGCCACGCTCAGTGTAGGGTTCCGTAGTTTTCCGTATTTTTCTCAAAAACTACTGAACCTATCAAGTTCAAAACAATTTTCCTAGAAAGTCTTTACAAAGTTCTACTTTTGTGATTTTTTTCATATTTTTTAAAAATATGGTTCAAAAGTTAGAGGGGGGGGGACGCACTTTTTTTTCCTTTAGGAGCGATTATTTCCGAAAATATTAATATTATCAAAAAACGATCTTAGTAAACCCTTATTCATTTTTAAATACCTATCCAACAATATATCACACGTTGGGGTTTGAATTTAAAAAAAATTCAGCCCCCACTTTACATGTAGGTACCCCAATAAAACATTTTTTTCCATTTTTTATTTTTGCACTTTGTTGGCGTGATTGATATACATATTGGTACCAAATTTCAGCTGTCTAGTGCTAACGGTTACTGAGATTATCCGCGGACGGACGGACGGACGGACAGACAGACATGGCGAAACTATAAGGGTTCCTAGTTGACTACGGAACCCTAAAAAGTACTGTTGTCTAGATAGCGCTAAACCTCTGGCTGATTCTCATATAGATGGCACTAATATTAATATTTGTCTATTTTTAAACACAATCAAGTTAAAGCCTGACCAGAAATATATGATTACTAGCTTTTGCCCGCGGCTTCGCCCGCGTTAGAAAGAGACAAAAAGTAGTCTATATAGTCACACAAGACATTTTCCAACCTTTCAACTATCTCCACCTAAAAAATCACGTCAATTTGTCGCTCCGTTTTGCCGTGAAAGACGGACAAACAAACAGACAGACACACACACTTTCCCATTTATAATATTAGTATGGATAGTCAGGAGAGTGCTGTTGTGTATGATATAAGGACGTAACTGTTCAGTTTAGTATGAAGAAAATAGATTTTTCTACTTGTCGACTGTAATCTGTCAATTAGGACAGCACAGACTAAACTATAAGTGCTAACTTTTCAGTGTTGGATACTCTATGGCAGTTCCGACTCAATTATAATAAGCTCATTATAGTTGACTTTAGTTAACTGTAATAATTTCAAAAATAGAACTTCATACAATTTCTATACTAATTTGCGATACCTGGCAAATTTTCCTGCATCTGAAACACATTTTTTTTTATCTGTCGCGTTATCGGCCAATCAGAGACGGTTATTACAAACAATTGGTTGCTAGGTAATTCGATGTTGATACAACGGTGAACGACTCTATTAACATTCATTTTAACTTGCATGAATGATGATATTTCCGTCCATTGATGATGAAGATGATGACTCGTAGAAAAAGTATTGTATACAATAGTGATATAATTAAGCTTTTCACTCTCGTACCGTACTATTAGGCCACTCAGCAAGCTTCGTGGCCTAAACATGGTACTCGACTGAAAAGCTTTGTATTATATCACGATTGTATAAAATACTATTAATGAAAATCCGCAACATGGCGCGTAGTCATATACTTCTGGTCCGGCTTTAAGAATATGGGCCAAATTGTCCTACTCAAGACGATTTTATTCTCTATTCATTTTTTTCGTTTTAAGGTTCGGGTATGATACGCCCACGAGTGTCTTTTCAAAAGGGCTTATTTCCACTTTGAACTTTTTTTGGGAAATCGAGAAAAACATATTTCCACGGTATTGAAATTGAAATTAATATTTAATTTGCAAAATTATAATATTGTAAGTTTACGTTAATGCTATGATTACATCAAACGTAACAAATGTTGTACATAAATAAATATTAAATTACCATAATTATGTTTTTGAGAATTAAGCACTTTTGATGCGATCTTTTGGGAATTAAACCCTTTTGTTGTGGCCTTGTAGCGTTTGTTATTATTTTAAAATAGTTTTATTTTATTTTTGGATTTTGTATTAACGTTAGTTGATATTAACCCCTCGTATGCGGCTTGTCAATTTTGGTCATTGAAAAAGTGACCTTGACATTTAAAGCAATAGATTTAAATTCCCACGCACGGATCCGTGTCTAAGCATACGAGGGGTTAATGTTGTTGTACTACATACATTGGTTTATCCACATAAATAATCATAACACATTTTTCAAAATGTGTTCTGAACATTGATGTTAATCTTTTTTTTAAAGATCAAGGCGAGACTTTTTGAACTTTTATCTCAAGTCAACGTTTAATTTTCTATAAGTACTAAGAAAAACTGCATTCATAGTTAAAAAAAAAGAATTATTTGAAATAAGCCCTTTTGAAAAGACACTCCTCAATTATACTGAAGTCACTTTAGTGTATCTCTGGCTTTAAGCTTCTATTAACGCGCATTTACATTTCACATTGCTTCGAAGGAAACTCTTTACAATCTTTAGAAAATAATTGTAATGGAATCCATTGTTGAGCTTCTAACTGTTTTTTTATCGATTCAGGTACTGAACTGATTGTAATGTACAGTCGACAGTAGAGTAGCCACGAATATCCAGCAAGTATTTGGTATTCAAACTATTCGGCTATTTTAGCGAATATTCGGTATTCGGTCGAATATTGCTTTATTTTCCGCTAATATCTATTGCACGCGAGTAAAAGTATAAAATACTACTTACTTACTAATAATTTTTGCTAACCATTAAACATACATACATACATACATACAATCACGCCTGTATCCCATAAAGCACATGCACCAAGAGCACATGAACTACTCAAGTTTCAGTGCCACTTGTTTTTGCAAAATATTTTATCAAACACTGGGATGGCAAACAGTTGAAAATGAAAAATGAAATTCATGTTCCAGCCTCTCGCCCACTGCGCGAAATTGTACCACAACAATTTAACCCATATCCCACAGTCGACTTCTACGACACCCACGGGAAGAAAGGGGGTGGTGAAATTCTTAACCCGCCACCACACGGGCAACCATTAAAAACCATTACCAACCATTAAAAACGAATTAAAACCTATTTAACCTTGTTTTTTTATAGCATTACCTAGTTGATTTCGAATCATCTTTATCATGGATTCGTGATTGACCCTAACTTTATTCACTTGTTTTTGCAACAATATTTTATCAAACACTGTGCATTGATGGCAAACAGTTTTACTTAGTTTAATAATGTGACTCAAAATGTATGAATGTCATGTCGATTTTTTACTCATAAAAAATAAGGCCTGATTTAGACGGCGTGCGAACTCGCATGCGATTTTAGTTACATTGCGGGCTGTTGAGATACATATAATTTTGCACAGCCATCAAATACCGCAATGTAATAAAACTCGTATGCGAGTTCTCGCACCGTTTAAATGGGCCCTAACTTACGCCGAATCAGCAGGCCGTGAGCAGGGGACATTCAGTATTTGGTATTCGGCCAAAACTATCCGGAACATCCCTAAACAACAGTGCCCAAGACAAGAGCTTGTTTAAAATGTATGAGCTCTGGCTCGCAATGACCTGCATTGTTGTTGTAGAAAGGAAAAAAAACATTATTTTATATTTATGAAAACCACGGTTAATAAAATTAAAGAAGCTATGGTTATCTGACTGACTAATTTGCCTTGTTGCTTTGTATATATATTTTGTGTTCCTTGTCAGCTCTTTAGTGTATCTTTCACATTCCTTTTGTGTGATCAATAGTTAGGTTTATCCTATAACTATATGTGTAACTATTTTATTTATTTATTAATTACTTATATATTATTTACCCATTGTCTTTATGGTACATTGTTGTACAAATTGCGGAATTTGTTACCCTCTTCAAATTTTTTCTCACATTTACTCCAAGGTTAACTGGAAGAGATCCCTCAAAGGGTTCGCCTTTGTACTTCCCATCTAAATGTATGCTATTTTTTAATGTGTTTTTGTGCCTACAATAAAGAGTTACTACTACTACTGTACTACTACTACTTAATTTTAAGGCAAACGCGTATTGTGCGGTAGTACATACATACATAGAATACAATCACGCCTGTACCATAAAGGGATGTACAGAGCATAATGAAACTACTCAATTTTTAGTGCCACTCTTGGTAATTAAGGGGTTGAAAGAAAACGACATGCCACAGGGTCGTGCTTTCTGCAATTATTAATTTAATATATAATTTACTTTTTTTCATTTTCACAGTCTAAGTGCACCGGTCTATTGTTTCAGATAATTTTGGAGCCACGACGCGTGTGCAGGCGCAAATTGTTCGTGTTCAGAGCGAAGGTAGCGCATGCGTACAAACCGCTGTATCTTCTCATCGACACTGCTATAGATGTGAGAATAGCCATCGTTATTAGTTTTTCAATACATAATTATGGTGTTTTTTTCCGCACTAGTTCGAAAAGTGAAATAATCCTAACATTTTAAATGTAGGCCTCGTTAAGTAGGTACTGTACCTTACAGACTCGTAAGTCATGTATGTTCAAAAATCAAAAAATCAAAAATCAAAATAATTTATTCAGCAAATAGGCCACAGGGGCACTTTTACACGTCACATGTACATAGGTATTTAGAAAATATTTAAAACTAGCTTTTACCCGCGGCTTCGCCCGCGTAATAAAAGTATTCATTAAGATTTTCATTTGGATCCTTAGGTTTCTCTGTAAGTATATTTATCTGCGATTATTTCGATTGCACATAATACTTTTGCTTGCAATGATTGTAGAAATATTACACATCGACCACAGCGTAGGTAATTCTATATACGCTGGGGAAACCTTTATAAACATCCCACATAGCCCGTATTTCGACACTATGATCGGTGGGTAAAAAGTACTTTTTTCTATTATCCCTTACAATTTTTTACATTTTGCTTATACTTATCGCAAACCAAGCAAACAACGATCGTCTTAGAGCACATTGATTGTAAGAGACCGCCGACCGATTATCCGTATCCCTCTAACGATACCCATATTATCCGTATCCGTATCCCTATCCCTATCGCTATCGCTATCGCTATCGCTATCGCTATCGCTATCGCTATCCCTATCGCTATCCCTATCCCTTATCAAGATGTTTAATGATATAACACTTTAAGTTCTCGCGCTTTGTACACATATTTAAAGTCACATACAGGTCGAACGCGATTAATTAACATTATTTTTACCTTTTTTCCCAACGTTTTGGCCAGGTTGCACTGGCCGTGGTCGCAGAAGACTGACGTCCCAGCAAAATGTCACCGGAGATGTAAACAACACAAAACTACCCGATATTAATTTGTATAAATGTTCGGGGTAGACAAATAAATATAATCTACCCGCTTTTAGTTAATGTTTATTTCCCACCATGTTTATTTTAAAGGTAAAAATAATGTTAATTAATCGCGTTCGACCTGTATGTGACTTTAAATATATGTTTAATGATTTCTTATCAAGTGCTAAAATATAAAGTTTCATGGTTTTATCTTTTAAAATTAAGAAATCCCATACAAACTTTCAACCTCTTTTTCAACCCCTTCATCCCTTTTTTTCGAAATAAAAAGTAGCCTATGTTTTGTCTCAGGGTCTAAAGATTGTCTGTTCTAAATTTCATCAAAATCGGCTGCGTGGTTTAAGCGGGAAAGCGTAACAGACAGACAGACAGACAGACAGACAGACAGACAGACAGACAGAGTTACTTTCGCATTTATAATATTATACTAGTATGGATTGAATTGAAATTACAATTGATATTATTATATACTAATTCTAAGTTCTAACTAAAGTTAACTCTATACAATTTATTAGAGATGTAGAAGGTCTCTAAATGTCGAATTACAACCAAGAACTACACTAAATATAAAAAGTACAAATACAAAAACAAAAACGTTAATTAACAATATGACTAAGCACATTGTGTATTACATTTCTAACAATATAATAACACCCAAACACGTGTATTCTATTTCTTAACAAGACGAAATTTATGGATATTTTATTTTTCATTATATTGTGCGTATGTTAATTACGCTCTCTAATTAAGGAAACCGATTCTATTTACGAACGAGGAAATGAGATTGATGATAATGTTACATGCTGATGTTAGCAAAAGGTTCGGAACAAAAGGATCCTGTAACAATTTTGCGCCAAATTATATGTTTTTACCAAAGACATATGTAACTCCGTATAGACAGATAAGGTCTAAGAAAAAAAAAACATACAGAAAAAAAATAAGTTCAAAAACTAAAACCCGACTACTACAAAATGTGCTCTCAAAAGTATCACACTGTCAGAACGGTTTCTTACTTCACTTTGTTAGTCGCTGTATGCACACATGACGGTAACATGGTTCTCTAACGTCTTACCATGCTACGATATATCTGAACCCTGATAATTATATTGCAACGGAAGCTCCGTTAAGTAAACATCTTTAAAGTTTAAACCAGTATGTGTCATATTGCAAGTCTCACCCAGGGCAATAATTTCAAACTTTTCAATTTATTCCCAGAAGAGCATCGTTTGCAGATGTTTCCGCTTGTTAAAAATTAATTCAATTTGCAATATCACCAGCGAATGCATTTCAAAGAATGCAAAATAAATTCTTTAAAAAATTCATTGCATATTTTATAATATTTACCAGACGACATTTATTTTTTGTTTTTATTTTTTTTCTGCAAAAGAAATTTTTATCCACCAGGGGTTCAATGTCCTCATACTAAATTAAATTCAGGCCTGTTTTCTAGTACCATTATTGATTCAAATTTGATTAGCAGTTTTTTATATGGTGGGCCGCTAGAGGTTTTTTCTTGTTAGTCAGGTAAAAATCAAGGACTAATGCGTCTGTTCAACCACGCCATTTCCTCCAGGGATCACTCCGTTATTGATTAGCGGCCATCTCATCCATCCTGGCGACGTGTGAGCGATGGGTTCGGTTCCAACCCGTGTTGTAACTTCGTTTGGTGAAAGATAATATCATTTTATAAAATGATTCAAAATTTTTATAAGTTTTGCTATGCATTGTAACAAAACGGCCCCAAAATTGATCCCTGTCGTACACCACTAGAGACCAATGACTCTGATGAGCGTTTACTATTCACATTGACTTTTAGTATTCTACTGTGTGACAGACCCCTCTGAGTTTGTTCAATAATAAGATTAATTTCATATTGTAAAGTGTTTCTTGCTTGTGAGTATAGTTATTTATTTTTAACCGACTTCTTAGGTAAAGAGGTTATATATTCGGGATCATTATTTTATGTATGTTACCTGATCTGGTCTGAAGAAATTCAGGCCTGTTTTCTAGTGCCATTATTGATTCAAATTTGATTAGCAATTTTTTGTATGGTGGGCCGCTAGAGGTTTTTTCTTGTTAGTCAGGTAAAAATCAAGGTATAATGCGTCTGTTCAACCACGCCATTTCCTCCAGAGATCACTCCGTTATTGATTAGCGGCCATCTCATCCATCCTGACGACGTGTGAGCGATGGGTTCGGTTCCAACCCGTGTTGTAACTTCGTTTGGTGAAAGATAATATCATTTTATAAAATGATTCAAAATTTTTATAAGTTTTGCTATGCATTGTAACAAAACGGCCCCAAAATTGATCCCTGTCGTACACCACTAGAGATCAATGGCTCTGATGAGCGTTTGCTATTCACTTTGACTTTTAGTATTCTACTGTGTGACAGACCCCTCTGAGTTTGTTCAATAATAAGATTAATTTCATATTGTAAAGCGTTTCTTGATTGTGAGTATAGTTATTTATTTTTAACCGACTTCTTAGGTAAAGAGGTTATACAACATGTTACACCAACCACTGAAAACCTCAGACACCCCAACAGATTTTTATTATTTAGAGTTAGTCTAGCGAATTTATTCTTAAATCGGCCTATTATTTCCAAAGATATTGCTGTTTCTTTTATTTTCGTAAGCCTAGTTGATTAGTAACTCTACGTTCGTTGATTACGACGTATGCGTGCCGTGTTAGTGTATCATCGTGGTCCAAACAGATTACTGGCAATTCGTTATCCTTATTGCAAAGGCATAAGGCTTTAGGTATCTTATCAATTGTCAGTCATACAAACTGGGTTTAGAACAAAAGTCGATAAGGCGATAGTTTGTTACAAATTGTAAGAAAAACAGCCTTTATTGCCTGAAATACGGTAGTGACATTGGCAACTGACATTCGCTTTGTAGTAACAGGGACTGACCTGTCGTATTTTTGCCATGGTAAATTGAATCTTATCACTGAGCCAGAAGAGCGAACTTTTCAAAATTCAATCTTTAATAAAAAGAACAGCCAGTATTAAAAGTATTAAAACATTACCAAGTATGCAATCCTCTATTAGAGATAGGTACAGTAGTAACTTTTGCTTTTGTAACTTTTAGATCGGGCACGCAAAAAATGAAAACTAAATACAAAAAATAACCTGCATTAAAATATAGCGTAATCGATTCTACTCTTGATTCTGAACAAACTGTTTTCTGGTTTTCAGTGCATGGTGTAACACGTTGTATATTCGGGATCATTATTTTATGTATGTTACCTGATTACTCCGAGACCCGTAGTCTGAGTTCAATAATTCTTTTTTTATTTGTGAGGAGCTACCTCCAAGGTGGTCCCATATTAATCTGGAGCTGTTCTGATGATGGGATCCATGAAGAGTTGAGGGAACTCCTCAATTTTTAAAGGCACATGTATGGTGATTTCACTCTAAAAAAAATTTGGTTGTTCCTATCAATATTTTGATAGTCGTAGTCAAGCATCTTGATTCCATACGAGCCTGATAAGATCTTAGACAAATCGAATAAGGTAATTTTGATTGCTCTTACTTTTGCAACGTAACTGAATCGATTAAGATCTTGTTCAATAATTCCATGAAAAATAATTATGTTAACTAAATTACCTTAGTAAGTTCAACTAAGGATTGAATCAACCTATGTTACATAGTTATGCCTAACAAGTTCATAATTGATTCAAGGTGTACAATGGTTAGGAATAACAAAACACCTAAGTTATTAGTTCAATCATACATTCCCTTGTTGTTTTTAGTAATCAGCTTTATTTGAATTATATAAGATCGTAATTGTAGTAATTAACTTAACGTCAACTAAGAGAAAACTGCTCTTAGTTGGTCTTCATTTTTTAGAGTGTTCGGTGTTTTCTTAAGTAACTCGAGTAGTTTCTCTCGAAAACTGGCACTTTCATAAAGTGAACCTCATGATGATGATTATTCTTTTTGAATTCGGTTGTATTTGTTTGTTAAAAGTTTTTATCATTGTAATGCGGGTGTATAGATTTTTTTCAGCATCTGATTCATTTTCTACGTGTAGTAAATATTTCTCTTGTCTCTATGCATCTTCAGCACAGTTTATGTTTCCAAATTGTAAAACTACAGCATGTTTCAGTTTCCTTTTTTAAACTACTCAATGTTAATTTAATTTAAGATTACACAAGTGGTGTTTGCCTATAATTAGTTGTGCAAATCTAATGCATGTATACCTAACCATGTATTATTGTAACCGCTGTTGGCAGACCTCTTCTTCCTCCGGGAAATCTACTGTCGGCAGGTCTACTGTGAGGAGGAGATCAAATAATTTATTTTGTACCTATGCATTCAGCTGAACGATTAAAAAGACAGTGACAAAACTAATCGTCCATTCACGCCTAAATATTCAGTTAGGCCAATCACTTAAAAGTCCGAAAAACAACCCAACATATCCCCATTTTACATTTAACATGAAAACAGTTTTCAGTAGCTAACAGATTTATGGACATTGAACAAACGGATTTGCATCAAACGGGATTAAAACCTCGCTGCCATTAGTCTGGTTGCCACACGGTTGGATTTGACAAATGGCTGTGTTCACGGCGCTTATTTAAATGACACTCAAATTTTATTAATTTGTACTTTATACCAAAGCCATTAAGCATAATGATGGTGACCAAAACTTGATTGTCATCTGATTGTCAGAATCAATAGCAGATTTCAACCTGACTATAAAAATTGTCTCAAAATATTGTATGGAAATTGTGATTTCCAGAACGTTAGTAGAACGGAAAAATAATCTTTTTTGGATGGTGAGATGAAGAGAGCATTCTGAAATTTCTAATTAGAACGAGTCTAAACATCAGGATTTGCGAATTAGGTTTTGGACAACATTTTGTGAAAATGCGTTACCATTTCATCCCATATATTATTAACTGCTTTAGTAATTAAAATTTTGAAAAACCCCCGACCGCGACCTAGTGAACCGATTTTCATGAAACATGGCTAAGAACACTCCCGACTAACTCAGCTTTCAGACAAAAAAAAACTAAATCAAAATCGGTTCATCCGTTCGAGAGCTACGATGCCACAGACAGACACACACACAGACAGACAGACAGACAGACAAACAGACAGACAGACATACACACAGATAGACACGTCAAACTTATTTTTGCGTCGGGGGTTAAAAATTTAAGCAGCGTGCGTCTTTCCACTCGCGTGATAAATCCTGCCTCGTACCAATGATTTTTTCCTAACTTTATATCCGATATTTAAAATTAATCTAAAACTGTTTGTCAACAGGGTGTTCGAATAATTTGCGATGTGCCCGTGGGTGGAAGAGAGAAGCACGATTCCGTTATCAGTGTACGCGGGATACAGGTAAACCACAAATGTTATTTATTCACATTTTTAGTGATTTTTAAAAAGGTTAAAAGGGTACCTCCGCCTCACAGAAGACCGCAGCCAAATAGCATTAGACCCTCATAGTGTTGTGTTCCTGCCGGCGAGTAAGGCTGCCAGAGCTCAACGAGCGTGCGGTGTGCTGACGACGGGAGGACTTACGGAACTAATTTGTTCCGTCTATTGTCCTTTGAGTCGTCGGCAACCCGAACCCTCCTTGGAACTTGTACACTCCTTTTTGCTGTGTACTTATACTTAACACAGCAAAAGGGAGTGTACAAATTTCTAATGGGGTGGCAACGCGCATGTGACACTCTTTGAGTTGCAGGCGTCCATAGGTTACGGCGACCGCTTTCCATCAGGCAGACTGTATGCTTGTTTGCCACCGACGTAGTATAAAAAAGGTTAAGTTTTTAAAAATCACTAAGGGCCGGTTGCGTCAAACCGTCTGTCACCGTTAAAGCGTTCGTTAAATTTTATTGATTTGGAAATTCCATAGACATATGCTGCGTGACGATGATGTGTCTGTCAAATGTGGTTGATGCAACTGGAACTAAGAATAGGAATAATACAACCGCTAACAGGAATACGATCTACATAGTAAGTTAGTTTAGACAATCACAATTTAAAAACTGGCTAA
The DNA here is from genome assembly GCF_023078275.1 of Leguminivora glycinivorella. Classification (NCBI taxonomy): domain Eukaryota; kingdom Metazoa; phylum Arthropoda; class Insecta; order Lepidoptera; family Tortricidae; genus Leguminivora; species Leguminivora glycinivorella. The sequence goes on along the minus strand of NC_062980.1, from coordinate 16,085,863 downwards.
TATTTTGCATGTACGAGATACCCATATTTATAGTTAAGTTAAGAGATACCCATAAGTATAGCTCGTAGGTACCCATATTTATTTATTTTATATTATAGTTACGTAAATCTTACTTTTAGTAGAAATAAAAAAAATTACACAGTTCACACAGTCACAATTTATCACGAGATACGATTATAGTACTGATGTATAGGTAAGAAATAGGTGAAAAAAACCCCGACCGCGACATAGTAGACCGATTTTCATGAAACATGACTAAGAACACTCCCGACCAACTCAGCTTTCAAACAAAAAAAAAATCTAAATCGGTTCATCCGTTCGGGAGCTACGATGCCACAGACAGACACATACACACAGACAAACAGACAGACACGTCAAACTTACCCCGTCGTTTTTGCGTCGGGGGTTAAAAATAAATGAACGTCACTTTGAACTTAAATGTAATTTTTCACAGTAAATTCCAATACAGAAACACGAGTAAGATTTTGACGTGCCTTATTGGGCTGTATAAAATTGGAAATAATAGATAATACAGCAGCCTTTAAGGGTCAGAACAAAACAGTGCAGACAGACGAAACGGCCTGCTCTTCAATGGAAATACTAAGGGACCTTATTTCCATTACTGTCTTTGTTTTCAAAGAGCGAGCTTATTTCTTTTTCTTGGAAAAAAGAAAGATGTATTTTTGTACCATCATTGCCTCTGAGATTGATGTGCCGTATAATTATTCACTTAATCAATATTCAAGAGCAGAAGGGTCACAATGTACGAGAAGCTAAATACATGGTGCTCGTGAGCATTGCGAGAGACTTTAAGAGCATATTCCTGATCCCATTTTAAGACTAAAATGTCATATACACTTTTCTTGATTTCGCCTAGTTTCAGAGTTATGACCAATTAAAAAAAAAATCTTATTGTTACTCAGGCAAAAGGCTTTTTTAACGATGTTGATGCCATTACGGAGAATTAGTCTCACTATCCTCATTGATAGATGTCCAAAAGTACGAAATAAAAGCTTTCAAAATGAGGTTTTTAGAAAAAAAAACCGTCAAAATTCATTTGAAGTGCTAGTTTTCTGAATGACATTTACTTTTTATGGGAAAATACATTCGAAAACAGTAAAAAATTTTTTTTTGGCAAAAGTTTCTCATGTGTATTAAAAAAATCTTTCCTTTAGCCTCAGAAATTCCTGGTTAAAATCTCTCGTAATGCTCACGAGCACCGTGTATATTGACCAGTTTTCGTTGTTAACTACTAAATATTCATAGCGATTTAGTTCAGTGAAACAATTAATTGTCCTGTCAGTAACAGTCATTTTATTTGCCCTTTGATAGAACAAGATCCCAAGGCTTACTTATTAATTCATAATCATCATCAACATTTTAAAACTTCTATCGCACACTGCTTAGCATAAGCACAGTAGTAACTCTTCTAACAAACGTACACCGCACGATATGAATGTATAGGTACGCGCCGAGTTCGTAGTACTTCGTTCGCAACACATTTAAGCGGATAAGAAGGAACTAAAATGAATCTTTCTCATTCGCTTACATGTGTTGCGTACGTACATACACGGCGTGCATACATACATAATGTGCGACGTGCGTTTGTTATAAAAGTTACTAGTGTGGGCTACTTCACCACAGTGACATTGACACTAAGAATTTTGTGTCTATTTTTGGGTTTATAAGTAGGTAACATTGTTACTCAACGTAAATGTTTCCTTGTTGAACAGCAATGAACGACGAAGTAGTTATTCAATATTTGTTGACAGTGACACTTGACAGTCAGACATCTCGGACTGTTTAAGCTGACTGTTAAAACTTTGTTTTTTAGGAATGATTTTGTCGTTTTCTTAGGTGTATGAAACAACACATGTGACGTCATAAAGCTGTGTCTTGACGTTTGTAACTTTTACGCTCTTTCTGTTCGAAGTAGTAATAAAAAGGGATTTTCGCATTAAAATAGCAGTTTTTGGGAAAAATTTAAAAATACATGTATCTTTAAATATTGAGTTCTTTCAAACCAAACAATAAAAAGTAATAGTCGAAAATATGAAATGTTGTCAATAGTCACTATTGTGAAATAGTCCTCTGGTCTTATACTGTAGCATAATAAGCTTCTCTTCCAGTACGTGTATGTATGTGATTAAGCATTATTAGTATAAACTTTAAATTTATGCCTGTTCTCTACCTGGGCCAGGCTGCCATTAAATTTATCCGGTAGGTACCAGGTGCTGAAAGTAGGATAAAATTATTATACTAAAACCAACCGGTGCCGGAAAAATGGGCACCTGACCAAACTAGCGACTCGTTTTTTATCGATGTACTTTTTAGGTAAGGTGCACCCGAACAATTTCGCTATTTACTCTAGTTATATATTCTAATCAATCGTTCAAATTGCTCCCGTCGAAATAGGTGCATTTCGATTTATGTAAAAATAAGTAACGTTGGGCGGCCTTGGGCTCTTGGACTATAAAGTAAGTTTTAATTAAAATGCAAAAGCTTTTTAAAAATAATGAAGTGCGGGTATCATTAAAATTAACAATACATTCATGAAACTGGGTACGAGATAGTTTAACAAAAGCGTACAAGATACAATACACATGCTGGTAGGTGAATTAAATTGTAAATGTTTATTCAGCAGGATTTTAATTCATTTTGCATTTTTTTTTATTGTAAATGGGCTTACTCTTGGCCACAGACTAGCCAAAGGCAAAGACGTGGCCTAACCTAAGATGGAGTGAGCTCGCCCAGAAGATGCCTGTTCACTCTTGATTTGAAGGTTGCCGGGTTATATGAGCTCGGAAATATAGCCGCCGGAAAAGGAATTCCACTCCTTGGCAGTGCGCGTAAGAAGCAAAGCGCTTCGTGCGAATTCATTGGTCATTCTTTATATTTAAAACACATATTTTGCCGTAGTATGAGGTCATTCTGAGCTAGTACTACAACCAAAGACATTATTACCCCGTATAGACAGATAAACTGTAAGAAAAAAACTGACCTCGAAACCATCAAGAAAAATTAATGGTCGTCTAGGGTGGCTCTAATTTAACATTTGTCCATTTTAATCGATATCAACTGTCAAAACTAAGGTTCAAAAGTTGTAATCCTGTGTCGAGAGAAAGCAGTCTATGCACTAACTACTAGGTGAAATAAAATTGGGAATACAAAATAATATTGTCTGGATTTATTCATGATTACGATCAACTTTAACTATGGGACTTATATCGAATTCGGCAGAAAAAATGTGTAAATTCTGGTATCGAGTTCATTAAAATGCATGCAAATTTGCAAAAGAACAGTATGGAGAACTGGATACAAAGCAAAATCATTGATTTCATAATTTGCATGGAGATGTAGATTTTGAAATGACGTTTTCGAAGAAGGTCCCATAGTAAAAGTTGGCTGTATGAGTATCCAGAAAATATGATTTTGTATTACCATACTGTTATAGGGCAGCTTCCGGGGGAGTCTCTTCCAAACAAAACTCAAAATTCAATTTACACCACTTATTTATTATACCGTTCAACACCACTAAATATTACAAGGATTTTAAGAGCTAATTAAACAGCTAGACGTTACTCACTAGACTAGCCTAATTTTCTTAGATACATGCTTTTATAAAATAATGCAATGACGTAAACGATGCGGCGTAAGTAGTTCACGCGTGTTACCTACATTCTAATGCTGGCGCTGCATATAACAGCCCCCCCGATAAGACGAAGCTTTATCTCAAATAGATGAAGCTGAGTACAAAGGAAACTTCTGTCGTTTCGATGGAGTTAACATTATTATGAGGTTTACTTTTGCTTTCATTATTACGCTGGTTAAATATTTGAATACAATAGTTAGATGCTGATGAACGCTTATAATTACCATTAATATAATAACACTTGAAACCCTTAAATATAAAGCTTAGCATCATAAAACCAACTAAAGATAAGGTAACACTAGAATAGTATGTATCTAACCATATTTCATAAGGTGAGATTGCTGCTGTAAGTTATCTATGTCGTTTTCTAAACTGTCTAGTTTATGAGATGCGGATTTTAAATAGTCGAGATTTATAATTATTACTGAGGGAGATGGGTGTTAGTACAGGTACTGTATTATTGAACTTTCCTTTCTTACCTTACAGCAGTCATCTTCTATGATATTGAAATTTGATCGCATATTATTGGGATCAATACATTTTTAGAGGTACTGATAGCTTTGGAGTATCCAATACAAATCGTATCTTAATTTTAAAATACCAGTGCCAAATATAGCATTTTTTTTTATATTATCATTTATCATTACATTTTACATTAAGGTGAGGTTTTGGTTATATAAATACATTTATTGTTATTTAGGACATGCCAAATCAATTTAATAACAATTCAATCAATTTAGAATCACATTCTTTGGGTAAAGATTTCGATACTTCAGTATTTCACAACATGGGTTGTTTATGCTAGAGTAAATAGTTATTAACGGGCAAATGGAATATTCGCTACTGACTGTGGTACATGTATCTAGATTTTCAAATAGTGCGTAATGTAACTTATCATCGGTTATCGCCATGAAAGAGCTAGAAGGGTGTATGAGAGAGAAATTGTTAGGATTTTCTACTTCGTGAGGTATAGGCAAAGGGAGAGCTTTATAAACGGTGTATTTTTCGGGATAAATCAATGGGATACTTAAAACAGAAACTAGCTTTCGGTTAAAATAGTAAGTAGTTAATTTAGAAATGTTAATTATAGTGGGTATTTTTCTAAAGTTATTGGAACAGGAAAATCTAAGTTATGATTAAAATTGATATTATTTTTTAATAATTCTTTATATAAGTTAGTGAGTGAGAGGACTGAGGGGTGTAAAATATTCATTTTGGAAAGTAAAATTGCATTCAAGACAGAATCTAGGTAATTGGATGCCGCAATCAATGAACTCTTTATTACATTTACTTACTTACTAGGTTGTTGACGCGCGGCAACGATCAGCTGTTCGTTTATCTCTGTAACCTGAGCCGGTAAGGCTCGGTTCATGTGCTCGAGTTTAATGTTTATTTTAAATTCGTTTGCATTTAGAGTTGAATGTATTTATGCTGAGTAGAAGTGATCGTTTAATTAGGGATGAGCGGGTTTTATTTCATTTACATGATACTTGGTATGACGGCGGTTAATACAAAGAGTGACGTTATGTTTGTTATTGATTTTGATTATTTTGTAAGGGCCTTTCCACACTGGGGATAGAGCCTTGCGAAGTCTATGATGTTGTTTTAAATAGACAAGGTCACCAGTTTTATACGATATTTCACGAGATGGAGAGTCGTAATATTGTTTAGAAGTTTCTTTGCTTTTAAGAATATGCTCTAAGGCTTTTTCACGGCTAAAGCGCATACGATATTGAAGGGCTCGTACATACTCATTGTAAGTCAGATTATCACTTGTTTCATACAGAGAATTAGGAATATGAGGTTTGTGTCCGTAGAGAAGTTCGTAAGGTGTGTATTGAGTTACACTATGAGGAGTGGTGTTGTAGCAAAGAATAGCTGTAAATATATAGCAGTGCCAATCATTCTGATTTTCATTCACAAACGATTTCAAATATTCTTTCAAGGTCCCGTTATTTCGTTCAAGGGCACCGTTTGTCTGTGGGTGATAGGGTGTAGAAAAAAGTGATTTTATCTTAAAGATATTGTTAATCTGTTTAAAAAGGTCAGAAGTGAAACAGGTGCCGAGATCGGTTAAAACCATTTTTGGGATACCGAATAGGGCCATGAAATGTACAAGGCTACGAGCTACTTCTTCACTTGTAGCTGTGACTTGTGGGTATGCGCATGAGAATTTGGTGAGATCATCTTGGATGGTTAAGATAAATTTGAATTTCTGAGGTCCTGCTTCCGGAAGGGGACCTACTATGTCGAGTGCTAAACGTTCAAATGGTTGTGTACTGGATGAAGTTATCACCATAGGAGCCTTATTGCATTTTCTTAGTGGCTTATTGATTTGACATAGTTTACAGGATTTAACGTAATTTTCGATGTCCATGCGCATTGTTTTCCAATAGTACGAGGCTTTTATTCGATTGAGCATACGGTTCATCCCGGGGTGTCCGGCGATGGTGGAATCGTGATTTTCTTTAAGAATTTGAGGGACTTCGGCTGGGGTAGGGTATATCGTTTTGTTCTTATATATGTGTATTTTTATGTTTGTATTATGGAAGATAAAGGAAATCATGTTATATATTTTGCTGTAAGAGATTTTTGTGAATGGCTCTGTGAAATCTGATATCGCTAAGTCGGTGAGTGTGGGATTGTTTTGTAAAATAATATCTCGTAAGGACACGAGCAGGTTAAAAATAGATTTATAATTTGTTTCCTCGTAGTGATTTATTTTTGTGAATAAGAAATAGTAAGTCTTTCCGTTATTAGGAAATGGCAGTACAGTATAGGGTTCGCGTTCGGAGTTACGTAATTCGCTTTGGTTTGGTAAACTGTTTAATATTTCTTCGAGGTTCGGCATAGAGGGGTCAAAGTCCAGTGAGGTAGGACATGCGATTGAATTAATTTTAGACCGCAATAAGTTTTCAGAGTGCTCTTCAATTTTAGTGTTATTTTGCCCAGTGGCGTTAATAAATTGCTTTTTAGAATATTGTTCATAAGTATCTTGGTTAGGTGTGTTTGCAATTTGGTTTCGGGTTATAGCATGTACCGGGATTCGAGATAGGGCGTCAGCGTTGGAATTAAGTTTGCCTTGCTTGTAAATAACTTCATAATGATATTCTTCTAATTTTAGCCTCCAGCGTATAAGTCTGCTTCCCGGATCTTTCACATTAAAAAGCCATGTGAGTGGTCGGTGATCGGTGACAATTTTGAATTTGTTTCCGTATAAATACGGACGGAAACATTTTACTGCAAAGATTATAGCTAAGAGTTCCTTTTCGGTAGTAGAGTAATTACATTCCGCCTTGTTCATCGTACGGGACGCATACGCGATGGGAAGGTCCTTTCCTATAGGACCTTGTGAAAGCACGGCACCGACTGAACTGTTACTTGCGTCAGTCGTAACTACAAAAGGTTGTGAAAAGTCAGGGTATTGGAGTAGAGGTGCTGTAGTTAGTTTTTCTTTGAGATGATTAAATGAAAGATCTTGTTCTGAAGTCCAATTAAATGTAACATCTTTCTTTAGAAGGGAGGTAAGTGGTTTAGTTATTTGAGAAAAGTTGTCTATAAATCTGCGGTAGTATCCAACTAATCCAAGAAAGGATTTTACTTCTTTAGCGTTTCGCGGAACAGGGAATTGAGTGACAGCCCTAACTTTATCGGGGTTAGGTTGCACGCCTTTGTCGGTGATTATATGACCTAAGTACGTCACTTCGCGTCTGAGAAATTCACACTTATCGGGTTGCAATTTTAGATTATATTCTCGGAATCTGTCGAAGACGAGATGAAGTTTTTGGATATGACTCTCGAGGTCATGTGAGTGTATGATACAATCATCTAAGTATATGTAGCAGTGTAGGCCTTGTAGGCCTGAAAGGACGAGGTTCATAAGTCGTTGGAAGGTAGAAGGTGCGTTTTTGAGACCAAAGGGCATTCTATTAAATTGGAAATGGCCCGATATTCCACTGGGGTTGAGAATCGTAAAGCCTGTTTTCGCTGAGTCAGCAGGGTCCATTGGAATTTGGTGAAAACCGGAAACGAGGTCTAATGTCGAGAAGTATTTAGATTTTCCTAATTGATCAAGGATATCAGTTATAAGTGGAATTGGATAAACTTCGGTTACCGTGACGTCATTCAGGCGCCTGTAATCTATTACGATGCGCCATTTTCTTTGACCTGAGGCGTCGATTTTTTTAGGGACGATCCAGACTGGTGCACTCCAGTGAGATACAGAGGGTTTGATAATGTTTTGGTCTAGCATTTTCTTAATTTGCTTATCAACTTCTTGTCGATGACATTCTGGGAACCTGTAGGACTTAGCATTGATAGGCGCAGCGTTGCCTGTGTTAATGGAATGTTTCAGAGCTGGGGTATGGGTCAAGGAATCTCCTTCAAGGTAAAATATATCTGCGTATTTACTGCAACATTGTAGTAGTGACTTTCTCTCTTCTGGGTTCAAATGTTCGTGACGTATGAGGTCTAACACGCGCTGAATACGATTGGACTGACCTGAGGTTACATTGTTTACACAAGTAATGTGTTCTGATGAGTCACTCATAAGAGCGGAGTAATCTATTGGAGTAATAGTGACATTACATTCTTTAATTTCGATGGAGGAGTCGGTAGTATTTAAAATAGATACGTTGGCGCGTTTGTTGCATTTTATAGTAACTATACAATTGGCTAAGTAAACACCGTCCTTGAGCTTGTGATCTAAAATGAGGCCCTCTTTGATACCCGCGAGTTCAGAATCTGGATTAGAAATAACACATTCTATTACGCCTTCGGATCGAGCTGGGATTATGTAAGATTGTTGATTAAAATGGATTTGTAAAGTGTGGCCCTGTAGGGACAGAGTGTTAGTTCTATAATCTATGTTGCATGTGAAGAATTTTAGGAAATCGTTACCTATAATGCCGTCATATTTAAGATTGACTTCGTCTTTAATGACGTGAAACTTGTATGAAATAGTATCATCTAGGAGAGGGAATTGTAATTGTGAGGACCCTAGTGTTTCACAATAAGAGTCTGTGTCGTTTATTCCTTTAAGTTTAATAATCTCAGGGGAAAGGCATGGTTTTTCTTTGAAACTGGAGTATTTGATAATACTGACACTAGCGCCTGTGTCGATAAGGAAACAGAGAGGTTGTTCAGAGTCAGGCATCGTCAAGTATGTGTAAGGCAAAGATATCCCCTTTTTCAATGAATGAATTTCGTAACATGGTATTTCAGATACGGTATTGTGAAGAGCAGGGGCAGGTTCTTTCTTAGACTTGGTGGGCATTTTTGTGCTTGATTTAGTGAGAGATAGTTTAGGTATTGATTCTAAAGATGAGGAAAGGCTTAGTTTGTTTACGTTAAGGTTCAATAGAGACTGGGAAGTAGGACTCCCTTTGGAAGGAGGTGTGAGATTGTCATGAGATTTAGAACGACTCAACTGCAGTCTGTGTGGTTGAGATGAACAAGGAATAGTAGGACTCCGAATTTGTGGAGATGTAAGCTTAGCATTGGATTTAGTAAGACTCAACTGCATTCTATGTGGTTGAGATGAATAAGGAATAGTAGGACTCCGAATTTGTGGAGATGTAGGCTTGGTATTGGATTTAGTACGACTCAACTGCATTCTATGTGGTTGAGATGAATAAGGAATAGTAGGACTCCGAATTTGTGGAGATGTAGGCTTGGTATTGGATTTAGTAAGACTCAACTGCATTCTATGTGGTTGAGATGAATAAGGAATAGTAAGACTCCGATTTTCAGGAGATGTGAGATTGGTATACAAATTTGGGAAACAGCGAGAGACAGTGGTCGTGTCCTTTAATGAAGGTGATCTCGGCAGACACGCGACCGGGATCTTATTTAGTTTAAATGATCATCATAATTAGTTTCTAATTGCACTTCGCAATAATGCGTATTGACCTGGTTACCCGGTGTGTTTGAACTTTGAGCACCGGCATTAGCTGCTGACGCGAAATTTGAAGCGCCGCCGCCGTTAAGGCGCATATTATTAATGTATTGTCTCTTGCGACACTCATTTATTGTATGTCCTACATTTTTACAATAGGCACAGACCTTTGGTTTATTTGGGAATTGATTTGGAGGATAATCTGAGTTTGTAGGGGGCCTGTTGAAAGAATCGGGATGCTGACGAGGTTTTATGTAGTAGGAATAACGTTCCTTTTTAGAATGGAAACATTCAGATGAGGTATGGCCCGGTTTGCGACAGACGTTGCATGTTTTAGGTGTTTTAAGAGTGCTACGGTTAAGATTAAATATCTTTTCTTCCTCAATCGCGTAACTGATTCCTTCATTAAGGGTAGAAGGGTTTTGACTTCGGACAATGTGTGAGAAATCGGGGTTTAGACCGAGAAGGAAGGTATTAAGGGCAAGATCTTCCATGGCGGCTATGCGACCCGGCAGTTGTTTTGCATCTTGACAAGAGTATTGAATATCGGCTAAAATTCTAGTTAAACATGACTCGACACGCAGCGAATAATCTGTGACTGATTCAGTAATAAGTTGCTTACATTTTTGAAGTTCTAAAAGTAAATGTATGGAATGTTTCTTTTCACCAAATGTAGTTTTAAGAAAGGATTTTATTTCGGCCCATGATGTGAAGGTTTTTAGGCAACACGCTAGTTGAGCTTTGCCTTCTAATTGTGACACAATATATTTACATAATACATTCTGTTGTTCTGTACTGGCTAGGCTTATGGCGTTTTCACAATTTGTTAAAAACGCCGGAAGTGATTCGCGATCCCCGTTATAGGGTTTGATGAATTTGGTCAAAACAGATAGAGTTACTTTGTCACTCATTTTGATTTTGGAAATTTCTGGGACTTGTTTAATTTCGTTTTCGGTGTCAGATGAACTATCTGTGGAAAACGAACTCGATTTTTCAGACTTGAATTTGTCCTCAGATTGTTCTTCTTTCACTAATGACATTAAAGTTAGTTATGCATGTACAGGACAACAGGTGTAAGTCTTAAATTATAGATATAGGTATAAGTACTAATTAAATTATGTAAAATTAAGTTTAACGGCGAGTATACGTTGAGCACTTATTCACTTGAACTTGGTTTTCTTTTGAAACTTAAGTACTTTCACTGATAATAATGAAATTGACTCACAGGAAGATGATTAGGCGCAGGAACATCCTTGGCGATGTCAGTAACTGGATGCTTTGAGGTTTTGCCGTGAAGCGTTGCGTTAGGTGTGGTGCGGGCTCGTCTGTGTACGAGGCTGATCGTCGACCTGGTGTGGGCTGAACGGGGGTGTTCCGAATGCGGGCTCAGCAAGGATGCTGAGGCTGACCGTCGATCCGGGGCTGAGATGCGGGCTTGGCGGAGATGCTAAGGCTGGCCGTCGATCTCGTTATGATGCGGGCTCAGCGAGAGGCTGAGACTAACCGTCGATCTGGAAGCTGGCCTTGGATTCGGAATAACGCGACGCGACTCTACGAGTTGTCTCTTTGCGTTATCCCACCGCTGCCACCAATTTGTTATAGGGCAGCTTCCGGGGGAGTCTCTTCCAGACAAAACTCAAAATTCAATTTACACCACTTATTTATTATACCGTTCAACACCACTAAATATTACAAGGATTTTAAGAGCTAATTAAACAGCTAGACGTTACTCACTAGACTAGCCTAATTTTCTTAGATACATGCTTTTATAAAATAATGCAATGACGTAAACGATGCGGCGTAAGTAGTTCACGCGTGTTACCTACATTCTAATGCTGGCGCTGCATATAACAATACCAATTTGATTTCACCTTGTATTACTAAACGCTTTACTTTCAGAGAGATACGAGTATTAGGTCTACTCGTAAAATGAAAATGAATGAAAATGAAAAAATGAAAATGAAAATTTATTGATAACATTAGGTTACATGTCAATCGTTAAGTAAAATTTAACTTATTTAAAACATCAATTAGGCATCTAAAATAACACGCTATATACCCCGTAAATAACACGATTTTAACTTAATGTGATTCTTACTAGCAGGTACATACATGTTCTTCTTTAATTGACACTGATATTATAGAAATTTCATATTCATATTCATATTCATATTCATTTATTTGTATTAATTATACATTCATACATTAATATTGAGTTATTACATACTTAATTTATGTATTTAGGTACAATAGGTATGTCAACAATTTCATTGGATAAATAGTCGTCAATATCATAAAATGTTGATTTTAGTAGCCACTGTTTTAATCTACTCTTAAAGCTATGGAAGGAAGGTGCATCCTGATACTTTTAGGTAGGTGGTTATAAATACGTGGGCCGAGTACATAGGCTGACCGTCCGCTTTTTGCTATCTTGTGTGGTACTGTTGCTAGGCTGCCCGCGTTATTGTTACTACGCAGATAACGATTTTGATGTACCTGTTTTACTGTAAATTTATTCCTGTTAGCGTGGGTATCGGTTACTCGCTAATTAAACGTTACTTAGTATCGGATTTTGAAGATCTCCATAGATTATAATTTCATAATATTGACATTTTTGGCAACTTGATATAGTAGATTAATGAGTCTGTTTGTTTATTTTCCGAACGGTCTGACCTAATTGGTAGTGACTGCTTACGACGCTGATTAGGTTCGAATCCCGGTAGGGCCACAAATTGGGCTGAGTTGAAGGCTTTTAATGTACGATATTTGGGGCATTTTTTTAAAGTGTTCCACCCCACTTTTTTTTTGGATTTGGAAATTTTTATGTGCTTTCCACTCAGAATCGCAAGCTCTTTCATTTATAATAGGAGAAAAAAAGTATCCCAAGATTTTTTCCCCATTCCGTTACCATTTTTTCATACATTTTGTATGGCGGTAACGGAATGGAAGGTCTAAAAAATGTATGGCAATCTTAGGACATTTTTTTCTCCTATCAGGATCGAAAGACCTCGCGATTTTGAGTATGAATCGCGTAAAAAATACCCATGTTACAAAAAAAGTGGGGCGGACAACTTAAAAAAAAATGGCCCATATAAGTGTTTATATACTATTTAGTATCACTGTTTGAGTGCCCAAAATACAAGTCTTTGCCTATAAATTAAACACGTTTTGAAGGCAACTTTTGAGTGAAAAGAATTAAATCTTAACAGATATATATAGGTATTGCAGTACATCCAAAACTTCCATCTCTAATAACACATCATGTCTTCGCTCTTACCACCACCCGCTTACGTGTTGTCTTCAACGCTCCATTCATTCGAAGACAAAAACCTTAACTTGAAAGGACCTAGATTCTATTCAAGACGTTTTAATGGTAACTGGTATTACGGTGAGATTTGTCTCGAAGACTACGTTCTCTAATGCAATTTTGCTCTAAGCAGCGATGATTTTGCGATATTATAGGTATGTAACTATAGCAGCCCGGTAGAATTAGGAAGAGAATTACTTTTTGCGCTACACTAACAGACTCGGGAAACTGATAATCTCTCGAATCCTTTAGAAGAAATTAAAAGTAACGTTGGCAGTGATTTCGCCAGCCTGTCGCAAATGTTCAATTTATGAATACACCGTGTTTTTTTGTTTTCCGTTAATTCGACACGTCGTTAGGTTCATTACAAAGACCTATATAACTTCGTATAGACAGATAAAGTCTAAGAAAAAAACGTACCCGAAAACCATACAGAAAAAGGTACGGTGAGCTAGATAGCGATACACATTTGGGGTACGCTCGGCTAGATGGCGCTAATGTTAATATTTGACATTTTAAAACGGTTCACCCTGTTGTGGCATAATTTATTATGAATAATTCTATTGTGCATAATCGATTTAGTCATAATTGGCTTTGTGCATAAACTGCTATGGCATAGTCAAGTTTAGCATAATCTGTTTAGGCAGATTGTGATTTGACCGAATATTCTTTGTACATAAATTTGGTGCTCCGAATCATCGACCGGTCTGGCGCAGTCGGTAGTGACCCTGCCTGCTACGCCGCGGTCCCGGGTTCGAATCCCGGTAAGGGCATTCGAATCCCGAGTAAGGTATATAAGTATTTATTTGTTGTGAGATGAGCACTGTGTAAGATATTTGTTCCTGAGTCATGGATGTTTTTGCTTCCGGAGGAGGCATCTATGTATATAAGTATTTCTACATTATATATACCGTTGTCTGAGTACCCACAACACAAGCCTTCTTGAGCTTACCGTGGGCCTCAGTCAATCTGTGTAAGAATGTCCTATAATATTTATTTATTTATTTATTTATTTATTTATTTATTTATTTATTTATTTATTTTTACGCATAAATTTTATGTGCATAAACTTAGTGTTACGATTTAATCTTTTACCGAATTTATTTTGGTGGGTGGGTTTCACTTTTACCTAGCAGTGCGTTTTTGTTGTAGTCGCAGTTGTAACCTAACCTAACCCACTTTTTCCTAGCGGTAATTTTCTGTTGTGGTCGCAGTTCTAACCTAACCTAACCCAATTTTCCCTAGTGGTGCTTTTCTGTTGTGGTCGCAGTTCTAACCTAACCTAACCCATTTTTCCCTAGCGGTGCTTTTCTGTTGAGGTCGCAGTTCTAACCTAACCTAACCCATTTTTCCCTAGCGGTGCGTGTTCGTTGTGGTCGCAGTTCTAACCTAACCTACTTTTCCCTCGCGGTGCTTTTCTGTAATAGTCGCAGCTCTAACCTAACCTAACCCACTTTACTGGAGCAGTGAGTATCTGTAGAGTTCGCAATTCTAACCTAGTGTAACCATTTTTCCCTAAAAGCGCATTTCTACTTAAGGAAAAATGTATGCGAAATAAGTTTCGGATAATGGGATGTATGCCAAAAATATTTATGCTCATCCAATTTCTTCCTAATGACACTCGGCCTCAATAATAGTAGGCCAATATATTTTCGGACAAAATAATATTCGAAATGTCGTGAATTATACCAAACAATGTTTATGCTACATTAACATTCGGCAAAAATCGATTATGCCAAATCTGTTATGACAAAAGCGTTTCGGACAAATAAAGTTATGCCACATAGAGGGAACCCTTTTAAAACATATCAAGCTAAGAATATGGGCCAAATTGTCAAAACTGAGGTTCAAAAGTTTTAAGCCTGTGTCGAGAGATGGCAGTCTATGCACTGTGATTAGACATTTTACTTTGACAGTAACTCTCTTTAATACTCGATCCTCTTTGGTTCATTATCAGAAACCACCCTGTATATCAATTTTAGTTAAATTCGCAAAAAAATTTTTTTTCATAATTTTCATACATAATAAATGAATTTATTAGTGTGAGAGACCCTTAAGAATAACATTCAAGTTAGTGTCAAGTGATTGACGGCACATGTCATGTCAAAACAAATAACATTAGGAATTGGTAAAGGCTGTGACACACGTGTTCAGCAATTATCTTTATTTTTTTAATAACTCGATAACCGCAAGAGTTAAGACGCTAGTTTCTTAAAGAAATTAATTGTATTTAATGTAATGAATCCTCCCTTAAAGTTAACGGAATTCAATAAAAACAGGGTGTATAATTTGTCCTCTAAGACAGCTGTTGATGTCTCGAATAGAACCCCCAATCCTATTCATGTCATTCCCCTCCACCTACTCGTATCATTGGTCCTTTGATTTAGAATTCACTAATGTAGTAGGTACATATATTATTGAAAATTAATATAATATAGCCGTCTATTATGCGTAGTAAGGCTTTTGTGTTATACGAGTATGAGGTATTGTTTTGACGTCCTTTTGATAAGCGGTTTAATGTATCATCAATGGTTTTAGCTTCGTAACTGTTTTATTTTTCAATAAGTCAATATCGGCTTGAGGACAGTGGTTAAAAATAACCTAGCAACTTTATTCATGGGCTCATAAATACACCAATACATTATTGGGTACCTAAACCAGCTCAGCTTTAAATTGAAAATGGTGCTCAAGAGAAAAATACAAGGGTTATTTGAAATTATGATCCTTTTAATTAATTTTGAAAACAATTTAAAAAGTTTTCAGAGACCGAGAAAATAAAATGAGCTCTTGACCCGAATGGCTTCTGAAATTTCTGTTTGTTCACAGAAATCACAATCGTTTTAAATCGGATTAAATTGCTGTCGCCGTTCTTCTCCCTTTAAGGAAAACAAATATTTTCGAGGTTATGAGGAAAATAAATTCTTAGGTTATGAATTGAAATAGATATCATTACACGAAAGAAAAAACGGCAAGGCCCAACTGGTGGCCGAGCCGGGAATCGAACCCGGGTCTTCAGCTTACGCGGCTAACGTCCTTACCAATATTCAATAAAATAATTTGATTTGTTCCCTAGTTCTTAGGTTATGATTATCACTTAAATATAACCAACTAGCTTTTGCCCGCGGCTCCGCTCGCGTTAGAAAGAGACAAAAAGTACCCTATGTCACTCTCCAACCCTTCAACTCCACTTAAAAAATCACGTCAATTCGTCGCTCCATTTTGCCGTGAAAGACGGACAAACAAAAAGACACAAATACTTTCCCATTTATAATAAAATATTAGTATGGAATTGATACCTAGATCGCAAAAAAAATTTTATGAATAAGGCCGTAAAAATATATACAAATAGTTCCATCCGTACATTAGTAACTCAATCCCACACGATATAGTGGGACTTCTAACTTTTACTAAATAAAGAGAAAAAATGATAACATGGAGATAGCCACAAATTTTGTCACTGTTTCTGAGGTACAGTCACGGACTTTAATTGTTGATCCACTTCTAGCTCATTTTATACTGGAACGTTATAGCTTGACTACGCTTAACTGTGAGATGTCCAGTATAAAATAAGCTAGAAGTGGATCAACAATTAAAGTCCGTGACCGTACCCCTCAGTACGAGAGTAATTTAATGTGAGGACTGGACTGGTGTGCGACTGGAGGTGTATACTTTCGCCAGAAAGTTTCAGACCTAATAAGTAAAAAGAATAATAAATATTAAAAATAGATTCTTACACAGATTGACTAAGCCCCATGGTAAGCTAAAGAAGACTATACAATACCTATCCTATTATAAATAAAGAGCGTACACCCATTTTAAGACCGGCAACGCACCTCCAACACCTGGTGTTTTGGGTGTCCATGGGTGGCATTGATCGTTTACCATCAGGCGACCTGTCTGCTCGTTTGTGTCCTATCCCATAAAAAAAAACATAGGACACATTCATGACTCAGGGACAAATTTATGTGTTCATCACAAATGCCCTTACCATGATTCGAACCCAGGACCGCCGCATAGCAGGCAGGGCCACAAACTACTAAGCCAGCCAGAGTGATCGTTAAATGCGCATAAGAAATAACCACAAAATTAAAATTTTGAAAAAACCCCCGACCGCGATATATTTTCATGAAACATGGCTAAGAACACTCCCGACTTACTCAGCTTTCAGACAAAAAAAAACTAAATCCAAATCGGTTTATCCATTCGGGAGCTACGATGCCACAGACAGACACGTCAAACTTATAACACCCCGGACGTTTTTGCGTCGGGGGTTAAAAAAGGGTTGCCTTTATCCTTTACATTCTCTTCACTTACAACAAGTCACTGCAATTCTCTACGGTTGTTGCCAACATAAACACTCAAGTGAATTTACAACTCGAGTTATAATGGTTGTTCCATTGTGCACCACAGTTTGTGGCGGGAACTTCACTCGCCTGAATATTGCATAATTGTATGCAAATGCGCCGAAAAGCTTAACCAACGTTTTGTTTTCCTGTTCAGGTTTTTAGGGAAGTTTTGTTTACCATTTGGTGTTTTCTTATATTCTTTTATTTTCTTACCTCAGCTGCTTTAAAAGCAACAAACTGGCATTTTCGATTAGTACTGGCAAAGAGGATCGAGTATTATAGAGAGTTACTGTCAAAGTGAAATGTGTAATCACAGTGCATAGACTGCCATATCTTGACACAGGATTAAAACTTTTGAACCTCAGTTTTGACAATTTGGTCCATATTCTTAGCTCGATATGTGTTATAAATTTTCAATATTAATATTAGCGCCATCTAGCTGAGCGTACCCCAAAGGTGTAATGCCATCTAGGCCACCGTACCTTTTTGTGTATGGTACTGAGGTACGTTTTTTTCTTAAACTTTGTCTATACGGAGTTATAATATATGTATTTGGTACTGGTAAGGATTTCTACTTCGAAATGTATTCCTTTATTTTTAGTCCGAAATTCGCAAATCTAAAATAAGGTGAAGCATTGTTTTAGTGCCGTTCTTTTTCGAGGCTGATTTTAATTTCAAAAGACGAGTGATAAAATGAAAACATTGTTCCGAATTTAATTTCAAAAGACAAATGAAAAGAACTGTTCTAGGGGTTTAATAACGTTATAATACAAATAGAAGTCTCAACCATGTACTACCTGAGCTACTGAGTTTTTTTTTTTTATAATCTGTGCCTTCCGAGTCCAGTCCCCGCGAATGATACGGGCGGCTGAATTCATTAAATCAGTTTTTTTTTTTTTTTTTCTGTATGCATAGATAATCTATTTATATTAATGAAATTTGTGGAATAATGTAATGATGAAAATGATGAATAAATGAATGATAATGAGTTATGTACCGTTGAATTTTTTGAGTTTGTTAAGTATATATAAGTGATAAATTTACAGAATGATTCCAAAGTCGAGTTTTTTGTAATGATTTCCAAAAGATTCAGATTCAGATTCAGATATTAGGGGCCCGTTTCTCGAAAGGTACAAGCCTTGTATTACAAGTGCGCGAACTGTCAAATCGTATGGGTTGTCATGGAAACACACTTGTAATACAAGGCTTGTACCTTTCGAGAAACAGGCCCTGATATCAGTATTCAGTTATTTAAGGGTCAATTGTAGGTACTAGGACAACATCTGATTGCTATTCAAAATATTTGACTTGTTCGGGTATCAATACTAGCACAAGAGGTAAAATGGGCGTTTTGCGAAAAAATATTAGCCCCCCCCCCTTACTTCTCCTTGAACCCTTAAGTCTAAGGAGAAACTTCGCCTCCTTATGTGTGTTCTATCGCCTGTACAACGGGTTGTGTTCTGAGGAACTGTTTGACATTATGCTATCGTCAATGGATGCCGACAGGGCGCTCATCCTCACACCTTGCAACCTAAATGATCGCGTACCGTGCGGTTTCAGAGGAATTTCCTCCCGCGGACGCTCCGGCTGTGGAATGAGCTCCCTGCCGAGGTATTCCCGATGAACTACAGTATGGGGTTCTTCAAAAAAGGAGGGTACAAGTTCCTAATGGGTCGGCAACGCGCACGTTGGACGTCTCCATAGGTTACGGTGACCGCTTTCCATCAGGCGGACCATATACCTGTTTGCCACCGACGTGGTATAAAAAAAAAAGTTTTTTTTCTAAAATATAGCTCTTTCTCAGCTTGAATAAGATATTAATCGGAAACATCCGTAGACTTATTAACATATCGTACCTATAAGTGCGCCCGTAAGAATTAAAATACGCAATTATTAAAATTGCTACAGAATTCTAAAAAGGAGATAAGTAACGATCATTTATTACGAGTCATCTTGTTTACCAACTGAACGCAAACTTTAGCTACCTCAAGTCCATTAGCCATCTAATTACTTAACCAACCATCAGTTTTCTCGGTGTTTTGAGAGTAAAATGAGGGTGCCACGTGGTTTCGTGATTGAATGACGTGCTCAGTCTTTCATTACCATTGCAAATCAGGGCACCTAGTCAAAGCAACAATCTCTTCGTAAGCGTATCGTAGCTATCTCTCCCTGTCACTCTTCTGTAGTAGCGTGACAGAGCTAGATTGCGTTCCGATCGCCACGTAGCGTCAACTATTGTAACTTCGGCTAGGCCGGCTGGGCAGGACGGAACGCCTAAACCCTTTTACGTAAATTTGGTCACAAGATACTTCAGAACAGTTTTTTGACTCTAGCGAGGCAGTATTTATAGTTTTTTTATTTCGTATACAGGACTTTTGAGGTATACGGATTATTTTAGGTACTACTTGTACATGTACATATAAATATAACTTTACAGAATCCGTTTAGTCAACTAAGATGCCATGATATTAAACCGTTGTTATCGATTAATATTATTCTTACTGAAAACCTTAAGATACATAAGACTATCTGCGATCAACATATCGTCACTACTTTGAAAAAAACCGGCCAAGAGCGTGTCGGGCCACGCTCAGTGTAGGGTTCCGTAGTTTTTCGTATTTTTCTCAAAAACTACTAAACCCATCAAGTTCAAAACAATTTTCCTAGAAAGTCTTTATAAAGTTCTACTTTTGTGATTTTTTTCATATTTTTTAAACATATGGTTCAAAAGTTAGAGGGGGGGGGACGCACTTTTTTTTCCTTTAGGAGCGAATATTTCCGAAAACATTAATATTATCAAAAAACGATCTTAGTAAACCCTTATTCATTTTTAAATACCTATCCAACAATATATCACACGTTGGGGTTGAAATTAAAAAAAATATCAGCCCCCACTTTACATGTAGGGGGGGGGTACGCTAATAAAACATTTTTTTCCATTTTTTATTTTTGAACTTTGTTGGCGTGATTGATATACATATTGGTACCAAATTTCAGCTTTCTAGTGCTAACGGTTACTGAGATTATCCGCGGACGGACGGACGGACGGACGGACGGACGGACGGACGGACGGACGGACGGACGGACGGACGGACGGACGGACGGACGGACGGACGGACGGACGGACAGACAGACAGACATGGCGAAACTATAAGGGTTCCTAGTTGACTACGGAACCCTAAAAATCTCGTATCTCACGCTGCTTCTCAAAGTTAATACGTAGTAAGTCTATTTATATGCATTCCATACATACTTACTACAATTTTCTTTTCATTGACAGACGAACATACAAGTATTTTTAAAAGTAGTGACGATGTATTGAATTATGTTACAGTTTAATACTTATTACGAACTACAATTGAATGTATTAATTGGAATTGCATGTAACAGACTTGAATATATGGAAAGAAAAATATAAAAAGATGTACTGTCAGCTGCAAAAAAGTATGGCGAATTTATCATTGAATTCATCCATAATTTTTCCATGCACTTTTGCAGTTGATAGTAACATGAATATCATTCACAATTTCATTGCAACCTAATACAGCGTACATCAATGCGGCGATCAAATAAACAAAATAAATAAGATGAAATGTAGCCTTTGTTAACATTTCATTTTCTTTCTTTTCCTTATCTGTGGTTCCCCTATGAATTATTTATGAAAGACATAAAACATGTATGTGGCCTCACTCACACTCACACATTCCAATTTTCTTGACCAACAACTCTGTTCTCGTTGCTAAACACACACACATTATGTGCTTGAAAGACAAGTGGGTGTTATTTGAAAAAGGGGCTAAAAATAATAATGCCAACGTGCGTGATATAGTGGCGCTGATTGTTATAAATGCACGTCATCTTATGGCAAGTCCAACATTAATGATGGCGGCGGCCGTTGGAACTAATTTGACATCATACAATTAAACATGGGAAAGCCGACAAAATGAAGGCAGCACCAGTCGGGCACATAGCTAATATTGTTTTTTTTTTACAAGTTGTGAAATACAAATTTTATATAAAAGTGACACTGAAACAAAAGTAATTTGCAAGGATTAATGATTGAAGTTGCATTGTTGGTAGGATTGTGTTTCTACGACTATTGTCTCGAGAAAGCAAATTACCCACAAAACTCAATCTCTTTATTGTCAAGCAAAACATGTCAAAAAGAAAAAAAATCCACCTTAGCATATTAACTCGTGGCAAAGAGGATCTAGTATTATAGAGAGTTACTGTCAAAATAAAATGTGTAATCACAGTGCATAGACTGCCATCTCTCGACATAAGCTTAAAACTTTTGAACCTCAGTTTTGACAATTTGGCCCATATTGTTAGCTTGATATGTGTTAAAATGTCAAATATTAATATTAGCGCCATCTAGCTGTGCGTACCCCAAAGGTGTAATGCCATCTAGGCCACCGTACCTTTTTTTTATGGTACTAGAGTACTTTTTTTTTTAGACTTTATCTGTCTATACGAGTTATATATATTATGTCTTTGGTCTATATGGAGTTACATATGTCTTGGCTCGTGGTAATGGTACGTATATGTCACACAAATACGATCTTAAGTAAAAATCCATGTATCTAATGCTAAAAGACAGCGTTAAATATTATTCGCAACGCGAAAATCAAAATATGTAACAGGAAGGAAGTTAAAAAAAAAACATCGATCTAAAAAAGAACACGTAAATCAACTTATTGGCACCGTGTATGACAGAGTGGCTGATTGCAATAAATACACGTTATATTAAATATGGATATTTCCAACATTAATGCTTGCGGAGTGCGTTGGAACTAATTTGACATTATAAAATTTAACATGGAAAAGCCGACAAAATGAGGGCAGCACGAGTCTTGGACGTAGTGAAAAACCTCGTGAAATAAATAATAGTTATTTAAAGATAACTTTTAAAGACCAACAGCTTGTAATAATGGGTACTAGTCAACGATACAAGCATAAATAGGTAAAATCTGAGGGCCCGATGTTGGTCCCGCCAAGACGAACCAAGCGAAGCAAAGCGAAAATTAGCAGGATAATTCCTCTAGGACTATATTTTAAATGTTATATATTAGATAGGGTTTATTTTTGATTTGTTTAGTTACGTTATTTGATTTGTTTCAACTTTTAATTACATTTATATTGACCGTAGACCGTGATTACCTTTTTGATTTTTGACGAGCTCCCGATATTTTGACAAGTTCACGATCACGGAAAACTGAAGAAGGCGGGTGGATGTAAAAGTTGCGTAGACAGCGCGCGATGCTATCCTCCTTCGCGCGCGTATATAAATCTAATGGAAAAACCGTGAATCATTCAAAACTTTAAATTGTAAATATTAAAAGTTGAATGCTGAGATTGATGAGTGTAGCAATACTTTGCTTCAGACTACCTAGAGTCAAACAACATTTTCTACCGATTGAAACAAGCCATACTCGTATGTTCCGTTTTAAATTATTTTTATCGCCGTATATTCAGCAACATTATTAATCTATATCACATTGTTCCCACTTTATCCAGAAGTTACCAGTTTCAACAAAACTGGAAAGTCAGTCCACACAGTCACTGATAACTTTTGCAACAAAACATGAATTGGTACCTCAAAACAAAACCAGTGCCAATACTGTTTCAATACTATCCGAGGTCATCCCAAACGAGTACAATCAACTAATTGGAACCCTAGGCCACACCTCGGACACTGGCGATCAAATATGTGAAAGAGGCGCGTTCCTAGCACACAGTCTAACCTCGTGTAGGTGAACGCGTACTATGCTTGTATAAGTGAAATGTGACAGGTCGACTGTTCGCGTTTTTGACAGGCAGTAACTGTGAGGTAACCGAGAGGGGGTGGGCGGCAATTTCAGCGAGGTAATCCTCATTGGATACTGCCAACCCGGTATCCTGGCATGTATGCCCGACTTAGAGACCTTCTACATCTCTAATTAATTGTATAGAGTTAACTTTAGTTAGAACTTAGAATTAGTATAATTATAATAGTATCAATTGTAATTTCAACTCAATTTTAAATATTTTTTAAATACCTATGTACATGTGACGTGTAAAAGTGCCCCTGTGGCCTATTTGCTGAATAAATTTTTTTGATTTTTTTTTTGACTCAGCTGGGCTTGCTCCAGCCACCTACGGATTAAAGCCCTCCACCCTGTTCAGTGTAATGTTTACGGAAACTCGGCGGTATCGGTATACACGTTGTTTCCGGGTGTGTCATTGTGCAATCCGGGTTATAGTGAACGGGAGTGGCCATACTGTACTATAGTACTCTTTATTATACTGTGCCTAGGCCACAGTAGAAATATGTCATAGTGAGGTTATACATCAGATTGTACCTAGTCTAGCCATAAGTTCTGTTACAAATGAAAATAAACATATTTTTAAAATAATGTAATTTATTTACCACAAGTAAATGTTTATTTGTAGGTAAGTTAATAAGGTTTCTAAACAATATATGTTTTATTCAAAATGCCCGCCTTTAGCTTTAATCACAGAACACCCCACTAGAAGCCTAATGCAAGCCATATTGTTCGAGACGCAAATCACCAATCCTTGCGGGGTGAGGCGGGCGCGGACGGTGCTGCCATTGGTCGTTTCAAATAATGGCGCGCCTTTACGATTAGCAGCAGGGATGGGAATGGGACATGTCTATTATAGACAATGGTACCGGTACCAGTACTGTGGTGAATTTGTTTTGCAACAAATTATAATATTATAATTAAATTATAATAAGGCCTAGTTACCCTTCGGGTTGGAAGGTCAGATGGCAGTCGCTTTCATAAAACTAGTGCCTACGCCAAATCTTGGGATTAGTTTCCAAAGCGGACCCCAGGCTCCCGTGAGCCGTGGCGAATGCCGATGCCGGGATAACGCAAGGAGGATGATGATTGTGATAGCACCTCAATAAAAATCATTCTAGTAACTAATAACCAAACTGTGCATTTTTACTTACGTTTACTAAGTTAAATTACCAACTAAATATTCTAAACTAATCAATCAACTAAATAACACTACAGACTCTACAGATTCTAGATAATTATTCACAATTACAAATCTGCTTTCTTTTATATTTCATAAAATGGTAGCACATGGTACGAACGGTAGTACGAAGTTCCCGCAACAGACATAAACTAACATGGCCCCATCCCTAGTCGTTTACGTGAAAGGGATAGCATATCGCATTGTTAACTAGGCAAAAAGGGATGGACACGCCTCGGCGCCGCTCAGTACAACCATATTGACCAGTATAAATGAACTCCGCGGATAATAAACAATATTCAACAAAATAATTAATTTGACTTAACTGTGGAATGTTATTCCATCTTTTTTATATGTAGAAGTGTTAGAAGACTTGCCACACCACTTTAATGCTGCAAGAGACCATTGTTTGCAACCAAATTTGATTATTTAAGATTTTTTCCCGAGCGGACACGAACACTGTTAGCGGGTCGTATACTTGGGCGCTACTGATCGGTGTCGCACGCGTTCAAACTTTTATAAACCTGATTTGTCGTATGCTTGGTGACCGCGAGTCGCCCTGTAAGGGCCGTCTTGTTGTATTGGTCTGTGGCTTTAATACATGCTCTCAAACGATCCGGCCACTCGTCTATAGATTTACGCACTGTCTCCATTGGAAAATTTGCCACTGCTACCTTCAAAGATTTTTTTAGAGAATCGATATTGGTATGGCGTATAGTCTCAAGTATACGCACACAACTCTCGAGAAGCTAAAGAGATAGTTGGAAGGGTTCAGCGAGGTCGTCATCCAGCTTACGTCATGGTTTGGTGGGGTGTGTCGTATCAAGGCGTCTCTGAGATCCATTTTTGCGAAAAAGGAGTAAAAATTTCATCTAAAGTGTATCAGGATACGGTTTTAGAAACAGTAGTTAAACCACTCAACGATACAATGTTTAAAAATGTGCACTGGACCTTTCAACAGGACTCAGCCCCGGGTCATAAAGCTCGCACCACCCAGAGTTGGCTGCAAAGGAATGTTCCGGACTTCATCAAGGCAGATGATTGGTCCTCTTCTAGTCCCGACTTAAATCCCCTGGACTATAAATTGTGGTCAGTGTTAGAGGACATGGTCTGCTCTAAACGCCATACCAATATCGATTCTCTAAAAAAATCTTTGAAGGTAGCAGTGGCAAATTTTCCAATGGAGACAGTGCGTAAATCTATAGACGAGTGGCCGGATCGTTTGAGGGCATGTATTATAGCTAAAGGCGGGCATTTTGAATAAAAAATATCATCATCATCATCCTCCTTGCGTTATCCCGGCATTTTGCCACGGCTCATGGGAGCCTGGGGTCCGCTTTGACAACTAATCCCAAGATTTGGCATAGGCACTAGTTTTACGAAAGCGACTGCCATCTGACCTTCCAACCCGAAGGGTAACTAGACCTTATTGGAATTAGTCCGGTTTCCTCACGATGTTTTCCTTCACCGAAAAGCGACTGGCAGATATCAAATGTCATTTCGCACATAAGTGAAAAACTCATTGGTGCGAGCCGGGGTTCGAACCCGCGACCTCCAGAACGAAAGTCGCGCGCACTTACCGCTAGGCTACCAGCGCTTCTTCAGAATAAAAAATATATTGTTTAGAAACCTTATTAACTTACCTACAAATAAACATTTACTTGTGGTAAATAAATTACATTATTTTAAAAATATGTTTATTTTCATTTGTAACAGAACTTATGGCCAGACTAGGTAAGACATCTCTTACTGCTTGTCATTTTGTCATGGCCTAGGGTTCCAATTGGTTGACTGTACCTATTGGTATCTATACATAGACCACCTTAACTACTAGACGGTGTATTCAAGTTCAGTCAAAGTCAACACGCATAAGTTCTCCCGTAGTAATACTATGGGAACGATCCGGTTGCGTTCAACCTGTGTGCGTAGCCAAATGTACAAACGCTCACGAAACGCTCGCGATAATATTTTTTCGTAGCTATATATCTATATCGCTCTTGCGTATTAGCGCGACAGAGCCAGACTACATTTCTGCGGCGTTTCGGTGGCGTTTACCTTAATAAAACATTTTTTTGCACTTCATCGGCGTGATTGATACACATATTGGTATTTGGTACCTACCGTCAGCTTTCTAGTGCTAACGGTTACTGAGATTATCCGTGTATGGACGGACGGATGGACGGACAGACAGACATGGCGAAACTATAAGGGTTCCTATTTGACTACGGAACCCTAAAAACGAATTGAAAATGTTACTTTGAATTGCCCACCATATTAACAATATAGGATTTTGTTTCTTATTGCATTGGGAAATTTGCTGAAACTGGCTGTATGGTTTGGACTCAAGCCAAGGCTCAACTACTTGGTTTCAGCAAGTAATAAAGTTCTCTTTTATACCACAAACTAGATGAAGCATGAAATAGTTATTTGTTATACAAGAGGGCAAAGCTGTATTTTAACGCCGAGTGTGGAATTGAAAAACGAGCAAGTGAAAGGATGCGAGTGGTTCGAGAAAGAATCCTGAACTTGCAAGTTTTTTAACACACGAGAAGTAAAATACATTTGCACCCGAGTGTAACACAAAACTTTATTTCACCTACTTTTATCAATTTTAAAGCAGTTAATTGGACTTTATTCAAGGTCAAATTACTTTACCCACTAGTGGATAAAATGCGTTTTTACCCGCTGGTATTAAAGGACAAAAGACGTGTTTCCGAGCTAGTGAGGAGAAAATGATTTTTTTTTTTATTATTGGTTATTGGATAGGTACGTACTTTAATGTGAGTTTACTGATAGATTATACACTATTTAGACTTCCGATGTATGCAGAAAACGACAGCTGTACTTCGAAAAACTGTAATAGAATAGCAAAAAAGATTACTTGTACATAATATATATATAGTAAGGACTGTATCGTTAAGTATAAGGACAAAACAAACCTCGTCTAAATGTTGACATGTGCATAATTTTGTATTATTATGTTCCGAGAGTATGATCTTAAGGTATTGGTAAGTACTATTTGATATAAGAAGGTCTGATATTTTTTTTATTTTAGGGACTTTATGGTACTTTCATTAAGGTCTAGCAAATAAATTTCGGACAACCCCTAGCTGGCTTAATTTGAGAATATTTCAATGACTCTTTGTACGATTTCAACAAAGGTTAATATGCTGCCAAAATATATTCTATAAGAGTCCTCTTCATGGTTTTTCCAATTGGGTACTTGTAGAATAAATGCGGCGAATTTATATAATTTAAAAAAACGCAATTTTGAGCAACGTTCCGGATTGCCGTAAATTTTTGATGCTAGCAGGATGAGAGAAACAGATAAAAAATTAGCCATAGGCCAAAGTCTAATTGACATTCATGGTGTTTGAACAGTGCTTAAACCAGATCGATATAAACAATGTATGATAGTCAAATTCGACATCACAGTCGGAGTTAGAGTAGGCACCATGCCACATTCTCTAAATGGCCGCCATACACAGATCCTGAACTATATTTTTTTTAAATAACAGGGGCTAGACTATGTCCAGATATTCTGCTTTGTGGATCATGTGTCGTTGAGGTTCGCACCATACAATTTTTTTCGCAATCGTATCGTCTTTTACGCACTTTGTGAATTTTCTAGTAGCATTTGTCCGGAATCGTAATTGGTACTCGGGAGGATTAAGTCAATACTGTCTAAACCATATGCTTTACGTCGAGTTTCTAGGACAAAATGTGTACCTTATTATGTGCCTTATTAAGCCCATGGCTTGTTATAAGAAAAAAATATAATAGCAAATAAATACGGCTACTCAAAGTTGTCTTCATACTTAACGATACAGTCTTTAATGTACTAGACTTGCGCACTGTATTTTATTTATAAAGTGAGTTTTGTATAATTCATTTGTTTTCCTTGCTTGGTACGAGTATATGGGAATTTTCAGAATTTGGCCCAATTAGCGAAAGTTGTTAACAAAAATTAACTCGCTGTCATTTCCGTGACTATAATTAAGCATGAAATTTCAGTAAAAATATTGTTTTTGTGTTAATTGCATCAACTTTAAGCGATAATCTACATTCAGAATCTAAAAAAAATTAGGCAGATTTTATGCTCAATTGTCGTCACAAAACTGACAGCTAGTTAATTTTTATTAACAACTTTTGCTAATTGGGGGACCCAATTTCTGAAAATGCCCATCGTCCCATTAATGCAAATACCGACTAAGTGACTTTTTGACGAAATCGAGTTTTTAGCACCTATAGAATAAGATTTTCAAGGGCTACAATATGTTAAAACCCATGTATTGATACGACGCTGCATTCAAAAGATAGCTTCCGCATAAAGTTACTTAATGGTCAATTTGTTGCATTATAAACTGCCAGAATGTAATATGAATATTTAATATAAACTTTTATGCTTTATCCGCCAAGTAGAACCTTTTAATGGTGTATAGTGTTTTTTTGCATTTAAACATTTTGTTAAAGTAGCCATCTTATGTTCTACAAAAAAGTTTAATGTGTACATATTTGATTTTTGCAAATAAAACTATCAACAAAATTCTTTATTTTAAGCCAGGCTAAATACACCAAATGTCTTTAAGATGTTTTTCCAGAAGATGTTTGTTTACAAACATCAGCAATTTCATTCTACCAAAAAGTTGTATAGGGACTATAATTGGTTTTGCATGTGATGTGACGAAGGAAAGGATAACGGTCTATTACTGCAAATACCGACTATGTGTAAATAGGCGATTTTGAGATAATGCGGTTTGAAAGTTTGAAGGCACGTTTTATATGAAAACATGAAAAAATTTACGTTATGTGTATGGCATTTTAAACCCTATATTTTTTTGTTTACTACTTTGTCGTATATATATTCAGAATGTATTTAGTTGACGATCAAATACGATTTAATGAAACAGTCGAATACCTACTTAGTTGGTTTTTCCTGTAGAAATAAATGTTTGCATATTTCTCTTCTTTATACATAATTATAACCCATTGTTTGTCTTAAATAAAGCTTCGTTTTTCATACGATGTTCTACAACCTAAATGAGTTTTTTCTGAAATATACCGGGTAATAATTATAAGTTAGCCAGTAAGCTAATATAGTCAGTAGTTTTTAAGAATATTGTACGCTCGAAATGGGCACTGTTGATACTGTATTTCCTGTATATCATACCATCTTATGTACACAGTTAACAATGAATAAACTTTACTTTACTTACTAGCATACCTACGGTACGAGTAGACTTCAGATGTCACAACTGTGTACCACTTCACCAACTGCAGTATTAAGTGGTTGAAACCACTCATGGTACCCTTTAGGTATTAAATCTCTGTCACAAAGGCTGAATAAAGTCTTGAGGACACTTAGGTGGAGTCGAGGCACGTCGAATCGAGCCCTGCATACATTTACAATGAACGATGAATCCGATTCGACGCGTCGCTAATGGACGTAGTTTCATAAGAAATGCAGAAGGCGAATTAATGAGATTCGACTCGGCGAGCTTAGTGGTCACTAGGCTTAAGTTCATATCGAGATCTGGACGTAGCACAAGGCAAGAAAATCAACGCCACAAATTAAACTCCAGTTCAGTAGAACCACCTCAAACCTCTTAATGTATCATATCATATTTCTATCTCGGTCTAAAGCTCGATAAACAACTAGCTATCTCTGCGTTCAAGAAGATGGACTTACGCAGACTTTTTGACAAAGGTATCGTAACTAAATAGTACCATGAGTGCTTCCAATCACTTAATACCTAGTTAGTCTAGCATTGTCAGCCGTGTTACGGACGTGTTTGTATCGAATTCCACCAGCGATGAAGATGTTGTTTAATAACTTTTTATCACTCTTGCGCAGTAAGTGTGCAATCGCACGAAGGCGTATCAGGAGTAAAAGAAAAAACTTTTTCCAAAAAGAGTGTTTAAATTTGTATTTTGGACTACCATAAATACTTTTTTATCTTTTTATTGCAAGTGTGATGAAAAACACTGCATGTAACTGGGGGCGTAAGAATATTGCAAACATGATTGCTTTAAATCGCCCCAGAAAGCTATGTAATTACCGTTACACATTACTTTTTCTTACTTATTACCTCATCTACGCCTACATTTTAGTGACTTTGGCGTAAATACTACAAAACTTTAAATAAACTATTACTTCAGGTTATTGAGCGTACAAAAACTATTTACCTATACTAAATGTAACAGTGTAGATAGTGAAATTTCGAACATAAATTATGGCGGACTTCGGATTGCTGAGACAGTGAACTAGTATGTAGTAAGTACCTATGCATATTATGCTATTACCCAAAAACGCATTAACAGATTTGTAAAATTCTTTTTGTGATTTCAAGGGAATGCTATTGCGTTACTTCTTGTTAAATTTTACTGAAATCGGTTAAAGTATTTTGTGAAAAATCTCCTAAAACCGGTTGAAGAGGATTTTTTCAAAATTTTTTTTTTGAGAATAACTCTTCAAAACCATAAATAAAGTATTATTAATGGTTAGTAATGTTAAAAAACTTTTTATTACAAATGTACCAGTTAAATTGACAATGATAAGTGAAGTTTTGTAACATAAAATTAGAGCAGCTATATTTCCTGCAACTAAAACCGCCTATGTCATTGAGAATATTTAATATATTTTGAAATAAGTTCAAAACTTTTGTATATTTTTTCTTTTTTTGCAAATCATAAGTAAAGTGTATTAAAAGCAAAGCTTAATCAAAGGGAAACACTGCTTTATATGTATTAATAAGAGAAATATACAAATTTTTATTTCTACAGGAAAAACCAACTAAGTTTGCTACTATTTTTTTTAAATCGTAGTTTTATCGGCAATCAAATCAAGCCTGGATATTGTTTACGATTAAGTATTAAACAACACAATACGGGCTGTAGAATGCTGTATACAAATAGTAATTTTTTTCATGTTTTCATATGAAATCGTACCTTCAAACATTAAAATCGCATTATCTCAAAATCACTTTTTTGCACATAGTCGGTATTTGCAGTAAGGGGACGATATATGGTGTCCTAACGCTGGGCAAAAAAGGCCTCACCTCGCTTCTTAGACTCATTCTACCCAGGATGGCAGTACACAAACAACAGGGTTGAGTGGAAGTACTTATATAGTACATATTTAAGAACAAAAAAATTGAATACATGGCCATTGCTTTCCTTTTATGTTTTACCTATATTGTAGAAGAAAGGCTATTTAGGAGTACCAATGCAATAGTTTTGTTTCAAAAAGTTCTATTGTAAATTAGTTATTTGTTTAACAAGGGGGGAAAGTTGTTGTTTAACCGCACCTGCCAATATTGATACCCGAGCAAGCGAAAGATTCCAATATTGAACCGCGAGCGTAGCGAATGGTTCAAAAGTGGAATCTTGAGGGTTGCGAGGGTTTCAAGGCACGAAGGTTAAACAAAGTTTGCCACCGAGTGAAACACAAAATTTTTCACCACACCAACAAGAACAAAATACTGACTATAAAACATCAAACTAAATCAAATATATCAATCTAATAAATATTTATGATTCAAAATCATCATTTACACGTAAATTATTTACTTTGCACTCTTGTGGATAAAATGCAATTTTGCTATCTGTTTTCGAGTTGCGAAGTAGGCCTTTACCAGTTGGTGTGGTGAAAAATATATTTTGAATCACAGTAGCCCATCTAACTTTGACTGCTTCATCAATCATCATCTTGCATAGTAATGAATTATGATTAAAAAAAATTTTTTTTTTTTTTTTTTTTTTTTTATCTTTATTGGGAAACAAACAGCTTACAATTTTACATAATATAGGTTACATGACTAACACATGAGCCAAAACAGTTTCCACTAATGGAATAAAGCAGAATTGCTCAAAGGGTACTTAATTTTAATCATTACTATTACTAAGTATATTAACAATTAGTGTGGGGAAAAGAATGAAGAAACAAAAACATGAGCATCGAAGTAAAGCAAAGCAACAACATAGATTTGATGTACTCGTATTATATCTACAGATCAAACACTTAAAAATTGATAATTTAAAGAAATTTGAATAACGAATAACAACACGGGAGTAGAAAAAATACTATATCGTACGGCAAATCGTTTCTCCACTTTTAAAATGCCTAAAATAATACTTCAGATAATCGATTGCGGTCTTCGATAGGCATATAATTCGTGTATAGACATAAAATATAATGCCTCAAGGCGTTAAGTCCGCCATCTGTACTCCTTTTTTTTGTAAATTTGTGCAAGAAAGTTAAAATAATAATAATTAATATTGTCTTCGGTTACCGCGGTAGTTATTCATGAAAGAAAACTATGGAAACGGATTAAATCGCGTATAATTAATTTACAATTTATCCCGACATTTCGAACACTTTACAGCATTCGTGGTCAACGGGTGACTGAGGAAAAATTACAACGTGCAAAAGCTACCCACATACAAGAAATATTAACGAACCATGACCATAAATCGGGATAAATTATAAATAAATAATTGTTATACACGAATTCAATATGTTTCAATGTTTTTCTGGTCATAGATAATTTCACCCTATTCAAAATGCGTAGTCCATTGAAGGTAGTCTACAAATTTAACGAAGATATTAAGTTTATCTATAATTTGTCGACGCAGCTTGAAAGGACAAGCTCCATTTATATTATTACCTACATATAAATCTTAGCTCCGGTCTGAGCTTCTTGCAGACTTAAATAACTTTTTGTCGGTATACAATGATACAGAAAGATTAGTAGGGCGTGGAAAATAAGCACAATAAGTTTTAAAATATCGCTCTTGATATAGGAAATAAGTCGTCACAAAATAATGTAAGTCAGTTTTGGTTTTTAACCCTCGACGCAAAAATAACTGTCTGTCTGTCGGTTTGTCGGTCTGTCTGTGTGTGTTTGTCTGTGGCATCGTAGCTCCCGAACGGATTAACAGATTTTAGTTTTTTTTTTGTTTGAAAACTGAATTAGTCGGGAGTGTTCTTAGCCATGTTTCATGTTTCAAATCGGTCCTTTATGTCGCGGTCGGGTTTTTTTTTTATTTTGATTTTGTGGTTTGGTTATAATAACGTTTGTGGGCGCTATATTCACTTTCTCCATAAAATAAATGTCATTTACCGTATCATTTACGCTACCTAGTAATATTTGAAGCGTCAATAAACTGTCTACAAAACTAACCTAACCATTAAATTTAAATAAAATAAAAAAAAACTAACACAGTGGACTGATTCCCTTATACATGGCTAACAACTATTATAACCACAAAATTAAATTTAAAAAAAACCCACGACCGCGACATTAGTGGACCGATTTTCATGAAACATACAACACAACACTAAATCAAAATCGGTTCATTCGTTCGAGAGCTACGATGCCACTGACAGACACACACACAGACAGACAGACAGACAGACAGACAGACAGACAAACAGACAAACAGACAAACAGACAAACAGACAGACAGACAGACAGACAGACATACACACAGACAGACACGTCAAACTTAATATAACACCCCGTCGTTTTTGCGTCAGGGGTTAAAAAACTAAATCTAAATCGGTTCATCCGTTCAGGAGCTATGATGCTACAGACAGGACAGGACAGACACACACACAATGCATGCAGAGGCTCTGAAATCGCTTTGATGTAGCGCGTGCCATCTTTAACGAGCACCTTGTATGCAGGACTCGTAAAATGTGCCATTATCCGGATAAAGGGACCTTATTGTCGATGGCGCTTACTGCGTTATGAGCGATGTTCGCGTACAAATACGACGCCGCGGGACGTAAGCGCCATAGACAATAAGGTCCCTTTACCCAGATAACGCCACAAGCGACTGTGGTGCTAAATATTTATGGCTGTATAAAACAAAGAGCTTTTCCGCGTTGTACTCTGTGGCAACATTTTTTTATTATTTTTATTTATTGAATTATTATACAGTCGACAAATATTACAATTTATCACAGGCCCTGCAAAACTGTTTAACAGTTTGACTGCAGGATAAGAGTATCTTATCAAAAATAGTTACAGGAAGTAATATCTAAATAAATTTAAAGTTAGGACTGAACAAGTCACTATGGCAGGCTATTTAATAAATACATTTTTAATTTTCTCTTAAACACATTTCCAAGAAAGACATTATGGGCACACAATATTACTAAAGTCAACATATTACAACATATTTTAATTGTATTAAAACCGAATAATTTAATATGGGTATGAAGATTCCTTCATATCCCAATATTGTGACGAACTATACATTTCTTCAGACAGTAGACATTATTTCCAACAAAACAATTGATTTGTATTTTTTTCTACTCCCGAACTGATATTCGTCATTAAATTTACAGGGTCGTGCATAGATCTTTAAAACCCTACATAAAAGTCTATTCCCCAAAGCCAGCGTCCGCCGGCTTTCTGCGCATGCGCACAGTATCGAAAAAACTGAAAACGCATTGTTTGGTTTTGTAACCATGGCAACGCATTGTTATAACGAACTGCGCGCGTGCGCGGGAAGGCTTTTGGCAGCTGAGCTGACAGTGCAAACCTTTGCGTCAAAATACAGGAAATAGTGTGAATTTCACGAAAGTTATCCAAGAAAACTATTAAAAACTAAGTGCATGGTCGTAGAAAAAGTATTGTATGCAACGGTGTTTAGCTGAATCAAAAAATACTCGTGGCGTCTTACCCACGCCACTTGTCTTTTCTGACTTCCTTTAAACGCCTGTTGCATAAAATACTATTAAGCTTATTAGTCCCACTTGCACCAAACATTTAACTCGGGGGTTAGTGGGGGAAATGGTCCCTAAACCCTCCATTTTCGTTGGTACAAGTGGCCGTTAGTCTCTCGTCAGCAAAATCCATAGCTAACTGTATTATTCAAGTCTTAGACTTTTCTATTGTTGAAATGCACTAAGCAGTTCTCAAACCAGATTTTAAGTATTATCCAAATTCTTGTTAAAAGTGATTTGGGCCTTAGCTTAGCGCTGACTACGAATGAAGGATAAGTACCTTTTTAAGACTTCCAAGCTTTTCATAAACAGGATTATAAGCGATTATTAATTTTGTTGAATATATTTATGATGTTTAAGGAGGTAGGGCATAGCGAATGATATTCCGCTTTGTGTGGCAGGGCATAGCACAGCGGATATCATCTCGCTCGAACCTAGAGCAGAGCCCAATCGGGGAAGTACCTCAGCCTTACAGAAGACCGCAGCCAAATAGCACTAGACCCTACTTGTAGTGTTGTGTTACTGCCGGTCAGTAAGGCTGCCAGAGCTCAACGAGGGTGCGGTGTGCTGGGGACGGAAGGAATTACGAAACTAATTTGTTCCGTCTATTAATTGTCCTTTGAGTCGTCGGCAACCCGAACCCTCCTTGGAACTTGTACATGTACACTCCTTTTTGCTGTGTACTTAACACAGAAAAGGGAGTCTACAAGTTTGTAATCGCTTGGCAACGCGCATGTAACACTCCTTGAGTTACAGGCGTCCATAGGTTACGGTGACCGCTTTCCATTAAGCAGACCGTATGCTTGTTTGCCACCGACGTAGTATAAAAAAAAGTTGTTTCTGTACGTAGGTAATAATGTAAGGTGATGTTCAATGAAACAACGACATGTCGGAAGTGTTCTTTATTGTCTACGTCTCACTCGCACATTCATACTTTATACATATGTTGTCTCTTTCATTCTACCTGGGTTATTACCTATCTAACGGTCGTATTATGGTTCGATCCGAATATCGACTTTTGCCCTTACAATAAGTAGTTTTGAGTTCGATTTTGGAAATCAGGGCCTTGACCTACAGACAAACATACTTGCAAGTTTTGTTTTTATATTGACGTTGGGAGCTCTAAAAAGAACAAGAACTTTTCCTTGTCAAACGTTTATTCTTATCTGTAATGTGTAGGTAACACGTCTTTTTATAACCAACCTGGTAAATT
Organism: Leguminivora glycinivorella; assembly: GCF_023078275.1. Taxonomy (NCBI): domain Eukaryota; kingdom Metazoa; phylum Arthropoda; class Insecta; order Lepidoptera; family Tortricidae; genus Leguminivora; species Leguminivora glycinivorella. Next base: position 16,049,730 of record NC_062980.1, on the reverse strand, counting down.
GCATGTTTTTGCTAGCTAACGTAGTATAAAATATACGAGGTCATTTTAAAGAAAAATCTGTACCCTACACAATATTTTTGTTACGATCCCTTAATAACAAAAACAAAATAGTATTTTATACAATCGTGATATAATACAAAGCTTTTCAGTCGAGTACCATGTTTAGGCCACGAAGCTTGCTGAATGGCCTAATAGTACGGTACGAGAGTGAAAAGCTTAATTATATCACTATTGTATACAATGCTTTTTCTACGAGTCATCATCTTCATCATCAATGGACGGAAATATCATCATTCATGCAAGTTAAAATTAATGTTAATAGAGTCGTTCACCGTTGTATCAACATCGAATTACCTAGCAACCAATTGTTTGTAATAACCGTCTCTGATGGGCCGATAACGCGACAGATAAAAAAAAATGTGTTTCAGATGCGGGAAAATTTGCCAGGTAACGCAAATTAGTATAGAAATTGTATGAAGTTCTATTTTTTTTTAATTATTACAGTTAACTAAAGTTAACTATAATGAGCTTATTATAATTGAGTCGGAACTGCCATAAAGTATCCAACACTGAAAAGTTAGCACTTACTCTGCCCGACTAATCTTTGATAATATTGATTACTGTATCCAATGTGCTAACTATATAAAATAAATCATCGACTGAAGTGAAGGTATTCAACTGCTCGCCTACCCATTTCACCTTCTAATTTACACATTCCTTGTTTATCCCTTGTGAAATGAAAACACTCGGCCTATCCGAGGTAACAATCGTTGATGATGCGTGGCAATGAAGGAAATGCAGTCTGGTTCTGTCCTTGCACCACAGTAGAGCGATAGGAAGAGCTACGCTACGATACGTTAGGCTGGGTACACCGAAGTAAAATAGCCTATGTAATTTTTTAATTACTTAAATTCACTGCCAACGTTTTTGTAGCGATATATTCAGTCTTTTTCTCACGTTTTGTAAAAACTACTCACAAAAATAAACTGAATGTGTTGAAACTGTTTTTACCGTAGAGAGGCAACTGTCACACACAAACATAATAAATCTTGGTTAATATGTTTCGCTAGAAAGGTTCCGGTGTTGTAAATAACCTTAAATTAGAAACTTTAATTTCGTTCCTCAAAATATTTCATGAAGTTACAGCCGTCACTTTTACCATTTGTATTATTTTGAATTGTTTGCACCTTCTTTGTAATCCCGCGTTATGTTAATAGTTATGAATAGTATTTTTTGTCCGTAGATGGAGATATACCCTTGGGACAACACTAGTAAACCAACTACACCAGCAGAGTGTTTTGAGGCCGAAGACCGAAAACGAGCCATAGTCCAAGGTAAAAAGTACTTGTACTGATTTTAATTGCACTCTTTCCCGTATGATGCGTTTTTCGTCTAGGCATATCAAAGGTTAGTTAAGGTTAAGAAAAAAAAAAAACACTGGATTCAGTGTTTTTTTTTTGTGTTTAAGGTTGACTGGTAGAGAATGCCATGTAGCATTAAGTTCGCCTTTTGTAACTGTATATTTTTACTGTGCAATAAAGTTTAAATAAATAAATAAATAAATAAATATGATACTACTTATTTTTTTAAATTTCATATTAACCACCCGTCTTTACTTTCGTTGCTCAAACTTGGTCACTCACATAGAATCAGAACACTAAAGTAAAGGTTAGCCTGAGATATAAAACTTACTGAACATCAACACTAAAACTACTCAAAAACAGCTTAAAGGGACTAGAAAAGCTTTGAATATTTCACGCAACCAAAATGTAACCAGCTAGGCGGACTAACGTAGTGACCATGTAAAAACAGTGAAGCGTGGTAGAGACAGCCAGGCGAAAACGAAGGGACGATTTTGATACGTTTCTTAACGAATGGCCCAAAGAAGTATAGGCCATGGGGCTTTAACTGTTTACCAGTTAAACTGTTAACAATTGTAATTTTTTTTTAAAGTTTGAATAGGTAGACGTTTGACCACGATCACACCTACCAAGTGATGATGCACTCTAAGGTGGTCTGGAGCACGCTTACCTATGAGATGACTATTTACTCTTGCTTTAAAGACACCTGGGTTGTACTCATTCGGAAACAAATAAATAAATGATTATGTTAACCATATGGAGCAGAACCTGCTCCTAGGCATATCAAAGGTTAGTTAAGGTTAAGAAAAAAAAAACACTGAATCCGCTATGCTAAATGCTCAGAAATTCCTGATGCAAAAGTCATAAACTAAAGCTTCCCCACGAATGACCTTCACCTTAATTTTATGTCAAAGATAAATTTACTTTATAATTTGCTAAACTTTTTATCTCTATTAAGCTATAATTTACTTTGATAAACCATGTCTTTGTTGAAATAAAACTATGGAAACGGATTAAATCGCGTATAATGAATTTAAAATACATCCCGACGTTTCCGGTAAAGAGTTCGAAACGTCGGGATGTATTTTAAATTCATTATACGCGATTTAATCCGTTTCCATAGTTTTATTTCATCAACCCAGTAGTTATTACCTACCTACTTATTTTGGTAACCCAACTAGTATCTATTATACTTACCTAGAAGTATTAAACCTATTTAGTATAATCATATAATGATAAGTACCTAATGGCAATTGGATGTAAACTTATAATAATAATATAAATTTACGGGTTTTACCAGTGCAATCAGTCAACGCAGGGCAGCTTGTGGCGAGCTGTTGGGGAACAGCGACCCCACGTACCCGAGTGCTCCTGGGGAGTTCTGTTACCCGTAAGGCGGGTGGGTGGGACAGGACTCTCTACCTCTGGCTTGCCTTGGCTGGCCGTCCAGAGTGGAGTCGTTAGGGCTACAACATGCCCCAGGGGTGGAAGTGAAAATTTGAATAAGACGCGAGTTGGTACAGTGGCTTAACAGCCACTGAAAATGAAAATGAAAATGAAAATGAAATATTTATTTTTCAAGTAGGCATATTACAATGCGCATATGAACGTCAAATAAAGCTACGCCGGCTCTAACCCTACGCCTCAGCCTCGAGAAGATTTCAGTCCCCCTCAGTTGGGAGGGGTATCCACTATGGGACCGGCAAGAAACTCGGCGGGCAACTTCTTTTCAAAACATTACATCTTATAATTAACATGCATTAAATAACAACATACAATTTAACATGCAAAAGTATTCATCAAAGAATATGAACAGACTAGGTACTCTATGGAAATCAATTTCAATAAATTATATTATTGCTTAATAATACGTCGTTCTTCTTCAGAGAAAACATATCAAATTGTCATAGAAGAAAAAGATAATATGAATCTCAATATCATTAAATATGTAATTTACCTACACAACATAAAATATAAAATATTTGATGTGCTTTCTTATCTGAACTGTGTCCTCTATACATAATACAATTATTTTAATTGCTATTCGTTTTTTGTAGTTTCTGGTTCGGGCCATGCATGTTTGTCTGTCAAATAGTCCTCGACTCTGTAATAAGCCTTTAACATCAATGATTTTTTTAAGTAGTTCTTAAGAGCTGGGAGGGTAATCTCAAAGCAGTGTCAGGTAACTTATTATAAAAATGAATGCATTGCCCAACAAATGACTTCTGTACTTTACGGACACGAAACTTCTTTATGGCAAGCTTATTTTTGTTTCTAGTGTTATAATTATGGATATCAGAATTCTTAGTGAAACAGTCTAAATTCTTAACAACATAAATTATACTATCATAAATGTATTGGGAAGCTACAGTTAAGATATTAATTTCTTTGAAGAGTTCTCTTACTGATTCACGTGTTCCTAAGTTGTAAATAGAACGAATGGCTCTCTTTTGTAATACAAAGATAGTCTGTATGTCAGCTGCTTTGCCCCAAACCAGAATACCGTATGACATTACACTGTGAAAATAACTATGATACACTAGGCGAGCTGTCTCAACATTAGTCAGTTGCCTGATTCTCCTAACGGCGTATGCGGCTGAACTTAATTTGCTTGCTAGTTTCTTTATATGAGGACTCCATTGTAGATTTTTGTCCAATGTTAAACCAAGAAACAGTGTTGTATCTACCATCTCTAAGCATTCATCATTCAAAAGTATTTTTGTATCGATTGGTTTAACATTCGGCAGAGAAAATCGAATACATTTGGTTTTCTTAGAATTAAGAAGTAAATTGTTGACAGTAAACCACTGCAGTACATCAGCTAACGTGCTATTAATTACATTGTAATCCGTAGATTTTCGGTCAACATTAAAAAGCAGTGATGTATCATCAGCAAAAAGTACTATTTCACAAAAGTTTTTCACTATACATGGCAAATCATTTATATAAACCAAAAACAGGAATGGACCTAAAATTGAGCCTTGTGGCACTCCTAATTGGACTACAGTCCCGCTAGAGCGAGTTTTGTTAACAACTACTGTTTGTGTTCTATTGCTAAGGTAAGAAGACATAAAGTTTAGGGCATTTATAGACAAACCATAGTGTTCTAATTTCAAAATGAGCGTTCCATGATCCACACAATCAAAGGCTTTTGAAAGATCACAAAATATGCCAATTGCATCACAAGAATTTTCCCAAAAATTATATATATGTTTAATGAGTACCGAAGCAGCATCGGTCGTGGAACGGCCTTGTGAAACCGAACTGTTTGCTTGTAAGTAATCTATGTCTGTTGAAGTGTCCCAGTAGATCATTTAACATTAGCTTCTCAAAGACTTTACTTAGTACAGGAAGTATTGATATGGGACGGAAATTGGTTATATCACTCGAATCACCCGATTTAAAAAGCGGTATGACTTTGCTACATTTCATAAGATCTGGAAAGGTGCCTTGTGAAATTGAAATATTATATATTACGGCCAAGTAAGGTGCTATTATATCTATGACATGACTAATTACTTTAACTGATGTTCCCCATAAGTCTTCCGTTTTCTTTAAATTGAGTGACTTGAATGTTTTAACAATATTTACAGAGTCTACTTGACTAAATTCAAATGAATTATTACATTTCTTAACATTAGCACAAAGTAATGAATGGGCTTGAGCCGCAGAAGAATGTAAACATTTTGTGGTGTTAACGGCTATATTTGAGAAATAATCTTCGAATGCCGAGGCAACATCGCTGTTCGACACTATTTGTTGATTATCTGATACAATGTTGACTTGACAATCGCGTGATTTACATTTACCAGCTTCTTTATTTATAATACTCCAAGTTGTTTTCACTTTGTTGTCCGACACTTTCAATTTAGAACTAATAAAGTTTTTCTTGGCAGTTAAACACACTTTCTTGAAGATTCTTGAGTAGTTTCTTACATAGTCCAGGAATTCTGAATTCTTGTTCAGCTCTCTCTCACCATAAAGTTCATAAAGTCTTTTTCTACTTTTGTGAATACCTACAGTAGCCCATTCACTAAACTTTGTTTTAACTTTTGACCCACTAATAGATTTCACTTTGAAATTGTTATTAAATTGATTAAGAATTACATTGAAAACATCTTGATACAAATGATTACAGTCATAATGCGAAAATGGTATTATAGACAAACTATGTTGAATTTCATTTTTGAATGATTCCAAGCGAGATCCAGTAATGGGTCTATATTATGTTATTGTTTGTGGAGTATCATGAATAACGTTTAAGAAAGCTGCCCTTTGGCCGCTGTGATCGGAATGAAAACAGTTAAATAATTTCTTATCTATACATTCACAGTTACAAATAATATTATCTAGGCATGTTGCACTAGTCACACCTACCCGGGTAGGTTCAAGAAATAAATTAAATAAATTAAATGATTTAAACAAACAGAACATTTTAACAGTATTACTAGATGACTCGAGCAAGTTAACATTAAAATCTCCACATACAATAACATGTTTTTGGCCCTTGCATACTAAATTCAGAACATTTTCCATTGTAGATTCAAATATGCTGAAGTCAGCTGATGGTGGTCTATAAACACATACAATAATATATCTGTCTAATTCAACACATGAAATTTCTATAGTTCTTTCTATGGAATATTTTACAACATCTTTGCGCTCTTTACACTTCATACAATTTTTAACAATAATAAGGGAGCCACCATGAGCAGCAGATTTTCTGGCAAAAAAACTAGCTAATTTAAAATTAACATAATCAAATATCAACTGTTCTTGTTTCAACCAATGTTCAGTAATACACATAACTTCAACATTATTACTATCTAAAAATAATCCTACTTCTAATTCTTTGCTGGAAAAACCCTGAATATTCTGGTGAACAACGTTCATATTCAGGTGTTTTTCCGCTGTCTTACAATCTAGTTTAAATGAGGCATGGGGTCCTTGGCTTTGTCAGCTGACTGAGACTTATATATAACACTATTACATCTATTTGGCTCAATATTGAAGGCCAATAACTCCACTAAATATACAAATAATTTCTTTGGCAAAAATACCTTCCGTGGAGCTAGCATGAAGCGCTCAATGAATTTATTTAAGTCAAAGAAATGGTACTTTTTATTAACAGCTATGGCATGGTACATTAAAGAATTATAGTAAGCTATCTTACAATTATAGTCATATGATACATTTTCTGCATAAGGTAGTGCACATAATATAATTTTCCCCACACCAGATTTTTCAATAACATTTAGTGTGGACATCAATTTATCTATGCTAAGCTTATCTACATTAAGACTATTTCCTAATAAAATTACTAATGTAGTACTGCTATCATAACATCCCTTTGAAATAAGGTCACATAAATGAGACAAAGTAATGTTTTGATAACAGTAATTTGTCACTTGTTGCTCTAACTGGTAGCTTAATAATGGGCCCATTCCTAACCCAATCTGATCTGAAAAAACAACAGTCTTACTGACTGCTCTAGGGGGCTGTTTAACCACTGCCGCATGCCTAGTTGTGTCGTGGGCCACATCGGCTTGAATAATCTTTGCTGGTGGCATTTGGCCACAATTACAATGTTTTCCATTTAATAATGCCTTACACCGCTCCTCCAAATCTCTATTTTCTAGCAGCAATTTATTAAAAGCCTGTATGTGCTCCTCAACTTGTTTTTTAGTAGTCTCATACATGGTGGATACTGCCAAAAGCTCATCTTTCAGCCTGTTAATGTCGGCATTTAATTTCAGAAAATTTGATTCCTTGACTTCCAGCTCTGAATGACAGTCTTGAACCCTATTTTTCATAACTGTTAATGTATGTTTTAATTTACTATATTTTTTAATACATGCCTGGCCTTTGATCAGCTTTTGGGTTCTCCTAATATACCTATTAATCTTAATGTACTTTTTTAACTTATTACTACTATTAAAGAATACTATGTGTTTGGAGTCCCTACTCAATTGTGTTTCACCGCTTACCAACTCTTGGTACACATTCTGTAACTGCGAAGCATCATAGTGCTCCCGCTCTTTCCTAAACAAATTAAGTTCCTCATTAGCCGCACCCAGTTCTTCTTCTAACTGTGTGATGCGGGCCAAGGCCACTTCATGTGTCGAAGCGCACTGGTTGAAGGTGTCTATTGTGCCTTGCAAACGGTCCACTTCTCCGCGGGCATCAGTCAGCTGCACATCATTGTCCGCCAGCTCCCTTTTCAATTCTGAGTTTTTGTTGATTACTTTCTGGAGCTCCACTTCGCTTTCCTCCCTTTCCTCCATTTCATAAAGTGTTGAAAGGGCCTCTACGCGTTGGCTTCGGCCCCGCGCACGCCTCCCAAAGGTCCGGAATACTATTGTTCCGTGATGGGAAAGACATATCAATTTAACAGTTCTTACCTTTCATCGTCCTTAGGGAGCTTAAATAAAGTTAAAGGGCCTGGCCGGACTGCCATGGTAAAATCGCCCCTGGCTAAATATGAAATATTGATATGCAGGATTATTCGTATTGTTACTACATGTACTACTACTGGATATTATGCCTCAAACTATTTCCGTTTACGAAAAAAATAAAAAATAAAAAATTTTGTTTTTTATTTTTTTCTTTAAAACCGCGTATCCGATTGACTTGTTCTTTGGATATTTTATAGATATATTAGGGATACATCAATTAAAAAAAAATTAACTTCCTGACTTTTTGTTAAGTAAATTTTTTTTTAAATTTATGTTTTAATTTTTTTTTTTTACCACATACGAGTTAGCGACACCTACTATATTTTCATATAATAATCGCCATTTTATACTCTATTACATATATTTTTATCAAAAATATTAGTTTGGATCAACAATGTCAAAATAAGTTATTTATATATTACTAGTATTACCCTTTAGTACGTTGCTCCTGGAAAGTGATGTATGAAAATTTTGGCATAATTAATGGAAGATTTTTTTTAAGTTGGGATATGTAGATTATAGGCCGAAGTTATTTTTCATCAACCCTCCCCACCCCTCCCCCTCTGCGTCACCCCTCTACCCCCCCTTAAAGAGCCGAAAATGCGATTTTTCTCGATTTCTGACAAAACCGATGAAGATACAGAAAAACCGTGTAGGAACGAAGTAATCCTTAATGAATTTACTACAAATCTCTCATAAACACTTTAGTGCTAGCACTTATAGTTTTCGCGCAATCCGTCACGAAAGTTGCTCCTTTCTGCAATTTTCTTTAATGAATGATAAGTGTTCTCCCAAAATGCTTACGAAATTTGTTTGATACGACTAAAATATTGTAAACTCATTACTATAATAAAATTAAGGGGATAAATCACTACCATGGATGGGACTTGAACTCACGGCTTCCGGATAGAAACTCGAGGGCTCTACCAACTGAGCCACCAAAAGCTCATCCCTATAGTTTCTAGCGAATCTTTCAGCTTTCTACTATGTGAATCAGTGGTACCCCTAGCGTCATTTATCTATCATATGTATCAATCTAGAGGCCGTGAGTTCAAGTCCCGCCCATGGTAGTGATTTTTTTCCCCTGAAATTCATTCTGAGTTTATAATATTTTAGTACTATCAAACCGACGATTTCGTAAGCATTTAAGGAGAAAACTTATCATTCATTAAAGAAAATTGCAGAAAGGAGCAACTTTCGTGACGGATTGCGCGAAAACTATAAGTGCTAGCACTAATGTGTTTATGAGAGATTTGTAGTAAATTCATTAAGGATTACTTCGTTCCTACACGCTTTTTCTGTATCTTCATCGGTTTTGTCAGAAATCGAGAAAATCGCATTTTCGGCTCTTTAAGGGGGGTAGAGGGGTGACGCAGAGGGGGAGGGGTGGGGAGGGTTGATGAAAAATAACTTCGGCCTATTATATAATCTACATATCCCAACTTAAAAAAAATCTTCCATTAATTATGCCAAAATTTTCATACATTTGGTTCGCAATCCGTGTTAAGACAGCTAAACACTGCACAATATTTCTTTGGCCTTTTTTAGGGTTCCGTAGTCAACTAGGAACCCTTATAGTTTCGCCATGTCTGTCTGTCTGTCCGTCCGTCCGTCCGTCCGTCCGCGGATAATCTCAGTAACCGTAAGCACTAGAATGCTGATATTTGGTACCAATATGTATATATCAATCACGCCAACAAAGTGCAAAAATAAAAAATGGAAAAAAATGTTTTATTAGGGTACCCCCCCTACATGTAAAGTGGGGGCTGATATTTTTTTTCATTCCAACCCCAACGTGTGATATATTGTTGGATAGGTATTTAAAAATGAATAAGGGTTTACTAAGATCGTTTTTTGATAATATTAATATTTTCGGAAATAATCGCTCCTAAAGGAAAAAAAAGTGCGTCCCCCCCCCTCTAACCTTTGAACCATATGTTTAAAAAATATGGAAAAAATCACAATAGTGGAACTTTATAAAGACTTTCTAGGAAAATTGTTTTGAACTTGATAGGTACAGTAGTTTTTGAGAAAAATACGGAAAACTACGGAACCCTACACTGAGCGTGGCCCGACACGCTCTTGGCCGGTTTTTTTAACCCCCGACGCAAAAACGACGGGGTGTTATAAGTTTGACGTATCTGTCTGTCTGTCTGTCTGTCTGTCTGTTTCTGTTTGTCTGTCTGTGTGTGTGTCTGTCTGTGGCATCGTAGCTCCCGAACGGATGAACCGATTTCGATTTAGTTTTTTTTTATTTGAAAGCTGTGTTAGTCGGGAGTGTTCTTAGCCATGTTTCATGAAAATCGGTCCACTAGGTCGCGGTTGGGGGTTTTTCAAAATTTTAATTTTGTTGTTCATTGTTATCAGATTATTAATAGTCGTATCAATTCTGTGACAGCGGTCGAATCCTACGTATAGTAGGTATGCGACGAATACTTCTCGCGCGTGCGTCACCGCTCGCCCGTGAGGCCCTACTTATTTGCCACCTGCAAGGGGTGCTTACGATTCGATACCTACACGCGCGAGAGGGACAGGCCTGATATAATATTTTATATGAAGATAGTATTGAACGAAACACCTGAAATCCATCGATCGAATTTAGAATTTTCTCAAAATGTATAAACGCTTGATCGGTATAAAGCAGCGCCAACTTTTAATTTGATTTATTACTTGCTCGCAAATCCCTTGAGGTCGCTCACCCCTGTCCTCATAAAATAGGAGCTCCTCGAAAAATTGGATTACTTCCGAGTTAATGAGGTGTTGTGTTTACACTTTGTTTTTAAGAGCAAGATTTAAAAAAAAAGATAATTCACTTTATAATAAGACAAGTAACTACTTCAGGCATGTTTACATCATACAGAATCTCAGCAACTTCAGCTTTGTAAGTTGCTTTCTTAGAACTCAGGCACACTAAATTTCTGCTTGTAGATTCTGGTTTCTACGTACGACATTTATAGGAATTTTTGTAGGTCTAGAAATTCGCAGACTTTACCAGAACTTGGTACATTTGCTGTATAGGTATGTAAATTCTGTAAGTTCCCAGCCATTAGCCTTTAATGCTTGTCTAAACCCATAGAACGAGCCTACGAATGAATCATTTGCGTCAAAAGTTTTGACGTTTTATCAAGGGTTTTGACTCAAAACTCTCTTGATTGACGCTATGCGTACTTAGGCCGTGGTCTCCTATTTTATACTATACGCGGCGTCTGACGTTAGCGTCAACGTTCAATTCCGCTCCTATCGACGTCTGAATGCAACGCACAGCGTCAGCGGTCAATACGTCCGCCGCAGAGCACACTGCTCGCGAGCGGTCATGAGCGGTAGGTTAATTAATGAAAAAAAAAAACATCAATTCACATCCGACCTAAACGACGAAATAACATCACCGACTGATAATTTTAGAGCCCTCAGACGAGCGGGGGGTGCAGAAATTATATCAGCTGTAAATATTCGAAATTAGCTTAAAACGTACATATGCTCGCCGCCACTTTTATCATACAGTGCATTAATAGTATTTTATGCAACAGGCGTTTAAAGGAGGTCAAAAAAGACGAGTGGCGTGGGTAACAATTTGAGGCGAAGCCGAAAATTGTTATTAAGACGCCACGAGTATTTTCTGAGTCAGTTAAACACCTTTGCATACAATACTTTTTCTACGACCATGCACTTACTTTTTAATAGTTTTCTAGAATAACTTTCGTGAAATTCGCACTGTTCCCTGTATGCTACTGTACTCCCTGTATACTGCCCTGCCTCAAATTGTTACCCACGCCACTCGTCTTTTTTGACCTCCTTTAAACGCCTGTTGCATAAAATACTATAATCGATTCTTTTAATAACTCGTCTTTTTCTTTATTAAACGTCGACATTTTGTTTGACGCGAGACGACGTTCACGCTGCAATGGTTCGAAAAGACTAGAGACGCGGCGCACAGCTTTTGAATGCCGCGTGCGATGTCAAGACGCCAACGTCGACGTGTGAAAGAGACCACAACAATACATCTCTGTAGTGAGCATTCAGACATTTCAGACGCACAGTACGACGTGACGAGACGCCGCGTACGGCGTAAAATAGGAGACCACGGCCAGACATGCTGCGTTCCATAGCAGTAAACGTTCCACCAGCATCATGGCACATCCATATAAAAATTATAGGACATTGTTCCGCAGCATGACTTAGCCCCTACGGTACGCTCAACAAGGCTTGTGTTGCGGTTACTTAGACAACGATAATTTAATACACATAGAAAACGCCAATGACTCAGGAACAAATTTAATATCTGTGCTTATCACACAAATAAAATGCCCATACCGAGATTTCCATACCCAGGAAAGCCGCCAGGACTACTGTAGCAAGTAAATTGTTAAATTTATTTGTACCGTTGTACATTTTTATAATATTTTGTCCCCATAATAAAACATTAATATTATAAATAGGAAAGTGTGTGTGTGTCTGTTTGTTTGTCCGTCTTTCACAGCAAAACGGAGCGACGAATTGACGAGATTTTTTAAGTGAAGATAGTTGAAGGGATGGAAAGTGAACTGGGCTACTTTTTGTCTCTTTCTACCCCCCCCCCCCCACTTTCCCTGAATGGGGGGTGGAAATTAGTATGGAAAATTCCACAATTTTCGAATTTGAAGCGAGCAAAGGCGCTGGCAAAAACTTTAATTTAACCATACAGTCGACCTCAATACATTTCTATAACATCCATTTAGATACTGTTTGTTATAGGTATAATGACCTTTTTATCGACAATAACATACGCACATCAATAATATATAATATACGCTCGTTCCATATGACATTTCTAGAAGCTTTTACTATCATTGAGATGTTAGACATAAAAACATGTTACATTTTCCGTTGAACCCGTATAGCATAAAGCCTTATTCTTAAAGCGTTTGACATCAATATTTGGGTAATTTCATTGGCCAAGCAACTCTCTTGCTCTAAAATACTAATTTCCTTTGAGTGAGAGTGTGACGCATTGATGTTCATAATGAATTGATATGACATTGTTGTTGAAATTCAGTTCCTGAATGTAGACTTTGTACGGAGTTGAATATTACAGTTGTACTAAAGGCGCCTCTGATGCCGTAAATAGCGGATTGGAATTGGTCTAACATTATTACATCATAGTTTATTTATTTATTATTAGAACAAACTGGTTTCGCGAGTACGAAATATTTACTGAAACTAACCGAAAGTACTTAAGAAATTCATGTAATAACTAATTTTGTAATGAGTTTCTACCCACTAGATTTATTTAAAATAAAATTAAAAAAAAATTGTTTAATGTGTAATTGTGTACCTACACTGTATGCTTAGTCTTAGTTTTATGAAATGTAAATTTTCTCATGTTAGTGAATTATGTAATTCTTTATGAAAAATAAAGTTATCTTTAAACCTAATAACACTATACCACAATACGGCTAAAACTTAAAAACTTTTTCCCCTCACTAGCTCGGAAACACGTGTTTTGTCCTTTAATACCAGCGGGTAAAAACGCATTCTATCCACTAGTGGGTAAAGTAATTTGACCTTGAATAAAGTCAAATTAACTGCTTAAACATTGATAAAAGTAGGTGAATCTAAAAATAAAGAGGATTTACCACCTGTGGATTTTTGCGTTGTAGTTTCCTCGCTATAGTGAGGGGAAAAGTTTTGTGTTACACTTGGGTGCAAATGTATTTTACTTCTCGTGTGTTAAAAAAACTCGCAAGTTCAGGATTCTATTCTCGAACTACTCGCTTCGCTCGTGGTTCAACTATAGAATCCTTTTACTTGCTCGTTTTTCAATTCCACACTCTGCGTTAAAATACAACTTTGCCCCCTTGTATAACAAATAACTATTATTTTTAACTACCACGTTTAAACAGATGCCCCTTACAATTAAAATTGTTTTTGTCGGACTTTGGTACGCAGACGTACATAGTATGTGTACCAAATTTCAACTTGATTGCATTAGTTAAGTAGTGTTGGAGAAAATCAGCTGCGACTGAAGGACGGATGACATACGCACGACACACGACACATTCACACAACACACAGACAGGACAGGAGACAGCACACGAGTGATCCTGTAAGGGTTCCGTTAGTCAACCAATTAAAACCCTAGGCCACTATAGAACTATGTCATAGTAACGTTATAAATCAGATTGTAAAGAAATCTCTTACTGCTTGTCAATTTGACATGGTACTAGTGGCCCAGGGTTCCAATTGGTTGACTGTACCAAACATTGCAATCAATCCGGCTTAGTACATTCATGTAGGTAATACTAAGCCAAAACTAAAAGACATTATCAAAGTTAAAATATACTTCTTGAAATAATACAGACATAATAAATATTGGTAATTTCAGGAAAAGGATGCTTATCGAACATCTATCAAAATATAGTGGAATATCCAATAACTGTCTACGCTTAGTAAATTAAAGCATATTAGAGCGTAGGTCATTGAGATTGTTAACTTCCCTTTACTCTGTCCTTTTTGAACCGAATACACCGGAATATCTCAAGTCCAAGTTCAAGTTTGTTTCTGCTCGCCCCGGGTGTGTTCTCCGTACCTCCCGCAGCCTCAAGCTTTCCATTCCGCCTCATCGCACCGGTTTCATGACCAACTCTTTTACAGTCCAGGCAATACGCCTGTGGAACGGCCTTCCACTAAATATTAGAAAAGCTCCAAGTAAATTTATTTTCAAACGCATGGTTCGTAAGCACTTCACTGGCTCGTGATTAACGTTTCGTTGTAGGTACATGTAGGTATTATGTATATAAGTAGCTGTTTATGTAAGTATATCTTATAGAGTATATGTGTAAGTTCATCCCCTCATTATAGTATTTAATGATAATAGTTTTAATTTGTAAATAGTAGAATAGAAAGTGATATCTGATTATTGTTTTCTGTCACGATGCCTGCACGTACCAAATGTTTCTTTTGGTTGACTGGTAGAGAATGCCTTAACCCAGTGGTTGACTGGTAGAGAATGCCTTAAGGCATTATGTCCACCATTTGTACTTATTTTTTTATGTGCAATAAAGAATAAATAAATAAATAAATTAAACTAGATATAATTTATACTCAGTAGTAAAACTACAATTAAACTTACCCTATTACAAATACAAAAGAGATTAATTTACAACGAATTCCGATTAGTTATGGCTATCAAAGGTCCAGTTCCCTCTGCTAAAATTTCAATCAGCTTAAGACTAATAGCGCTAAGTTTATAATTTATTATCTGCTGAAGCCACAGCTCTGAGGCTGGATACTTGGATAGTTTGTAATAAATAATTAGTTGGCATGTTTTATGATGGGCGCCTAGCCTATTTGTCTTTCAATCATTCTCATCATCCTCCTTGCGTTATCCCGGCATTGCCACGGCTCATGGTAGCCTGGGGTTCGCTTTGACAACTAATCCCAAGACGTAGGCACTAGTTTTTACGAAAGCTACTGCCATCTGACCTTCCAACCCGACGGGTAAACTAGACCTTATTGGAATTATACTCCGGTTTCCTCACGATGTTTTCCTTCACCGAAAAGCGACTGGCAAATATCAAATCTTTCAATCATTCTAACATTTTTAAATTAGCCTACTTTGGTGCCCACTGCTGGGCAAAGGCTTCGCCTCGTTGTCTCCACTCGACCCTATCATGTGGGCCAATAATTACAGCAATCAAGTCCGCTACTTACATTTTAAATAACGACTTTTTTTGCATAAATAACAAGTGAGTATTAATAAAAATAGATATTCAATATATGTACGATGAAGACATAATCCTAACTCAGTAAATTAACTTTTAAATAAAATAATAACTTGCCTCCTTCTGGCATGGTCGCCAGGACACTTTAGTTTCCATGACACAGCGTTTCCTCTCTGCACCGCCAGATTTATCACTTGGGCAAATATTTTTTTTTATACTACGTCGGTGGCAAACAAGCATACGGCCCGCCTGATGTAAAGAATAGAATAGAATAGAATAGAAATATTTTTATTCATGGCAAAATAATACATAAAAGACACACACAAATACAGATCAACAACAGAGAATTATTTACACACATAACATCACAAAAGGTAAGTAAGTACACATAGTTGCCATGAATATGGTCCCGACTCAGCATGGTGTTAGCCTGGGTGGCCAACGCTGATCTTCCGTCAGGGCCATAACGAATGATACCACGGAAAGTATACACATTACAAAGGAAAATAAAATTTAGAATACGTTAACAAAATGCAACAGTATAAATAAATAAACATTTTTCAACATTAAAATCTATAATAAAATCGGAAAAACGGAACGTTGACAAAATTTTTAGTCGTGAACGCAACCAAATCTGACGTCAGCGATTAGCGCCATCTATACAATATAGCGGGAATTACATTTGACGCTTTTAGCTGATGGAGCAGTAATTAATAACAAGACATGGCCGCAGTTCACGTTTTCCGAACCTTAAAACGAAGAATATTACATACAAACAACAGTCAAATCTACGTGAATAACTACAATAAGTATAAGAGGGCGTAAAGCGGTCACCGATGATGCTGATGTAATGCGCTTACCTTTAAATAGATCCTAGACGCCTAAGAGTCATTGCGCACTGTCGACTAGTCGCCGGCGATTTGGTCTCTCGGCAATTAAAACGTAGGCGATAACCGGCGACCAAGTGCGTAATCACTCATCTACATAAACTATTGAGAGTCACAGTCGACAGTGCGTAATGGCTCCAACAGACTGACCGGCAGTTCCATAATAAACTTCTTGGTGTCTGTCTGCCACGCACAGTGTGGGAAAAATATTTTCTATTTATCAGAGTATTTAAAGTACATATAACGAATGACATAACATCAATATTTACCAATTACCAATTAACCTTTTATCTCGTAATGGAAAAGATTTCGTAAAAACGTCCCGTTCATTTATTTTAGTAAATTAAATTATCCTTTCTGTCGTACCGAATTCAAATAAAAGCTTTTAGTTTCATTTGTACCAATTTATTTTTTAGTATGATGTAAATCAACGTAAACTAAAATTTACAATTTATAAGTTACATTGCAACTCTAAACTAACCTAACAACAAAATTAAAATTTTTAAAAAAACCCCCGACCGCGACATAGTAGGCCGATTTTCATGAAACATGGCTGAGAACACTCCCAACTAACTCAGCTTTCAGAAAAAAAAACTAAATCTAAATCGGTTGATCCGTTCGGGAGCTACGATGCCACAGACAGACAGACACGTCAAACTTATAACACCCCAACGTTTTCGCGTCGGGGGTTAAAAAATAGATAACTAAAAGGCTTTAGCCCTTAGAGAACATTTCCGAACGATTTTTTTCATCTCGGGAAATTTTTGGGAACGGCATATGGCTAGTCCGAAACTATTTACCTTGGACGGTGTACCCTTGTTTCGCCGACAAACTTTTCATCGAATATCAATTTTTCATCGACAACAAATCATCGAAAGGGTGTACCCTTGTTTCGCCGACAAACTTTTCATCGAATATCATTTCATCGACAACAAATCATCGAAAGTTTAGTTCGAGTAAAATTGTTTCAAGTAATTTTGTTTCACGTACTATTTATTTGAAATTTTCTTAGATGTTATAAATACTATTCAACTAATATTTCTTCATCGCTGATTCGTTTCAAAGTAATTCAAATGGCAGAATTACAAAACATCGCAATTCGTTTATTCGACGTATTATTACAAAACTTTCTCATTTATACACAGAAGCAAACGTATTGCAGAGTAGGTTTAGGTTAGGTTAGAACTGCGACCCTAAACATCAACGAACGGTGATCAAACAAACGGTTTACGAATTGTAAAATTTTAGAAAAAATTGTAATTGAAATTTGAAATAATATTATGAGTAATGAATTGTATTTAATGTAAAACAAAATGAAATGAAAAAACACGAACCGAAATACCACGATATAAAGTATACTTGTAATAACTATCTACGAAATAAAATTCTACGGTTTGATTTTAATTGTATCGATTATACTACGATATGAACTGTCGATGAAATGAAATTATTTGAAACGTTGTCTTTGAAATAAAATTCGAACAAGTGTCTGTGTGTGTGGACAAAATTCGCAGTAAAACCTCACGAAATTCCCCAAAACGTAATTTGAAACAAAGTATACTTAAACTAAAGAAAAGAAACTATGTAAATTTCCATAAAAAATTAGATATTAGTCTATTTGTTGGAAACCTTGAAATTTCCCCGTGAATCCCTCCGCGTGTTTCCCTTGAATTTGCCCGGGTGGTGACGGGTTAAGAATTTCACCACCCCCTTTCTTCCCGTGGGTGTCGTAGAAAGCGACTGTGGGATATGGGTTAAATTGTGGCGTAGGCGAGAGGCTGGCAACCTGTCACTGCAATGTCACAGTTTCGTTTTCTTTCAACCCCTTATTTGCCAAGAGTGGCACTGAAACTTGAGTAGTTTCATGTGCTCTGCCTACCCCTTTATGGGATACAGGCGTGATTGTATGTATGTATGTATGTACCTTGAAATTTCTAAGAGAGGAATTCACAGAAAAACGAAAACTTTCCCGTCGGGACATCACTACTTCGGATGCGGATTCGAACGTACTTCAATTAGCTTTAGATACGACACTTTGTCACAATTTGGATTTCTTTCAACCCCTTTTTGCCAAGAGTGGCACTGAAACTTCATAGTTCACGTGCTCTGCCTACCCCTTTATGGGATACAGGTGTGATTATATGTACGTATGTATGTAAGTAAGTATGTATGTACGACACATAGTAATCGGATATAATATATAAAAGAATCATTATTGACATTAATTTACGTAATATCCCATCCATTCCGTGAAGACGAGATTTCTTTTTCTCTCGTTTGAATCAGGCTGTTCCTTATTTACTGATCTATTCCTGGGTGTACAGTCGACCAATTGGAACCCTAGGCCACGCTACAACCATTGTCAAAATGACAAGCAGTAAGAGATTTCTTACAATCTGATTTATGTTATAACGTCACTATGACATAGTTCTACAGTGGCCTAAGGTTCCAATTGATTAGCTGTACACACTCTTACCTATTAACCCATTTGATATTACTAAAACTTTTTGTTACAGAAAACATATGCCATTGCAAATTCGAGTTGAAGTACATTCCGCCGGTAAAACCTCTCCACCCGCCGTCGTCTGTTCCCTCGTCTACAGAAATATGTAAGAAATTTTATTTTACATAAGATATATTATAATAAGTAGGGAATCAATGTAAACAGAAATAAAATAGTACATTACGATCTAAGTACAGAAAAGAGAAAATTCGACACGTGACACAAATTACAATATTCTACGACGTTTTACAGTGCGCTGTTTATTATAGACGCAATATTATTATGAACAATAATTACAACAATAAATTGCTGTGATAATTAGGTTAGATTAAGATCATAATATATAATATATGCAATGCACTATTCATAAGAGCTTGTAATGCAAAGGTCATCTCGCTCCCAACTGCGCCACGGAGGCCTGGCTAGATGTGTGTGAATTTATCCATGCATTCCCTCAATTCTTTAAATAGCGTACGAACACGTCTTAACATCTTTTCCTTTAATTTAAAAATATTTATAATATAGTACTTATCCCAAAATTCATTTAAGTAGTGTCTGAATAAATAAATTTATTTTATTATACTTATCGCAAAATTACATTACAACAGTGACTACACCTCCATCGTTAACGAGAATTTGCGAGTGCTTCGGAAAAACGAAACCTACAGTCCCGACTCACAAAGAACCGTGCTGCTTACAGTTCAGAAGCACTCCTATAAAAACAGGTAATGATTATACCATACATACTTGATTTTTGAAAATGATTCAATTGGCGAAATAAAGCTATGGAAACTGTCTATGACTAACTATCTGCTAACCGAAGACCAAAGACATATAAATAACTCGGTATAGACAGGTAAAGTCTAAGAAAAAAACGTACCTCAGTACCATACAGAAAAAGGTATGGTGGCCTAGATGGCATTACACCTTTGGGGTACGCTCAGCTAGATGGCGCTAATATTAATATTTGACATTTTAAAACATATCATTATCAAGCTAAGAATATGGGCCAAATTGTCAAAACTGAGGTTCAAAAGTTTTAAGCCTGTGTCAAGAGATCTGTGATTACATTACATTGTACATTTTACTTCGACAGAAAATTCTCTATAATACTCGATCCTCTTTGCTGAAGACTAGGTATTTGGTATTTAAGAGTACCTATCATACATCGACTTCAGGTGAAGTGGCGTGACCCTGTCAGACCTTTATCGACATGCGTGACCAGACAATTGTCCCATATGTTTCATAGGGCAAGCGATGTAGCCTTTCACCCGACGGCCGACCCAGATATTGGTCCTCAAGTATATCTTCTATATAGTTTGAGGAAATAACGATCGCTAAAAAGTAATAGGAATAATATTGCAAAATCTTATTTATAACTTGTTTTCACACAGGTAGCGCAGTCCTAATTATCTTGAAAACCAAACTAACATCAACTTTTAGGCAAGATTTTCTTATTAAATAAATATTATAAAATATATTCAATCTCAAATTATTTATCTCCACAATACATTTGCTTCCCTTAGCAAGCACATGTCGACACCGTTTTTATGTATTTTCAGTTTCAGTATATTTCTTCTATTATTATTACTTGTGTCCTTAATTTTGTACAGCCGGAGCTTTAAGTTTTTATTTACCCGTAAGGACACCTCTGATAATTCATAAGCCTTTCTGTATGAATAGTGAAATCTCGAAGGCTGACGCTTCGCAACGATGGCAAGGTGACAGCACGCTGGCGGATGGTGGTTCGACGCTGGCCGCGTCAGAATAATCCGAGCTGCGACTATAGACTCGCTGACTTTTGGTAAGTTCTTGTCAATTTAATATATTTTTAAGGGCGTTTGTTACATAGCTCTGCTTGTGCAATGCAAATGCACAAAGAGAATTTACCAGCTCTGGTTTCATATTAAGCTTAAATAAACCGATTTTTACAATTTGCGCTTAAATGCTTCGTCATATGGTTCATTCCTAAGATCGGCAGGTAAGTGTTCGTAGGTCTGGAACATACAGAAATAAACTCACGCCCGTATTCTCCAATGGGGTAGGCAAAACACATACTAAACAGATTTTTAAGTAAAATCTGGGCCTCAAAGTCTATAACAGACTATACAAGTAGTGTCAAGTGGGGCGACAGCGTTTTTCATGGCTATGTAAGCCAATACAGCATTGCAGAAGTTTCTGCTTGTCAAATAACTTGTGGGGATGGAAATGCCTTTAATTGGTAAAAAAACTAACGAACTGTATATTTTCAAATGATTTTATTCACATTCAGTCACATAAATCAAAGTCTTTAATCACATTCGGTTCAATGATCATTTAGATGCTAAACCACGTTTTGCTATTTTGGATTAATAGCACAAATAGGTTAGCTTTTGGTCATTGCATTTTCGAGTTGCGTTTTGTGGTGTAACATTTGGGGTTATATTCCAATTATCATCGTTTATCATTATAATCTCGCATTCAAGTTCAATTCCGATTGTGGTTACAAATATTGACGACTGGATGACCAAAATGGCTGCGCGTATTTGAAAATTAGCGTGATTGAGCTTGACATAGATCACATGTCTTTTCTTCTAATTGTAATATTAATGACATCAATCTTGTTCAAACTTAAGTAAATGGTATCAATTGTCACTCACCCTAAGCGCGTTTTCACATTATCCGATCCGATATCCGATGTTGGACCGATATCCCATATATTTACGCCGCCATCTTTGACTTTTTTCTTTGAAATCCTTCCGACATCCGATATCGGATCGGATAATGTGAAAACGTACTAAGTATGAAATTTACTCGTAAAAAAATACCTGTCAAAACCCACCTTTTGCTTGAGTACGCCCTACGCCATATAGTACGAGTATGTATATCAATCAAAAATTTAAACACCTAAAACAAACATTTTAAAAGTTCGTTAAAATTAATCTGACACTAACTGCTGACTGTTATAAAAGAGCTTAATTTACGTTGGTTTCCACAAATTTTCGGTTCACCTCATAACACATTTTAATTAACTCCATTTCCACGAGCTTTCACAAAAAGCTTTCCCATTTTCATAATAATATTCAAAACCTTAACCAAACTGATTAATTTGATAGTAGCCACTGGAACGAATTAAACCCTTTGGGGTTTTCTCAAATATTTGCTTTTATAAATTAGCTTCAATTTGTTGTGTAAAATCTTTTAAAAATATTTATTAAATATTATTGAAGTACAATAAATTGTAAAAAAGCAGATCTATTTTGTTTGCTGACCGTTTGTAAATTGTTTGCTGAACAGAAGTTGTAGCTCAATTTTAATTTATTGCCAGCTTAATATTTGTATGCTGTCCCAATTATTAAATGGCTGATTATTTTTTGCAGATCATTTTTAATTTTTATTTTATGTAAAAATTTTTTAGACACATTTACACAGATTTCTCCAGCGCCTTATTTTGCAGAAAACGTTGTTAACGAATAAATAGCGGTATATACATTATGAAAGTACGGATAATAAGGATTCCTGATGTTTCACATTTCCAACACCAAAGCGCCTCAGGTGTTTTGAGTTTCAATCCTTTATTGAGCCTTTACAACTTCATAAAATACTAACAGGTTCATAGTTTCTAAATCTTCATAGTTCATAATTTCTAATCCGCTCTTTCACTTGTATGTTTTATATAAAACAATCCAATTAAAATTAAACTTAGTTTCGCAAAGGATTAGAATCAGTCTATAATGTGTAGTATGTACTTGTACTGTTATAGAGCTAAAACATATAGTATTAAAACTGTGCTTCATGAAGTTGAAGGTTGGAGGTTCATGTAGGTTTTACCTCCAGGAATAAACTTAGTTGTCTATTTGTGGTATTTTATACCCAAAACGTAAAAATCAAAAGGACCGGTGCTGGACTAAGTTATAAACTTTTTCATGCTTATTATGAATTACAAACAACTAGCTTTTGCCCACAGCTTCGCTCACGTTAGAAAGAGACAAAAAGTAGCCTATGTCATTTTCCATCCCTTTAACTATCTCCACTTAAAAAATCACGTCAATTCGTCGTTCCGTTTTGCCGTGAAAGACGGACAAACAAACAGACATACACACTTTCCCATTTATAGTATTAGTATGGATAATCGGGTTTTCGGGGTTAATCTTATAGTCCTCAGTATAACCTATAAATTATGCACCCCGTTACATTATTTCTGATAACTAAAAAGCATACTGTATTATCTACCTTATTTATTTTTACAAAGTTTTATTTTTATTGCTGACGGTGTAGGGCGCGACGACAGTCATATATTTGTGCTACATTATGGAAAAACTTTGTACTGTTATGGGAAACAAAATTATGTTTTCGACTGACATACTTACTTCCGAAGAAAGTTTGCAGTTTGCGAACAGGATGGATCAAAGGAAGTTATTATTAGACTTGAGCAGTAATTTCCTTGTCAGAAAGTGATTAAAGGGCGTGCCAGGATAATGACTTAGTTTATGTTTCTTGTTACATTATATATTGGCTTTTAGTGTTTATTTTAGACGATTTATGGTGCAATGTGTAAGAAGCATCGCGTTTGGTGGCTAAAGGAATCTATATGAGAACGACATATTTTACCACACAGCTGTCGAGGGTAGCTTGCGACCGATTGCGACATTTCGTTTCTTTCCTTTTTGTCTGCAAGTGCCGCAAACCAGTCAGCGCGCGAAGCACACTAGTTAGATAAACTCGCATCGGTGCGTCCCTATTGCACTTACAAATATTTAGAGCGAAAAGGACGGCCCGACGTCATCATCGTTTGTCATGCGTCCTTGCTTGCCTGCGTATATTTTTCCAGGTCTTAGCGTCAAATTTGAGATCATCTCCAGCACACTTACGCCACTCCGTTAGCTTCTCCCATTTTCGTTTCTTGTGATAAATTTTCCAATAAAACATATTGAGTGTTTACTTTACTTTAATCTATATGTACTATCAGCAGCAAAAGTGCATGGAGAAATTATGAATGAATTCATTGATAAATTCGCTATGCACTTTTGCAGCAGATAGTACACTGGAATTGTGAATTTAACAAGTTCGACTTGTTGCGGGTTTATCTTAGCGTTTGAAACAAAAGTATTTTAGTAAACGCAATAAATCACAATATTGAATATTGATGAAGTCATACAAGTCGAATTTGTTCGAACAACAAGGTCAAACTTGTTTAAAACAATATGTATCAGGTTCATGTTGCTTTTATAAAATCGACTTGTTGATTCAAATATATTGTTGATTCAATGACGAGTAACTTGTAGAATGTTCTAGTTACACTTAACAAAATTTTATCCAAAAAACTTGTTGAATGAACATGAAAACTGGTTGTTTTTTCTCTCAGTGTATGTAAAACATGACCCGCGTATACCGTTGCTTGGCTTAGCTGATGATTCTATGAAACCAATAATACACAGGTAATTGACACAGAATAAACTAAATCAAAATGCAGGTGAAATATTTCAGCCAGTGTTGGAATATTATTAAAGACATTTAAAGGAAATTAATCGTCTGTAATATTTTACATGGTTAATAATATTATGTGTACATAAAACATGACCAGCGTAATTATACTATAATAACGTTGCGAATCTGATATTTCCATGAAACCAATGTTTATAGTTAAGTACACAGAATAAACTATTACAAAATGCAGAAAAAATGTTTCAGCTAGTTGGAATAATATAGAAAATCTACATTTAAAGGATTTAAGACAGGAATACATTATCAAATTACGTGCCTAATAACGACCCATAACTGCGATTATCTTTCATTTTATTGTGTTTGCGTTATTCTTACGACTGGCCCATTATTATCTTAGCATCGTCTATTTCAAGCTCCTTACCCCTTTAAGTGACCTAAAGATCCACTAAAAGTGTACAGAATTGCAGACCTTTCCTAAAATGGTTTCCGAAACCTAGTATAGGTAAGTGATGTTATAACAGTCAAAGCTGCGAAGTTTCAGTTGAACGAAATTACGTGACCGACATAAGATAATGGTTACTCACAAGCTGTGTATCCGTCTGGGAATACACTTAAATAGCCTAGAGCAGGCAGATACTGATCAAAATTATTGCGGTTGTAAGACTATTTTTTTACCATCAAGTCGGTCTGTAAATACTCTATCACAATTTAATAAAGAGTATTTACTATCGTATAGTATGGCAACTACCGCTTTCCCGCGGAAAGTGCCGCCCACCCGCTCTCGGTTACCTCACAGTTACCGCCTGTGAAAAACGCGACCAGTCG
Source organism: Leguminivora glycinivorella (assembly GCF_023078275.1). Lineage (NCBI taxonomy): Eukaryota > Metazoa > Arthropoda > Insecta > Lepidoptera > Tortricidae > Leguminivora > Leguminivora glycinivorella. The sequence goes on along the minus strand of NC_062980.1, from coordinate 16,024,575 downwards.
ATTTGTTATATCTCACTCATACAAACATGTTACGCGTTTACCTACATGAGCGTAGACTGTGCGTAGAAACGCGCCTCCTTTCATATATTTAATCGCCATTGTCCGAGGTGTAAATCTGTATAAAAATATCATTAATATTTAGAGTATCCCAGCATCGGTGTTCCCAGAGAAATATGACCTCGGTCTCTTTAAACGTAGAGTGAATAGGCTATTACTGAATCGGTGAGCTCCATCTTAGACTCTGTCTTCACTTCCCACAGGTGTGACTAGGGTCAATCGCCGATCAATCCATAATAAAAAAAAATCAAGAAAATTTTGACACAGTCAAAAAATAAATTATTAAAAAATTTATTGAACTTAGTTAAATTAAGTTCAATAAATTTTTTAATAATTTATTTTTTGACTATAGCACAAAAACGGTTTAAATTACAGCAACACCAAACCCATCTAATGCGCGAATATTATTTGTATAAAAATACCTTTCAATGTTACCAATAACGTTGAACTTCTTTGCTGCCATTTGAAACAGAAAGTCGACTCTAATGAAGGTTAGGCGTAACAATAACAACCCCCTACCCCTAGTGACATTGTAGACCGCGGGCCAGACGAAATTTTAATATTATAAATGGGAAAGTGTGTGTGTCTGTTTGTTTGTCCGTCTTTCACGGCAAAACGGAGCGACTAATTGACGTGATTTTTTAAGTGGAGATAATTGAAGGGATGGAGAGTGACATAGGCTACTTTTTGTCTCTTTCTAACCCCCCACTTCCCTAAAATAGGAGGTGCAAGTTCGTATGGAGCAGTCCTCAATTTTCGAATTTAACGCGTGCGAAGCCGCGGGCAAAAACTAGAAAATAAAATATTAAAATGTTTCTTGAACTTAATTTAACTAACTATTGCACAAAAACGGTTTAAATTACAGCAACACCAAACCCATCTAATACGCGAATATTATTTGTATAAAAATACCTTTCAATGTTACAAATAACGTTGAACCTCTTTGCTGCCATTTGAAGCTGAAAGTTGACTCTAATGAAGGTTAGGCGTAACAACCCCTACCCCTAGTGACATTGTAGACCGCGGGCCAGACGAAATTTTGGGTGATCATCGCATTCCGTGCGATACTTCTTAGGATCACTTGCACCACCGAAGATGGAGGGTTAACCCGAGGCTAACCTTTCAAGACCCGACGGCTCTCCAGGGAGCTAGCTTAAAAATTTAAATGACACCGTAATCAATTTTGTTATAATTAAAAATTGAGTGTTCATTTTTGACGTATGGGTCTCGAAAGGTTAACCCACCATTTTGTATGGAAGTTGACAGTTGACAGCCCACTAACCTTGATTTAAGCGGGTGGCGCAAGTGGCCCTTAGAGTGGTTAACGGCCATGGATAATAAAATTTTCCCTTATGAAGGTCAGGTAACTCCTAGCGCATATTTTTACATGTTCATGCGACCAGCTGATGCCCTTTCCACCGCGAAGCAACCAGGTGACGATTTGTTTTGTTCATGATATCCTCTCGGCCTAGATACCGCTGGGAAGACAGTGTGATTGCGGATCTGTGTCAGCTACAAACCGATGATTGGCAGGAAGCTGCGCAGGATCGGGAAAGGTGGTGTTCTCGTTTTGGAGGCCAAGATTATCTTTGGATCGCAGAGCCATATTAGTTAGTTAGTTATGATATCCTCTAAACTATCATCTGGCAAAGTATGAAACGGGACACGATGACTCAGTATACATGTTTTTTTTAGACTTATTCCTCAACCCACCAACAAAGTGCCAGCTGACCTTCGTTTGCCGTTAACCACTATACAAGGTATCGCCTGGGAGGTGATTGATGGAATCTTGGTCGTGACTCGAGGTCTATCAGAAGCCCCAAATTGTTATTGGCTAAAAGTCCCTCGCAGTAATATAAAAAGATTTTCTGTTTATTTCATTTACTGAAGGTCCGTTGCGCGGATAGAAACTTATTGAATTTATCTCTGCTCGTACTTTTTAGTTTACGGGGTATTCTCATAGCATTTGGTGTTTATTTGGATACTAGGTTTCTTTTTGCACGGCACACCACTAAAGTACTGTTAGAAAACGACCTAGGCTTTTCTGGAAGACTCGAAAACCCTTTTTAGAGAAGTCGCAAAGAATTTTGCAAATAGTAAAATATATTGGATCCAGTAAAACTTGAGGAGGCGGGAAATAAAACTATCTACTTATATGTATTATGTATTTCTTTCACATCACCAGTAACTCTAAAAGACAGACATGTTAAATGTTACTTGTCATAAAATAGATCTTCTTCAATATAAAACCGCTTCAATAAATTGACTATTTAGGTAAATTTGTAACAGCGCTAGTTTAGAAACAACTCAAATTACTTTCATTTCACTTGATTTCCCTGTAGGTTTATGTATACAGATGTAGTGTAAAAGAAACGTCTTATTTTCACGGAAACTCATTAATTTGTGATACTATTTCAGCATGTCTCAGTACCAGATGTATTAAAGTTGATTGAAATAACACGACTAATTTAAATGAACGCTTCCCACATAATAAGATAGAAAACATACGCATTTCTATAGTTTTATAGTGGGATTTTTACACTTTTAGATATTACTTTTATACAACAATCATCTCAATCAAATATTTATAGTGTCACTAGCTTTTGCCCGTGGGTTCGCTCGCGTTAAATTCGAAAATTGAGCACTGCTCGATATTTACAAACTTGCACCTTCTATTTTAGGGAAGTGGGGGTTAGAAAGAGACAAAAAGTAGCCTATGTTACTCTCTATCCCTTCAACTATCTCCACTTAAAAATCACGTCAATTTGTCGCTCTGTTTTGCCGTGAAAAACGGACAAACAAACTTTCCCATTTATAATATTAGCATGGAAGTATGGATTTAGAACCTTTTCTCTTGCTAACTCAACTACTATCCTGGAATAAGACAAAATTAACTAAGAGTTAATTTGTGCCTCTTCTCATGTGTGTGATAAATGTAATAATATATTGCGGCAACGCGGAGTTTCATAACAGGTCACGCGTTAATGTTACCAAGTAACTCCCATTGGATGCCGGGTCGGAGTTCCTGCTAGATTAACAACGCCCGGGCTTCGAAAGCCTGACGATCGTTTTGACATAAATAAGGGAGCCCTGTACAATTGGAATTGGTTCCCTGAAGAATAGGCCCCTGGAATTTATAAACCGCAGGGTTCCTAGGTATCTAAATGAGGACCTTGTTGGATGTTAAAATAAGGATGACGCTGACGACGCTTACTAAAGTATCGTTATCGTAAATTGGCGCGACAGTGCCAGACTACACTGAGAGAAAATACAACCAGTTTTCATGTTCGTTAAACAAGTTTTTTGGTTAAAATAGCGCCTACGTGCTCTTTGGTTCAAACAACAAGCTACTTGTCATTCAAATCGGCAATATATTTGAATCAACAAGTCGATTTTATAAAAACAACCTGACACATACTGTTTTAAACATACGTTTGGCTGATTCAAACGGATAAACCGCAACAAGTCGAACTTGTTAAATTCACAATGCAAATTTCTCTCAGTGTACGTTTCTATCGGCGTCTAGCGTCAACGATTGTCAACGATTGTCATTTCGGCTAGGCGGGCAGGGTCGATTTTTTTTTAATATTGGGGACACCTTACACAGATCAACTTAGCCCCAAACTAAACATAGCTTGTACTATGGGTGCTAAGCGACGATATACATACTTAAATAGATAAATACATACTTATATACATAAAAAAACATCCATGACTCAGGAACAAATACCTGTGCTCATCACACAAATAAATGCCCTTACCGGGATTCGCACCCAGCCTGTCAATAATTACGCTTGCAATTTTATCATTTATCTATGTGGATAAAGCATCCGTCACGTTCTAGCAAGTATGTCAGTGTGAGAGTGCCAGATGTCTTATCCACGTGGATAAGTGATAAAATTGGAACCATGATAGCCCTGCAGAACCGCAGCTTAGCAGGCAGGGTCACTACCGACTGAGCCAGACCGGTCGATAAATTAGAGTATGTAATTTTATTTCCTTCTTCTTCAATCTAGAGGTTTCCTGGCCTAACACCAGGGTCCGCTTTCCTGCTCAGTCTTCTCCACTTTTCCCGGATTTCAGCATCCTTGGGTCTGACATTGTTCTCTTGCATGTCCGCTGTCTAACGTCCAGCCAGCGCTTCTTAGTCCTACCGCGGCCGCGTGACCTAGGACAATAGGTAAATTCATTTTAATGAATTAATACTGTGTTGGGTGAGACTCGAACGCAGGGTATGCAACTTGTAAAAACGTTTAGTTACTGAAGATCACATTTATTCTGGGTTAGTTGACGTGATATCCAAGATTTGCGAAGCAATTTGAACAGCAGATATGAATGACTGTGATTGTAGGTATTGAAGCGATTATTCACTCCCTCCCCCTCGCGAAATCACGGTGTAATAATTTACGATCGACGGTGCGCAGCCCGCCAATTAATTAGCGCTTGGATCGTTACTCAACAGGATTGTTTATTTAAACCTATAGTGAACTTAAATTCCCTGAGTCTCATTCATGTCATGTCACTGACCGGGATATAGACCTTGATTAGCTTTTTAATTTTTATTGGGGTCCCTTTAGATGATCACGGGAAACATGACGGGTTGATGAAGCATGCAACTGCGTCACAGAGATGGGCAAATCGTAATCGATTTGGATTACACGATTACTTGATTTTACTTTGTAATCCACTACTGGGTGTCAAATTACTTGTAATGTAATCAAGTGAAACGGTAAATTACCATTACATAGAAAGGAATCACTAATCATCTATACAATAATTACTATTACCAATAATTCGGAATCATAGTCGATTCAAAATAACTGAAATTATTAACTTGATTACTTCCAGATTACAAATATGTAGTACCTCAGTCAATTATTAAATATAGATGCGGTCAACGTGCCCAAAAGATGTATCCACAACCTTAACTATATGGTTTTCGGGGGTGCTGATTTGAAAATTGATGACCGATTTGGAATCTGACATTGCTGACTATCACTTTGACACAAAAGTCGTCATGGGTGTCGTAAAATAGGTTTTAGGGGGTGCTGATTCCAAAATTAATGACCAATTTGGAATCTGACATTTCTGGATGCATGAAGAGTGGGGCGCGCTCCGCGCTCGCCGTTGTGTGCTCTCGTGTGTGTGTGTGTGTGTGTGTGTGTGTCTCATGCATGGCACACATACGCAAGGCGTCAACAGAGGTAATCACGGTATATATCCTAGTCTAATTAAACTAACCGTGAATCATTTAAAACTCTTAAATTTCCTGAACTGCTGAAGTAATAATTTGATAGAGATCTTTTGACTATTATTATACTCTGTACTTTTAGGTACTTAAAGTATAACGTAAATAATGAATTTGTACTTGGTAGTTACATAACATTTTTTGGTTAGACACTTAAATACAAATCAACGTGAAAATGTCACTGAGCGATCTGTCATTCCCTTCCTTAACCTTCTTATTTGATCGTATCGGCGAGAACATACACTATATCCATTTTTGGTAATGTTTTCATTCACCCACAAGTGACTTAAGTTATGGAACCTTTTTTGAAGATAGCATTTATTTACATTTCTTTAACTAGGTATCTAAAAATACAGACTATATTTGGGGGCCGGGGGGAGGGGGGATCATCCTTTGAGGATCCCTTGTGGATAAATTCCCTACCGTGTGGATCACGCCACCTGCGCCAGAGTGCCTATTAGGAATCTGAGTTAGCCTAGACTTTATAGGACGTCATTTAAAACGGACAAAAACAATTTAAGGGTTAAAAGGCGGGTGAAATATTCAACAAGAGAAACCATAATGTAGCAGTAAGCTTAATCATTTTCTTTATGCGATTTTAACAGCGCGTCAAGCGAGACGTTTTGGAAACACAGTTTTCCCGGCTACATCAAACAGAAAAATAGTAGTAGTTACATGGCCGAAAGCCTCAGATTCACATGTTTGATGACGTTAGATTTGCCTCGACCGACAATAAGCTAGAGCTACTAGACTCATATCGTATTTGGCACAATAAATTATTGTCTTCTGTTGTATTTGACATTAAAAAACAATATTTATAGATTTTGAGTATTAAAAGTGTATTATGACTACGTATTTTCGATTAAAAATGTGTCTAATTTTTTATTTATTTTGGCCACCGAAAACGCTGTCAGCGATGTAGTAACGTCATCGAATTCGAACTTTACTGCATGTCAAAACAATCACTGACATATTGAAATTTATGCCTTCATATTTAAAATGTCAGAAAATGTTGTTTTCGAGTAGAATGATACGCAGAAAATCTATAGATTAATATAACTATGTGGTTTTCGCCTGATTAATTAAAATTATACTTTCAAAATATTTTTTGCTGTTTGTAAGTCATAATAAAATACTGTAATATTTCATTTCGGTTAATTGGATCGTATCTGAGTCATTTCTTACTTTATTGGTCTAGATAGCCTTATATTATGTTACAACATTTTTGCATGTGTCATGACCGAAAGAAACTGAAGTATTTAAACCCTCATTCAATATGCAAACCGTCTATATAGACTGAAAGGTAGACTTATAGGCAAATATTATTTTCAGAATGCCTCTCCAAATATTCATAATTTAGATTGTATGCAAATAAATTGCCAATTATGACTTAAACAACTGGAAATATTAAGAGCATTAAAGTTATTACGAACAACGGACTCGATGTCGAGTTATTTGCTTGGGAAATATTTTAATTTAGGAAAACTTTAAACGGGTACAGATTAAAAGTTTTTGCGGCGTGTTATTGTCGTTTTGATTGCTTTTTATGAATTATTCATAGAGATAAAGAAGGAAAGATTCTCAAATTAAGAGACATTGTTTTTCTTTGGTGGTTTAATCAAGCCTTAACTTTTAACTGCGAAAATGCGAAAAAATGTTTCATTATTTCATTACATATGGTATTTTTTTTACCTACGGTATATCGTTATGTACTATTTTTGCCATTTGTTTGTCTCGCCCCATATTGGTAATATTGTCCGATTAGTGTTTACATCACATGGTTCAATGCGAGAATGTTAGGCATTGTGAACTATAGATTCAAATAAAAATGTATAGTTATAGTCAAAAACACGGAGATTGATTGTCCGATCAGTGTTTGCATCACATGGTTATACACTGCAAGAATTTTAGGCCTTGTAAACTAAATATTCAAATAAAAATGTATAATGTCAAAAACACGGACGTTGTTTCAGGTCTTAAGTTACCTGAAGTTAAAAATATTGTAAAAATAAAAACATTTTATAATATAAAAGTAAATCTTATTTTATTTCTTTTTGATCCAGTCTGATTTTGTTTTATTAAATCTTACATAAATTGAAGCATCAAACGACTCATTAAAATATAAAAACTGGTCGTAAAAAAACCTCAAATGAACGAACGATCGAATGATCTGAAAGAAATCCGTTCAATCGTTCCGCATAATTAAACGCGATGGGTCGTACTGTAAGCAATAGGGTTGCCACATTTATTTCAATTCCATTTATGGACTGTTAACTCTAGAACAGTCCCTAATGAATCTACTGGACTTAGACTACCCAGCCAAAATCACAATCACTTAAGCTTCGTAAGTGTTTTGTAGCCAGGTAACCAAATTCACAAACGTTAAGAATAATAATTATCGTTATCGTAGCACGCTATCTCTGTCGCTCTTCGGTATTGGCGCGACAGAGCCAAACTGCGTTTCGATCGATGTCTAGATTCAACGATTGTCATCTCTCGCTTATTCGCAGTTATTTACCCAGTGGCGCGGCAGAGCCAGACCGTGTCAACGGTTGTCACATTGCCTAAGCTAAGAATAGTCATGTTTACTTGCTCAATTGATTGTTTAATCTTGTTAGGTTATTTTTGTCACAAATTGTGAAGTGGCAACCCTGGGCTGCCAACGGCATGGGCAGTCGTAACAGGCAATATCGTGAGGGATTTATAGACGCCACATCCCAAATCCAATTCTTCGTGTCGATATTTTGAACGGTACCGATATAAAACACTTTTGGGGAAATATTTGTGAAATGCAGCGATTCATAAATATGATGTACGAGTGTGAACAAATTAAAAAATTATACATACAGACTCACTCCTGGATTCCCGTAAAGGGTGGACAGAGAACATGAAACTGCTGAAGGCTTAGTCGCTCCTAGTAATTAAGGGTTTGAAAGACGGAATTGCAGCGACAGGCATTTGTTTCTCGCACTAGTGACGAAACTTGAAAGGGCTGCACATACTGTGAAGAGGGAATTCGTAACTTTTGGTCGTGTTTTAATTTATCGCAACTCGTTTAGAATTTTCTGTTTTCCATACTTGTATCGTATTGTTGTACTATTTTATTCGTCAACACAGAGAAGACAAATTACTCATAACAGACAACATTTATAAAATGAATGAAGTGGAACAAAATAGTCTCATCTCAGCATGTTGCTAAGTGACTTCCAGCGCGGATTCTCGTAAAGATATTGATTTTCATAACATGATGATGATGATGTGACCCTGTCCACACTGAGAGTTGTGAATTTAACAAGTTCGACTTGTTGCGGATTTACCCGTTTGAAACAAAATTATTTTAATAAACGGAATAAATCGCAATATTGATGATACATGTCGAATTTGTACGAACAACAAGATCAAACTTGTTAAAAGATATTTGATTGAATCAGCCAAACATAATGTTTTAAAAATATGTGTCATGTTGCTTTTATAAAATCGTCTTGTTGATTCAAATATATTGTTGATTCAAATGACAAGTACCTTGTAGAATGTACTAGTTACACTTAACCAAATCTAACTTATTTGAACCAAAGAACACATAGGCGCTATTTTGACCAAAAAACTTGGTTAACAAACATGGAAACTGGTTGTTTTTTCACTCAGTGCATTTATCCCTCAATAGGGACATAGGGCTCTGAGAAGAATCTTCCACTTTTCATGATCCTGGGAGACTAATACAGAACCTTTATGTATCATAATAATCTATTTGAATTATAGCGTAGTTATGTAACCTATTGTCATGTTTGTTATGAAAAATTGCCTCAGCATAATAGGAAAAGTTTGAATGATGCCGCTACAAAGGCTTATAGGAAGAAATGGCACGATTTATCCTTTTATTACGCCATCTATTTATATATAGCAGTTATAATGGGAATAAAATGGGCTATAAAAAAGTAGTTTATTATCAGCTATCTTTTGCCTGCGGATTTTCCTTCAAAAAGGTTTTTAAACAGTCTAATTTTATTAGTGGAATTTAAGAACTTGACAAATAACATTTTGGAATTATCAAATGCGATAGCTTTTATGTAAATATTTAGGAAACAAGAATATAATAGTATAATAATAAGTAGCTTGGTATGTCACAGTCGTTGGGTATTGAGGATGTGGCATTAGACGGTCGGTGAAGGAGCGCTTTTTTAGTCGGCTCACAATAGTATATTATATAACGGTAACGTTATGAAGGCTATAAAAGTTGAGTACCGCGGTTAGGCCACGAAGGCTTGCCGAGTGGCCTAAGTAAGGTACGAGACTTTTATAGCCTTCATAATGTTACGATTGTATACTATACTTTTTCTACGACAGCCACATACATACCTATTCGAGAATAATAAAATGGGTTAGCTACTCACTTCATGTAATGAATGGGAATATTTGTGTGGATCGTCGTAGCATTGAGTATTCTGTCCACAATGTTGATGGCGAGAACTTGTTGCACAATTCTTCAAAATATGCCAACAACGCCGTTTCAGAGAAAGTTGAAACTTTTTTTTGCAATTTCCATGTCAAAACAATCATTACATTTTTGGTACGCTTTATCTGACTTTTCATGTAACAAATTGTCAGTCACTTTGAGCGCCCATAGCCTTGATTTCTTCGGAAGTGCATTTTTCACCAGAATCACTCATAATTACTTATGTTTTTGCACAATAACGTCGAATTAAAACAAACTACACACCACCGAAATAATTCAAATAGTTTCGTGATAAGTTTACAAATGTCAAACATACCATAGACAAGAGAAATAGAAAATAAGCCGGTTTTCAATTACGAAAAATGTGGTTGCGTTCAAGAATATTTAAATGTCGAATGTAAAATTATTGGATAAACTTATGATTTTTACCTTTGTTTTGCAATATTTAATATGTAAAACGCATTTAAGTTTATTTTTTCATCTTGATTTAAATTATGAACCTAAATATTATATTAATTATTAAAAGTTACTTATTACTGTAAATGAAAACATACCTATTAAATGGAAGTTGTGCTTTTAAAAAAAAATTAACAGAACTCCTATATTCATATGATTACTGCTAGCAGTAATCCTATGAACCTATAGACAAATAGACTTTCTCATCGTTACTCAAATGAACTTAATTTGGATACCGCTGACAATAATCTAATTGACAGATTTAAGTGCTGGAGTAGAAAAAAGTCCTTTGTAACAGTCTTTTGTCAGGAGGCAACAAAGTGCGCGCCTTTAACGCCTGGGTAATGCCTCTACTCACATACTCCCTTGGCATACTAAGGTGGACACAGACCGAGCTGGACGCCCTGGATCGGAGGGTCCGCTTACTGCTTACCACACACCGTATGTTACACCCGCGCTCGTCTGTTATGAGATTGTACATCCCACGGAAGTACGGAGGTCGAGGCTTTCTAAATGCCAAAAATCTCCACGTGTACAATCTCAGGAATTATTTCCTTAACAACGAGTGTGGGATGCATCGTGATGTGGTGGTAGTGGACGGAAACCTCACGCCGCTCTCCTTGGCGAAAGAGAACTGGCGCAAACCTGTGGTACTAAGTACTGCGGACCGCAAGGCGGTATGGGAGAGCAAGCAGCTACACGGGCGGTTCTACAAGGCCCTCACGGGACCAGATGTAGACCTGCCCGCATCGGTGAACTTGTTACGATTCGGGGATCTCTTCGAAGAAACCGAGGGTTTTGCCTGTGCAATTGCGGACGAAGTTATGATGACGAACAACTACCGGAAATATATCCTGAAGGACGGTACGGTCGACATTTGTCGGGCATGCAGCCGTCCCGGTGAGTCACTCAAGCATATCATCTCCGGTTGTTCTCTTCTTGCTAACGGTGAGTACTTGCACAGACATAATCTCGTAGCCAGGATTATTCACCAGCAGCTTGCTCTTCAATACGGCCTTGTGGACTACAAGTACTTACCTGCGCCAGTTCTCGAAAATGGTCATGCCACGCTCTATTTGGGATCGATATATTATCACTAACAGGACTATTGTAGCCAATAAGCCTGACAGAGACAGATCGACCGCAACGCCGGGCCGTGCTCGTTGACATCACCATCCCCCATGATGAGAATCTCGTGAAAGCCGAGAAGGACAAGTCCAGTAAGTACCTAGACTTGGCTCACGAGATAACCGCCATGTGGGATGTTGATTCAACGATCATTGTTCCGATAGTCGTTTCAGCGAACGGTCTCATAGCGAAGTCTCGACCAACATCTTAAGAGACTCTCGCTAGGTGGCTGGATCAAGGGCCAGATGCAAAAGGCGGTGATCTTGGACACGGCGCGGATAGTCCGACGGTTCCTCTCTCTGCAGCCCTAACCACCAGCAGCTTGGGCCCTGCCCCGCTGCTGGCGGCACCCTAGGTTAGGTTTTTATAATGTGTTTATATATTTTGTATTGTTTGGTATTTTACTTTTATAATCCATACTAATATTATAAATGGGAAAGTGTGTGTGTCTGTTTGTTTGTCCGTCCTTCAAGGCAAAACGGAGCGATGAATTGTCGTGTTTTTTTTAAGTGGAAATAATTGAAAGGATGGAGAGTGACATAGGCTACTTTATTTTCTCTCTAACGCGAGGAAGCCGCGGGAAAAAGCTAAAATAAAAGAGTTAAAATAAATAAAGGAAATAATAATAATAATAAAATACTTTACTGTGCACTACAAAAAAAGATGCAATTTACAAAGCCAAGACTAAAATAGCAGATTACAACAGGCGGTCTTATCCCTAGGGAGCGATCTCTAGTATACATAGATAGAATAAGGTTTATTCGTAAGACCTTAAACAATATTTTAAACTGACATAGAAGAATAAAGTGCCGCGAAATGGTATCACTTCAGCATATTGCTGGCGACTTCCAGAGCAGGCCCCGTAGCCAATGGCATTTTTATGCGACGCCGAACGCCGCAGAAATGCAGTATATCTCTATCGCTCTTGCGTATTGGCGCGACTGACGTTTGGCGTCGCAGAAATGTCATTTGGCTACGGAGCCTGGTCTTCCGATGGAGACGCAGAGAATCGAAAAAGAACACGGAAAACGGCTGTTGAATCCTACACTCGCGGCGTCCACGGAGTTTTATGCAAAATAGTTTATTGAAAATTTATGCAGAGGCTTTATGGTTTAGTACAACAATGAGCAAACACGCTCAAAGGAATGTGAAACCACACATTCATATTATAATTTCCTCATATCTGCGTATAACCTAACCACAAAATTTAAATTTCGAAAAGGAACCCCGACATATTTTGTGGACCGATTTTCATGAAACATGGCTAACAACACTCCCGACTAGCTTAGATTTCAAACAAAAAACAAACTAAATCTAAATCGGTTCATCCGTTCGGGAGCTACGATGCCACAGACAGACACGTCAAACTTATAAAACCCCGTCGTTTTTGCGTCGGGGGTTAAACAGTAAATGATGATTCACGCAAAAGAAGTATACTCCATGGTCATTTGATCGATACTGGCCGGTTATACACCATTTTAAGCAACAATGGAGCTTACTCGACGTGATTTTCGTGTTATGATATATTATGACTTTAAAAAAGGTTTAAAACCTCATGAGTGTTTTTAACTTTTAGTTTCGACTTTTGGAGAGTTTGCGTGTTCACGTGCAACTGTTTTTAATTGGTTTTCTAAATTTAAAAGAGGATGGGAGAGCTTTGAAGATGAGGCGAAGACCAGATGGCCGCCAACCGCAGTCACTGAAGAAAATGTACAGGCTGTGGAAAAAAATATTCGTGCGAACCGACGAATTACATATGTAGAGCTCGAGCGTGAACTGGGCATTGGATCAGCAGCATTGCAAACTATAATTCATAGTAATCTGTCTCTTCATAAGCGTTTTTCAAGATGGGTGCCGCACAAGCTCACCGATTTACAGAAAGGCCGTCGCGTGAATTGGTGCAAATTTATGATAGATAAATTCCACGCAGGCGAGAAAAAAAACGTATATGATATACTTACAGGTGACCAAACATGGCTATATAACTACGATCCCGAAACAAAGCGACAGTCCACAGTATGGTGTTTTGAAGATGACCCGACGCCAACAAAATGTCGCCGAACCCGAAGCACACAAAAACAAATGGTTGCCTCATTTTTCTGCAAGACGGGACATATTGCTACAATAGTGCTAGAAGATCAAAAGACAGTTAATTCAGAATGGTATGTGACAGTTTGTGCCCCAAGAGTACTGTCAGCTTGGTGTGACAAGCGGCCGAAGTCAGGAACCCGGCACCTGCTCTGGCACCACGACAACGCTGCCCCGCACACTTCCGCTAGAACACTTGACTATTTCAGCTCAAAAAACGTGACTATTCTGCCCCACCCCCATATTCCTCTGACCTAGCCCCCTGTGATTTTTACCTTTTTCCTAAAATTAAAGAAAAATTAAAAGGAAAGCGATTTGAGAACAAAGAAGATGCCCTGGCTGCGTATAATTACGAAATTTCTGAGGTGTCTAAAGAAAAGTGGTCATCGGTATTTTCTAAGTGGTTTAGACGGATGGAAAAGTGTATACGTGTTCACGGTGAATACTTCGAAAAAATAGATAGCTGTAATAAAGAATAAAGTATGTAAATCTTGAGTATCTAATTTCTTTTGGCATGACCCTCGTATTTACAAAATAACTCATCTAATTGTTTCATTTTATAAGTTATTTCCAGACTGAAATTAAGTTAGCTACAGAGAAACTCCATTAACATTGCTTACAACACAGTGCACAGCGAAAGGCAAAAACCACGGAATGTTCCAATTTAATTAAAAGTACAAAGTACGTTGCAAGTGGGATTTTTTTCTTTATATTGTTACAAATGGAGGTAGTCGGATTTCATTAAAATTGCTAACCGATTTGGTGTTCAATCCGGTCAGGCGCCGGTAGCTAAAAAAACTTTTAGTGTAATCTGAAATTAAAGAAAAAGCGACTATGTCCAACGATGGTCGAGCCCGGATTCGAACCCTGGTCCCCTTTCATCTTACGCTTCTAACATCCTTACCATTGACCACCCGGCCTCGTTTTCGAAAGACGACCAACATTTCTAAATAACGTTATTATTCTATAGACTATAGGGAATCCACGTTAGTTTGTGTGCTAGGAAAGTCAGTGAAAAATGTCGTAAGTATCTCATGAAAATTTCGCAACTTTTCTTATTTCTCTCGAGACAGATTACAGTAAATGACGAAATACTATGTTGAATTATAAAAATTGTTTGTTTTAGCTTAAAACAATATTTACCTATTTAGTACTAAGTATTCAGAATATTAAAAAATAATTAAAGTAATAGTTCATTTAGAATTATATTTATAATGCCAGACCCTCTAGACAACTTGCCTTGTCGCGCGCGAGTCCATACTAGAAGTCGCGCTTGATGTATGACAAGGCAAGTTGTGCTAAAGGGTCTGTGGCCCGTTTCTCGAAAGGTACAAGCCTTGTATTACAAGTGTGTTTCCATGACAATCCATACGATTTGACAGTTCGCGCACTTGTAATACAATTAAGGCTTGTACCTTTCGAAAAAACGGGCCCCTGGTATAGTTAAAAGATTGTTTAATTTTTCCGATACCCGGAAATAAATTTACGTATTCGTGCTTGTTTTGTATTTCAAAATTTGTTACAAGGTTTTTTGTTTTAACTTTTAAATAACGTAATACTTCGTTCTTTGAATCAAGCTTGGTTGGATTAAACTTAAAAAGTTAATTTTAGCTCGTAATCCGTTAACTCTCGCGCTAACTTCTCAAACTGGATTAACACTGATTCTTTATTATATTCATGAGAATCGGTTAAGAAATGCGACTAATAGTAAATGAAAACATACGGGCAGTGCATTATCCATTTCTCAACTTTAATCTGTTTCAAAGGATTTATTATTTGTAATAAAATAAAATTCCTACAAATTATATATAAACTATTGTACACAAGAAAGTAAAAAAAGAAAAGAAGAAAAAAAGAAAATCAGTAAAAATCAAAAAATCTACGCTGTCGTTCTAGTCAATTAAAAAAATATATTTTTCGAACTGAATGGCTTATAATATTGAGATTGGTCGGAGTTTTGTTATTATTTGGGAACAAAATATTAAGTTTTTATGTAACTTTGACAAAACTTTACAGACTTTGAACAAGTAGGCGTTTATTGAACAATGAAAAAGTGAATACTTATCTCAGTGTTCATTATTTACATTTTAAGTTTCTTTGTGTAAAAACATCTTGTTCTTTTGTTCTTAATATAATTTCATGTCAAAGAATTTTTTTATTGGACTGACTGGAAAAATATTATATTTATAGTATTTTATTATACATTATTAAAACAAAATTGACCACTGAAGGCTTCCCACATACATATTAACCATCCATTATTTTTAATAAATTATAACATTCATATAGCTCACTCCCGCCAAACCCCAGGCTCTCATGAACCATGGCAAATATGTCGAAATAACGAAAGGAAGAAGATTGATACGTGGTCTTCTTACCTATCGAGACACTAAAAATCTCGTTACATTACAAATAAAAAATATTTTAACTATAAAAGGTGGTACATAAATATAAATTCATGATTATATCAATTGTATGATCTTGTTTCGTTTCTGAACGGCAGGAGGTGATCGCTGGGAGAGTGAAGTGCGTCCACCGGGCGTTGCGATTCAGTGTACCCCTGATAAAGGACTTTGCATGGTCGGCCAGACTGTGGAAATACTTGTGCAAGTGTACGCTGACTGCTGGGGACTGTACTTTGACCAGATCATGTTGATGGTAAGCAAATCTAGTTAACAATATTGTGGTAAAACTTGTTTAATTCTTAATAACGGGCGGCTAAAGATTTGCGGGTGTTGTGAATGATTGTACCCTGGATAAAGGGCTGTATGCTCGGTCAGAATGTTGATATACATGTGCAAGTGTATGTTGACTGTTGGGGACTGTACTTTGACCAAGACTATGTAATCGGCTTAGCCAACAGGATTACTACCTATTCAACCGTTGTATTTATCTGTTGCGAGAAAGCTTCCCCTCCGTTACAATTTTCCGTAATGCTAATGTGAACGAGGCACCGTTGCGAGAAGAGACGCCAGTGTTTCGTCCGACCTCTTTCATAGAAGTTTGAATATTACATTAAAATGTTGCAATTTCTTTATGTCGCCACATTTCCGGGAATAAGTAGGTATGCATAGTTTTATAAATATTGGATGCCGTCTTTGGTAACAAGATAGGGTTGAAATAAATTTCTTTGGAATACATGTTCGTTTGAATTGAGTTGAGAGACTGCGTCGGTCCACAGTTTTTATTTTGCATTTGCATAACTAGTATATTTGCATAAATAGTATATATTGCATACTAACATATACTTTTAATGGAATCTCATACTAAGGAATAAAAATACTAATGTCAAAAGATAGACACTGCAACTAGTTTTAGCTTACGCGTCTATAGTTATCCACTTTCTAAGCGTAAATTCGGATCATAACCATAAAGCCAGGAATACAATACGGGACAAATTTGTTTTGACTAGTATTGGAGACAAGTGAAGCAAATGCACGACAGTATCTCTCCCGTAGGAAATAGGTATGTTGATAGGTATCACCCGCCTTTTTGCAACTGCACTTTTAAACGACATTAGGCCTTTCTCGCGTTCAAGATAATAACGCATAACTTGTATGCAAGCCCTACGCGCCGACACACACGACGTTTCGCGCCATGCTGCATCTTACGGAATATCGCTGGCGATACGTATAGACATTTTCACCACACCAACTTTGATATGGTAAAGATCAATTTTGCTATTCGAAAACGGGTAGCAAAATTGTATTGTATCTACAAGAGTGCAAAGTAATTTCATACAAATATTGATGCCTTGAGCTGGCTGGTAGAATAGACTGCTGGATTTGATTTCGTTTCATGTTTTATTGGTGTGATTAAAAATGTTATTTTTCACTCGGTGGCAAAGTTTGTTTAACCCGGAAGGAACGTAACTATCCTCGAAACCCTCGCAACGCTCAAGATTCCATTTTTTACATTTTTTTTTTTAAGATTCATTATTTGAATTCGCTTGCTCGGGTATCAATATTGGCACGTGCATTTAAACAACAACTTTTCCCCCTTGTAAAACAAATAACTATTATAGCCTAGTGTGTCCTTGGTTCAAAAGTAATAACGGAACCACAGTATAATAAAGAGTACTATCGTACAGTATGGCTACTCCCGCTCCCCGCTGAAAGTTCCGCCCACCCCCTCTCGGTTACCTCACAGTTACCACCTGTCAAAAACGCGAACAGTTGACCTGTCTAATTTCACTCATACAAAGCATGGTACAGTCAACAACACAGCTGTGAATATAGACAACGTACCGAAAATATGTATACACACCTAAATGTACAGGCAATAAAGTTCTGTCTGTACGCGTTCATACACGAGCTTAGAATGTGTGTTAGGAACGCGCCTCTTTCATATATTTGATCGCCAGTGTCCGAGATGTGACGGAACTTTGTTCACAGGTGGACCACGTAGAACCCATAGTCGTGGACGTGTGGATCGAAGTGGTTGGGCCGGTGCTACAATTTGCTGCAACGTGTGCGCTGCAGGAGTTTGAATCCACTATGTGGTATGTACACTTACATGTAACAAAACGATATTTGTTTATTCCCACAACTTTATTCCTAATAACTCATGGGATCCGCGTGCGAAAAAATAATTTATGAAAAAAATAATCGCGGCACATGAGAGGTTCAACTAGGTATTGGAATTTATTTTTGAATGTTACTCCACAGTTATTGGTAGCTAAAAGCGTATGTACGTGCGACTTTCGTTCCGGAGGTTGCGGGTTCGAACCCCGGCTCGCGCCAATGAGTTTTTTTTTAATTTATGTACGAAATGTCATTTGATATAATATTTGCCAGTCGCTTTTCGGTGATGGAAAACATCGCGAGGAAACCGGACTAATTCCAATAAGGTCTATGTAGTTTACCCTTCTGGTTGGAAGGTCAGATGGCAGTCGCTTTCGTAAAAACTAGTGCCTGCGCCAAATCTTCGGATTAGTTGTCAAAGCGGACCCCAGGCTCCCTGAGCCGTGGCAAATACCGGGATAAGGCAAGGAGGATGATGATGACTCCACAATTATTGGTGCTGTTGACATGTATTTTTTTTTCTTCAAAAAATGACAGTTTGACACTGATAGATTGGTATTGTTTCGCTGTAATGATTGTAACCATTGCTACATTATTACGTGTAAAAACATTTTACAGACTCCAAAATCATGGAAATTGCTTTGGAAAGTAAAATTTTACTCGTAGTTACTTCAACTTCAGTCAGTTTCTTTGTAGCATTTGGTGAATGATAAACGCTTTTTAAATTGGTAATCAGTACCCCTAGGTATAAATATTTCTTACGCTTTTATGTTCTGTAATCGTCATCCTACCAAAAACATTGTAAAAAAACTAGCCAAGTCTCGATGGAGCTGCTTGTTTATCTCTAAATAGTAATGAAATGTCGACATAGTCGTGCCAAGTCTAAGGTACCTTACTGCGATTCGTTTATTTAATATTGTGTGACTTGTCCGTTGATTTGATTTCTCGAAGAGATGAGCTGGCAGGACTAGCTAAATCCCCCACATCACGCAAAATAGGCACAAAACGTCGAGTTGTGGCGAACTATAACACAATACAGAGACTTGGGTCGGCTTCACTGCCGGCGGAGATCACACGGAGGACTTGGATGCCTTTTGTGGGCTAAAGGACGTGTTATGGATCAGAATAGCAGTTAGTGAAGACCAACATGTTTAATCAGTGTGTAACTGGGTACTGCCCACCGTGACATAAGCTTGCGACACGTCGTGGACACTAACAATGTACAGTCACCGGCATAAATATGTGATGATTTCTATACCTTATCACATTAACGTCTTGTTTGAAATTTCATACGAAATTGTCAAACGATTTAAAGCGACAAGGTGAAATCATCACTTATTTATGCCGGTGGTTGTACGAAATGAAGAGGCTAAAAGTTGCACAACACGTTCGCCGTCTTAGAAAAAAAGAGATTTTTTTACATCTTTCGTTAATTACTAACTAAAGTACTTGAGTACACGAAAAGAGCTTTCGTTTAAAAAAAAATGAAATCGGACCATTACTTATTTTATCTAATGAATGAATGTTTTAATAAAATATTTAAGACTGTACATATTTTAATGTTTTATTTTATAGTTAAGTTATTGTAAGAATTATTATTAAGAACATGTTTTTGTATGCCAGAAGGCAAAGCATAGTGATACCATATTTATAATTTTATCCACCACTATATACTGTATTACTGTACCTCTATGTTTTACAAAAAAAAAAAAAAACATTTTTGAACTTGAATTTGAACTGAATGAGGTTCACAAAAGTTTAAATCTGCGGTACAGTTAACAACTCAGCTATGAATACAGACAAAGTGCCAAAGATATGTATACAGAACTTTATTGCCTGTACTTTAAGGTGTGTATACATCTTTTTGGCACTTTGTCTGTATTCACTGCTGTGTTGTTGACTGTACCATATACATTAATGTACAGTCAACCAATTGGAACCCTAGGCCACTCTATAACCATGTCAAAATGACAAAAAGTAAGAGATTTATTACAATCTGATGTATAACGTCACTATGACATAGTTCTACAGTGGCCTAGGTTTTATTTTATTTTTCAAGCTGCTGATTCTGCTGGGAAATTTCGTCCTTTGACACATTATGCTCCTTTGAAATCGCTCTGCTGATTATTTCACTGGAATAAAGTCTGGAAAATATAAAACATAATTTGCATTCTCGTGTCTTTCCTTCACTACATTTTTTTTGTATAGTCTTGGAACTCCTCATTTGAGTTTTGGTTTTTTTACTACTTGATTCGACCTATAACATTTGTCATTCGTCTTTTAATTAGTAGTTTTTGTCTTGTTTGATCATATGAGTTGATAGCCTTATGCTGCTTTGGGGTCGTTCGTTACTTAAGGTCTTTAAAATAAGTTATGGGACAATGCAAGACGATATAAATTTTCTACTCTTGCTCTAAAGAAAATAATTATTTGCGGATATAATTTACTGAAATTACCAAAATGCCCCATCAGATATCCGAATTAAACGGATCATTTCAAATACGTTACTCGCATCTAATCGAACGAGCAAGTGTAGCACTGCTTGCAAGAGGGCACGCCCGCTCCGACATTTCGATATTTTAAACCCAATAACTGTGATGGGTTTTAACTACGTACAACTTGAGTTGAATACTCAAAGCTCATTTATTTGGTTGCTCTTTGCCTAGACTATACTGACTGAATAAAATAGTTGCAAATTGTTCCTGCAAATTGTGCCTTAGCATACCGTAGCTGGTTATGTCTCTGGGTATGCTGTCTTCAGTATTGACACGTATTGATACGGCAGAGCCAGTTTAGTTCGCTACAGAACGAGTTTCAAGTGAACTAGGCGGGCACTGTAAACAACGGCCTTGTGCACCACGCTAATGGAGGTAATAGTCGTTACAAAAGCTTTTTTTCTCCTGCTAATTGCTAATCCAGATGTGCTGCTAACATTTTACGGCACAGAACTCGGTCCCAAAAGTCTGACACAATCAAAAATATTAATAGAAAATTTTATACATTCCTATATCTTGTAATATGTAAAAGCTGCATGGAGTAGTCCCACGTTGGGCGCCAATGTTATTATGTGTGCGACGAGTGCGACGTGTGCGTGTTCTTTTCTTTCACTAATGATTTCGAACAAATATAAAGAATAGCCAACCGTATGTCGTATCTACTGTAAGGTTTTTTTTTCTAGTTTTTAAGCAACGCAATATTGGAAATTTATCTTTGATTCCAGTAATTGGGGTTTAAGTGCGTTTTCACATTATCCGATCCGATATCGGATATAGGACCAATATCCCATACATCAAAGCCGCCATCTTTGATTTTTGCCTTTGAAATCCTTCCGAGATCCGATATCGGATCGGATAATGTGAAAACGCACTACAGGTAAAGTTTCAGGTTACAATTTTCTGCGTTGTACTTTTGCACAGCCGACTTAAAACTTTGAATCGTCACAGCTTCTCGTCTATTAAATTTACCCACATGTATGAGCCCCAAAGAAACTTAAAGCTGCTGTGGGCTCAAGAGACTTGTTAAACTTTGCAGTTTGCGAAGAAATTCCCGGTAGTTTAGTTCAGGAAAATTAATTTAACACTATTTTACTTGAAAAACATTTTTTAAGCTGCAAGCATGTGCTTAAGTTCAATGTGTGTTATGCGAAGCTAGAAAAACGCCCGTCTTTTTCCTTTCCCCGGATATTATATTTCTTGTTAGTTAGTAGCTTTGCTTTGTTCGCTGGTTCTTATACTCAACAAAGTTACAATCCATACTTTGTTGAGTTTTTTAGGAACACGGCGCGTTTGGTGCGAAATAATATATTGAAGTAAGATTATTAGTGGATTTTCTTTTTATCTATAATTATGATTGATTTTAGTATTATGTTCACGTGAAAGTTTAAAGTGTAATGTAGTCTAGAGCTAAAATATAAATTGCGGAAAATGTGGCAGTCTTTAAAAAAAACAAATGCGTAAAATGATTCCCTAAAATGTAGAATCCTTTTTCGACAATCACTTGATCTACTTAAGTAAATATACCCGTTTTGTGTGCAAAGCGATCCATCAGAAATCAATAGACTAAATCAATAAGGTACGTTTTCTCCAATTAAAGGGTACAAGACAATTAGTGTCCTTTCAGGTCTGTATCAATGGAAGTTAGAACGCCTCTAATAGGTAAAGAAACAGAAGACGTCCTAAGTAAAAACATACCTTTCCTAACTCAAAGATAATTGAATTAACAAAGTCCAAGACCCTTTCAAAACCTCTTGACCTTACAATCTTATAAACTTTATAAATACTTCTAAGTGCTCGACGATGTTACTGTTTTCTTCATTCATTACGCCTTTTCACAGAATGATTTTCAAACGACGTTTTCAATAATTTTAGTAGTCACTAAGTGACGTTGATTTTGCTTTTAATTATGCTACGAGTAAGGAGGTCAGGGAAGAATAATAGTTGTCTTGAGAACTGACATTCGGTTCGAATCCCGGTAAGGGCATTTATTAGTGTGATGAGCACAGATATTTGTTCCTGAGTCATGGATGTTTTCTTGTCTGAGACCCACAGCACAAGCCTTCTTGAGCTTACCGTGGGCCTCAGTCAATCTGTGTAAGAATGTCCTATATTTATATTTATTTTCAGAGGGCAAGTAAGCTAAATAAGAAATTGAATGAAATTACAATTACACGCCCACTATTCAGGGAAAATTAAGGGAATGATAAAGAAAATTAATAACGGCTATTTTAGTGAATGGTAATAAAAATAGTAGGTAGGAAAGTCTGCTACTAACGGCCTCCGTTATTTATAAATCGCCATATGTCATCCGTGTGTACTGTCCGTGATCTGTCGTACATCATTGTTATTCGTGGGGACAATAACATCATCACTTTAGCCCTATTATCGACCACTTCTGACAATAGACCCCTCTTTGTTTTTAAGCAACTTATCCCTAGGCTAAGTCTCCTCCAGCGGTGCTCCGCGGTTTTCGAAATGTAGTCCACCCAACGGATGCCAGTCTTTATGTCATCCGAGAGCGGCCAGGCCACCATTCTGTCAACAGTGCCACTTGCCATGACTCTGTCTAGCAACATGCCCACCGAATTCCATTCAACCATAGCCGGCCTAGCCGAAATGTCAATCGTTGACGCTACCTGGCGATCAAAACTAAGTCTCCTCTGTAGCACTATTGCAGAAGAGCGATAGGGAGAGATAGCTGGGATACACTTACTAAGCGATTGTGACGTTGCCTACTAGGTCAACTATTAGGTGACCGAGTTCGATACGATGTGTCATTTCAATTTAATTGGAATTTCACTCGTGCCGATAAACTGAAAGACAATCAAAGTTTCAGCGTTAGCGTCCCCGTGGAAAACGAGTAACTAAGTGCGTTTTCACATTATCCGATCGATATCGGATTTTGGAAGGATTTCAAATGCAAAGATCAAAGATGGCGGCTTAAATGTATGGGATATCGGTCCTATATATGATATCGGATCGAATAATGTAAAAACGCAGAAAGTGAACAACGCTAGGAACTAAAAATTACCGATGACCGATAAGAATCCTTTGATATGACTATCAAACTTTAAAGAAAAACGCGTACACCCATTTCAAATTCCGGCAATCACCAACCCTTTCTGGTGTTTCGGGTCACCATAGGCGGCAGTGATCGCTAACCATCAGGCTACCTGTCTGCTCGATTGTCTTCTATAGCATAAGAATCCATACATTTTTCATAACGTTTACGCTATATCAAGGAACGTATTAAGTTAAAAACTCATACGCTACGAATAAATAAATAAATAAATATTGGGGACACCTTACACAGATCAACATAGCCCCAAATTAAGCAAAGCTTGTACTTTGGGTGCTTTGCGACGATATACGTACTTAAATAGATAAATACATACTTATATACATAGAAATCATTCATGACTCAGGAACAAATATCTGTGCTCATCACACAAATGCCCCTACCGGGATTCGAACCCAGGATCGCGGCTTAGCAGGGTCACTACCGACTGAGCCAGACCGGTCGTCAAAGTCTATAATCGCCCCAAACCAGTAAAGTTTATCCATTGAATTTGATCTTATTTGTAAATATGAGCTCTAGAGAGAGAAGAAAGAACATTCAATTAATTGAGTTTTCGATATTTTAATTCAAATTCATGACCCCGGATTCAGAATAACCCCGGGGGTGATGCAGTTTAAAACTTATTGCTCGAAAATTTCCCCGGAGTTTATTATAATGAATAGTGCTTTTGCTTTCCTGTTCAAAGTTTAAACTTAAATTTAGTCTGATTATTCCTAATATTTTAGCAAGAGTGAGTTGTTGAGTGCAATTTATACCGAATTTTCGCCAGCCGCGACTCATTTGTTACTAATTGTTACGCTTTTACGGAAGTTTAACTGTACATGTAAGTATCCACTATAAGTTAAGTAATGTACTGGTAAAATTTTGCATGAGACACTGTCTTTAGATTCTTGTGAAGCTAAGGAGAGTGATCTTGCTTATTGGTCATAAAGGTCAAAGGCCAATAGACCAATAAAGGTCAAGGTCAAAGGTCAGACCTAAATAATGACCCTTATGACATGACCAAAAGGGTTGGTCATAAGAGTCATTGGGTCTACTGACCAAACGGTGCGATACTCGAGAGATGTTAAAAATATTTTAGGTTATAGTACCTATAAATGGACGTAGTTACGCAAAAACGTTCCAATCCACATAAAATTCTTGAAATTAACGGTTTTTGATACAAAATTTAAAACTGAATGTCAATTTCATGTGGATTTGAACGTACAGGCTTTATGGGGTATGGTAGTCATCAACTTTTATAATCAATTGAAGAGTGGAAAGTCGCCATCAGATATATCACAGCGGATTACGTGCTCAAAATATGTGAACACGCAATCTAGCACTTTGACAATAGAAGTGTGTGTTAATCCATATTTTTATGCGAGAAGCGAACGAGAAACGCGCCGGTTGCCATTTGTTTTTAGACGCGACTAGTTTCCGTCTTTTGCCACGGAGACAATCAACCGGCGAGTGGCGTGACAGTCGCGTGGTTGGACGTACGGCGTTTTCCCGCGTCATTTGAAATATGTGGCCAATGGTCGTGTTTTATAATGCCTGTGTATTGAGATATACAAGGTGAACATAATATTGTCTTCGGTTACCGCGATAGTTACTCATGAAATAAAACTATGGAAACGGATTAAATCGCGTATAATGAATTTACAATTCATCCCGACGTTTCGAACACTTTACAGCGTTCGTGGTCAACGGGTGACTGAGGAAAAATTACAATGTGCAAAAACTACCCACATACAAGAACATGGTTCGTTAATATTTCTTGACTTTTGGGGTCATAATGAACAGCATTCATTATGGGACCAATGCTGAAATCGCGAAAAAATTTTGGCTGTTTCGTACATTTCGACTGTCATGATGACGCTCATTCCTATGGAACAGACAAATTTTTTTTCGCGATTCCATGTTCCCATAATCAAAATTGTTCATTATCAGATCAAAAATCACTATGCAAAGTTTGAACGGTCCTTTTTATTTCACACTGTATGTAAGCATCTTAGCCAAAAAGGATCGAGTATTATAGAGAGTTACTGTTGAAGTAAAATGTGTAATCACAGTGCATAGACTGCCATCTCTTGACACAGGTTTAAAACTTTTGAACCTCAGTTTTGACGATTTGGCTCATAGCTTGATAATATAAATGTGTTAAATGTCAAATATTAATATTAGCGCCATCTAGCTGAGCATCCCCCAAAGGTGTAATGCCATCTTGGCCACCGTACCTTTTTCTGTATGGTACTGAGATACCTTTTTTTCTTAGACTTTATCTATATAGATGGAGTTATATATGTTTTTGACCAATCATATTTACCTTGTTCACAGGTTGTCGACATCAGATTCGCAGCGCACACTGCGAGTAAAGAACACGTCTCGCTCTCAGCTCACCGTTCATGCTTACGTACTTCTCGAACACGGTAAGAGTTTTTTTTTTAAATTACGGCTTTGGGAGTTTAGAGAAAAGCCTCTATTGTATCCACAACATGATCTTGACGCCGGAGAAAAGAGAGGGGGGTTTGCCTGACCCCTTAAGGGGACCAGGTCTTTCGCTCTTGGAAGCAGTATTTGTCAAAGTGTCTGCGTGGGTCAGTCTGTTTGTCAAAAGAGGTTTGAGGATGACACAGAAAATAAATTAATAGTACTACCATACAGCTGTAGTGTGATAAAATACAAAGGGCTTCCTTTGTATTTTTCCGGAAACATTCGTATTTGTCATGCTAGTTCAGTCAATGTCAGTCCATCGTGTACTGAGACTGACTGAAATAGCGTGACACGTTCGTACGTTACCGTAACAATACGATGAAAAATCTTTTTGCACTACATCTGTATAGGATACACTATAACGTCACAATGGCTTACGCTTCTGTTGTGGCGCGAGAGAACCGGACTGCGCTTCGATTGCGTTGAAGCCTCAACAATTTTCACTATTATGGCTAGTCTGGTGGAAAAGAAAATTCCACAAAACCAAAGTTTGACGCGAAGTTTTTTGCAGTTCGGACTTTAATCGTGTAATCTCTTTGTATGGTCATTTAGGGTGGTCAAAATTCAATTATTTATTAAACACTAACATGTTTCACGCCTACCTGATGTGCCGACGGAAAGTTTCCAAAATTCTGAAATTTTCACATAGGAAAACTTCGGAAACTTTCCATACCTACTTTGTATGGACAATTGTATGGATGGAAACTTTCCATTTCATAAATTTAAATTCCCTTTATTTTTCGTAAAAGTTTTGTGAATTTTTCAAGAAATTTAGGATTTTTTTGGAAAGTTTCCGCAACTTGCACATCACTATTCACAATTGTTAAGATCAAATTCAAAAAATACAATAGGTAGGTTTACACACAACCTGCCTATTGTATTTTTGTTGACAAAATATAAAGTCAGTAAAACTTATTTATTTTATTTTATTTATGTCAATATGATTTATAAATTTTGTTCAAACTTGTTGGAAAACTCAAAATCTTATATTTTTTCAACCTTACTTTTACTTTCTAATAGAGAACAAATAAAATTATAAAAAATATTACATTCGCGGTTTAAATTTATTGATGCGTATTAATTTCCTTATGAAAGTACAATGCCCATGCCGCCATTTTTTACAAAAAAGTTAACTGTTTTTGATTTATTTCTGTATGGATTTGTCAATCCTGACTTTGTACTCGGATGTCCTTACAATAAAACTTTGAACAACACTTTGCAAACTACGACGTGCACTAGCGTCTCCAGCGTTAACGTAGTTTTAGTGTTAAATTTTGCAAACACGAAGTGCCAAAGTACATTTTCTGACATGACCCCGGGTATTACAAAAGGTGGAGTTGTCTCTGGAGTCTGGCAACTTTAGACGCTGCGTAGTTTAAGCTTGTTGAAAATGACACACCAGGGACGTATAGAAGCTAAACAAGAATCTGCTTTAAACAGTTAAAATTCATTTAATAGTTATTTGTTATACAAGGGTGCAAAGTTGTATTTTAACGCCGAGTGTGGAATTGAAAAATGAGCAAGTGAAAAGATTTTATAGTTGAACCACGAGCGAAGCGAGTGGTTCGAGAATAGAATCCTGAACTTGCGAGTTTTTTAACACACGAGAAGTAAAATACGTTTGCACCCGAGTGTAACACAAAACTTTTCCCCTTACTATAGCGAGGAAAGTATAACGCAAAAAACGCTCTTATCACTGCTTCCAGTAGTTCCACAGGTGGTGAAACATCTTCATCACTAGATTAACCCACTTTTATCAATTTTAAAGCAGAAAATTTGGCTATATTCAAGGTCAAATTACTTTATCCACTAGTGGATAAAATGCGTTTTTACCCGCTGGTATTAAAGGACAAAACACGTTTCTCCGAGCTAGTGAGGGGAAAAGTAATGTTTTTTACTATAATCATAGAGGACTAAGCAAGGAAAGAGTTGTAACACCATACATCAGTAAATGCGGCTTATTTGTATACATACATACATACACACATACATATAATCACGCCTGTATCCCATAAAGGGGTAGGCAGAGCACATGAATACTAAATTTCAGTGCCACTCTTAGCAAAAAGGGGTTGAAAGAAATCCAAATTGTGACTTGAATCCTGAAATTGTGAATTGTGAATTGTGTGTGTTGTGGGTGTGTATTTGTATAGGCATAGTTAAGTAACATCACAGACATATATAACTCCGTATAGACAGATAAAGTCTAAAAAAATCGTACCTCACTACCATACAGAAAAAGGTACGGTGGCCTAGATGGCATTACACCTTTGGGGTACGCTCAGCTAGATGGCGCTAATATTAATATTTGACGACTTTAACACAGCAATCTAAGAATATGGCCCAAATTGTCAAAACTGAGGTTCAAAAGTTTTAAACCTGTGTCAAGAGATGACAGTCTATGCACTCTGATTACACATTTTACTTCGACAGTAACTCTCTATAATACTCGATCCTCTTTGGTGACATCCAGCGACAATCACGTGTCAACTAGCGTACCTAAATTATCAGTTCTGCTACTTGTCAATAGATGTCGTGACGAACGAAAAGTAATACTCGATCCTCTTTGGTGACATCTAGCGACAATCACGCGTCAATCACGAGTCAAATAGCGTGAATTATCAGTACCACTACTCGATCAACTTTTCGTTCGTCACGACATCTATTGACAAGTAGCAGTACTGATAATTTACGCTAGTTGACGCGTGATTGACGCGTGATTGTCGCTAGATGTCACTTAACTATGCCTATACAAATAACCCGCATATACTGATGTATGGAGTTACAACTCTTCCCTTACACTGAGAGAAATTTGCATTGTGAATTTAACAAGTTCGACTTGTTGCGGTTTATCCGTTTGAATCAGCCAAACGTATGTTTAAAACAATATGTGTCAGGTTGTTTTTATAAAATCGACTTGTTGATTCAAATATATTGCCGATTCAAATGACAAGTAGCTTGTTGTTTGAACCAAAGAGCACGTAGGCGCTATATTAACCAAAAAACTTGTTGAACGAACATGAAAACTGGTTGTATTTTCTCTCAGTGTACTTTCTCGTATTCCTCTATGCTATAATCAAGCAAACTTCGAAGCTGACATGCTTATCGCTTGAGCTTTGGTTGGTCTGACTTGCCACGGGTGACGTAACGATGGTCCGTCGCCTGCGACGTCTGTATGCAATATTTGAAAATGTTTGGATGTGTTCGTTCTCACCTGCGGGACGCGCGGTATAAAAACGTCGTCGGGCGAGAACAATCGCTATAAACATCTACATATGAACACAACCATACATACGCTGGGTCACAACAACCAAGGTTTTTCATAATTTATGTCATATTTATCACACTATAGAAAAATGTTAAAGATATAAAGCGTTTTTTTTGTCAAAAGTTTTTTTTGTACTTTTTAACCGACTTCAAAAAAGGAGGAGGTTCTCAATTCGACTAAATGTTTTTTTTTTTTTTCTCAATGGTTAGGAGTTAAAGGATAATTCTTTCACTACTGTACATATATTCGGACTGATACATATAATATCACTAGGAATCACTAAAAATCAACAAATAAATTAACTTTTTAACAAAAAATAAAACCGCCTTCAAAAATAAGCGCGTTACAAAACACGGAGAAACTAAAAAGCAAAAAATAATAAACCTTTGAATTCAGATTTCTTATCGTATTGCAATAATCTAAACATCCAAATTATAAACAAATCAATTATTTTTGGAGTCGGTACCAGCCTGTGTATGGTTGGGTGGGGCAAACAGGCAATAGCAAGGCGACGAACAGGTCTGGTACCGACCACAAAAATAATTGATTTGTTTATAATTTGGATGTTTAGATTATTGCAATACGATAAGAAATCTGAATTCAAAGGTTTATTATTTTTTGCTTTTTAGTTTCTCCGTGTTTTGTAATGCGCTTATTTTTGAAGGCGGTTTTATTTTTTGTTAAAAAGTTATTTGGGAAGCGATTTAATTTAAGCGTAGATTTTTCTCGATAGACGTCAATTAAGCTAAGATTTTATGCTGTTAAAGTTTTAGTTAATTATTTAAAATTTCAGTTTAGGACGTATCCCTCACTTATAAAAATAAAAAAAGTCACATATACTTACATTTGTTTCGGGCAGTTTTAATATATACCTATCTACTTTATATTTTCATTAAGTAATATCTATTTTCATAGCAATGCGTCTCATTGAATTTCAGATTTTTCCATTCCTCGTATTTTCGTAACAATTTATTATTTAATTGATTAGTGATTACTTTTAACGTGGAAATTAACTTTAATTATTGGTTAGGCATGAAATCAAAAAGTTCAATAGACAAAGTTTTAACGATAGATCAATTGAAATGAACTAGTAGGCGTAACAAATATTTTCCCCTTTTTTCAAATCTTAGCATTCTTGAAAAAACAGTAAAGTTTGCAAGTATACGAATTCATTGAAATAATTCCAATTAAGTTGTCAAAGTGATAATACTGCTTTTTTTTTAAATTAAACTTAAGCTTCTATTTTGATAGAAGTGAGTGAACCCTAAGTTAAGAACACTAGGTTTTATGTAATATTATGCTTTCATTTTATTTTATTAAACGTGATTAAATATTTGTTTGCGGCCAAGTATTCAGCTTGGCCGCAATTCGGCATTCGGTGATTATTTGCGTTGCGTTGAAAAAGCCCTAAATAATATGAAAGATACACAATGACAAATACCTACCGAATGACAAAATGTCCCCAACATAAACTTTTATATGCAAAACTTTAATTTTATACCTATTTTTTTCAGAACACTTCCAAGCTACCTTACCATTTAGAGTGTACATGCGGTTCACAGATAATCTTAAGCCAATCTGTCCTTGTTCTAAGAATCCATCAAGTAAGTACTAACTAAAGCCTATTACTTGATACCAAGAAAAAACCTCGAGGAAAAGATACAACAATGTCTTAAAGAGTTGCGTTTTCATGTACATTACTTGTATACACATAGGTACTAAAAATTTCATTTTTATGGCCTTAGGTACCTTTTAATTAAGAACATCGCATACAGAGTCATGCGTACGTATAAAAAAGTATATAGCTTCAAATAGTTGAAATATTATTAAATTTCTTTTCACCACACCAACTGATAAAGGCTCTCTTTGCTATTCGAAAACAAATAGCAAAATTGCATTTTATCCACAAGAGAGCAAAGTAATTTCATACAAATTTTTACTTGATGTCCTAATCTGGCTGGTAGAATTTACCTTTAATTGAGGATTTTGAATCATAAATATTGAATAAATTGATAGATTTGATTTATTTTGATGTTTAATAGTCAGTAAATTATGTTCGTGTTGGTGTGGTGATTTTGTGTTTCAACCGGTGGCAAAGATTGTTTAACATTCGTGCCTTGAAACACTCGCAAAGCTCAAGATTCCACTTTTTGGACCACTCGCTACGCTCGCGTTTCAATATTGGAATCTTTCACTAGCTCGGGTATCAATATTATTAGCACGTGCGGTTAAACAACTACTTTGCCCCCTTGTAAAACAATAGTTATTTGTTATACAAGGGGGCAAAGTTGTATTTTAACGCCGAGTGTGGAATTGAAAAACGAGCAAGTGAAAGGATTCTGTAGTTGAAACACGAGCGAAGCGAGTGGTTCGAGAATAGAATCCTGAACTTGCGAGTTTTTTAACACACGAGAAGTAAAATACATTTGCACCCGAGTGTAACACAAAACTTTTCCCCTCACTATAGCGAGGAAACTACAACGCAAAAAAAATGCGTTTATCACTGCTTCCAGTAGTTCCACGGGTGGTAAATCATCTTTATTACTAGATTCACCTACTTTTATCAATTTTAAAGCAGTTAATTTGATTTTATTCAAGGTCAAATTACTTTACCCACTAGTGGATAAAATGCGTTTTTACCCGCTGGTATTAAAGGACAAAACACGTGTTTCCGAGCTAGTGAGGGGAAAATAAATATTTTAAACTTAGAATTGTTTGATCTCCAGACGATTCTTTGGCCATTAGCGACCAAGCCTCCACGTTTTCTGACAAGATGTACTCTGGTATTGAGCTATATTTAGCAGACGATCACGGACTACAAGACGAGGACTATTACAAGGTATAATCACATTTTAATACCTAATATCTGGGCAACCGAGCTTCGCTCGGTTCTGTTTCGTATCCTTGACATGTGTCGCCATCTAGTTCAAAAATGAATAGTACCTACATCGAGCGAAAGAATTCTCAGCCTTAACAACACAACTACTCCACACGAGATGGCGCGCATTTCGCCACAAAAACTCAAATAGTGTATTTTCTATTCGTTTTAGCCTTGACCTGTGTCGCCATCTAGTGTTTGCAATAAATGGTACTTACATCGACCGAAAGAATTCTGTCTTAACAGTACAACTACTGCACACGAGATGGCGCGCGAAGAAAAACGCATGAAAACTCGGAAATTCGCGTTTTCCGGGACCTAAGGATAAGTTAGTTAGACCGATTTTTCACCCCCAAAAACCCCCACATAACAAATTTCAGCGAAATCGTTAGAGCGGTTTCCGAGATCGTCATTGTAAATAAATATATAAATAAATAAATAAATATACAAGAATTGCTCGTTTAAAAGTATTAGATATAAAGTTGGTTAAAAAATATTTACTTTGTTTCGCACATCTCTGTAATTTTACTAGTCTTAATGTTTTGACATCAATAGAATCTGACTGATGGAGATGACATCACATGTATACTTAAGC
This sequence comes from Leguminivora glycinivorella, assembly GCF_023078275.1. Taxonomy (NCBI): domain Eukaryota; kingdom Metazoa; phylum Arthropoda; class Insecta; order Lepidoptera; family Tortricidae; genus Leguminivora; species Leguminivora glycinivorella. Next base: position 15,991,832 of record NC_062980.1, on the reverse strand, counting down.
AATATACAACGTGTTTCCGGTATCACTCAAAACCACAGACACCCCAACAGATTTTTATTTTTTTAAACTCATCTAGAGTATTCATCTTTTAATCTGATGGTTACTTTTTTTAAATTGAATTTTTAGATTTCTGTACAGGGTGGCTAGCCGAATGGCACAATCGCTCACGAAACGCTCACGAAACGAAGCGCTAGTAGATATCTATCTCTATCGCGCTTGCGTATTGGCGCGACAGAGCCAGCGGCATATCGCTTTCGTTTGGCGTCGGAGAAATGCCATTCGGCTACGGGGCCAGGGTGGCTAGCCGAATGGCACAATCGCTCACGAAACGCTCACGAAACGAAGCGCTAGTAGATATCTATCTCTATCGCGCTTGCGTATTGGCGCGACAGAGCCAGCGGCGTATCGCTTTCGTTTGGCGTCGGAGAAATGCCATTCGGCTACGGGGCCTGGCCCGCCTCTGTCGCGCCAATACGCAAGCGCGATAGAGATAGATATCTACTAGCGCTTCGTTTCGTGAGCGTTTCGTGAGCGATTGTGCCATTCGGCTAGCCACCCAGCTCCACTTGAATTTTAGCTCTACACTCAATAAAATAATTGCTAACTTCCATCATAAACCATAAAACTATTTATTTGTGTACGTTACTGCAACGACATAAGGTTTACCAATAGACAGCTAAGAGGTCATTGTAAAACACTTTAAAGCTTTGTCACAGTAAACTTCAAACTGGACAGGTTATCGCAGTAAGCAAATTTAAACCCAATATTCAGAATGACAATGTTGTAATTAGGTACGAGTTCAATTTGTTATGACGTGATAAACATTAAGATTAAACGTGGATTAAACTGACAAACAACGTCAAACTCGTAGCGGAAAAAATAATCGCCCAAGTAACCAGCCAGTATTAATACCCCTAAATACTGAAAAAGGTAAACAACCTCGAGCAATGCGATATACACAATGTTGTACGTATATTACGAATACAATAGAATAGGCACGTAAAAAATAACTAATCATACTAATTTAAATAAACATATTACCCCCACCAAGATATAGCTCAATCGATTCTACTCTCGATTCGGAACAAACGGTTTTCAGGTTTTTAGTGTTAAGTGAAACACGGTGTAGAATATATGAGAGTTTTAAATGATTCACACTTATTTCCATTAGACTTATATGGATTGAAATACAGACCGTGATTAACTTTTTTTTGTCGAGCTCGACAAAGTAAAAAATGGGATTTGCAGTATATGTATCCACGAATATTCAATTTAGGCTAATGCTAACAAAATACAAGTCACTAACTTGGTGGTCTGATGCAACTTATATCGATGTCACATTTTTAGTAGAATAGAATAGAATTCATTTATTTAACGTCACAACATACGAGTAGTAAACACAAAAAGAAGGCATGCAAACAAAACATACAATGAACGCTAAATAGGACCACACTCAGCATGATGCCGCGGCAACCCGCAGCGCGGGTTTTCTGTGAGGACCTGACTACATCTAAGTTTAGTGGTGGCATGTACGCCAATGACACATAAAAACAAATAAAGAAAAAAGAAGAAATAAAATATACATACAAAATCAATCAAATATAAAAAACACACACAATAGCCATTACAAAAAAAAGAACGAATAAAATAATACTTAAGAAGAAAAACATAATTAGTAGGTTCTAAGCACTTTTGAGTACCTAAAATATTGTATGTTTAGCAATTTTATCAATTTTGTCTGCTTTACAGGTGGAACCACAGGTTTGTTCAATGACGCCCGGAGAATGGAAGGACTGGCGCGTGAGTTTGAAACCCTTGATAGGGGGTGAGATTGCGCCGCCTGGACTAGTGCTGCTGAGAACTATTCCGGTTGACGACCGAGGGTAAGGTACCAGTTTATATATGTTTCCTTGAAGTATGAGTAACATCAGGTAAAGGTGTTACTAAACTAAAGGCTTGCCCAGAGGCACTCTATAACCTGTTCTATTGACTGTGGGGTTGCCTTCATATAAATTTTCCTAGTGGCCTGATCGCAAACTTGATACTGACCTGACACTGACAATTTTTCTACTTCAAATAGATACTAGTCTGGAGTTCACTAATTAGCTAGGTGATTCAAAATGATTCTTGGCCTCCACTAGACAGTGCCTATCTATATGTCTTGATCCTGCAACTTCTACACACCGTAATTCTGCAACATATTGACGTGAAGCTAAAGCAGGCCACAGTTTTCCCAGCGAAACCTGGGCCGACCTGGACCCGACTGCCACCAGTCGGTCGTCTGAAGAACTCTTGACAGTTTGAAGTTACCCGACTCAATTCTGCAATAATAGTATGTATGTATGTATGTATAAACTCTTTATTGTACAAAACACAAAACACAAATATGACACAGGATAGACAGAGTACAAAGGCGAACTTATCCCTACTCTTGAAATAATAGCCTTGAATAGTTTTACTCTCTTGTGACAGAAACCACTGGTTCCGTTTTGAGCCAGCACCAGCTCGGGTTGGCATCCGACAGGCGCCTCGCGCAGCTGTTCTACGCCTGTCGTGCAAAGAAGTGCGTGCGCATATGTGCGCGCTAGACCTACATTACAACGAAATTTCTAGGTAATCTTCTAAATTTTGCCTTTCGCAAGAACGTACGAAAGTTGGGGTGGGTGGAACCAACTTCATTAGTGCTATTGTAGGTAAAATTTCTGGCAAGCATTACTGCTACTCTTGTTTTGCTAACTTGCTCCCTGCTACAGCACCAGTAAATCCACCCCAGGTTCTTGAAACTTGCATAAAGTGAGACTGCTGAGATAAAAGTGAGAAATGAGAATGCTGTGCGTGTATGATTTTCGTCAAAAAATAGGACAGAATTAAAAAAGAAAGAGACGTTATGGGTATGGGTTAAGCCTTTATTCAAATAAAAAATACTACTTTTGAAATAAAGCACAATTAGGTTTCAATAGCGGTCCGAGACAACCGCAAATATAATATAGCACCGAAGAGTAATCCAATATGCACTAAAAGATATTGAAATCGAATCCTACGAATGGAGTGAATAGAGCACTCCGCATTTATTAACAGCTACGGCAACGTCGTGAAAAGCCAAGTCTGCCTTTGGGTCGTGACACGTACCCACAGTTCGACACCAATGCTCTTAGCAGCAGGGCCAACACATGATAATAACCGCGACAGTATCTCGCCATTCTTTTCTAACCGTCTTGATTAGAACGGGATAGGTAACCTACCTTGCGGGCGAGATATCGTCCCGCCTATCAGTGCCTCCCCTGCTGTAGTGTATATGAGACGACCTGAAGTGCAACTTTAGAAGATGACAGGATTTGTCGCTATTGCATTGCACGTCGAATGCAAATGCAAGTCGCAAAATAAACCTTAGTTATATAGATTTACGCAAGGGATAAAATGTATGATTGATTCAAGCTTGGAGCCGATAGATTTTTTTTTTCAAAATGTAGTCAAACTCTGGTGCTTGTATATTTAAAACTAATAGGTAACTCGGTATAAAAATTTTTTATGGCAAGTGACCAAGCTAGGAACTCATTTATTTCATTATACTATAGATATTAACGATTATAAATGCTAGACGCTGTTTTACAAGTCGTCTTCATGCGATTTTTTTTCGGGTGACATATTTCTCCAAATAAATGACATTTGTTGACATTATTTATTGTTGCTTAATATTATCAGCATCTAAATATAGCATCAATAGCATGTGCTTATGCCGACATGGTTATGATTCAGATTGATTATTTTCTTTGTAATTTATGATCGCCACCATAATTCAACGTTCTGCAGATTAATAAAATTCAAAGCAAATTCAATTGGACATAAATTGCATTTTTTAATTTCGTTTCTTTTTCTAACAAAACAAATTCACCTCTCACTCTTGACATATGGACCACCAAAATTAAAGGTTCATATTTAAGTAACAAATTTATATTGGATTTCTTATTCGTATATTATAAATAATCAACAAAAAATTTAGGGTTCGCAAGCGTTTCCGAATGCGTAACGTCGGCACTGCTCCTCTACTCGTCCACTGTGTAACAGAGGCCCCATGGCAGATCGTTATGAACAAGCAGCGGAACGACTGTGAGTGTGGCTGCGAACATGAACTGGGCGAACGGCACAACGAGGTGGAAGTGATGGTGGAACCTTGGAGCTCGCATTCGGTGAGTGCGATCGTCATACCACTTACGTGGGTTTCATCAATGGCCTCTAACATCAATAACATGATGGGTTAAGCAGTAGGTGGAGCGAAAAAACACTTTTCTGGAAATAGCAATCCTAATAGTTATCAATCAATGACACTTAGTGTATGAAACCTTTGTGCAAAATTTCAGCCGTTTAAATCAACATCTTCAGCCTCCGTTAGGTTTGAAATTTTGAAAATCTCATACAAACCTGAAAATCATCTTTGAGAAAAAAAAGGTTTTTCGGCAGTATTATGTTTTGTATAGATTATTGATACATATTATACTAGCTTTTACCCGCGGCTTCGCTCGCTTTAGAAAGAGACAAAAAGTAGCCTATGTCACTCTCCATTCCCTTCCCAATCCACCTTTCAACTATCTCCACTTAAAAAATCACGACAATTGGTCGCTCCGTTTTGCCGTGAAGGACGGACAAACAAACAGACACACACACTTTCCCATTTATAATATTAGTATGGATTAACATTATAAGAAACTACCAAAAGTTGAGAAAATAGCGTTAAAATCGGCAATTTTCAGTATTTTATTGGCTACTTATTTTGGCCAATGTACGGAAGATAGGCAAACTCTGGTAATTTTTGACGCTACGTATATTTTCGCAACTTTTGGTAGTTTCTTATAACGATATGTACCAATAACATAATTATACTAAACATAATACTACCGAATTTATTTTCTGAAAGTTGAATTTTTAGGTTTGTAAGAGATTTTCTAAATTTCAAACCTTTGGGTGGCTGAGGCTGAAGATGTTGTTTTAAAAAGCTGAAAATTTGTACACACATTATTAAAAAAAAATAGTTTATCTGCAGAACATTGATTGATAAAATTCCAGAAAAGTGTTTTTTCGCTCCTCCCTATTTAAGGAGCATCTATTAGAATTGCGGCACTTCCGCAAATGGCTAGTGAGCCTATGCGAGAGCCGCAGTCGTTATCGCAAACCAAGCTGGTAGGAGAATATGGCCGTGTCCAGTGACAAAGGTTGGTTAGCGCGCTGGGCTGGTGTCTTAATTCTCGGTTTAGAATAGAAGAAACTGATGATAAAAAGTACCCCCCACTCCACTCTGTGTAAAAATTGCTACTTTTACAATACTTACTGCTGTGACCCAAAGTGGAACTTGGCCTTCAACATTAAAAACTGCTCAGGTCTCACCAAGACATATCGACGCGGAATCGTTTTTAGGGACTTAAAATCGTCCTGCGTCGATAGGTTTGGTGAAACCTTTATATTTTTCTGTCCAGTCAACGACGCCTAGTTCACTGAAGGTACTTTTTACACTTCGTATGGTTGCCGGTACCAACTTGTCTTGGCATCCAGGCGCTGTTTTAACATTTTGAATTGTTTTTCTGTATTTTAAATTTTTTGCTGATATATTTTTTATATAAGGTTACCGTGAATTCCTTAAAATTTTTGTATTACTTACTTTTCATAGATTTTTTGTTAGGACAAAAAATATTGTTAGAGAAAAAGGAAATAAAATAACTATTCTTGTCTAACAACTACTCCTAGTCAATTCTCTTACAGTGTATCTGTAAGAGGCGTTTTTTTAGACGATATTATTATTATTATTATTTGATTCCCTTGATTGCTTTAGATGTGCGTAGAAGTGGCGGTGGATACTGCAGAAATGTGGCCCATTGTCGAAGAGGTGAATGACGTCGACAAGAAGTGCGTGCTCTCGAGTTATCCTTCCAAACGGGAAGTCATCGGACACATGGTGTTTTCATGCGAAGAAGGACTTTTGGAGGTCAGTTAATGTCACCAAGTAATTATAAGTTTTACCAGCTGGCTCTCTAAAAATATACAAAATTCTTACTACTAATTATGACATTGAGCGGGTATCGGAATAAAGTTTGGTTAGTCTGTGGTCAAGAGTAAGTCCATTCATAATAAAATAAGAAGCCTTCGAAGAGAAGTAACTAGACGAGTTACCCAGACGACCTGCGCTCATAAAAAGAGTGACCTGTGCTGGAATAAAGGTTATCGGGTAATAATTGGATTGGTGGATCAATTGACGAAATACTAACAAATGAAGGTAAACCAAACCTTGATACTAAAAAAAATTAACATTCAGTCGAATTGAGAACCTTCTCCTTTTTTTGAAGTCGGTTAAAAAGGGGGCAAATTTGAAAAATGTAGGACTCACCCGCCAATTGTCTTTATAAAACTCGTGCTTTTCTAAACATTGACGTAGGCGGAATAGAGATGGGCGGCGGGAAAATACCCGGGGTAGATATCGGGTATTTACCGGGTATTTACCCAATCTACCTGATATTTACCTTTTCTACCCTAATGGGTGGGTATAAATAAATATTGTAATAAAATGGGACATAAATTGAATTTAATCGTGAAAAAATGTTTTCTTGGTATTGTATAATTTATTATATTTTATTAATATAGTTCTATAAACATATATCGAAGTATTTGTATTGAATAAGGAATTTGTTAAATATCATCAATTGACATGCTTGTGTGTTTGTTACCTCCTCCTCCTAAACGGCTGAACCGATGGGGATGAAATTTTGTGTGCTTATTATAGTTCCTCTCAAGTAACAATTACTGGTCCTATAGTGGTCGAGAACACCAAATTAAATCACACTAAATGGTCCTATAAATAGTCTATATTGGTACTGTAGAGCCGATTTGGCGCAATTATGCAGCCATTTAGTGATATAATAGGCCTATATAATAGCAGTATCATCCGTGACGTTTAAGGTCTATAATGGTGATGTAATGATGACTATTATTGTGCTAATTTGTTGACATAGAGGACACAGTAACGCTATTATAGTATCAATTTATGCTATAGTAGCATTTGAGATTCCGTTATACAGGTTATTTTGTTCTATAATAGCAGTTGCCGTCCCTTTTAATGCGAAATTTCTAAAATAATTTAATGTGTGTAAAAACTGTTCTAAACGAGGAACTTAATGAAAAGTGGCGTGTGAACTTGTGAAGTTTAGTGTCAATTAACATAATTTGGATTTCGTATACTTCCATCATTACTGCAAAAAGGTATGCGATGGAAATTTTACCGTTAAAAGAATATTAGTTTAATGGAGTATTTTAAATGCGCCCTCGATTTATACATGTTTTGAATAAAATAAATAAATATAATTTAATACAATAAAATTATTGGCACCATAGTTTCTACTATGGATCCAAGAAGTAAAACATACGCTTTTATAATTCGACTATATCACTTATCATACGCATTCATTGCCATAAGCCCGCCATCGTGGATTCAATTAGGGTTGCATGAGAATTTAACTATGATCCAGTTTAACTTATAAGTTCTTTATATAGCAAAAAATACTTGTTTTCAATGTTTTACTATAGAAAGATCTTGTAAACAGTATTAATAAATGTTGTTTTCTTTTTAGTATGACAAATCTAAACTACAATTGGTCGCTATGTGTATTTTTAAAATTAATTTCTTTAAAAACACTGTACGGAACCAGATACCGCATCTTTGGCCTGATTTCATAATTACGATGTATAAACACCATAAAGCAGCCTTTTAACGTCAAAATTATCATTTAAAAGTAATCGTTTTCTACTCTTATATATCTGATTTGGTTTATAAAACATATAGTAAACTCAGCTATAATTAATGCTATTGTGTTTTAAAAGAGATACCGAAACCATTATTCAACAGTTCTGTGATATAAAAGAGTCATTGTGGCGTATACGGCGATGAGATATAAAAGGCATTAGAAAACGACTATTAACGCTTTTCAAAGCTATATAAACGTATCCTGAAAACTTCATTATACAGCAAAATAGCTCTATAATGATATTCATATCACTACTACAGTGTTAAATACTATAGCAGTGTTTTCCAAAGCCACTATATCCCAAAATAGTGGTATAGTTAGGTTTTAAATCTGTTAAAACACAACTACTAAAAATACTATAAGCGGCTTGTTGGGAACCTTAATAGCGCAAATTGATAGCATAACAGTGATTCCTAACACTATTATACAATAATATTGTTCTTTAGTAGGTTATTTGATCCTGTTATAGACCAGGCCTATAGCGGCTCTATAAAATGGTGATATAAACGTTTACATCACTTCCTAATAACACCTTTTAGCTGTATAACACAACAACTATAGCGGCTTATCGGGAACCTTAATAGCGCAAATTGATTGCATAACAGTGATTTCTAACACCATTATACAATAATATTGTTCTATAATAGTCATATTTGATCCTGTTATAGACCAGGCCTATAGCGGCTCTATAAAATGGTGATATAAACGTTTACATCACTTCCTAATAACACCTTTTAGCTGTATAACGCAACAACTATAGCGGCTTGTCGGGAACCTTAATAGCGCAAATTGATTGCATAGCAGTGATTGGACACTATTATACAATAATATAGACCTATAGTAGTCATATTTGATCCTGTTATAGACCAGGCCTATAGCGGCTCTATAAAATGGTGATATAAACGTTTATATCACTTCCTAATAACACCTTTTAGCGGTATAAGCGTGTACTGGAGGCTTTTATACGACTGGCGGTCACGCCGAAAACCTTTATACGACATCTATAGTAGCTTTTAGCGTCGAAAACCAAAATAATAGCACTAAAATGTTAGTTGGGATATATAGCTGTTTGTTTGGTAAAGCCTACAGTAATCTAGCCGAAGTCCAGTATCTAGCCGAAGTCACATAGAAGGCATTATTACAGTCCGAATTCAAAGCAAGTGTTATTAATTAAAATCACACGTGGACGTGGCGCTTGTTTAGCTAAGTACAAACTAAAGTATAAGTATCCCATAAATAAAAATAAAAAAAAGTAACTGACCGGTCAAGTGACTAATTGCACCCTTTCAATACGGATGCACCTACCTGGCGTTTTGCAAAGCTGTGACCTCATTGGCTAATGAATTTGCATTTGTCTGTCCACCGTGTTTAAGTTAAGTAAGTTATTTGAATACTTAGTGGGCCTAAAACATCTGGGGAATACAACTTTTTAATTGAATGTGGTAAATTACACATGATATATTGGAATATTTAGAATTTCTGTTAACATTTTAATATTAGTTAGTCAAATATATATATTCATTTTAGTAGAAAAACATATTTCAGTCATGTAATTAAGAATAATCTTTAATTTCATAGATTATTTTTTATACCCGCTCATTTGGGTAGATACGGGTAAATACCGGGTAGATTGGGTAGATATGGGTATTTTCCCGGTATTTACCCGTCAGCGCCCATCTCTAAGGCGGAATCATCGACAAGCCATGACACTTAAAAATTGATTGAAAATTTAGTGGCGAAAGTTCCGTTACCATAGAAAATTTTTTTAGGATTTGGTTTACCGTCTATAGTAGTCATTCCACAATTTTATTATAAACTGAATAGTAAGTAATTTAATTAATGATTTCAGATGTTACCACTGGTATTAGATGTGGATTTCCCCCGCCTGTCTCTCGAGCCAAGTGCCATTGATTTTGGATTCGTTACTCACGGAGACACACGGAAGACATACTTTTCAGTTTGGCATTCAAGTGGTAAGTCATCTCTTGCCCTATTTAATCAAACGGCAATCTATGGGTTGGTTGTTCATTTTTATCTGTCGTTTGTTATCTCATCATTCACCTGTTTTTTTTTTCTTTCATACCGTACCTATTCTGTAGATTACTTGTGATGTTTTTAATTAAATCCTTTTCATGTAGCACGCTAAATTATGATGACGAAAGTCGAAAAAATAAGTGTCGTGTAATATATGGGAATCCATACATATATTATTTTGACGACCGGTCTGGCTCAGTCGGTAGTGACCCTGCCTGCTGAGCCGCGGTCCTGGGTTCGAATCCCGGTAAGGGCATTTAATTTGTGTGATGAGCACAAATAAATATTTGTTCCTGAGTTATGGATGTTTTCTATATATATATACGTATGCATTTATCTAATATATAAGTATATCATCGCTAAGCACCCATAGTACAAGCTTTGCTTAGTTTGGGGCTAAGTTGATCCGTGTAAAGTGTCCCCAATATTTATTTATTTATTTTGTATATACCTGTTGTCAGAATACCCGAAAATTTATTGGTTACAAATCGCATTGGATTCGGATCAACCAGAGCCAATATTTTTAAGTGCCACCATAAAATATTTAAAACGAGTGCCAGCGTTGACTTAAAAAAATTTGATTGTTTTAGGGAATTTTAGGTCAATTGTACTCAGAATCACGAGTACTTTCAATCTCACTGGGAGACAAAAAGTGTCCCAGAATATCCATACATTTTTGTTACTTTCCTCTTTTGTTACCCCATACAACATGTACGGAAAGTGGTAACAAAATAAGAAAAAATCGTGTGGGACAATTTTTTTAACTACTAGGATTGAAAAAGCTAGTAATTCTGAGTAGAAATAGCATATTTTTTTTCAAAAATATCACACTTCATAAAAGTGGCAAAAAAAAAGAAATGCTCATAAATGGAGATAAATATTTGAAACCCCAATGCATATTGCATGTGAGATATAAAATAAAATTTTACAAATTTGCTGGGAATCGATTTAGCGTAACGGAAAAAGCCCATCAGAGAGCAGATTATATGTACGATTAACGATAACTGCTTCGTTCTACTTCGCTTCAAATATTCCAATTGAGAAATTCGCTGAATATTTTGTTTTTCGCATTGAAAATACGTATAAAAGATTCTGATTAATATTGATATAAGGTATTGACGTATACTGGAACACTTTCATGTGCGAATAAATAACCTGGGTCTACATACACTAGGCTTGTGTCGTTCACGAACTATGAACTGTTAGGAATAAAATCCCATCAATGACCGAAATGAACTGAATCTTTCCGTGCTCTGAGAATCGGTCTTTGCTCATTTAGTTCAGTACAGGATCGGCGAACACGAGCGGTTTGGATCGAGAACAAATGTGTGACTGCGCCGACCGAGAGTGAGAGCAGAGCAACAAAAAAAGTCAAGTTTTCATATTAAACTTCGGTTACTTACAACCTTTCGGCCCGGAATGTTACTATCTGTAGACTATTCGTATCATTTTGACACTACTCGGTCCCATTCGTTCTGATCTTTCCTACCGCAACGGTCGCTGGTCTGGCTGAACTAAATGAGCAAAAGACCTAAAAGAGCGAACTAGTTCGTGGGAGCGACTGAACGAGATCGGAGCTCTCCGATCAACGAACGAAACGGCACAAGCCTAACATACACAGCGAAATCATATTGAATGTTTTCACATGAAACGGGAACGTTCTCTCTATTTATCTTCTACTAGGAACCAAATCGGTGATGAGTATGAAATATCAATGATCAATGTCATAACATAATGGAGTAGTTCGCACACAGATAGAAAATATCTCTTCAACCAAAGAAACCTATTTGAACCAAGAGATATCCAGTTTCCCATATCAGGAAGATTTTAATTACTTGATATAAAACATAAAATGTCTCGATGTTTATTACTTGCACTAACCATTTTATATCTTAACATGATTAGCAAAACAATCTTTTTTTAAAAACTTAATCATTTATTCCAAGAGCGTAAACGTTTTGTTCAGTGATAATTATTACTCAGAAGCAAATCAGCAAGTTCTTAAAAACAAGTATAATATTTCTTGGTTCTAAGTAATAAAATTGTTGTATTAAGAGTTATGACGGTTTTCGGTTAGTTACTTACACCAAATATATACATTTTTCATTTTAAAAGTTCTGACGGTATTAGATGAAGATTTACATGTTTGAAGTTAGATTTAATGTTTCTTGGGGTGAAACAGTAAGTATCTTAAACCAAATATACTTACTTCTTGGATGTAATTTATCTTATTTCATTTAAAATATATAATTTCTTGAAATGAAATTTTATATTTCTTAGATTGAGTAAATAATGTTTGTAGCGGGGGTGCGCGCGGGGAGAGAAGGGAAAGCCGAAATGACGTGAGAGGTGTGTATTATGTTCAATAACCCGTACGTTACAAGCTTATAACTCAGAACGAAGACGAGTTCCCCAGTCAGTTAGAGAGAGAGAGAGAACTGGAGCGGAAGCACGTTTAGGATAGTCCTCAATAATAGCGCGTAGTTCCCAGAGGGAAGCAGGGGGCTATTATGTCGGAATTTGTATTCCTATGATTCGATACATATCAAGTTCCAACCGGCGAGCCTAACCAAATCGGGAAAAATCTTAACACCGCGATGTACGAATTCTATGGGCTGGGGTCAGCGCCATCTAGCGGGTTTTTTGGTAACTAAACCGGTGTCGCCGCTCGGCGCGCGAACTAAATCTTGAAGCAAAACTTTATTATTTTTCGATCTAAACGTGTTGATTTTCAAATGGAACTTGTAGGCATTAAATCAAGAATTTGTGATATGAAGCCAAGAATGTAATAAATCTTGACCTAAGTCCGTGTTGATTTTTTATTTAAAACCTGCTCGAATTATGAATGAAGTCTATAAGCATCAAACTAAGAATTATTATAATCAAGCCAAGATTGTTCTAAATCTTGAAGTAAAACCTTGATATTTTTTGATTTGAACTTGTTGATTCTCAAATGGAGCTTGTAGACATTAAATCAAGAATTTGTGACACAAAGCCAAGAACTTAATAAATCTTGACATAAATCTGTGTTTATTTTTGTTTTAAGTTATTCTGGAACTTTGAATGGAGTTGCAAAGCATCAAATCAAGAACTATTAAAATCAAGCCAAGATTGAACTAAATCTTGACGTAAAACCGTGTATTTTTTTTATTTAAACTTTTATGTCTTGACTGTAGAACGTAAAAGTTAAATTAAGAAATTATGATTTCCTATTAAAAACGCAGAATTCTTGTAGTCAAATTGTGGTGAATCTTCTTTTAACAGGTTTTTATTTTTGCTTTGATAAAGGTTACTTGAACCAAAGACGTTTTTTAAGAACTAGCATATTCATACTAAAACGGTGTAATATTTTGTTGCAAATAAATACTTCTTTGATTCAAATCTGTCCTATTTGTACCAAATGTATATAAAGTTACGACTGAACAATTTTGATTCTTCTTTGAAAAAGGAATATCCCTTTAGGTTAAGACCATGTTATTAGATGAAGAATTATATTATTCCTTTTAAATAACAGTGTTTGAGAGAGTTTTCCGTCTTAAATTAAAATATCTTTTCTATCTGTGCAGTATATTTAATTATGTTTTATAAATTTGATAACTTTGTCAATATCATTGTAAATACAATTTTTAAATTGTTACATCTGTTACATCGTCACATTTATCATTTTGAACTGAGACACGTATTTTCTACAATGTCTACCAATCATAAAGAGAACGATATTTATTTTATTCACAGACTTTTGTTTTAATTTGACGACCGGTCTGGCGCAGTCGGTAGTGACCCTGCCTGCTGCGCCGCGGCCCCGGGTTCGAATCCCGGTAAGGGAATTTATTTGTGTGATGAGCACAGATATTTGTTCCTGAGTTATGGATGTTTTCTATGTATATAAGTATTTACATATTATATACATCGTTGTCTGAGTACCCATAACACAAGCCTTCTTGAGCTTACCGTTGGCCTCAGTCAATCTGTCCTATAATATTTATTTATTTATTTTATTAATTCATTGAATCTTTAAAAGCAGAAAAACAACAAAACAAATACGTGTGCAGAAGTGCTAATAAAATATAAAATGGCACCGCCGCCGCCGCCAAGAATCTGTTCAACGATGCTTGCTCTAGAAAATACGACTATGCTCAATCGTGTGTGAACACTACACACAATTTATAAGTTTTTTCAATACATAACCGCGGTTAAATTCCATTTTGCTTCAAACTTTACTGATAACTAATCCGCCTATTTTTCAGTGGTATTCCAATTTTTTGCCGTCCCTGGGTGTACTGGACAAACCATACTATTGAAATGCCAAGATACATACATAATATATCATGTACGCGCATTACGTACGTATGTATATAAGCCCAATGTCATAACCAACTAAACGGTTTATTCTCAGTTATTTTAGAGCCTATTACTTATATAATGTACCTACTTGTTAATATTACATACATACATACATACAATCACGCCTGTATCCCATAAAGGGGTAGGCAGAACACATGAAACTGCTAAAGCTTCAGTGCCACTCTTGGCAAATAAGGGGTTGAAAACGAAACTGTGACATTGCAGTGACAGGTTGCCAGCCTCTCGCCCACGCCACAATTTAACCCATTTGTTAATATTATAATTAATAAATAAAGTTAACGACATTTCATACATCTGTGAGCCAAGGTAACGAGATTCAGAAGTTGACTTTAGTCACAAAGCCAAAGTCACCACGCAAATTATTCCTTTGTTAACGTTAAATGAAGTTTCTAATTTTACTCGAGCCACGTGAAAATTCACTGAACCTTAATATCCCCAAGGAATCCTGAATGAACCGCATTCAGAGTTACTTATGGTTCGTTTGAGCTATTAAGCAGGTAGGGTTCGTTTTGTTAGGTTTGATGCTATGCATTCTGCAGCTATTATTTAGAGGTTATAGTTAGTAAGTTAAGGGAGATAGTTAGTAAGTTAAGTTAAGTTAATCTTCCACATTTCATAAATTGGGCGGTAGGAGCGAAGCTATCGCCTCATCACAGGTTCTGTTTAGTTTAATTCTGATATTACAAGGCATACTGTATACTTAATTTATGACATAAATTTGGAATTATTTATTTAATATAAAAAATTATACCTAAGTAATGTTGATGGATGGTGTGTCGCGGAACCATATACTAGACAAATACCTATATCAACGAGGATACGTAATTTTGGCACTGCGGTGCCTTGTTCCCTATCATAGTTACCTAATTTACCTATATACCTATCCATACAGTAGCCTTGTATCAAAGTTCAGAGTTCAGATCTTTATTGGTATAAAAATAGATTTTTACAAGTCGTATTAAAAACAATAACATGCATTTAAGACTAAGCTTAAATTATGCGATAGATATTATTACAATTACATGATAATCATAATTTCAGTTAGGTAGGTATATGTTTTAAATAAACAATCGGTCAATATTATACATTCAATAAATTTATTTTTTTATGTCAAGAATTCATTAATATTATATCCAAATCATTTTACATCCTAAATTCCTTGTGTCCCGTGTCTTACGTGCAATTCTTTTGGAACCACCACGGACGGAATTTTATAACAAAAATGAGTTCATAAAATTTTATGGATGGTGTCACCCGGGAAGCAAAAATGCGGGAAGCTCTATTTAATCTTTTTTTTTTCAAACTAACAGTAATTTTTGACAGTGCAGTGCAGTGCATATTTCCTATATATCATACCTATACCTACAGTAACTGTACCTATATTTTAAAGGACTCGTATACTTACCACCCAAAACCTTTGACGTTCTTAATTTCTTGTGTCCCATGTCTCCCTTGCGATTATTGCGGGGCCACGGTGGTTATTTACGGGAGTCCTAAATTTTTAAACCCTTACCTTGACATGTTTTTCTCGACAAAATAGCCTACATTCTCATTTGTTGGACGAGAGTTCCATTTTAGGGTGACCCCAGTGTAAAGTGATACAAGGACTCAAAGGACTGTATCAATATTTCACTCGGCGGCAGAATATGTATGACATACGGGCATTTTCGCGAGAATAATCACCAAAAACATTATTTCTAAGGTAGGTAATATTTATATTTTTCCTACTCAGAAACGAGTCCTTTCGATCTAGGACAAAAAACAAGTGAAAAAAAATGGTCCCAAAATTGTATTATTTTGTACCAAAGAGGATCGAGTATTATAGAGAGTTACTGTCGAAGTAAAATGTGTAATCACAGTGCTTAGATGTCATCTCTTGACACAGGCTTAAAACTTTTGAACCTCAGTTTTGACAATTTGGCCCGTACTCTTAGCTTGATATGTGTTAAAATGTCAAAATATTAATTTTAGCGCCATCTAGCTGAGCGTACCCCAAAGGTGTAATGCCATCTAGGCCACCGTACCTTTTTCTGTATGGTACTGAGGTACAATACAATATCTTCTGAAGAGAATTGAAGATGAAAGCGCTAAGCTCGGACTTAAGATAAACCATTCCAAAACTAAAATAATGGTAGTTGACAGGGCAAATATACTTCCAGTTACCGACGCACTTCGCCAGTACGAAAAAGTTAGCGAGTTTATGTATCTTGGGTCGTTAATAACCTGCAACGGTGGCAGCACTGACGAAATACGCCGTAGAGCCGGTATGGCGAAGAGTGCTATGGCTAACCTCGATAAAATTTGGAAGAGCAGAGGAATCCGACGTCAAACTAAAGTGCGATTGGTTCGAGCACTTGTCTTCTCGATATTTATGTATGGTGCCGAGACTTGGACCCTAAAAAGCTGTGACGTGGCTAAGATTGACGCTTTTGAGATGTGGTGCTGGCGAAGACTGCTACGTATACCTTGGACAGCTAGAAGAACTAACATCTCTATTTTGGAAGAACTTAATATCACCACACGCCTCTCCAAAATATGACAGGAGCGAACCCTTAGATTTTTCGGTCACATCATGAGATCACCAATGCATAATATGGAGAAGTACTACTACTAGTGGACTATGATTTAGACGTACCAGCATCAGCTGCCTGTCTAAAACGAAATAATAATAATAATAATAATCAGGCCCCGCGACTATTTGGCCAATGTCACAGAGCGCATCGACTTCCTGAAGCAGAAAGTCTATGCATGGGCAAGCCGTATTCGCCGCTACAGAAAGCGTGTGGACCGATTCCAGCAGAATCGTCTTTTTCAAAGCGACCAAAGGAAAGTATACCGAAGGTGGGAGGAAACCGACCCTCGTGTGTCTGACGTGCGGCTGCCGGATGCTACTGCCATGTCTGATTTCTGGCGTAGCATCTGGTCGGTGCCCGTCGAACACACGGAGGGTGAGTGGATGACCGTTGTCGAACGCGAGTGCGCGAGCATCGAGCCTATGGGGGCTATCACCATCAGCCCCGACGACGTAAGTTGTGCTACCCGTACGGCCCAGAACTGGAAAAGTCCTGGACCGGACGGATTGCACAACTTCTGGCTAAAATGGTTTCGATGCTCGCACTCGCGTTTGGCAACGCAATTTCAACAAGCCCTCGATCTTGGTTCTCTCCCACCTTCCCTAACAACTGGTGTTACTTTCCTGCTCTATAAGTCCGGTAGTACCACGGAAGCAAAAAACTACAGACCCATCACGTGCTTACCTACACTTTACAAGCTCCTTACATCCATTTTGAGAGCAAAAATTAACGCGCATATTGTCGCTAACAACATTCTGGCTCCCGCTCAAAATGGATGTAGGGTTGGGTCCCGTGGTACTAAAGAGCTCCTCCTCATAGACATGACCATCTGCCAACAAGTTCGGCGGAACAAGGGGGCCATTTCGGCCGCTTGGATTGACTATAAGAAGGCCTATGATTCGGTGCCTCATTCATGGCTGAGAAGGGTATTGGAGCTGTATAAACTTGATGCAGCTTTAATATCCTTCCTGGCTGCATGTATGAGGCAGTGGACCACAGTCCTTCGTCAACCAGGAGGCAGGGATGGCCCCCTGGCCCGCAGGACTTCATAAGGATTGAGCGAGGAATATTCCAGGGTGACAGTTTGAGTCCATTATGGTTCTGCCTAGCTCTGAATCCCCTCAGCACGCTGCTGAAGGATTCTGGGCTAGGTTGCCGGCTTCGGAGAGAGGGTGAAGTCATCTCTCACCTTCTGTACATGGACGATCTCAAACTATTTGCACCGAACACCCAAGACCTGATGGTGCTATTAAAAACCACAGAAGTTTTCAGTACCGCCATCAGAATGGAGTTTGGTGTCGATAAGTGTGCGGTCATGCATGTACAGCGGGGGAGGTTGTAAATTCAGAAAATTTACAACTTTCTGAGACGATGTCGTTCAGATCTATCTCTGAATCAGAAACCTATAAGTACCTTGGTATGTCACAGTCGTTGGGTATTGAGGATGTTGGCATTAGACGGTCGGTGAAGGAGCGCTTTTTCAGTCGGCTGACAAAAGTCCTTAACAGTCTTTTGTCAGGAGGCAACAAAGTGCGCGCCTTTAACGCCTGGGTAATGCCTCTACTCACATACTCCTTTGGCATACTACGGTGGACCCAGACTGAGCTGGACGCCCTGGATCGGAGGGTCCGCTCACTGCTTACCACACACCGTATGTTACACCCGCGCTCGTCTGTTATGAGATTGTACATCCCACGGAAGTGCGGAGGTCGAGGCTTCCTAAACGCCAAAGATCTCCACAACCGTGAGGTGTACAATCTTAGGAATTACTTCCTTAACAACGAGTGCGGGATGCATCGTGATGTGGTGGCAGTGGACGGAAACCTCACGCCGCTCTCCTTGGCGAAAGAGAACTGGCGCAAACCTGTGGTACTAAATACTGCGGACCGCAAGGCGGTATGGGAGAGCAAGCAGCTACACGGGCGGTTCTACAAGGCCCTCACGGGACCCGATGTAGACCTGCTCGCATCGGTGAACTGGTTACGATTCGGGGACCTCTTCGGAGAAACTGAGGGTTTTGCCTGTGCAATTGCGGACGAAGTTATGATGACGAACAACTACCGGAAATATATCCTGAAGGACGGCACGGTCGACATTTGTCGGGCATGCCGCCGTCCCGGAGAATCACTCAGGCATATCATTTCCGGTTGTTCTCATCTTGCTAATGGTGAGTACTTGCACAGGCATAATCTCGTAGCCCGGATCATTCACCAGCAGCTTGCTCTTCAATACGGCCTTGTGGACCGCGAAGTACCGTACTACAAGTACTTACCTGCGCCAGTTCTTGAAAATGGCCGTGCCACGCTCTATTGGGATCGATCTATTATCACTGACAGGACTATTGTAGCCAATAAGCCTGACATTGTGATAATAGATCGACCGCAACGCCGGGCCGTGCTCGTTGACATCACCATCCCCCATGATGAGAATCTCGTGAAAGCCGAGAAGGACAAGTCCAGTAAGTACCTAGACTTGGCTCACGAGATAACCACCATGTGGGATGTTGATTCAACGATCATTGTCCCGATAGTCGTTTCAGCGAACGGTCTCATAGCGAAGAGTCTCGACCAACATCTTAAGAGACTCTCGCTCGGTGGTTGGATCAAGGGTCAGATGCAGAAGGCGGTGATTTTGGACACAGCGCGGATAGTCCGACGGTTCCTCTCTCTGCAGCCCTAACCACCGGCAGCTTGGGCCCTGCCCCGCTGCTGGCGGCACCCTAGGTTAGGTTTTTTATAATATGTTTATATTTTTTTATTGTTTTGTAAGTGGTTTTGTATTTTACTTTTATATTCGTATTATAAATAACCTAGCCTAAGATTTGAAAGAAATAAAGAGAATAATAATAATAATAAGTGTATCATCTTGGGGCGAATGAATGGTAAACGCGTTTGGGGTGGGGCTCGTAAGAGATGGTCTGACTGTGTGAAGAAGTCGACTGGCGGCAGCCTATATCGTGCAGTCCACATGGCTTATGACCGCGTTCAATGGAGACACGCAACTTGTGGTCGCGATCCTCAGCATTGAGGGAACGAGGAAGAAGAACAATACAATACAATACAATACTCTTTATTGCACACCTCACATAGTTTACAAGTAATGCACAAGAAACAAAAACAAATTAAACAGAGGTAACAACAGGCGGTCTTATTGCTTAAGAGCGATCTCTTCCAGACAACCTTTGGGTACTGGAGTTAATATAATCAGAATAAATGGTAGGTGGCTCTAAGAAATATGAGAAGCAAAATTTAAATACAACCAAACAACATAAAACACTCATACAAATAGACATACATAAATAAGTATAACCATAAACATACATAAACATACACACATAAATACATACATAAAAAGGTTTAATATTAATAAAGAAACAAACAACAGTGTCATTCATAAAATCTAAGGAAGGGAAAGATAGTATTCTTTAGGATTTGATTTAAAAGAGGCAATAGATTGAGAACGTCTTAACTCAACAGGGAGAGAGTTCCACAGTCGAATAGCTTGGAAAGTAATGAACGATTCTAAAATTTGGAAGATGAAGATGGCACAGGTAGAAGGAAATGTTGAGAGGATGTAATTGAATTTAGATAAGAGAAACGCTCCTTGAGATAGCGGGGAGTTGCTGGATTAAAAAGTATAGAATAAAGCAGAGAAATTATGTAAGAATTCCGACGACGACGGATGGGGAGCCATTTGAGTTGAGATCGAAAACTGGAAACATGGTCATATTTGCGCAGCCCAAATATGAACCGAATACAGACATTTTGAATGCGTTCAAGTTTACGTACGTTTACGAGGTACGTTTTTTTCTTAGACTTTATCTGTCTTTACGGAGTTATATATGTCTTTGTTTTGTACCCATACTTTCCACTTTGTAACCGCTGTACAAAGTGTTTGAAAAATGGTAAAAAGTGAAAAAAATAATTTTGGGACGCAATTTTTTACCTAGTAGGATCGAAAGAAAAACATTAAATTTACCTATTTTAGAAAAAAAAAGTTTTGTAATCTTTTTTCGCGAAGATGAGCATACACGTGTGTATTCCCAAAATCGTATAATCGTGATCGTGTAGGCGGATCACATTAAATTGTTTTAGTGCCACTCTTAGCAATGAAAGGGTTGAAAGCGAATTTGTGATATGGTAGTGACAATTTACTGGCCTATCGCCCACAATACGGTTGAACCCACAGCCCACAGTCAACTTCTATGATACCCACGAGAGAAAGTGGTGTTGAAATTCTTAACCCGACACCACACGAGAAACACAATTGGATAGTTACTCAAAATTGGGTTATTTTATCTAATAGTGTTTTTACTTTTATTTTAGTTTTCAATTTTTTGCTGAAAAATTAACTTGGCAAGCATTTCGAATAACAGCTTCGAACAAAGGTAGTTGAATAATATACGATGCAATGGCTTTAGGGATGAATGAGTACTGAGAGGTGTAATAAAGTCTTACTTGTACTTTTTTGTACGTTTGTTTACTAGAGTTGTAAACTGTTTCATCTTGGCAAACATGTAGGGTAGGTTATGGCTTACTGAAACATGTAATTTACGGGGATATGCTAAGAATTTTTTCATACATATTATACTAAGAAATCTTTACTGTAGGACTTTAAACGATTTTAGATGAGCAAATAAACACTGATAAGTAAGCTTGATGTGACTGATTCAGACTAATTTAAGTGATGAATAATGAACAAGACAAGACAAGACAAGACAAGAGACGCCGTACCCAGCCAGGACATGCCTGCTCCGGACTAGCCGGCGTACCAGGGGGCGTAGTTTTGTGGGGAGTGACATGCTCAGGGATAGGGGGAGGATAGGCAATCAGCCGGCTATGCAGCCTTGAGCCAATATTGGAAGGTAGGAGGGGTAGGTTAAGTCATTAAAGGAGAGCGTTAGAAAATTAATATGTCTGTTCCTCGTTTTAGTTTCGATTAGCTAACTAACTTGTTTCGAGTTAGCTGTGTCATATCATATATTTGCATGTGGAGGGTGGTGGCATAAAAAATAATAAATCAGTCTTAAAGCAGTGCTCGTCTTTGATTCACGCTCCCTGCGTCCTTACATACTAAACATGGCGCAGCCGGTTTTTAAAATGGATTGATTTATAGTTAATAGTGGTATTTGAACTGAGTGTTAAAAATAAAGGGTTATACCTACAGATATAAAGACGTAAAACTAAAAGTAATTAATTGCAAAGTACAATGGAATCAGTTTTGCAACCACCGCCGCCGTTCGTATTTGAAAATAATCTTGTAAATGTGACATCTGGTAATTTGAGCAAAGAGTGGGATAAATGGAAGAAGAGTTTTATGATTTATTATGCAGCGTGTGAAATCGACAAAAAAGACGTGACAGTGCAGATAAATATTTTACTTCATGTCATTGGTGAACGATGTCGGGATGTATACGATCAATTTACAGATAAGACGAAATGTGACACGGTTAACAAAGTGTTGGAGAAATTTGACTGTTTTTTCTTTCCAAAGAAAAATTTAACAATTGAACGTCACAGATTTTTTACACGCGATCAGAGCGAGTTCGAGTCCGTTGAACAGTATGTGTTCGAATTAAACAAGATGGCCGTAAAGTGTGAATTCAAAGACTTGTGCCAAGATTTAGTGCGAGATAGATTAATATGTGGAATAAGAGATGGATCCTTACGAGAACGTCTGTTAAGGGAACCAGATTTGACGTTAACGAAGGCTGTGGAGATCGGTAATTTAGCAGAATTATCTCGCGCACAAGCTGTGACCTTGAAATCAGAGAGTACTGAGCATCACCATGTTCATGGAATAACGAATGAAAGTCAAAATACTAACGCTCAAGTGAACGAGATTGATGCCATACTAAAGAATCGTCGATTTTCTCGAGCACAGCGGTCAAGGTCATCGCGCGCGCGGCCGGGCGGACAATGGTCGCGCCCAGGCCCGTCGCGACAGCAGGAGCAGTATCAGGACTCACGAGGTGCTAGAGGACGTCAAACATCTTCACGGTACCACGAGGAGAGACAGTGGCACAATACGCCGAGGTATCGTGGTTGTTCACAGTGTGGTGGTGTGCATGCAAAGTTTAAGTGCCCGGCATATGGACAACAGTGTTTAAATTGTAAGAGATTCAATCACTACTCCAGAATGTGTGGAGTCTATGAGGTGCGCGAGGACTCTTCCGATCAGGTAAATAAAAATGAGTTTCTAGAGAGTTTACAGATAGGTGATACAAATATAACTTTCAAGTTAGATACCGGTGCTGACGTGAATATCCTTCCTTTCTGTAGGTTAAAAGATTTAAATATTTGTGAGTCAAATTTAACAAAAACCTCTCTGAAATTAGAAGCCTATTCAAAGGGTAAAATAAAGGTGGTAGGTAAATGTTATTTAAAAGTCACATATAGAACGAATGTTTATGTTTTACGATTTGTCGTCGTGGACACAGATTCAATGCCGATATTAGGTAGGTACTCATGTCGAGAGCTTAACCTGGTTAAGAGATTATATACTGTAGAAAAGAAAAGTGAAATTTTAGATCAATATCCGGACGTTTTTAATGGTGTAGGTTGTTTGCCAGGGAATTATAAAAATAAGGCTAAAAGAGGATGTGAGACCAGTTGTCCATTCCCCTAGGAAATTACCAGTAGCATTAAAAGACAAAATTAAAAATAAGTTGCAAGAAATGCAGGAACAAGGCATTATTGCCAAGGTCGAGCGCCCCACGGACTGGGTGAATAGCATGACGGTGGTCAAAAAGCCTAATGGTGACCTACGAATATGCTTAGATCCCCAGGACCTAAACAAGGCGATTCGGCGCGAGCACTTCAAGTTGCCAACCATAGAAGAAATCACTTCTAGTTTATCTGGAGCTAAGTACTTTAGTACTTTAGACGCAAAGCATGGATTTTGGCAAGTGGCATTACATGAGTCAAGCACGGATCTATGCACATTTAATACGGCTTTCGGTAGATTCAAATTCCTTAGAATGCCTTATGGAATCTCGTCTGCATCAGAAGTATTCCATAGAAAACTATATGAGCACTTTGAGGACATCGAGGGGGTAATTCTTTTTGTTGATGATTTATTAGTATACGCAGACACAAAAGAAGTTCATGATCAGAGACTTAGGGCAGTACTCGAGAGGTGCAGGGAAATAAATATTAAATTAAATCGCCAGAAGTGCAAAATAGGATTGAAAGAGTTAAAGTATCTAGGCCATAAAATCACCTATGCCGGGATAAAGCCAGATGATAGTCATATATTAGCAATAAAAAATCTCCCGAGGCCACAAAATACAAAAGACGTCGAACGGTTTTTAGGATTGGTTACATATGTAGGCAGATTTGTACCAAACTTATCAGAAAAAACATTTCTTTTACGGGATTTATTAAAAAAATCAGTAGAATGGCACTGGAGTCATCAACATCAAGAATGTTTCGAAAAAATAAAGGAATGTTTGACGAATCCACCAGTCTTACAATATTATAGTCTCGATAAACCGGTGGTAATCTCGGTAGATGCGAGTAAACACGGGTTAGGTTGTTGTTTACTTCAAAATGACCTACCAGTATCGTATGCTTCAAAGTCTCTGTCAAAAGCCGAACAATCGTATGCTCAGATAGAGAAGGAGTTATATGCGTGTGTCTATGCGTGTGAAAGATTTTATAGCTACATATACGGGCGAACTGACGTAACAATAGAAACAGATCACAAACCGTTGATAAGCATAGTAAATAAACCGTTAGCAAATGCACCAGCGCGTTTACAGCGTATGTTATTGAGACTTCAACCATATACTTTTAAACTGGTTTACAAGCCGGGTAGGTACTTATACATAGCCGACGCATTATCCCGTGCAGTGGCACCGGGTGCAAGCGAGAGCTCCCTCCCGCGCGACTATCTCGAGGCGCAGGCGCAGGTGTGTGCGATTACTGCTTCTAATCCATTAACTGATTCACATTTTTTGGAAATACAAAAGTGTACCAAGCAGGATGACGAATTACAGCAGCTAATTAAAGTAATTAAGTCCGGGTGGCCGACGCATAAAAATAAATTAAATACATTATTAAATCCCTACTGGGATGTGAGGCACGAACTCACGATTGCTTTTGGAATAGTTTGGAAAGAAAATCGCGTTGTAATTCCTAAATGTATGCGGAGAGAGATGCTCCAAAAAGTCCATATAGGACATTTAGGTATAGAAAAATGTCGATTAAGGGCTCGTGAGATCATGTATTGGCCAAATTTAAATTCCCAATTATTAGATTATTTATCGCGTTGTCAAGCGTGCCTTACTTACAGAAAGAAAAATAGCAAGGAACCCCTCATACCACATGAGGTACCCGAACGAGCGTGGAGTAAAGTAGGTATAGATGTTTTTCACTATGGCGGAAAATCGTTTCTGTTACTAATAGATTATTATAGTAAATTTGCAGAGGTAGTAAAACTAAAATGCTTAAAAACCGAATATGTTATCACTAAAATAAAAAACATTTTTAAAAGGCACGGTATTCCCGAAATAGTTATGAGTGATAATGGTCCCGAATTTAGCTCGAATAGTTTTAAACAGTTTTCCAAAGAGTGGTCGTTCCAGCATGTGACGTCATCTCCAGGATTTTCTCAATCGAACGGCCAAGTTGAGCGTTTTGTACAGGTCTTAAAAAACATGATGCGTAAAACTACATTTGATAACACTGATTTAAACCTAGCTTTATTAGAATATGCAAACACTCCCATATCATCTAGTCTCCCATCCCCGGCGGAGTTATTTTACAGCAGAAAATTAAGAAGTATAATTCCATGTTCACCCAAATTGTTGATGCCAAAAATACAGAAAGATGTTGTTAAAAACTTGAAGGCCCGCCAGTACAATCAGAAACTTTATTATGATAGAGGAGCTCGACAATTACCGGAGTTATTCATTGGTCAAAAAGTAAAAGTTAGACATAATGATTCATGGATAGCTGGTACAATACTAAAGAAGCTGAGTTTTAGGTCTTACATTGTTAAATTACTGTCGGGGTCAGAGTTAAGACGAAACAGAAAACATATAATTATCGATTCGCAATTTAGGGTTGATAATGAATTGCCGCGCGCAAATTATGATGACATAAATGTAGGTCAAGATAACGCTCAGCTGATCGGTGTGCCCACGTGTTCCCGCGCGCCCGCGCCCGCGCAGGCCCCGCCGCATTCGCCCAGCACCGGTTCTAACTCTAACGTTCCCGTAAACAATACTTACCGAACTACTCGTTCCGGCAGGGAAGTACGACCTCCTGATCGGTGGGGATTCCCAGCCACATCATGAAGGGTCAACAACGTCCAGTGAAATTAAACCCGGCGAAAATTGTGAACAATAAATTACTCGTAATGTTTAGATTAAGTAACTTTATAATAGGCCAGCCAAATAAATTGCATGTCTTTGTAATTATTAAAGTGTAAATGTAATAATTAAGTTAACTATAATTTTTTTTGTTACTTACCTACCAGATTTATTTTTAATTCACCTTACAGTCAATTTATATAAATGTATTTACCACGTTACTTGCTTTTACCAACATGCATTTCAATTAGTAGACATACATTTATACTTTTAGGTATTGTAACAATTGTTAATTGAAACCTAATTAATCCTATTTGCCAATTTTGAATTTTGTATAATTATGATTATATCAATTAAGTTAAATAAAATATCAATACCTACAACAAATTGCATGTTCAGAAATGAATGTATATAGTCAATAAGGAATAAAAATTGTTGTTAAGATATACGCTAAACTAAAATATGTAATGTGATTTTTTTTATTGAAAAACAATTGTAAGTAATTATTATTTTTTGTTTAAAAAGGGAATTGTAATATCATATATTTGCATGTGGAGGGTGGTGCATAAAAAATAATAAATCAGTCTTAAAGCAGTGCTCGTCTTTGATTCACGCTCCCGTCCTTACATACTAAACAAGCGTCCTTACATACTAAACAACTATAGGCGGCCTCTAAGAGGTGGGGTTTAGGGCGTCTTAGGATGTGTCCTAGGTAGCACATTCGGAGGCATTTTATCCTCTTTGTGATTGTTTTACCGTTGAGGATATCTCGAATCTTAGCTGGTTTCGGTGCTGTTCCTGACTTGTTTATCATGTCTCTTAACCTTTCGTATGCGTCTGTCAAAAAATTGTCATTAATATATTAGTCATAATAACTACATGTTAAAGTTGAAACAATATGGAGCAGATCTGCTCCTAAGCATACGAGAGGTTAATATTATTCGCTCATAGCGTCTGAGTTTGGATCTATTGGCTTTAGTAAGGGCTGCACACTTGAGCCCGTATGTGATGGTAGGTTCGATGACCATTTTATATAGTAGAAGTGTGATCTGCCATTGCATTCTAGATTCTTTGACGAATTTAGTAAGAATTTTAGCGTTTCGTAGAGCCTGTTTGCAACGTGTGTGAACTGTGTTATTTCTAGATAGCGTAGACGTGATGTATGTTCCTAGGTATCTAATTTCGTTCACTGGGGAGATTAGTGAGCTACCGAGGGTGACGAAGGTTCCCTGATTTTGGTTTGTATTTACTGGGTCTCTCACTAGTAATTTAGTTTTAGTCTCATTCACTCTGAGGCCTACCGTTTCGAATAAGGATTTGGCTTTATCGTAAATGGTATGAAGCTGTTGCTGGCAATTAGAAATAATGATTACGTCGTCCGCAAATGCCAAAATGATAGGTAATTGTATTTCTTGGTCCTGGTTGAGCTTCACAAAGGGAAGCTCTTCTTCAAGGGTTATGAATACGTCATCCATTAGTATCGTAAATAACCTGGGAGAAAGAGGGCACCCCTGTTTGACGCCTTTGCCTTTTTTAATCCACCTTGTTTGTTGCCCGAACCATTTTATACAGGTTAATTCGTTCATGGCCGCTTTGACTATTCTGTTGGTCATAGCTCTGTTTGTTCTACTCAGTAGTATGTCCCTGAGGGCGTTTAGGTCCACGGTGTCGAAGGCTTTTTCCAGGTCGATTGATAGAACGTACGTTTTGTTGCCTGCTTTCCACTCTTCGTCCAAAACTCTCCGTAGGGTGAACATGTGGTCGTCTGTGGATCTGTTTTTCAGGAATGCTGCCTGGTAATTACCAAGTTCCTTGGTTGATTCTTCTAACTTTGCTAAAAGAAAGTTGGCGTATATTCTGTAGCCGGTAGTACAGATAGAGGTGCGTCGGTAGTCGTCAATCGTTCTCGGATTAGATTTTTTGGGAGGGGTACTTGGACTGACTGTGTCCAGGTGGCCGGCAAAACGTTTTTTGTCCAAGCCGTTTTTATATGTCCTAGAATCTCGGATTTTAGCTCCCAGGTGTTTGCTTTGTATAATTCCGTGACCACTTGATCGATGCCGGGGAGGTACCGTTTCTCATTTGGCTGATGATCTTATCAATGTCCTCCATTGTGGGGTCCTCTCCTAGTTCTGATGGGTCCTCCTCGATGAGTCCGTCAATGAAAGGCCCCTCCATGTTGTCTAGTTCGTTTTCCCATTTTGACATTGGGATAAAAGTGTTTTTGATTTGCCGTCTTTCTTTTTGTTTATGTCTTCTGTAGAAGTCGTAAGTGATCTTCATTCTCATCGATGGGTGTGTTTTGGCTAGCCCCTGAAGAACGCTCTGCATTCTTTTTCGTCGTCTGCTGCTTCGATCGTTTCTAAACGACGCCTGCACTCTCTGAGATTGTTTCTAACTGATGGGTCCTGTGGGTGTTGTTTACTTTGAAATTTTGCCTTTTGTAGATTTGTTAGTGCCTCTTTGCGTTCTGTGGAGTAGTTAGGTTGATATTTTAGGGTCTTATTAGCGGCAGTTTTCATGATGTTCATGATGTTGTCCCACGGTAGTGGCATTGTTCTCTCCGCTCTGCTTTTCTCAGTTAGATCCATAAGGCAACCTTGGTATTCTTTAACTGTTGAGCTGTTTTGGAGCAGTTCGTAATTAAGGGTCCTGTAGTTGAATTCGTCGGTTATCGTCTCGTTGGTTGTCTGATAAGAAACTTTCTTACGGGTTAAACCGTGTCTTTGTTTCAGATTACCCCATATCATTTTGTGATCAGATAAGTGTGTGTACTCCCCTTTGATAAAGTTAAATATGGGTCGACTTCTTGCGTCTGTCATTATATGGTCGATTTGAGACCTTTTCTCTCCTGACCTCCAAGTCAGTTTACAGCTTGTCCGTCCAAAAGAAGTTTCTAATCGGAATTTCTCCCTGCGAATCAGGTCTAATAAGATTTCCCCGTTGTCGTTAGTCTTTTCATGAAAGAGGTTCCTGCCTATTAGTTTTTGATCCCGAAGTGCAGTTGTGTCTTTGAGGCCAATGTGAGCGTTCAAGTCTCCTAGGATGATAGGTGTTGCATTCTTTGGTTTCTTATCTAACAGTTGTAGAAGGCGTGTTAGGTCATTGGCGGCGGCAGACGCTGCATTAGACCAGTGGGTTGTGATAATAAATAGTGTGGATTAGTATGGCTACGCCTCTTCTGTTGTTGTTTCCGCTAAGATTCCACGTGTAGTGTTTTGAGTCGAGTGTGCCAGATTTGAGATGTGTTTCTTGTAAGCATGCGATGTGGATTGACTTTTCTTCCAGTAGTGAGTCAATGTCACGTTTTTTAATTTGTGTCGCCGCACCTCTTACGTTCCAAGTGGCCACGTTTATGTTTTCTACATCACGTTTATGGGTGGCAGGGTATGGATTCAGACTAATTTAAGTGATGAATAATGAACATACATATTATTCACTTTGTACGGTAAGCGCGACATGGAATGTTTTGGCTTCGGTAATGGTGACTGGGAGAAGCGTGCTGAGCTGAGGCCCGAGTGGCGTAGAGACCTATGTCTGTGAGTGAAGAAGCATGACAAAACGGTGCTTTGAAAACCTAAAACATAGGAGAAATAAGCGTTATCGAGCCGAAAACCTTTTCTTCTTCAGAGACTCAACATGATCACGTATGCGACGTGCGGCAAGAAGTGTCGAGCAGCGATAGGCTTGTACAGTCATAGGAGGAAATGCGTTGGTCGGCTCAATCGCTCCTAATACGATGTTGCATAAATTATCCGTCAGGGATGCAGTGGCCAATATTGATGACGTTACGGGATTAAAAACTATAAAAAAGTGTGGTTATGTTGTTACAGTGAGCGCGACCATTACACTGGGTGTGATATGGCAGGGAAGCGCGAGGTTGCGGGTCTATCCGCGACACTTACTAGTCGCACCGGGGCAACGCGAGCGTATCTACCTGCAATACACTGCAGCGTGAGTATCAAAACACCGTCATCGTTATAGACGGTCAACCAAATTTTGGCACAAAAAAGACCGCATAATTCAATCGCAGTAAAAAGCTAGTTTTCAATAAATTTTTAAGTGTTATGGCTCCACCAATGTCAAGGTTTAGAAAGGCACGCGCTTTATGAAGACAATTGGCTGGTGAGCCCTACATTTTTCAAATTTGTCGCCATTTGACGACCGGTCGGGCCTAGCGCGTGGTGACCCTGCCAACTAATCCGCGGTTCTGGGTTCGAATCCCGGTAAGAGCATTTATTTGTGATGAGCACAAATTCAAGTTTTTCTGCGAAACATGTTATGCAAAGTGTGTTTCTGACCAAAATTATTCTGTCAGATGACGGTAACCCGATATATTTGTTCCTGAATTATCGATGTTTTCTATGTATATAGGTATGTATTTATCTATATAAGTAAGTATATCGTCGCCTAACACCCATATATAGTACAAGCTTTGCTTAGTTTGGAGATAGGTTGATCTGTGTAAGGTGTCCCCCAATATTAATTTATTTTTAGAGCCATGATTTCATTTACCGTCTATACATATCGATACCTCTGGGTTCAATTGGCGTAAAGGACATTTCGGCGAAAATGAGTTATATATACAGTTTTGTTCAGAATTTCAAGCGCTATCGATCTGTGTAGTTAAAATTTCGATATCTCTTAAAAAGTTGCCTTTACGACCAAGATTTTCTACTATGGACTTGCAAAAATAGCTTTTCTGAAGGGGCGTAAATATCAAGTCATTAATTATAAATTATTATTTATGTCGTAAAGGAAATCTACAAATAAAAATATAGTCGTAAGTCACCTTGATATATATTGTTGCCCTTTAAGCCCTTACTTTTTAAGGATCACTTTCTATAGTAGCGTGGTAAAGTTGGGCGTAAAGGACAAGTTTTTTTGTTCTTCGTCCTTTACGACCAGCACTAAAAATATTTTATCCGCAACTGTAATCGATATCATTGGGTTCAATGGTCGTAAAGGACATATAATGCAGGTTTCCAAGAGAAAGATAAACCCACTTTTTTGTTTCTTTGACCTATATTTGTGACGTGTATAAGAAAAATATGCAGATTACGAGTATCTTTAACCTAGTGTAACAACCGTAGTGATAAACTAAACGATTTAGAAGATAGATGGTTGTAAAGGACACGTCAAAAGCTATTAACGTCCTTTACTTCCATGATTTGATAGGGTCGTAAATGACGGTCTTAGATGATTTTTATACAAAACCGGGGCGTAATTGTAACCGGAATGGTACAAATGTTGTGCTAAGTTTACAATTAAAAACTGGAAAAATGTGTCAAAACGTACTTAATATTATGGCATAGAATAGACATTAGTTTAATGCAGTGTATTATTTATCTAAGCTATCTTAGAAACAAAAAAGAACAAGACTATTTTATATCCAGTTTTGTAATAAAGAAACAATATTTGCTTAAAAACGATCTACTAATACTTTGGCAACAAGCTCA
The DNA here is from genome assembly GCF_023078275.1 of Leguminivora glycinivorella. Lineage (NCBI taxonomy): Eukaryota > Metazoa > Arthropoda > Insecta > Lepidoptera > Tortricidae > Leguminivora > Leguminivora glycinivorella. The sequence continues at coordinate 15,960,301 of NC_062980.1, read as the reverse complement.
AAGTTATTTTTTTAGTATTCGCCGCTGTTGTAATATAGTCAGTAGGTTACGCATTCAGCCTTTAATTCTAGCAGGGAAACGCTTTCGTAGTATTATTATACTGCGACGAGATGTAGGTAATAAAAAAAAAAAACCGGCCAAGTAATTAAAAAAAAAAACACTATGGTAATCAGGGTACGTACCCACAACGTATGCACAAACGCTCACGATAATATCTAAGTATTTCGTAGCTATATATCTTTATCACTCTTGCGTATTGCACCAGACTGCATTTTTGTCGGCGTCTGGCGTCGACGATTGCCATTCAGCTACGCCGCCAGTAAACTTTAACAGTAGACTATACTAACATTTAGTGCGACAATAACAGGTGCGTTTCGCTAGCGAATGAGAGTTAGCGTTTGGTGACTTGGCTATGTACCCACAGGTACTTAAAGCATTGACTATAATATTTCTAGGATTGAACTCATAATTAAGATTATTCTTATTTAACAGGTTAAAGACTAAATAACAATCTTCTATTTTAAAATTATCAAAAATATGAATCAACATAGTAGGTAGTCTTGACTACAGTTACTATTATTTATTAGTTGGTCACAGTTTGTATACGCGTCCTAACTTGCGTTTATAAATTGGTACTTAACTCTTAGTTATTCTTAGAACTTCTTTCTACTTTAGACTTAAAATTACTGTCGTATTAATATAGTCTACTGTTCACAGTTTCTGATTAAAGTTTACGTGATTACCATTAGTGTTTTTATATTTACTTAAACTACGAAAGCGTTTCCCTGCTAGAATTAAATACTGAATGCGTAACTTATTGAGAGTTGAGACAGCGGCGAGTACTAAAATAATAACTTTCCAAAATACTAGATAGTTTTTAAGCAAATGTTGTTTCTTTATTGCAAAACTGGGTATAAAATAGTCTTATTCTTTGTCTTTGCTAAATATTTAGATAAATATACACTGTAACACTACTGTGGCTATTCTATGGCATATTAACTACGTTTTGATACATATTTCAAGTTTTTCAATTGTAAATTAAGCTAAAAACAGTTGCCATTTGTACCATTCCGATTACATTTACGCCCCGAATTTGTATAAAAATCATTTAAGACCGTCATTTACGACCCTATCAACTCTAATTGTTCAAAAAAATCATGGGTGTAAAGGACGTTCATAGCATTTTGACATGTCCTTTACAACCATCTAACTTCTAAACCGTTTAGTTTATCACTACAGGTGCTACACTAGGTTAAGGATACTAAAAATCTACATATTTTTCTATATTCGTCACAAATATAGGTCAAAAAACAAAAAAGATATAAACATTTTTCTAAAAAAAAAGTTGTTTTTTGCTTCTCCTGAAAACCTGCATTTTGTCCTTTACGCCAATTGAACCCAAAGGTATCGATATTATATCGGCCTGTTGGGTATTCAGTCCTGGATGAAAGCTTCTTCGCTTTTCTTCCATTCCTTTCGATAAATATTGGTTTGGTCTGTAAAATACATCTACATTGTTACAGTCTTGTGGGAGGTATTGATATGAATGTGAACAAGATAGGAAAGTAACTATGTAGTTATGTTGTATCTGAAATGGACGAAACAGAATTGTGAACAAAGTGGCTTTGAGCCATTTACCATAGATTTCCAATATTTTTTTTAAATTATAAATGGGCTTGGCCGCAGAATAGCCAAAAAGGCAAAGACGTCGCCTACAATGGAGTGAGCTCGCCCAGAAGATGCCTGTTCACTCTTGATTTGAAGGTGGCCGGGCTCAAAGTGACAATACACAAGTGCAAATATAGTGTAGTTAAACTTAGTTCTGTATTATTCTTCCTCGTCAGATGGACTGGCACGGCAGTACCCGTAGAAGGCTGCGTCCATATAGCGGCCGCCGCCGGCGCAGGCGATTGGTGTCGCGCCGCGCTGTACGTGCGCGCTCAGCCCGCTCGAGACGCCAAGTTTAGTCAGGACGTACACGATCACACGGATCAGTGGAACCTGTGGCCTCCTTCATTGCCTCAGCTGTGAGGTAATTACTGCCTTTTTATGTTTCCCTAGGGGTCAAAAGGCCTGTGTTGGAGATAATTTAGTCAGGAGTTGCACAACTTCACACGGATCAGTTGAACTTGTAGCTCCCATAACTGCTTCGACCGGTACAAATAAACGCTCAGTCAGCTCGTGACGCCAAGTTTAATTAGGAGGTCCACGATCACACGGATTAGTGGACCTTGTGGCCGCCGTCACTGCCTCAGCTTTGAGGTAAGTACTGCCTCTTCGTTTTTCCCTAGGGCTCAAGTAAATACTTATGTTGGAGATAATTTAGTCAGGTTACACAACTTCACGAATCAGTGGAACGTGTAGTCCCCGTCGCTGCCTCGGCTGTATTGTTAGACAATTGTAGGTACTATATGTTGCTAGAATTCAAGTGAATACTCAGCCAGCTCGCGATGCCAAGTTTAGTCACAGGAGGTACACGACCATCCGGATCAGTGGACTTGTTGCCGCCGTCAATGCCTCAGCTGTGAGGTTAGTACTGCCTTTTCATTTTCCCCTAGGGGTCAAGTAGAGGCCTGTGTTGGAGATAATTTAGTCAGGAGTTGCACAACTTCAGGGATAAAATTTTTGTTGTATAATTAAATCTATAAATTTACCTCCTATGTTCCTGGCATTTCGGTGTCACCATGGTATTCTCCGAATCATGAAATTTCTAACCAGGGGGCCGATTTTTGAGTCTCACGGCGTTCGAATTCAGAAAATTGTCACTGAATATAATAGGCAATTCACCATTTTCAACCGGTATTTTAGTGACAGTGAGACTCAAAAATCGGCCCCCAGTTTGTAGAAAATTATCTAGTATGACTAACAAATGATTTTTAACAGTGATGCATGTGTCTGTAGCAGTCGCAATCTATGTATTTGAATTCTTGTGGGCGATTTATTACTTAGCTCTTCATTACAACAAATTACATTAGTACGGAATATCGTCACTAATTTTAAAAAATCTCGTATCTCACGCTGTTCCTCAAAGTTAAAACGCAGTAAGTCTATATGCATTCCATACATACTTACTACAATTTTCTTTTCATTGACAGACGAAGATACACGTTTTTTTAAAAGTAGTGACGATATCCGTTCTTAATACAGCCACAGCTACAAAAAGAATACAAACCAAGCTGTTTTGAATATTCCGAGACCAAATAAGGAGCAAATTGGAATATTCTGCGTTCATTTGCAGTTTCCTTTGCACAGTATCGTTGCAATTGAATATAACTTTAATTTTAAATTGTAGGTACACTTGATAAAGAAACATTTAAATATTGTCAACTAGCTTCTGCCCGCGGCTTTACTCGCGTTAAATCACAGATGTCATATATACCATAGACCAACCGTATCTACTTAGTGTCAAATGAACTCAGTAAAATCCACTGAGTTGTCCGTCTTTAATCGCAGCTTGCAGCTTTCAGGCGTCAATTTTTATAAGTTAAAGTCAACAATAACATTAAAACTACCTAGTTACGTGGTATTTAATTGCAACAACAACAGCACAAAAATTATCAACACAGAAGGGCCTGAGATATATTTAAAATCACAGGCAAGTAACAACTTTAGTACAAAATCTGACACGCTCGGCCCCTTATACAAATAGAGAACTTGTTTATTCTATCTAAATGAATCTTGTTTTCTTTTATGCTCTAAAAACTAATTCAATGTCGCATTTTTAACCCCCGACGTCTGTCTGTCTGTCTGTCTGTCTGTCTGTCTGTCTGTCTGTCTGTCTGTCTGTCTGTCTGTCTGTCTGTCTGTCTGTCTGTCTGTCTGTCTGTCTGTCTGTCTGTCTGTCTGTCTGTCTGTCTGTCTCTCTGTCTCTCTGTCTGTCTGTCTGTCTGTTTGTCTGCCTGTCTGTGTGTGTGTCTGTCTGTGGCATCGTAGCTCCCGAGCGGATTGCATTTAGAAGTTGCTTTTTGTCTAAAAGTTAGTCGCTTCTTACCATGTTTCATGAAAATCGTCAATTCGTCGTTTTTTCTTTTTTTAGCCGTTGAATGACGGAAAAAAAACAAATCGACACACATACACTTTCCCATTTATAATATTAGTATGGATATTTAACAACATTCATTCGTTTGTAGATCGTGGTTCTTGCGAACACTTTGAACGAGCACAGAGGAAAATTGAGCTTTACTGGGAAGAGACCTTTTTAACTGTATTGATATATTTTGTAACATATTTTAATAAACTGTGCATTTCTTAATAATAGCTTCTATTTTTGATCTTATTTTGATAAGGATGTTACCCTCGTGAAAGATTGTTATTTCGTACTACAGGCCCCGTAGCCGAATGGCATTTCTGCGAAACGAAACGCCATCGAAACGCCGCAGAAATGTGGTCTGGCTCTGTCGCGCCAATACGCAAGAGCGATAGAGATAGATGGCTACGAAAGAGATATTATAGTGAGCGTTTCGTGAGCGCTTGTGCATTCGGCTACGCAAACAGCTATAAAAATTAATCTGGTAGTATATCTCTAGGTTCAAATACTGTCGTATCCGTCCTGAGCTTAAAGCAACCAGGGTAAATGGCAAAACGCTCACGGCCCGCTAGTAGGCGAATGGCATTTCGTGTTTGGCGAAACGAACGGGGCCACTCCCGTACGAATGGCATTTCGAAACGCGCCATCAGAAAATGTAGTCTGGCTCTGTCGCGCCAATACGCAAGAGCGAAAGAGATATATAGCTACGAAAGAGATATTATCGTGATCGTTTGTGCATTCGGCTACGTACACAGATTATGAAACGTCTTGGTATTTGCACATTCATATCAACTGATAGGTTTTTGAAAGTTTAAAGGAATAACAATACTCTTAGCTTCTATTCGCTTCATCACAAGATGAGCCTTGTGGCGTAGATTGACAATACCTAATACCTAAGTATGCGCAAAGAGGATCGAGTATTATAGAAAGTTACTGTCAAAGTAAAATGTGTAATCACAGTGCATAGACTGCCATCTCTCAACACAGGCTTAAAACTTTTGAACCTCAGTTTTGACAATTTGGACCATATTCTTAGCTTGATATGTGTTAAAATGTCATATATTAAATTAATATTAGCGCCATCTAGCCGAGCGTCTCCCAAAGGTGTAACGCTCTAGGCCACCGTACCTTTTTCTATATGGTTCTGAGGTATGTTTAGGTGTGTTTTTTAGACTGTAGCTGTCTATACAGAGTTACATATGTCTTTGGTATGCGTAAATTCAACATTTTAAAGAACCGATCTTGTTTAGGGGTAAATAAAGACAGCATTTTTTTTTGTTTAAATTTATACTCTGTAGATGCATATTAATTTCAGTAAAAAACAACCTATAGCGCGGCAGGATGTCTACAGTACTTCCATGATGTAAAAAAAAACAATTCTCACTTTAATACTGATACATTTGGACATTAAACTAATCCCGGTACCGGAAAGTTCCTACAATAGTTCCCTGCAGTATCCCACAATAGGTATAATATTTTAAGTGAATGCCTATCTATTTAATTAAGCTCCTTTGCGGTTGTTTCCAGCGTTTCATTGTTACTGGGAAACCCGTTTTATTGATAACGGAAACATTACAAACTCCAGCTTGTAATAAACAACGCTAACTATCTGCCCTGGCTAAGCCCTGGCTCGGAGATAGGGATGTCACGAATGTCGCATGTGTCACATTCGCGAATGCGAATATTCAGAATGCGAATGCGAATGCGAATATCGCTGAATTCCATAAAAAACCAAGCAATCACCAACAACCCGCTGGGTGGAAATGCTTACTATTGGTCAAGATGCCGAGTACGAACTTCACGCCGTACGAATTTGAGCTATATTCTGCGCATGTGCGAGTCGACAGTCGACAAGTACTCAATTGGAGCGGCCGGCGCGGGCGAGGAACAGGCTGCGGCTTGCACATATTCGCATTCGCAAAACATTCGCATCGTTTGAAGCGAATGCAAATGTTTAAAAGAATGCGAATCTTTCGCATATGCGAATGCGAATGCAAATATTCGTAACATCCCTACTCGGAGACTAGAACAGAATGGTATACACTGCAAAAGATTAGATTTGAAAATTGAAATATAAAGCCTGGCCAGAAATATATGACTACGCGCCATGTTGCGGAATTGCATAAGAACTATTTTCTTCATACTATACAGAACTGTCACTCCATACATCACCATAACAGCGCCCTCCTGACAATAGTCATATATTTCTGGTCAGGTGACGTAGCCGAATGGCACAAACGTTCACGATACGCTTTGAACACTCAATTCAATATTACTATAATTTTGTTTTTGTAATATTTTATATTCATAAGCAATTAAGACATAAATAACTTCAGACAACCTTCACTTATTCACCTCTTCAATAACTCCTTAGTAAACCTAGTACCAACCGTAAATTCCAATCTTCAGAAAAATATTGGTTATTCCAGAGGGCTCCAATCACCGGATTTATTCATAGGGTTAGCCCACAGATCTTTAACATTAGAAGGTGCAAGTCAAAGAACTTATTAGTTGCGGTACAAAAAAATTGCTTAAGAAAATTATAAATTAAACAACAAAGCATATATATATAAGAACCGTCTACAACTTTTCTGCTTTGCCTGATGGTTGATTGGTAGATTGCCTTATGGCATTAAGTTCGCCTATTGTACGTTACATTTCTTTGTGCAATAAAGATTAAATAAATAAATAAATATAGCGAAAGAGATCTTAGAGAATCAGATAATCGTAATGTATCGGCTTCTTCTTTACCGAAGAGGTTTTTTGTATCTCAGAACTTCAGCAAAAGCCCAATACTTTTCTGATGTGTGTCAGATATACCTACCTACTTAGTGCCCTTTTGCAATGCAGCGTCTACGGGAGGCAGCACTTGACCGAGGCGCAGGCTGTTCTAGCTGATACATTATGCATGTGCTCATTGGAACCTGCCACAAAATTAAGGTTAACTCCATACATGTGGCTTAAAATTTAGCGGAAAGTTTCGGTATAAATCAGGGTCCGTTTCCAGTTTCAGTGATACTCATTTCACTTGGTCCGCCAACCCTAATGGGCCATTTTTTTCCACTTAAAAATTCCAAATGCAAAAAAGTGGGAAGGAAAATTTTGAAAAAAAAAATTGGCCCCGGTATATTGGATACGACGTGCGTGACCAGTAGCCCCTCAGGCAGGCAGACAGGCAGGGTCAGTAAGGGTAAGTAATCAATAAGCTATCGACTATTTTTTTAGCTCAAGAAAGTCAAGAATAAACAAAATACAGAGAACCCCTTTTGTAAAATATACAGGGTGATTTTGTAAGTACTAGTCAAGTTATTAATCTCTACACCGTATAAAACAAAGTAGCCCGCCGCATCTGTCTGTGTGTGTGTGTTCGCGATAAACTCAAAAACTACTGATCAGATTTTTATGCGGTTGCACCTATGAATAGAGATGACTCTATGATGAGATGATGATGATGATGATGAGATGATGATCTTGAGGAAGGTTTAGATATATAATTTGTTGAGATTCTGTTTGAATTAGTTGAAATATGATGATATTTGCTAATCGAGTCGGACAAAATCAGGCTGGCTATGAGCTTTAACCGAAAATGCTGCCTAAACCGATTTCAGTGATGTTAAAGCAAGGTATGGCGAAATTGTGTCTGTCGTAGGTCTACAAAAAAGTCCGCGATGGCATAATCTTTTACGGATAACATACTATTATCATCTTTATGATAATCCCCGTGCGTACACTGAGAGAAAATACAACCAGTTTTCATGTTCGTTCAACAAGATTGCCCGCCCCCGCACGGCGCCCTTTTGGTTAAAATATAGCGCGCTACGACGGCGCGGGGGAATGATTCAAAAACAAGCTACTTGTCATTTGAAATAGTGCGGATTTCAATATTATTCTGAATCAAAAAGTCGATTTTATAAAAACAACCTGACACATATTGTTTTAAACATATTTTGGCTGATTCAAACGGATAAACCCACTCAAGTCGAACTTGTTAAATTCACAATGCAAATTTCTCCCAGTGTAGCCGCCAGTATACACAGACAATGTATCTACATGGTGTAAAGTGTAAAGTTGTAAACATCAACATTTGTATCATTGACGTCGTCTGTAGGTACCATTGTCGACCATTCGTACAGTCACATGCAAAATATTACACAACGAAGGCTGCAAAAATATCTATCGATATTTTAAAGTCATAAGAGCCTGTCACGTATTTTCCGACCTTCGGTTCGGTTATTATTGCAGTGATTGTACATCGTACAAAAAGGTTATAATTATGTAATTAAAATAAATATATGGGACGCTGGCTTCTAAGCATACTTGTTAACTCGACCATACATACAATAGGCTACTAGACTCATATCGAATTTGCCGGTATATTCCAATAATGCAGTAATTTTTTTCACGTATTGAAAGTAAATTACTTTTCTTTACACCTACAGAAACATAAAAAGATACTCAAGTACATACAGCATTATCTTGGCAATGCTAAAAGAACTTTTATGGACCATAATCAAACCACGTGAGAACTCTTGTGCTTACTAACCACATATTTATTTAAAAAGTAAGCTTTCCACTGCAGCCTAACAAAGAATCTTACAAGACGTCACGATATAAAGCGCGCAATGAAGACAGGACTACTTGTTGCAATCGTGACGTAGATACAAGATAAATGTTTGCTGGTGATGTTGCAGAATAGTATTAGCGCTTTATGGTACCGCGAATAGTAAAAAGGAAATAAAATTATTGCAGGATGAATGGAGGTTACTGCTCCTGAATTATTCAGCGATTTGCTTGACAAAGTAAGATCATCTGGATGTTACGGCTAGGGCGTAACCCGTTATCTACTTAATTAAAATTTTAAAGACGAATTAAAGCAGCAAAACATGCATTTCAGGAAAAAACAGTGCGTGGAGTCCCTCCGCGCGGAAAAAGTGAAACTTCCTAACATAACCTCAAAAACATATTTACTGTCAAGTGACCATCACGTTTTTGCGTTCAGTTACGTCTATCTTTTTGCTGTTTTAAATATTTTACATTGCTATTTGCTCAAATTATTAAAAAAACAAACATATTATTAAACTCATTTTGCACTCGATCTAATACAGAAAAAGGTACGGTAACCTAGATGGCATTACACCTTTGGGGTACGCTCAGCTAGATGGCGCTAATATTAACATTTGACATTTTAACACATATCAAGCTAAGAATATGGGACAAATTATCAAAAACAAAAAGGTTCAAAAGTTTTAAGCCTGTGTCAAGAGATGGCAGTCTATGCACTGTGATTACTCATTTTACTTTGACAGTAACTCTCTATAATACTCGATCCTCTTTGAAAATACTAAAGAGAGTACTTATTTAGTAAAGAGAATAAAATTAAATATAGAGGATTATCGTCATATAACATTTTGTAGTCGAGTCGCATTAAGCACCATCTCGGATTCGTACCTTTTCCTGCTTAAAAACTAGATGTTCTGGAGTAACTAGTATAATATGTACAAAATCTCTCACCAATACCCACTCTCACTTGACCCGTGTGGTGACGGGTTAAGAATTTCACCACCCCCTTTCTTCCCGTGGGTGTCGTAGAAGGCAAATGTGGGATACGGGTTAAATATTGGCGTAGGCGAGAGGCTGGCAACCTGTGCCAAGAGTGGCACTGAAACCTGAGTAGTTTCATGTGCTCTGCCTACCCCTTCATGGGACACAGGCGTGATTGTATGTATTGTATGTTTGCATTTGCGTTTGCGTTTAATAAACGTACTTAATTCTCAATATTGTTCGGCACTATGCGGCGATTGAAACGCAATGTGACTCTGTCGACGAAGAGCTACGGAACGCTTATGAAGCATAAGCGATTTTGAAGTCGGCAAAGTACATACCTTAGATGCGCTACAAACATTTCAATCATTTAAAACGCGGCTGCCGCCTAAGAGTGACAAAAAGACACAAAGCGTTTCTTTGTAGTTGAAGCGATTGCCAATTTGGCTTGACACTGAATTCTGTCTAGATGTCTGAAGTTCATTGTAATTCTAGGAACATTACAATAGGTTCCGAATCCATATTATATTTTTTTAATACTACGTCGGTGGCAAACAAGCATACGGTCCGCCTGATGGAAACCGGTCACCGTAACCTGTAGACGCCTGCACTTTAAGGAGTGTCACATGCGCGTTGCCAACCCATTAGAAACGGGTTGCCGACGACTCAAAGGACAATTAGACGGAACAAATTAGTTCCGTAGGTCCTTCCGTCGCCAGCTCACCGCGCCCCCGTTGAGCTCTGGCAGCTTTACTCACCGGCAGGAACACAACATTATGAGTAGGGTCGGAGGTACTTCCCCAGTTGTACATTAATGTAACCCGTTAGGTGATGGGTTACCTAAGTATACCACCCCTCTTTACTCCCGTGGGTGTCGTAGAAGTCTACTGTAGGATATCAGTTCAACTGTGTCGCTTAACTTCAAACTTGGGTAAATGGGTAAATCCACTTTGCTTTAAGGTTGATTATATAAAAAAGTACAATATGATTTGAAAGATAATAAACCTTATAGTAGAATGGATTTACCCAAGTTTGAAGTTAAGCGGCTCAATTGTGGTGTGGACGATGACTTGCAACCAGTTACTGCAATATCATAATTTCGTTTTCTTTCAACCCTTTAATTGCTAAAAGTGGCACTGAAACGAGCTGGGTCAATCCGCGGCAAGATTGATTGATGAGACGATTTTATGGTATGTTCCATTTATTCACGATACAAGTTCAAGTGATACATCTCTAAAAAAATGTTACTTTCTCGATGTATAGATCCTTTCATTTGAAGCTGCTGTGGTTCAAATAAACACTCAAGGAAGTCATGACTCGCGTTACTTGTACGTAGTTTCGCCCAGCTAACTGTTGCATGTGCTCTGCCTTCGTTTGGGTTTCTTCGCTTTGCGTTTGGTAACATAGGCGTATGTTTATTGTATATTACTAGCTTTTGCCTGCGGTTTCGCACGCGTTAGAAAGAGACAAAAAGCCTATGGCGCTCTCCATCCCTTCAACTATCTCCATTTAAAAAAGCACGCCAATTCGTTGCTCCGTTTGGCCGTGATTTTTCCCAATAATATTAGCAATATTAGTGCAATACATTATATTTTCAGCTAAATTCCGGGGATAAAGCAGGAAACTACTAAAAGCTGTTGCAATAAATTTATTACTGTGGACACAGAACAACGTAATAATTATGTTATGCTCAGCTGTACACAGGCCATTTATTTCGTGCCTGGCGTGATTTTCATTTTCATTGTAAATGAAAACTCTTTATATCGCAGAATATTCGCAAGAACATTTCTAAATAATATTTTATCTACTTCTAGTCCCATATCGTAAGTTCTCTATACCTAATAGACAGGGAGCGTACTTTTCATGCCGATGACATTAATTGACGTCATTATAGGGTGATCCAAATAGTTTTATTGTAAATTATTAATCATTAGTCGTCAATCATTTTAATCGTGTAAAATTACTTCAAATACAGTATACATTTACATGTGGCATAAAAATACCTACTTGAAACTGTGAAACGTGAATAAAATTATTTGATTTGTTTTTGTAAATAAATTTAATTAAATAGTATTTATTAACAACACATTACAATAAATACGTAGAAAAGAGAATTCGTAAAGCACACCACCCTTCTTGCATTCATTACCATGCAAAGAAATTCATAACTTAAAATGATTGATGACTAATGATTAATAATTTACAATAAAACAATTTGTGATCGATCACCCTATATGGAGCGTGACGCCAAATTGATGTCATCGGCATGAAAAGTACGCTAATATTAGTAATAGACTAAGGAGCGATAAGCAAATGGCCTACTAGTATATAAAAAAATGTGTATTCGTTATTGTGAATCGTAATTTTTAACCCCCGACGCAAAAACGATGGGGTGTTATTTAGTTTGACGTGTCTGTCTGCCTGTGGCATCATAGCTCCCGAACGGATGAACCGATTTAGATTTCGTTTTTTTTGTTTGAAAGCTGATTTAGTCGGGAGTGTTCTTAGCCATGTTTGGTGAAAATCGGTCCACTATGTCGGGGTTTTTTCAAAAATTTTATTTTGTAGTTAGGTTATTACTTTACGATACTATCGGCAACCGATACTCTAATTATATTTCGATCATTCTGTTACAAAGAAAGAATCACATCACGATGATGTAATTAAGTAATCGATCAACTCATTTGTTTCATTTCATATGTCAAAATGTTATTGTGAACTGATTCAGGAGTAATGATTTTTTGGGATTCACTTATTTCTCCGTAGCAATTCCATATTATCAGTATTATTGTAGATTTTTTTCAGCTCACTACATAACGATATTTTGCTATTGTCCCTGAAACCCGAAGAAGGTAAGTAAAACATACTGCATATTTCGTGGAACTAAATACAACAAAAATGAAGCGAAAATGTTTTAAAAACTTACAAAATATTTCTATGAAATTGATAAGGGGAAAATTTAAAGCAGTTAATTTGACTTAATTCAAGGTCAAATTACTTTACCCACTACTGGATAAAATGCGTTTTTATCCGTTGGTATTAAAAGACAAAACACGTGTTTCCGAGCTAGTGAGGGGAAAAGTACTTTATATCAGACAGACTAAACGTCTATGATGCAATAAGTAGGAAAATAAGAAAAAGTCAAACACATTATGTCAGCAAAGACGACAAGGACGATAATAAAGACGAATGAGGAATGAGTGACGAAAGCAGATTGGGACGGACAACCCGGCGGGCAAGCACGGTTGCGTGATATGGCCTACCGCGTCAGCGCGTCGTTAGAACGCAAGTGTAAAAGGAACGCACCGACGCGATAAGCTATGTATAGCACGCTACCTTGCTTGCCCGCCAAATTGGAGAACAGATTGTAACTTGACAAAAAAACGACTGAGATGATCAGACCCCGTAGCCGATTTTTATTTATTTAACAAAAAAGACAATGTACAAGCGTATTATTAAAGTTTCGCCACACTGTGAAACAGTTTGTTGGCGATGCGCTCCATCTTATCTAAAATAATTTCTGCGATGCGAAACTCCAACGCCGCGCGCCGCAGAAATGTAGTCTAGCTCTGAGCTCTGCGCCAATACGCAAGAGCGGTAGAGATAGATAGCCACGAAAGAGATATTATAGTGAGCGTCTGTGCATTCGGCTACGCACACTGTACCTCATTGCACTCTCCGAATAAAAAAAACTTATTTCACCTGATACCAAATATGCGTTAAACGGAGCATAAACGCTCTTTTAAAGCGAAGAACTTATTTCGCGAACGATTACACTTTATTTCTGTTTATTTTTACGCCGTTTGCGTTTAACAATGAGCCCTCGACACAGATAGAGATTTCCATTTAAACGAAGAATGTCGAATGTCTGGAGTGCCTTGTGCAGTCAAGGTATATAAATATGGATGCGGACAAAGTAGGTACCAGAAATATATATACACAACTTTATTTCTTACACGTTAAGGTTGTGGATACATATTTTTGGCACTTTCTCCGCATCTAGATAAAAAAAAAACGAAACGCAGTCTGGCTCTGTCGCGCTACTACAGAAGAGCGATAGGGGAGGGCTAGCTAGTATACGCTTAAGCCCAAGCGATTGTGTGGTTGGCTAGATACCTTTGAGTGCTAACGTTGTACAATAACTGGTCACATAGACTTCTACGAATTGAGACCTTCTTTTCATAATATTAGGGTTAATTTTGAGGCTTTTTAATGGACAATTTTTTTTCATTAGTAGCACTGAGGGGGCTCTTTTCCATTTTAGCATTTTTACCGTATCCTCTTAAGCCCAAGCGATTGTGTCGTTGGCTAGTTTGGTTGGTTACGCCGTGTCTTGCGTGGGCGACGACCGTCGCGCGACCGTCGCCGTCGCGTCTCATACTTCCATATCGATAAGGTTTGATTTTGTATGCGTCGCATCGCCGTTGCGCGACCATCGCGCGACCGTCGCCCACGCAAGCCACGGCGTTAGGGATTAACTACTCTTAGTTTCTTTAATGTAGCAGTCGAGATTGTATAGTGGCATTGAGTTTGTGGTATTTTAAAATGTTGCGAGAAGCGTATACTTATTCTAAAGAATCTAGAAGGAAATTAAAGAACTATTTTTTAAACAGCTTCTCTCACATGAGATGCAATAAAACTTGCTATCTTCTTCGTACCGTTAGGACGGCATTTTGCTACCGCCTGGGGTCCGCTGCGACCCCAGAAACAGGCTACTTGCTTTCTAGTCAAATCAGCTTCTTTTTAAGAACTGTCAAAACGAATTTGAACGACTTGTTAATATGGAATTTATATGAGATCGAATTGAGTGACGTCACACTGAATTCAGTTACTTATAATTTCTAGAAATTATTAAATTAAAAATAACTTCTGTCCATGTTTTTCTTATAATTATCTGATGCATTATTTCGTGCATGGTATAAAATATTTTATTTTTACTTCAGTCAAGTTCCCTATTGAAGATTGGAGAACGATTGAGGACTGAAGAATGCTTCAACGTGTAGCTTACTATCAGGCGACTTGTCTGCTTGTTTGTCTCCTACCTCATAAAATGTTATTCATGGTGTACAACTGCCTAACGTTCCAGTTTATACTCAGTTTATGTATTCATTTCTTAAACACGCAATATATAGGTACATTTGCCAGCTCACTGTTTATTAACTACTTAATTTCAGATTTCAAATTATTAGTGAATAGAATTTTAAGCTGCAGAAAGCCGCCTCCGATGGCACAGTATAATAAAGAGTACTATCGTACGGGGCCACTCCTGCTCCCCGCTGAAAGTGCCGCCCACCCCTCTCGGTTACCTCACAGGACATGTCATATTTCACTCATACCAGCATAGTACGCATTCACCTACACGAGCTTAGACTGTGCTAGGAACGCGCCTCTTTCGTATATTTGATCGCCAGTGTCCGAGGTGTGCCGATGGTATGGCCATATACGCCGCCGCAGACCGGTAGACTACGTCAGAAACAGATGCCCTTATCTCACTGTCCAAAGCCCTAAGTCACGCGGACCCAGTAGGCCTAAGAAGCGCTAGCTGGACGTTGTGGGAGCGGACATGCAAGAGAACAATCGCACGCCTAAGGATGCCGAAGACCAGGCAAAGTGGAGAAGACAGCAGGAAAGTGAACCCTGGCGCTAGGTCGGGAAAACGCTAGGTCGAAGAAGAGTGAATAGAATTTCCGCTAGCGATATAAATATAATAATATGCAAGCAGTGGCTCCGGGCGCCCGGTTCACTCATGGAAGCGGTCCGTCGAAAATGAGCTACGAGAGCGGCTGGTTTGAACTGGAGCGAGGCCACGAGAGTCGCTGAAGATAGGAAGGCGTGGCGCGAGCTGATGAAGGCCCTTTGCACCTTGTGCTTTAGAACTACAACATATCGTCACTACTTTTAAAAAATCTCGTATCTTACGCTGTTCCTCAAAGTTAAACGCAGTAAGTCTATATGCATTCCATACATACTTACTACAATTTTCTTTTCATTGACAGAGACGAAGATACAAGTTTTTTTTAAAGTAGTGACGATATACATATTCTCGAGTCTTTTTCAAACTGAGAAAATAAAGACAACGACAATGGAAAAGTATCAACCGAGCAGTCACTTGCACTCTATTTGAATGTTGCTATTCTTGGATCCCCTTTAAACAAATACGGTGAATACTAAACGATTACGTGGGTTGATTTGAAATGGAGACTTAGCGGAACTCTGGCGCAGGTGGCGTGATCCGCGCGACCTAGTGTCTATCCCTTTCACTCTTACCCACTTTCGCAGCGCTTTCATCTCATCTCATCTCATCTTGTCTCGTCTCGCCTTACCTCGCCTCGCCTCGCCTCGTCTTGCCTCACCTCACCTCATCTCATCTCATCTCATCTTAAAAAATGAAAAGGTTAAGGATACCGTTTTAAAGGTTAAAAAATGTTACAAGATATAAAAGGTTGGGCTTTTGACTTTATAACCTTTTCACTTTTTGACCTTTTTGTTTTTTTACTTTTTAACCTTTTTATTTTTTAATCTTGCTACTTTTTAACCTTTCAACCTTTAAACATTTAACCTTTTAATTTTTAACCTTTTCACCATTGAACCGTTTTACCATTGAACCTTTTATCTTACTTTTTAACTTATTAACTTTTTCACCTTTTGACTTTAACCTTTTCACTTTTATTTTAAACCATCATTTAACCCTTTAACCTTTCTTTCCTTTTGCCTTTAAACTTTTTATCCTTTTAACTTTTTTATCTTTTCACCCGGTTACCCTCATCTGGCAGAACAATTTTGGTCAGAAATACACTTCGCATAACATGTTTCGCAGAAACACTTTCGGCCGAATGGTAATTTTGCATAAAAATTAGTTAGCATTATTAGTATTACTACATTTTTTGACTTTGGTTTAGCATAATTTTATCTACCATAATAATCGTAATAGCATATTATTACAAAAACAGAATTATTTTCTACAGGCAGAAAATAGCGTTAGGTACATTTTCTTTAGAAAGATGTAAGTCCTACCATATTGGATTGCTAGGTAATTTGCGTCCCCAACACACCCGACTCGCTGTGAAAAAGGAAATACAGTCCCAGGGTCACCGTTAGGTACGACGACGAGCGAAGCGAGGAGGAGTGTTAGGTATTTTCCACCCACTAACACAAACGACTCCCTTTCAAAAAGGAAATAGAAAGAAGAAGGATAACTGTATGCCGCCTAAATATTATGCATACAAATTATCTGCAAAAGTACTTTTCGTATGGAAGACTATTAATGCTCATCAACTAATGTTAACATAACATTATGATAACATAAGATTCGGCATTATAAAAATCTGCGAAACGATTTTATGCTAAAGCATATTCTGCGTAAGGTGTTTCTGCCAAACGTGACTTCTGCCAAGAATTATTATACGAATCAAAATTATGCGAAAAAAGTTTCTGCAAGACATTAGTGAACCCTTTTGACCCTTTAACCGTTTCACCTTTAACCTTGTAATTGTTAACTATAACCTAACCTTTTCACCTTTTGACTTTAACCTTTTTACCTTTTGGCTTTTAACCCTTTAACCTTTTATTGTTAACCTTTTACCTTTTCACTTTTTATTTTGTTTTAAATCTTAACCACATAACATTTTAAATTATTAACCTTATAACCTTTTTAGCCCTTTAACCTTTAAACATTTAAACCTTTTAACCGTTGCACCCTTAACCGTTTAATCATTGAACCTTTTAACTTTTTAACCTTTCAACTTTTTCACCTTTTGACTTTAACCTTTTCATTTTTTATTTTAAACCATAACTAAAACCATTTAACCTTTTAACTTATTAACGCCGTGGCTTGCGTGGGCGACGGTCGCGCGGTGGTCGCGCGACGGCGAATCGGCGATGCTACGCATACGAAATCAAACCTTATCGATATGGAAGTATGAGACGCGACGGCGACGGTCGCGCGACGGTCGCGCGACCGTCGCCCACGCAAGACACGGTGTAACCATTGCACCTTTTAACCATTGAACCTTTTAACCGTTACACCTTTTAACTTTTTAACTTTTTCACCTTTTGACTTTTTCACCAAAATTCACCAAATGTCATAGTGACGTTGTTAATCAGATTGTAAGCAATCTCTTAGCGCTTGTCATTTTGACATGGTTGTAGAGTGGCCTAGGGTTCCCATTGGTTAAAAACATTAAATAAATGTCATATAGGTACAAACAAAAGTGACCAAGGCCTCCAGTGTTCCGAGCTGGAATCGAACCAGCGTACTCCGCTAATAACCACTCGGCCATCGGTGCACGAAAGCAAGGGTCGAAATTTCCAAGTATATGACATTCCCGAAGGCTCGTGGCGCCCATTGGTTGACTGTACCTTACATACATATACATTATATTACTCAAAAAGTTCACAGCAACATTTACAGCCCAACTTCTTAGTTAGTACTCTGAATAAGAACAACTCATTTCAACAGGACAAGAGCGAGTAACGAAATAAAAAGTTTGTGAGGGTATACTTAAGGATGCTCAACAAACTTGCTCAATTAGCTGGCAAAACAGAAAGGGGCCATTCTCTGAAAACTAACCTGTAACCAAAAATATATTTTAATTATTAGTTTACCACACAAACTGGCAACTGTTTCTCCAAAAACATCAAGAAAGTTGCATTCTATCCACAAATTATTTTCTTATAAAATTTTACTTGACGTTCGACCTAAGCACAGAAACATAAATGTTTCATAAAATGGTTGAATTTAGTTTAATATTTCAAAGTCAGTATTTTTCTTGTGTTCGTGTGCTGAAAATGTTGTGTTTTGTAAAAGTTTAACTTTCGTGCTCTGAAACACTTGCTCAATATTGGACTTTTTAAACCACTTGATATGCTCACGCGGCTCACGGTTCTATTTTTGAATCTTTCGCTTGCTTTGGTATCAATGTTGGTTCTGCGGTTAAGAAACAACTTGGCCCTATGTAAAAAAAGCTTCCATTAACGAAGAATAACATACATAAATATAGGCTAATAGGAATGACGACTACATAAAAAAATGGCATTCTGTTTAGTCCGTCAGTTAGATCGTCCAATAATACTGAACATATATTTTTCACTTTTTATAATTAATGAAATAATACAAAGATATCAAAGTTCCGGAGTGGGGGCTTTTGACGTCACTTGTATGTAAAAATGTTAGCTACGCGTGACGTCACGCGAAACTTCAACGCACTGTACCGTCGTCATTTTTCGATTACGAGAAAAAAGAAAAAATACGTGTCTAAAATTATTTGATAATCTAACTGACGGACTAATTAGTTTTTTTTAGTCGTCTCGCCTATTGCGTTTCATTCAACTCAGGACGTGTTAAAAAAAATACCATAAAACTTATATTGGATCGAGCAAGATGCTGCCAAAAACGTGAGCAAAAGGCTAACTACGACCACGTTATTGTCAGTATCGATTTATTTTACACTAACGTTACTTACATACGACCGGTCTGGCCTAGCGGGTAGTGACCCTATTTCTGCTAAGTCGCGGTCCCGGGTTCGAATCCCGATAAGAAGATTTGATGAGCAGATATATTTGTTTCTGAGTCAAGACACAATAATAGTACTAACAAGTATTAGTCAAGATTAAGATTATGATTTATAATAAAAGTTTCTAAAAAACACTGAAATATGCAAAATAAAAATCAGCCCTGTTAAAGACTCAGAATGGCCCGTAGTAGGTGAACTATCTAAATTCACCTAACGACTGTTTTGCTACGGCTGTTTACCCTTACTCACGTGCCGGTCCTATATAAGAGAGGGACGCAGGTAATCATACTACTAGTAAAGTAAATAGTGTAAATAATGCATTGACAATCGTATCTAGTTACCTATCCATACTTGAAAGAAAGTTGACGAAGTGGATTTATTGAGCAGTTTCTACACAGAAAGGAATAAAAAAATTTGTATCCGGTTGATGTAGTGTTCTAATTTTATTATGCTCCATTTCGTTTAAGTATTTGCTATTCTGTCGTACTCGTCAACAAACAGTTATGAGATTTTTTTTAAAATATTACTATTTCATTAAGTACCATTCATAAGTTACATCGAACTTCATTCACAAAAATATAGTAAGTGCTACAAAAAATGCATATTACCTTTTTCGTTCAAAATGCAATAACAATTAATTTTTTTTTTATTGAGAATTGTTATGATTTTGATTGATTTTTAGATTTTATGTTAGTTAGGTAGTTTTTTTTTAATTAAATGGCCTCAGTCCGTTATTGGGACTATTTCGCCAGTGTCAAGGTGATATGGGCTAATACTAATTAGTGATTTTGGTACGGTAAGTACGACAGTGTATGGTGAGTTAGCACTTGTAAATTGATAGCTAGATTTTACAAGAGCACGTGGACTACCGGCCGTAAACGACAAAAAAGAGGCTGAACGCGTTTCGAGATTAATTCTTCATCAGCTGCTCACTACGACATTAGTTTACTGCATAATCATCATCCTCCTTGCGTTATCCCGGCATTTGCCACGGCTCATGGGAGCCTGGGGTCCGCTCTGACAACTAATTCCAAGATTTGGCGTAGGCACTAGTTTTACGAAAGCGACTACCATCTGACCTTCCAACCCGGAGGGTAACTAGGCCTTATTGGAATTAGTCCGGTTTCCTCACGATGTTTTCCTTCACCGAAAAGCGACTGACAAATATCAAATGACATTTCGCACATAAGTTCCGAAAAACTCATTGGTACGAGCCGGGGTTCGAACCCGCGACCTCCAGATCGAAAGTCGCACGCTCTTACCGCTAGGCCACCAGCGCTTCGATTCAGCGATTAGTTTACTGCATAATAAGCTATCGATATTACACTTTAAATAACATTAATGAGCAAAACAAAAAGAATTTATTCACGACAAGACCGCTAAGATGGCGCTCAAACCGGAAGTCCTAGATTTTATGTTGTATTTTATTTAAGTTGTACTTGTCCTCGTCATGTTAAAAATTGA
This sequence comes from Leguminivora glycinivorella, assembly GCF_023078275.1. Taxonomy (NCBI): domain Eukaryota; kingdom Metazoa; phylum Arthropoda; class Insecta; order Lepidoptera; family Tortricidae; genus Leguminivora; species Leguminivora glycinivorella. Next base: position 15,939,757 of record NC_062980.1, on the reverse strand, counting down.
GAGAACAGGTTTTTGTTTCCTTTACAATATGTTCATCGTTTCTAAGGCTCTGATTGATTCAGTTACATTTACTCTCAGTATATACAAGATATTTTGTTAACGGCGAAAGACTCCCCTTATTTCAAGACTATACATCGTGTTTATTACAATATACATCTTGTAGATAGTCTCATAACGTATTCAAGGAAATGCGACGTAAATAAACCATTCCCATCCTCCATACCATAAAATACTCGTTTTCTTTTTACGTAAGGAGAGACAAAACGCCGTCATTTGTTTCAGCTCCCTTAGCAGCATTTGGTTGCTAAAAGAGGTTATTTCTACAGACGAACTTGTTTTCTGGCACGTTGTATAGGAAGAACTCATTTAATCCGTAACACAAAAGAGCAAATGGGCGATCGTGTAGTGATAAGAAAGGGGCTTTGAGGGAAAGTACGACCGGTCGGCTTAGATCATGTCACACCTCGGACACTGGCGATCAAATAATATGAAAGAGGCGCACACAGTCTAAGTTCGTGTAGATGAACGCGTATATGGTTGTATGAGTGAGATATGATATGGTCGACTGTTCGTGTTTTTGACAGGCGGTACCTGTGAGGTATCCGAGAGGGGGTGGGCGGCACTTTCAGCGGGGAGCAGGAGTGAGGAGAGAAAATTTCATCTTTTTTTCAACTAGGGAAGATAAAATATTATGATTTTCAATAATATCATATAATAGGACCGTTCGGGCCGAGTTACCTAATGGTCAGAACATTCTCGAAACACGCGTACGCCTTATTGGGCACCTAAATGAGAGAAAACTACAGAGCAAATCGAAACTAACGAGCGATCAGTTCGCATAGAAGCCATCAAAGGAGTAACGACATCCCCAAAGTGCGGTGTATCATTACAGCGTTCCCGTCTATGAGCCATTATGGCAGCGCAAAGTGGGTTAGGGAGGCTTTGTCCAGTAGGTACTTTGATGATGCGTGTCGTGCCGTAAGTGCTATTAACCTGTTGTAAATTATGTTACATGTGTAAAGGATTTAAAATGGTCATAACCACAGTGATGAGGCATTTAATGTTTACTCAGAAATTGTAAAAAAATTAATGAAAACATAATTGTTGCCATTTCTAGGCTGTGATGCGCTGCCATTAGTTTTATCCATGAATTAAGAGTTTTGAATGATTTACGGTTATTTCCATTAGACTTATATTGACCGGGATATATACCGTGATTACCTTTTTGATTTTTGTCGAGCTCCCGATATTTCGACGCAGTTGCATGCATCATGATCACGGAAAACTGACGAAGGCGGGCGGATGTCAAAGTTGTATGCATGCAACTGCTTCAAAATATCGGGAGCTCGACAAAAATCAAAAAGGTAATCACGGTCTATATCCCGGTCAATATAAGCCTTATCCATGAATTGTATGCCAACAAACCCAACCGCAGACGAGTATCCTTACTTACTAATTGAAGATAGTTGATGGGATTAAGAGGTACATAGGCTACTTTTTGTCTCTTTCTAACCACCCACTTCTCTAAAATGGGGGGGGGGGGGTGGAAGTTTGTAAAGAGCATTCCACAATTCTCGAATTTAACGCAAGCGAAGCCGCGGGCAAAAGCTAGTACTGATATGTATAAAACGTTTGGATAAAAGTCATCATAATATTTTCTAAAATAAAATCTCTTGAAACATGTTATCGTACACGGAAACTGCAACTTAAAGCTCTTCAGTTTTTATCTGAAATATCCCCGGGCGATTCTGTTCGTTCCGCTGCTTAGGCGCTGATAAAACTTTACTTTTTATGACGCTTTAAAGACCATCCGGAGACTATGTAGAATAGTTTTGCATTAAACTTTCTCAAACTAAGTTTTTATTTCTATATTTGATTTTATCTTTCTGTGTGCTTCCGTGGGTATAAATCTAATGAACTAATTGATGGAGCCAAAGTAAAACAAAGGTAGAAATTCAGTGTTTAACCCGTGTAACGTGATCTAACAGTACGAAGGCTTTGAATTGACTAATGTAGCTACAAAATAATGGCTTTACCTTACAATTAAACTAAAAACAACAAGTGAGAAATGACTAATAAAGTAAATAGGTATTCTGACTATAGGTATAATTATTATTATGTACTTAACTACTATGCAATTAAATACATGTTCTACATATTTCAGCATATAAAAGTTTGTGAATGCTTCAAGTAAATATTCAGTTCCATTAGAAGTGGAAGATAAAATAGTAAGTACATTACGATACAGGTGCGAAAAAAGGAAGCTCGAAACGAGTGGCGATAAATTAAAACACGACCGAAGGGAGTGTTCGGTGTACTCCTCAATATAAGGTCTTCTTGTGAAGAATGAAGAACTCCAGGATAGTACTATCTTCTTTTTATTAACTTAATAACTAGATACAAGTAGTTTAGGTAATTTCGATAAATCTATACAGATATATGTGTAGCCGCTTCGGCTGTAAGGTGCAGTCTAATGTAGGTACGCGGCGCGGGGAGCCGTGACGTATGTGTGTGACGTCATGTGTCGTCAACCGGTCTTCGTACGAGTACTTGGGTAAACATATATATATTGTGTTGTGTGAACAGGGAGTGTTTTAAATCGACACGAGTTACGAATTTCCTTTTTGCACGTGTATTGTACGACCTTTTTCAGTACAGGTGAGCCTTCAAAGTTTCGACCTGGCATATAATGAACCACTTCTCGCACCAGTGCGTAAAAAAAACACCATCTGTACTGAAATAGTACATTTCGTTATAAGTGCGAGAAGTATGTCATTACTTCACGAGTCCCGAGACATTTTTGTGGTGTATGTGTATCTATAGATATATATGTCATGTATCATCCATGTATTGAGTAGTCTGTAAGTTGAGTTTGAACAATAAACACATGTAATCGAGCTCCGTATTTTATTGTTATTCCGCCAACCGTACATGGCGACCCTTGGCCAGTCGCCACGCGCCGCGCGTGTTTGCCTAATAAGTCAGTGATCAGACCAAATATGTGCGTCGCGAGTGATTCGAAACCGAGACTGTTTGCGGCCTTACTAGAACAGACAGTATTCCAGCCGATAATTTGCATAATCGCAGTCCAACCGTTAGCAGGAAAAGTTTTAGTGTCTAATAACACCAGTGCAACGAAAATTCCAAATGGGTTCTTCAACTTCCACTGAGAAAAAGAAGAAGTGATAATCGCTCAAACTGCAGCAGGGGACAGCAATTGAAATTTCATGCCTCCACCACCAACATCATCCTAGCCATTAATTATTCATTGTTTTGCTGACGTTACTTTACGGAATATATAAAATATACCATATGTGCCACAAGAAGTGGATTCAACGAGAAATCAACCATCACGTCATGTACAGAAGATCGTTTAGAAGGGATAAGCGGCCAGCAGACGACGACGTCTAGTGCAGGAGGAAATGCAGGAGCAGTGTTAAACAACGGTGTCGTAATAGTGAGTGTTAAATTCACGTAAGAAAAAAAAAACAGTGTGCTACATAGTGCAATGTGTCCTAGTTATAGTATGTAATGGTGGAAGAACTTTCTAGTGTCTTCGACAGTTTAAAAAAACTTAAAGACAATACACAAAAATTAGCAAAAATTAAAAGAACTCCTAATGTGTTGCAAAAAACCTTGTTAAAAGCTACTCAATTGTATACACAATACCTAAAGTGTTCAGAGACATTAGATGCAGATATATCAAAAAATCTTATTAAGGGTAGTGACATAATTCCTATTAAAGAAATTTGTATTCGAATAGAAAACTTGTACGTACAGTTACAAGAATTTTGTACGGCACAGGGCATTGAAAGCAAAAACACCATGGAAAAGTTTAACCTTAAAACGGCGGTGTCTTTATTGCCTGAAATAACGAGCGATGAAGACAGCGTCAAGAAGTTGATTGACGCCATAGAATTGTACAGTGACATGATTGACTCGGATAGTCAACCGAATTTAATAAAATTTATTTTAAAAACTAGGTTGACAGAAAGCGCAAAATTACGCCTATCATCTTCTTATACGTCCTGTAAAAACCTGATAGACAACCTAAAATTGCATTTATTAACAAAAAAATCCCCTACCGCGCTTCACGCTCAACTAATTCAAGAAAAACAAGGCACTAGCACTATCGATGAGTATGGTAAAAGATTAGAAAAACTTTTCGTAGACTTAACGATATCGCAGGCCGACGGTGACAAAAAAGCATTCGACGTGTTAAAACCGATTAATGAAAAATTAGCAATTAGAAATTTCACTGACGGCCTGAGATCACGTAACTTAAGCATTATATTAACAGCGCGTGACTACAAATCCTTAAAGGACGTCATAAGAGCTGCTAAAGACGAAGAACTTTCTTCAAGGGAGCAGCAGTCGCAAGAGGAGATGTTTACGGGATCCCGAGGAAGACCCTCAGGTGAGTATAACACCCGTCCATTTACAGGCCGAGGCAGGAACACATGGTACAACCAAAGTAGTAGGGGTCAACACGCCTACTCACACGCAACTCGAAATGATTCGACTGCGACTTATAGTACGGGCAGCCGCGGCCGCCCGCTCTATCGAGGACACATGCACCGGGGTAATCGTTACTCGTGTAGCATGTATCGAGGTAATTACAACTACAACCGCCCGAGTGTAAATTACATTGAAAACCAAAATTTACCCAATTCAAGCGAGACTACAAATAATCCGGCAACACAGGAAAATGAATCAGAGTTTTTTCGTGCATAACATATTTTCATGTGATAGTAGTGACTACATAGAATTACCCGTCAATGACGTAACATGTTCTTGGCTATTAGATACGGGCTCATCATTATGCGCTATAAGCCTTGAAACTGTAATTGAGCTTAGCATTCCGATTACTAAAAGTAGCATTCCCGTAAATGGCCTCGGGGGACGTCTCGATACCGAAGGATATGTTTACATTAGCTTCATTATAAATGGTGCGGAATTTGAACACAAGTTTCACGTCATAAAAGATTGGCCGTGTTGGACGAATGCATTGATAGGTAGAGATTTTTTTAAAAAATATTATTGCTTCATAGATTATTACGACGATATGTTCTCATTATTTAACCATGACTTAAATAAGATTATTACGTTACCAATATGTACAAGACAACCGGATGACAATGATAACTTATTCATACCGCCGCGATGCGAAAAAATAATATTTATAAGGACAAATTTCGAAGAAGATTGCATAGTAACTCCGAAACAAATAGGTAAAGGGATTTTCATTGCAGGAAGTATTAGTCCGCCTATTAATGGAAAAATTCCCATACAAATACTTAACACCCGGGAAGATGGCGTGACCTTAACGAACTTAAATCCGGAATTGACTACTTTAAACAACTACAATATTTGTAACTTTGAAAAATGCGACAATATAGACAGTGAACGTGTTCGAAAAATGCTGTCGTTTTTAAATTTGTCTCATTTAAATACAGAGGAAAGACGCTCAATACAAAATATTTGCGCAAAATACTCTGACGTATTCCATTTACCAGGAGATAAGTTGTCGACCACAAACATTTATCAACCTAATATTACACTGAAACCAGACTCCGTTCCTGTTTATGTGAAACCCTATCGGTTGCCACAAATTCATAGGGATGAAATAGATAAAAAAATTAAAGAAATGTTGGCAGACGACATTATCGAAGCCTATCCCCTAACAACTAAAGAAACAGTGGCGGTTGCTACTGCATTTGTAAACAACTTCATTCTACGCTACGGCATACCTAGTGAGATCGTTACCGATCGAGGGACGGAATTTATTTCAGCTACCATGCAAGAAGTGTGCAAACTCTTAAAAATTACACACTTAACCTCAACCGCTTATCATCATCAAACTATAGGTGCGTTAGAAAATAGTCATAAAAATCTAATTTCCTTTTTACGTATTCAAACAAACAACGCGCCCTATAATTGGAGTACATGGTTACCTTATTGGTCTTTTGCTTTCAATACCACTGTACACAGTGAAACTAAATATAGCCCATTTGAACTTGTTTTTGGCAAATTATGTAGTATACCGACACATCTAACAGATACTTTAGACCCATTATATAACCATAACGATTACCCATGCGAATTAAAATATAGGATTCAAAAGTCGCAATTAGATGCTAAGACAAATCTTTGTAAAAGTAAAGAGGTAAGAAAATACAGATACGACACTGATGTAAACACTGTAAAATATGCAGAAGGCGATTTAATTTTGGTAAAAAATGAAGCTCGCGCCAATAAATTGGACCCTTTATATTTAGGCCCATATAAGGTAGTTAAGGATATACAACCAAATGTAATCATTTTAGATAATAAAAATAAGCAAAATATATTGCACAAAAATAGGACTAAGCCATATGTTTCCTAAAAAAAAAAAAAAACACACTCTCTATTATGTATTTTTTTTAAATGAAGAGGGGGCGTGTGGTGTATGTGTATCTATAGATATATATGTCATGTATCATCCATGTATTGAGTAGTCTGTAAGTTGAGTTTGAACAATAAACACATGTAATCGAGCTCCGTATTTTATTGTTATTCCGCCAACCGTACATTTTGCCACGAGCGGCACGCGAGTGGCAAATCTCGGGACGAGTGAAGAATGACATTCTCGCACGTGTGACGAACGACGTTTTTTAATACAGTTGCGAAAAAACACTACTACTTACAACGAAATAAAATAATCCGAACTATCAATTTTCCCATGGACATTGACGGATTATTTGACAATTCAAAGGCGTATTTTTTAAGCTTTTAAACTTGCGTGCATAATTTCGAGTTTCCTATTCATCTAACATAATTTATTTCATTGGGTGCCATAAAAACATAAACATTTACGATTTGGGACGATTGTTTAATGTACAACTACATTTTAATTTAATCGATCCATTTATGCCCCGACGTATTGCAAATAACGTAAAATAATTATGACAAATCGCGTAACATAATGAGGTTTTTTGAACGTGCATTAAGTTAAAACATGGTAGACGCTTCTACTTTGACAGTAGAAGACGCGTTTCGTTCCAATCATGTTCTGTTTACACGACTCATTATGACCGATTTTTCAAAGTATAAACCATTTTATATAAATTATGTTTAGTATGACTAAAAGTAAACAATTACATATGAAATATTAACGTTTTAAATATTAATCACTCAATAGTATGTTTATAGTTTTATTCTGTCTTAGTAAACTAGACTAATATGAAAACAGCTCGGTAAGTAGTCGTAAAATGGAACGTATATACTTTTTACGCACTAGTTCGTAAAATACAACTTCTCGCACGCTAAACAGCCAAAAAACGGGCACTTTTTGAGCAACTGTATTAAAAAGATTATTTTGATCGCATTATCTCAGTAAGTGTGCAATTGCAAGCGAAAGTTATAGAAAAAACATTGTCCCTAAGGAGCTATGAAATTTCTAATGGCATGATCAATTTTTTTTCATATTTGTACATATTTCTTCTTTCTATATATGTATAAATGTGTTTCTATATTATGCGGAAGATCAGCGCTGATCCCTGGGTCAGCATTTATGCTGAGGCGGGACCATTTCGTGGTAAACCAGAGTTACATTTTTGTTTTAATCTCATCACTTATTAGAATTTTATATAATACTTACTTATGTATATTAACCGTGTTTACCATTGAATAAATTATTGAATCTGAATCTGCAAAGCATTCTTCGAATTTTGTACAAAGTTATTATTGGAAAAATAACGAGAACCGACAATGATTTCCGTCCCTGTCAAATACTGGAGAAAGGTTAAACGATAACCTGTGCACGACATTTCAACAGGATCTTATCATTTGTTAGAAAATACCTATGTTATCTCAAGTTCGGAATCTTACGAAATGTTATTTTGCTCAGTAAAGGTCATAGGCACTCAGAGATATTTTAACGAAGAAAATGAAAGTAGAATCTAGAAAGAGGTATTTATAGAGCTGCCTTTACGCGCTGTATTGAGGATGCATTTACTTCATTATTTTATCTTCGACATGTTTTAGTTATAATAGACTATACCTACCAGCAGCGGCTGGTCCATACAAGCCGATTCCCATTGGCTTGCCTAAAATTGATTACTTACTAGTAACGTACCTAATGTTAAGGTAGGTGTCTTTTTGTTCAGTGTTGCCTATCAAAAATTTTCACCAGCCGCCACTGATACCTACACGGGCTACACGGTGCAACATGAGGAAATCGAAAGTTTTTAACTACGCATTTCTGAGGGCAAAGTAAATATAAAATGTTATATGACGTCAAGCAAATTTAATTTTGATCCAAAAAAAAATTGTGTGATTTTTTTTTGTTTTAATGGATGTCACATAAAATAGTAACATTACGATACAAGTGCGTAAAAAAGGAAGTTCGAAACGAGTGGCGATAAATTAAAAACACGACCGAAGGGAGTGTTTTAAATCGACACGAGTTACGAATTTCCTTTTCGCACGTGTATCGTACGACGTTTTTCAGTACAGGTGAGCCTTTCGAAGTTTCGACCTGGCATATATAATGAACCACTTCTCGTACGCGTAAAAAAACACCATCTGTACTGAAAAGTAAATTTTACCCCTAACACTGGCACTACTGAAAATTTAAATTTTTTTTCGAAAAAAATACTTTTTTGCAATTTAACTATTTACTTTTTGACATCTATCAACGAGGATAGTTAGATTATTATATGACATGAGATACAGTCTGACCAAAATGACTAAAAAATAAAAAGTGGCTACATCGTTGTGTCGTCCCGTTTTCTTACACAATGACGTATTGATTTGAAAGGAATTACACTACAATGTTGCCATTTTCAGGGTTCCGTAGTCAACTAGGAACCCTTATAGTTTCGCCATGTCTGTCTGTCTGTCTGTCTGTCCGTCCGTCCGTCCGTCCGTCCGCGGATAATCTCAGTAACCGTTAGCACTAGAAAGCTGAAATTTAGTACCAATATGTAGGTAAATCAATCACGCCGACAAAGTGGTAAAAAATGTTTTGTTAGGGTACTCCCCCTACATGTGAAGTGGGGACTGATTTGATGACCCAACGTGTGATATATTGTTGGATAGGTATTTAAAATGAATAAGGGTTTACTAAAATCGTTTTTTGATAATATTAATATTTTCGGAAATAATCGCTCCTAAAGGAAAAAAAAAACCGGCCAAGAGCGTGTCGGGCCACGCTCAGTGTAGGGTTCCGTAGTTTTCCGTATTTTTCTCAAAAACTACTGAACCTATCAAGTTCAAAACAATTTTCCTAGAAAGTTTTTATAAAGATCTACTATTGTGATTTTTTTCATATTTTTTGAACATAGGGTTCAAAAGTTAGAGGGGGGGGGACGCACTTTTTTTTCTTTTAGAAGTGATTATTTCCGAAAATATTAATATTATCAAAAAACGATCTTAGTAAACCCTTCTTCATTTTTTAAAACCTATCCAACAATATATCACACGTTGGGGTTGGAATGAAAAAAAATATCCGCCCCCACTTTACATGTAGGGGGGGTACCCTAATAAAACATTTTTTTCCATTTTTTATTTTTGCACTTTGTTGGCGTGATTGATATACATATTGGTACCAAATTTCAGCTTTCTAGTGCTTACGGTTACTGAGATTATCCGCGGACGGACGGACGGACGGACGGACAGACAGACATGGCGAAACTGTAAGGGTTCCTAGTTGACTACGGAACCCTAAAAAGTGTCCCCCCCTCTAACTTTTGGACCATGTGTTTAAGAAATATGAAAAAAATCACAATAAGTAGAACTTTATAAAAACTTTTTAGAAAATTTGTTTTGAACTTGATGGGTTCAGTAGTTTTTGAGAAAAATACGGAAAACTACGGAACCATACACGGAGCGTGGCTCGACACGCTCTTGGCCGTTTTTTTTTTTAATTTCTAGTCTTTTTGGTCAGACTGTACTTTGTCGTCTTTTCGCAATAGGTAAATCTTAATATAATTTGCATACCCAATGAGGCACGGACCAAAGTTAAGTCTTCCTGCATATTAAATAGAAGCCCAGATTCCAAATGCTGTTTTAAAGAGTGTACATGTTCAGAGTGTTATTATTTTACTCGATAAAAAAGTAAATCACACTAAAACATTCACAGAAATAACTTTACAAACAAAAAATAAATAATGTGGAATATAAGGCTAAACAATATTTAAAAAAATACCAAAGCCTTTAGTTTTGCCATTCAGAGCAATCTCACTTAAGTAATAATAATTAGCATGAGTAATTTTATTGGCTTATCTCGGCCCTTAATTAATCTGTGACTCATTATTAAGTTATGGATGTTTTTAAGTATTTGTACAGTATTATATATTGTTGTCTGAGTACAAATAACACAAGCCTTATTAAGCTAACAGTGGCTTAGTAAATCTGTGCAGGTGGCCCATAATATTTATTTATGCAAAATTTCACGATAACACTCCTACGAAGTGTGTCATAAAAGCACCCTGTATGCATTATCTATTTTTGCGTGTCGTAAGTCGACAATCGCCCCGGGGCTACGGAAATGAAGGCGTGTAGGCAAACCCTTGTAATGATTTAGGGGGTCGGAGCCTCCCTTAAATCATTGCTAAGTGTGACAGTCATAAGCATGGGTGACAATAATAGGCGCATTTCTTTCTGTTATTAAATAATCAAAGACATTTTAGACAGGAAATGGATGTGCATAAAATAGAGTTGATATTAATATCAACAAAGTCTTATTAAATAAGACTTGCGGTTATTTTCACTAGATTTATATTGATCGGGCATAGGTTTATATATATTAGATTGTTAAAGTCTACATATATCCCGGTATTGCCGGTAAATATTTCTAGAGTTTTATGTTATTAAAATTATAATAATTTTAGGATTTATTCCGTACCTCAAAATGGAAAAACAAAACCTTTATATGGTCACTCAAGCGTCTGTCCGTCCGTCTCTCACAGCTAAGTAACTAACTTTTACAAATGTACATATGTAAACCGTCCAAAAATATTTTTTCATAAGTTTAAATCAAATAGTTTAGGAACAATTAAAGAAAACGGGGAAAAAATTACCATTCTCACACCTTTTACCTCCGAAACCACTGAGCCTAATATTGTCAAAAAATAGACAAGATAGCCCTTTTACCTGTAGATGGGCATTTTCAAAAAATGGGACCTAAAATTAGTGAAAGTTGTTGACAAAAATTAACTCTAAACTGAAATAAATATCATATACAAAGAAAAAAGGACCAAGGCCCAAATTAACTCGATGTCAGTTTTGTGACGACAAAATAAGCATGAAACTTCAATAAAAATATTGCTTTTGTGTTAATTACATAAACTGTAAGCAATAATCTACATTTAGAACATGAAAAAAGTAGGTTTTTAGACAATTTTTATTCCTTATTTTCGTCACAAAACTGACATCGAGTTAATTTTTGTTAACAACTGTCACTAATTTTGGGTCTCAATTTCTGAAATGCCCAGATGACAAAAAGTTGTCCACCCCACTTTTTTTGTAACATGGGTATTTTTTACGCGATTAATACTCATAATCGCGAGCTCTTTCGATCCTGATAGGAGAAAAAAAATGTCCCACGAATTCCATACATTTTTTCGATCCTTCCATTCCGTTAACGCCATACAAAATGTATGAAAAAATGGTAACGGAATAGGAAAAAAACCTTGGGACACTTTTTTTCTCCTATAAGAATTGAAAGAGCTAGCGAATCTGAGTGGAAACCACATAAAAATTTCCAAATAAAAAAAAAAGTGGGGTGGACAACTTTGAAAAAAAATGGCCCACCTATCGTCCTCGTTTATACATAATATGTTATTTTGCTCCCTTGTGGCATAATTTACTACTCCACAATCGGTAAATTTTCTGCCTTTATCGACAATCTACTTACCCACGGGTATAGGTATCTAATAAGCAATCAGCCCAGTGCCCTAAGTGGCCCATAATTCAATATATTGGGCGCCGTCTCCTACGCGGACATTTCTGGGTCACATTGACATAATTGTATTTTGTTTGTTTACATCCATTATTCATTACTCAATTACCTTTGGGAAGCTTTTTAGCGACCTAGTAACTATATGAATAAATACCAAAGTATAATGAATTATTTTTATTATACAGAGTGGGGCCTGTAACAAAGGCGAAGAATTGAACTGTAGGCTATTCTCCTTATACTGATCAACATTTGTTCAGTGACTTTTAAAAATTATGATGTCTTTAAATTTTTAATTTTTCATACAAAATAAATATTAGCTTCAATGTACGCCATTATTGTAGTCATTGACGTTGTCTGTCACACTTTAGACTTAACAGAATTCGCAATACATTACCTCTTAGAAAAAAGTTTCAAGGGTGATAAAAATCAAAATACAAGTTATTTTTAAAAGTCTCCGAACAAATGTTGATCAGTATAAGGAGAATAGCCTAGAGTTCAATTTTTCGCCTTTGTTACAGGCCCCACTCTGTATACTAGATTTTTCACGCGTACTAAAAGTAATTTTATTCAAACGTTAAACTTTGGACCCCAATAACACCCCCTTAGGATGTGAAATTTGAGAAATCCTTTCTTAGTGCTCCTCTACCACTTTATAAGGAACCTACGTGCCAAATTTGGAATCTCTAAGATCAGCGGTTTCGGCTGTGCGTTTATGTCAGTCAGTCGTCAGTCAGACAGTCAGTCAGTCAGTCAATCAGTCGGTCAGTTCCTTCTTTTATATACATATTTAGATGTTTTGTTTCTAGAATGAGTTATTTAAAGTTTTTCAATGTCCCTCACATCACATCCACATGTCTACTATAATATGATTATACGATACATATTCAGTGCTCTGGCTACACTTAAGAAATTAATTTATTTAAAATTAACTACAAAGTTCACTACCGGGTACCGGTCAATAATTTATGACATTTGTAATTTTCGCGCTTGAACCGCTGAATTAAATATAAATCAAATTTGGTAAAAACCAACTTTGAATACTGATGAAGAAATTAAGATGATATTTGTATCAAAAATCATCCCATAGGAACCGTGGGCTTTAGACGGCTATTAGTTCTTTCTTCCACGAATATACAGCGTGTGGATTCCATACGGGCGAATAATGTGTATCCAGTTATAGTACCTATTATGATTATACAAATCGTATAGGATTTTTTTATACTACGTCGGTGGCATACAAGCGTATGGTCCGCCTGATGGAAAGCGGTCACCGTAACCCATGGACACCTGCAACTCAAGGAGTGTCACATGCGCGTTGCCAACCCATTAGAAACTTGTACACTCCCTTTTGCTGAGTTAAGTACACGGCAAAAAGGAAGGCACCTACAAGTTCTAAAGAGGGTTCGGGTTGCGGACGACTTAAAAGACAATAGACGGAACAAATTAGTTCCGTACGTAGATCCTTCCGTCACCAGCACACCGCACCCTCATTGAGCTCTGGCAGCCTCACTCACGGGCAGGAACACAACACTATGAGTAGGGTCTAGGGCTATTTGCCTGCGGTGTTTTGTAAGGCAGAGGTCCCCAGTTGGATAGTTATTTTGTTAAAACGTGTTATTAATTAAGAGTAGTAGTAAGTATTTTTTTTTTAATCTGACCAAGCAGCAATGTACGCCGTCCAACTTAATTTTACATGACATAAACTTCATGTCGTAATGACGTTTAGGTAGGAACGCTAAATTGATATGGACATAGTACATTGCGTGCTGAATTATTATGTATGAAAAAAAAAGTCATCTATTCAACAAAAACATAATTATAGTTATATACAGTATATGCTGCTTAGGTCCGACACTAATCGTTATTAAGATATTCGCCCGTATGGAATACACACGCTGTATATTTATTAATTTTGCATACATGAAAAACAAGTTATTGGATTTTCAATAAATTCTCTTTTTAAAGCTTTCCCTGGAATCCTCATAAAGTAAACCCATAATATATACGAACTGTAGTATCATTACTATTTACAACATCCTGTTTGAATGATGTATTTACATCGCTCCACCTAATTAGCGAATTTACATGCTTAATTAAAGGCAGAGTATCTGCCTACACAAAATGATTTTGATTTGAAGGTAAGACTTCATTTATATAAGTAACCAGATACTTGTAAAATAAGATTGGGCAACTTTTTTTCTGAAAGCGCGCGCGCGACGGGCCGAGAGGTGAAGGGCGCGGGCAGTGCACGAAGTCTAGCCGCCGCGAACACTCATGCCTGATGACGGGTCTCTAAATGACTCTAAATATGTTGCTGAACGCGATATTTTCACAGAGATAAAATATAATAAAATGCTTTAATTGCTCCCTACAAAAAAACAGATACAGAGTGTTTTAGGTAAAAATTTACAATAATATATATTATTATTATACTCATCATCCTCCTTGCGTTATCCCGGCATTTGCCACGGCTCATGGAAGCCAGGGGTCCGCTTTGACAGCCCCAAGATTTGGCGAAGGCACTGGTTTTACGAAAGCGACTGCCATCTGACCTTCCAACCCGAAGGGTAACTAGGCCTTATTGAAATTAGTCGGTTTCCTCACGATGTTTTTCTTCACCGAAAAGCGACTGACATTTCGCACATAAGTTTCGAAAAACTCATTGGTACGAGCCGGGGTTTGAACTCCGGATCGTAAGTCGCACGCTCTTACCGCTAGGCCACCAGCGCTTCTATTACAATCATTTTATCTACACCATCTGTAGCCTACGTCTAGTCTGTCTCCATGTCCTTTCACTAAAAGTGTATCGTCGAGGACAACTCACAACCTAAATAAACCACTTGTGTCACTGTCAGAGAGGACAAACAACGGAAAACCGTAGAAAATGGATGCTTCCTCACGGAAATTCTCAAATTTCCGTGAGAGATCAGCCGGTCTAGCCAAAGTGACAATCGTCGACGCTACATTGCGATCGAACCGCAGCCTGGCTTTGTCGTGCCACTACAGGAGAGCGAGGGAGAGGTAGGTACGATATGCTTACGAAGCGCAAGTAATTGTGACGTTGACTAAGTGCCCCGCACAAAACGTTTTATCTCATTCATAGTCGTACTGCAAGCTGCAACGTACTTGAAACTTGACCTATACATCCATAGTAATTATTAATAATCAGAGCTCAAGCGTACACTGGTGGTTAAATGAATAAAGCCCAGTCGCTCTCAGCACATTCAATTGTCTAACAAATACGAGGATCTATTCTTCCAATCTGTAGTCATAAAGTCCAATTCAAGTCGTCGTTAACAATGTTACCCTTCACTTCTTGCGTGTAGAAAACAATTATTTTTCTCACTGGAATCAGTCAGATAAATGTTTGTTTTCTACACGCAAATGAAAAACACTCGGAAATGAAATATGCACAATGACAATTTGTACTAACTATTTAAAGCAAGAGTAAATAGGTATCTCATAGGTAAGCGTGATCCACCGTCGTAGACCGCATCATCACTTACCATCAGGTGTGATCGTGGTCAAACGTCTACCTATTCATACTAAAAAAAAAAAAAATCAAGGTATCGAAATGCTTTCAATTAAAATTGCAAGTCAATCAAGTGTTGCAGTCGTCAGTTCACAAACATCTTTACAAACCAATATTTCAAATATATCTCTATAAAATCGCTGTCAATAGAAATTGTCAACACTGTAAACAAACCATTATATAAGTATTTAAGCACAATTTTATTATTTTAAAGGTTGAGGATCATGATGTGATATGAATTGATTAAAATAACACATGGATTTAGCCAGTATCTGATGAGTTAGAATGGAAATTAAATACATTTTGACTACAAGGTTTGTTTACATTGTTCAAAATTCTATTGACGGCGACTTTACACGACCTTGTCATTTGTCACAGAGACATGTAAATATATTTTCCCCTCACTAGCTCGGAAACACGTGTTTTGTCCTTTAATACCAACGAGTAAAAAGGCATTTTATCCACTAGTGGGTAAAGTGATTTGACCTTGAATAAAGTCAAATTAACTGCTTTAAAATTGATAAAAGTAGGTGAATCTAGTAATAAAGATGATTTACCACCTGTGGAACTACTGGAAGCAGTGATAAACGCATTATTTGCGTTGTAGTTTCCTCGCTATAGTGAGGGGAAAAGTTTTGTGTTACACTCGGGTGCAAATGTATTTTACTTCTCGTGTGTTGTATTTTAGTGAATGAAATGAAATGTATTTTAATTCCACACTCGGAGTTAAAATACAACTTTGCCCCCTTGTATAACAAATAACTATTTTGGAATGTGGGTTTGTAAAGATGTTTGTGTTCTCGACCGTACATATTTTTTGGTCCTTTTATAGCTAACACAAGAGAATGTAAAGTAGTTAGTTGAGTAAACTTCTAAAAACTCCTACTCTACTCTTGTTTAAATACTTTTAATTTGGCGATGTAAAAGGTTCCCAATGAATATCCTTTCAAAATCTGACTTTCATAAATACGCTATCGCGAGTTCCCATATAAATCAGACGTCTGATGATAATTAATTACGGGCTACAGATTGCTGCGCGCTAAGTTGATTAAAAAATATAAAAGTCGATGTTAGCTAAAGGACCGGGCGCACTAAGATTTTTACATGAATATTTTATGAAATAAAACTATGGAAACGGATTAAATCGCGTATAATGAATTTACAACTCATCCCGACGTTTCAAACACTTTACAGCGTTCGTGGTCAACGGGTGACTGAGGAAAAATTATAATGTGCAAAAGCTACCCACATACAAGAAATATTAAAGTGTAGTGTAAGTATTTAGTGTTCGAAACGTCGGGATGAATTGTAAATTCATTATACGCGATTTAATCCGTTTCCATAGTTTTATTTCATAGTAACTATTGCGGTAAGCGAAGACAATATTATGAATATTTTAATTGATAAAATATTTACAAACATTTATATTACCTTTCATTCATAACACATAAGAAAACCTTACATTACAAAAGATTAAGCTAAAGAGAAAGTTATTTCATGGAAAAATGTCTATAAAACAATCAATACTTTTAAATAATGCTGACACACTACAAATAAAGAAACACTAGCTTTTGCCCGCGGCTTCACTCGCGTTAGAAAGAGACAAAAAGTAGCCTATGTCACTCTCTATCCCTTCAACTATCTCCACTTAAAAAATCACGTCAATTCGTCGCTCCGTTTTCCGTGAAAGACGGACAAACAAACAGACTCACACTCTTTCCCATTTATAATATTACTTTTGCCCGCGGCTTTGCTCGCGTTAGAAAGAGACAAAAACTAGCCTATGTCACTCTCCATCCCTTCAACTATCTCTACTTAAAAAATCACGACAATCCGTCGCTCCATTTTGCCGTGAGAGACGGACAAACAAACAGACACACACACTTTCCCATTTATAATATTAGTATGGACGATAGTATGGATGGTTCAGGAAATCAAAATAAAAATGGCCCCTGCTATCGCTATTCTTTTGTTTTAAAAAAAGTTATAAAAATACGCACCACGCAGCGTTTTGTTGTATTGATTTTGTTTAGTTTTCGTGTTGTAAAATAGTTGTTTTAGTTCGTAAATCTGTGTACATAATATTGTGTAATGTGCCTGACGTGTGTGTATAATTTTCATCACCCGCGGCCCGATCTGTTACACTTAGTGTATTCAAACCCTTTTTTACTGAATGGGAGCTAAGTGCTTCTAGAATCTCGCAAGTTTCAAAGTCGCTTGGGAAAAGAAAATAAGAACGAGATTGTTTGAAGCGATTGCTCATTTCAGTCACGTATTTGAAAGCTCAGATTGAAAAATGCAACTTATGGAATTCAGTCATCTCTTATAATCATGAAACGCTCACTGACTGGTCCAGACTCAAAATCCGTTAATGCCCGTCTGTCAACCTGCCTTTTGTCCGTGCGTACCTTTGCTTTCCGTGATTATTTTCATGAGCGATGAAAAGGGCATTATAAAAATACTAAATTCAAAATGGCAACGTTTTGTTTTCGAATGAATTTGTTTAGATCTATTTTCAAAACATTCCGCTTGGCGCGCTGTTCTAAATGTCATTAAAATGCGGCTTACTGACAAATTTTAGAATAAATGTACAGTCAACCAATCTGAATCCTTGGCCACTGAAGAACCCTTTCACAGTAACAGTCAAACTGACTTCTAAAGCAAATAAAGCACCGTGTCAATACGACAGGGTTCTAGAGTGTCATCATTCTAATTGGCTGACTGTACTAACATAATAGAGAATTAAAACAAATGCAAATCTCTCTTACCATACTCCTTATTGTTGGCTGACGCTATGAACCTTTTGTTGTGTTAACGTCTACGAAAATTCCAGCCATTTTTCATTCTTCGCATAACCTAATTCACTTAATTAATTTCAAATTACATTATGAACAAATTCATCTTCTCATAATAAAGTTATCTCGTGACCGGAGATAAGATTCTGTTTATAATATAATTTATTTATTTATTTTAAGTCTTATTTTAAGGAGAAGAGGGTTTGATTTTACTTGATCTTGCATTCCTGTAAGTACCTTTTTATAGAAAGTGGACTTCAAGTTAGCTCTAGCTGATTCATCTAGTGTACAGATTAACTATTGATTAAGCAGATACTGCATACAGATACATTTAATATATAAAAACGACACGAGTGTTTCATTTTATAAAGCTACGCGTTTCGAAAAATTGAATCAAATACCTAGATCGTCACTACTTTTAAAAAGTCTCGTATCTCACGTTGTTCCTCAAAGTTAAAACGCAGTAAGTCTATATGCATTCCATACATACTTACTACAATTTTTTTTTCATTGACAGACGAAGATACAAGTTTTTAACTAAAAAAAAAATGTAGTGACGGTTATATATTAAAATCATGTCACCAATTTTGAGTGAAATAAAAAAAGGCCACCGTGCTAACCTTGCATAGTGACTTTTAAATGTATCTGAGGTCATAATGAGCAACAAGATTTATTATAATAGAACAAAGGGAACCATGTGGAGAAAGGATTAGTCATATTTATTTTTCTTCCATACAAATGGGACCAATGCTTGAAATTGCAAAAAAATTATTAAATTGCAAAAAAAATTAACTGTTTCATACATTTCGACTGCCATGATGCCGCTCATTTCTATGGAACAGCATTTTTTTTTTCGCGATTTCAGCATGGTCCCATAATAAAAGTTGTTCACTATGAACATAAAAGTCATTACGCAAAGTTTGAACGGTCTTTTTTATTTCAACCTGTGTATAGCTGCAAATATTTACGATTTTATCAGACAAAATACAAACACAAATCCGTTTTCCTGACGCGTTCAGTAGATTGTGTTTATTTTCGTTATCTATTTCTTTGAGTGCACAACCAAAGATCTGATTTCTTTACTTGAATTTTGACAATCCTAAATAATCAGATCGGATATTGTGATAATGAAGAGACCAAATGTGTCGTCCCTGAATCGCTGTCAAACTTCGTAGGAAGTTTTGTTCTACACGGTAGTATTTTATTTATTCAGTGTTATTATGTAATCTGTAACCAGGGTATTTCATAGTCATTAATCATGCATTTCGCTCGGTCAGCCTGTCAGTACCTTTTTAGTAAACTCCGCATTATTGCTTATGTTAAATAAGCGATTTAGATAAATTACCTTCGTAAATAAGAGTAAATAATCCATACTAATCCATACTAATAATTATTATAAATGGGAAAGTGTGTGTGTCTGTTTGTTTGTCCCTCTTTCACGGCAAAACGGAGCGACGACTTGACGTGATTTTTTTAAGTGGAAGTAGTTGAAGGGATGGAGAGTGACATAGGCTACTTTTTGTCTCTTTTTAACTCCCCACTTCCCCAAAATGGGGGGTGGAAGTTTGTATGGAGCATTCCGCAATTTTCGAATTTAACGCGAGCGAAGCCGCGGGCAAAGGCTAGTATTACTATATTTATCAGTAAGGTACAGCGGGACAATCTCGACTGGCGGACCATTGAAACTGATCCATTTTTTTCCATGTTTTACAATGTTTGCAATATTAAAAAGAGTGTCCACCGGTTATATATGACACGCGTGTTTAGTGTATACTATGTGTCAAATTAATAGTGTAATAATGGAAAAAATGGATCAGTTACAATCACCCCTCAGTCGGGATTTACCCCGCTGTACCTTACCAAAAGAATATACTGCTATAATTCTAATATTTCTTCGCTACTGTACTTTCAAATGGTAACAGTATTTCCATTACCTAATGCAATCAAATGGAGTATACCGATAACATTTTCGTCTCCGTCTGTTGTTCAAAGACCGACACGATAACCGATAATTTAATACTCTTACCACAGGCTAGTAAAGAGAGAAGACTGACAACCTAGAAATACAAATCATGAAGCAAAATTGTATGTCTTATCTCACACGCATTTTAGCTAGCTAGGTACTGGCACACCTCGGACACTGGCGATCAAATATATGAAAGAGGCGCATTCCTAGCACACAATCTAAGCTCGTGTAGGTGAACGCGTACTATGCTTGTATGAGTAAAATATGACAGGTCGACTGTTCGCGTTTTTGACAGGCGGTAACTGTGAGATAACCGAGAGGGGGTGGGCGGCACTTTCAGCGGGGAGCGGGAGTGGCCATACTGTACGATAGTACTCTTTATATACTGTGGTAGGGAGACCGGGGACAATAGAAACACGTTACGGTTGAAACAAGTCAAATTTCTCGAAAACTACAATACCTACGTGGAATACGCAATACTCACGATACGAGGTCGACCATTTTGCAAATTTGAACCAATAACGATTGGGCACGCGAGTGACGTGGCAGTGACAGGGAGCCGATGAAAATTTTCGACCAAAAAAGTAAATATTGGTGCTTTCGTATATTTTTGTCTAATTTTGTGTACCCGTGTAGTATGAAAATTTTAATTCGCTAAGTGATATGAGTGTGGATTCTATAATATTTTAAGTGCCATGAAACAGTGATGGAGTGTCATTAATTGGTAAATAATTGACTTTGAAATCAAACATGTGTTGTGGTGACAATAGAAACAACGTCCTTGTGGACGATTGAAACGTTTCAAATGTCCCTGTGTTTTAATCGTCCCCACAAGTAACCAACTATCAATGCAATCGGGTTCTGTTTTTTGTAAGTATTTCACGAATTCCACGAAATTCCACGAATGAAAGTAGCAATATCTACGTTTCACTCTGGCCTGAAAACAGAAGAATGTGACCAACAGATCTTCAAAAATGTCTACATACACTGCACACCGTTGTTCTACGGACTGGTTATGATTGAAACAAGGTTATAATTGAAACACCCACTTTTGTATGAAACACATTAATATTTTTTTATGACTATTCCATAGAATTATATCTTACTGTTTTATAATAACCAAAATGTTAAATTTATATCTAAGAAGTTACAGAAACAAAGAAGATTAAAAGTAAAGTATTTATTTTTTTACATACGTTTCTTATGTCAAGATATTGAAAGAATCTTCAGGCGCTGATATTTATTGTATAGTGTCTTCTACAAAAGTGATCTTTTGGTGGTCTGTTTTTGTAACACAGCAGTCATTAATAAAGATATGAATAAAAACATTTCTTTATTTTTCCCAAATTTATAAGGGGTGTTTCAAATGACCTCGCATAGTGTTTCAATTGACAACCATATGGGGTCAATTGAACCACTCTCCCGCTTCCTCTTTAATTTCATAATATAAGATAACCATGGGCAACATACCTTTAAAACTAATTTTGTTTAAAAGCCAAATAAATTTCCTTCTTAAAAATAACTTTCTTATCTTCCTAACTATTCAAATTAAAATGCTACAAGCGATTAAGTAAAAATTGTTTCATTTGTCCCCGGTCTACCCTACTGGCTTAAAGAGTAGACAATGTTAATGTTATTAACGGTCACATTCAAACGTAAACGTATAATTCAAACGATATCTGATATTTATGCTAAAATACAAGAACATTACAGGTGTAAGGTACAAGGGCCCCATTGATTCTCAAAGATAGGGGCCCTTTCAAGTGGGGTGCAATTCCAATAAATTTTCAATAACTTAGAATTTTTGCATTATTAAATATAGTGCCCATTGGTCACATATGGCACGAGTATTCAGTGGATATAAATGGAATTGAAGTTAATAGTATAAAACATGGAAAAAAATCAAGGAGTTGAAATTATCCTTAGTCAAAATGACCCCCCGGTACCTTGTGCTAATGGCGACACGGTTAAGGTAATTTTACAGTTCGATTGAGGTAATAAGCCTCCAATTTCATTCAAGCACTAACATTAAGAGACTAAACACTCGTGAGTTTAAGGGCAAAATTATCTTAGCGTTACTATATCTCACAGCATTAAGAGCAACACAGTTATTGTCAGTCTGTTTATTGTGTAGCCTTCGTCGCCGATACCAATGGAAATGGAAATTATTGGCATATCATACGACAACATTATTGAACTATTGAGTTCAATGACAATGTTACGAAAATTCAACTCAAATTCAATATTCAAATTAATTTGAATTTGGGCATTCAGTCGAATTTACGAAGATTTGCTCGTTTATTGCGGACTTCATTTTTTAACCCCCTACGCAAAAACGACGGGGTGTTATAAGTTTGACGTGTCTGTCTGTCCGTCTGTCCGTCTGTCTCTGTCCGTCTGTCTGTCCGTCCGTCCGTCCGTCCGTCCGTCCGTCCGTCCGTCCGTCCGTCCGTCCGTCCGTCCGTCCGTCCGTCCGTCCGTCCGTCCGTCCGTCCGTCCGTCCGTCCGTCCGTCCGTCCGTCCGTCTGTCTGTCTGTCTGTCTGTCTGTCTGTCCGTCTGTCTGTCTGTCTGTCTGCCTGCCTGTCTGTGTGTGTGTGTGTCTGTGGCATCGTAGCTCCCGAAGGGATGAACCGATTTAGATTTCGTTTTTTTTTTTTGTCTGAAAGCTGAGTGAGTATAAAACATTATAATTATATTTAATATTTATATTTATCCAAAATCTCAATTTTTCCGCGCCAAGCGCTTCTACTAGTGGTGGGAACTATGTCCTAGATAGTGACCGAGTTTGCGTCGTACAAAGATGTATAGAGGTAATATAGAACACGCTACGCTACGTTCCTGAATGGAACAACGGTCGGGCGAAGCTCGTATGAATCCAGTGTACCGCAGCAGGCTATTCAGCTTTTGGAAGCAGAATAAACCTTGCGAGCAGGAAATTTTAAAATAGTTTCATGTGCCGTTAATGTCATTTTGTAGATTTAGTAACGTGGTAGTACACACTATTATTAATATTTTTGTGACCGCTATTTTGTGCTTAACACGCTTAATAAAACATAAAGTGCGTGATAGTTTTACATCATTTTTTTTTTTGAAGTCAGTAGCTCTTATACTGCCATGTGACGGTCAGGCCTAGCACGTAGTGAACCTGCCTGCTACGCCGCGATCCCGGGTTCGAATCCCGGTAAGGTCATTTATTTGTGTGATGAGCACAGATATTTGTTCCTGACTCATGGATGTTTTCTAAGTATATTATATAATAATATATCGTTGTCTAGGTACCCACAACACAAGCCTTCTTGAGCTTACCGTGGGGCTCAGTCAATATGTGTAAGAATGTGCTATAATATTTATTCTTTATTTATACTGAAACTAGCTGGAATTTTAGCATTCGCATCACGTTCGCTCGTTTCTATGAAAATACGAAGGCCATTTTTTGCCACATGCAACTAATACTTATGAAGACAATACTACTAATAACGAGAAACAGTGTTCTTGATACTTCACCGAGTCACTGTCTCGATCGTCATATCAGAATATATATCATAGTAATATTTTATTTGATCTTAACTGCATGGCGTCACTGAAAAGCAGCGTTCCGTATTGATTCCCAGGACAGAGGGCGATTTTTGAATCTCGCATATGGGATTTTGTCACTAAAATGCCGATTGAAAACGGTGACTTGCTTTTTATTTTCAGTGTCAATTTTCTGAATTCGAACGCGTGAGACTCAAAAATCGGCCCGTCACTACGGAACATAAAGCTGAGTGGGGACCATTTAGCACAAGTCATAATTATGTTAATAAGAAATTACCTCTATATTCTGTTTTCGTTACAAATCGTTTTGTGCTAATAATATGTATCTATTTACTATGGCCACAGTATAATAAGGAGTACTATCGTACAGTATGGCCACTCCCACTCCCCGCTGAAAATGCCGCCCACCCCCTCTCGGTTACCTCACAGTTACCGCCTGTCAAATACGCGAACAGTCGACCTGTCATATCTCACTCATACAAGTATGGTACGCGTTCACCTACACGAGCTTAGACTGTGTGCTAGGAACGCGCCTCTTTCATACATTTGATCGCCAGTGTCCGAGATGTGCTATGGCATTGTCATAAAATTTAATCGAAAAACAAAATTTCATAACATTCAGAAACCAGATCAGATTCAACTCTCAAAATTTGGCTAAAACAAAACACAACTTACCTACATAAAAGTCGCACAAACGGCTCAACGCTTGAAAAATCAAACAATTGAAACGAACTTGTCGCAAATTGTATGCTCTACAATGCGTTCGTAGATGTAAACAATAGTATTTCCCCTTCTAGTTTCCCGGTTTTATAGCCTCTATATTGCTTCGAGTTTCGCGTTGCATTTGCTATATGTAAATGTTTTGTCGTATAAGGATAGGTATATCGTCTCGTCTGTCTATACGTCTATTGAGTAAGTTAGCGTATGGCGATTTACTAGTGATAGTTGGAGGTATAAAATAGTTATCTTTTGTTTGTTTACGATATCAATAATAAACACAGGTCGGGACTACAGCCCGAGCCTGTGCCTAGCAGTAGAACGAATATAGGCTCAATTGTTATTTATTTATTATTATCAAATATGCGTCAATGTCAATCTGCCAAGGCTCGTTGAATGCAAAAAGTAATTGTACTTTTATGTAATCTTTTTGACGAAATAAATGACGAAATATACCTAAAAGGCTATTTTAGCTTTTTTTATAAGTCATGAAAGAAAAGTCAAGGAACCCCTTAAAGAAAATGAACAGTCGTTTTTCCTCCATATTTATGAATAATAAATCTTTTATCGTTGTTGTTTTATCAGTGCCATCATGGTTAGAACAGTCTAAGGCATCTGATACAATCAGTCTATGGAATAAGATACAAAATTGAATGCAGTTTTCGCTATTACCGTATTAGCTAAGCATTAGCATGGGAATGCGTTTCCGATAGCGGGATGTCGTCAGTTTCCCTGCTGGCCTATCCAAAGTGACATTCGTTGACGCTACGTGGCGCTTGAATCGCAGTCTGGCTCTGTCGCGTTACTACAGAAGAGCGATAGAGAGTGCTAGCTACGATATGTTTTTTTTTATTCGTATAATAATGGCTTTCTGCTACCAGGGCACTTTGCCAATGTCAAGTAAATTACAGAGATATATAAAACAGTATAAGTAGTTTTTTTGCGAACGAGGCCTTCGCAATGCACTGGAGGATAGTTGGAGCAGCAGTACAAAGCATGATGGCGGCCGGGACCACGAACTGCCGAGTGATGTCCGTAGAATTGGTTATTCGTATCTCCAAAAGAATTCTTCATTAAATGCACTCTTTGCGCAGGCTATTCACTGCATAATATCCTATCAATCAAACTTATACATTAAACAGCAGAATGCAAAAAATAAAAAAATATATCGGAGGACGATCCGCCATGTTCCATGGGTCAATCGAAACTCCCTAACGATATAATTTAAAAGCGTAAACGATGTGACATTGAGACACCCTGGTCCACAATACTAATGTATTTGTTTAGCTAATTTAATGTAAATCGTTGCGTTAGTTTGACTTTTGAAAGTTTTGGTAGTTGCAGATTTTGCAGTGTTGGCTCTTTCTGAATGAAACGTTTTGAAATTCGCAATAGTAAACAAATAATTATGTCGTTCTAGATACTTAGGGCAGGTTGCACCAAAACGTCTGTTACCAAATTTAGCGTTCGTTAAATACGTATTTTGTATGGGAATGTCCATACACTTTGATGTGTCTGTTAACACTGACAAAAAGATGTGAATTTTTTTAACAGTGATTACTTACGTCTCACAAAAGTCAACCAAAAATCATTTACGATAAACTGCCATCTACGCCTGTGTGCAATTGCAAAAATGCACACTTGGGTAATTCCATGTAACAGAGTAATGTAAGTGACCAATTATTTGCATGTTTTTTTATTCATGGTGCTAATTTAAATATCAATATATCTAAGGATTAAAAGTAGGCTTATCTAGAGATAAATTAAGACTTCAATTTGCATCATAAATAAAAAAACATGCAATGAAGTGGTCACTTACATTACAGTTACATGGAATTGCCCACTTACTGATCAATACTGATAAAAATGGCTATTACCAAACCTTCTATTTCTCAATAAGATTTTACAAATTGGCATTTTGACTACAAAGCGTTCTATTCTAACCTTTTGCCTTTGACATGTTGCCGTTGCTGCAAAATTGTAAGAGGATATTCACTAAACTATTGTGTCTGTGCATTCTACACTCTACAGTATGCAAGGACTCTTAAAAATTCTCGAAACTTGAAACATGTATGCAAAATACTTACTTTGTTAGATGAACAAGAACTTTGCAGCGTTTTTGCACGTGGAAAATGCCATAATTTCATAGAAGTTAATAATTGTTACCGCAGTCTGTGGCATCAAAATCGTCCCTAAACATGCCTTACCTAAACATTAATCTGGCTGGCTGGATTAACATAGAAATGAGTCATAGAATATAATTATTAAATTATATTCCACGAAATTTTTACTTCTTTTTGCAGGCTTTTATTTAACTTGCCTTATTAGTATGTTAGTTTGGGTCAAAACGTAGAAGCTACTTCCCGATTTCCAATTGAGCTGAAATTTTGCACACATATATTATGTAAATTACGTGACAATGCAATATTATGGTGTTATGGACCTGATCTGATGATGGAGCAGAAAGGTGGTCATAGGAACTCTGTTATGAGCTGTCGTATCCTCATCGAGTAAGGGGTTTTTAGAAAAGTCTCGAAGAGGAGTAGATGACTGTTGAAAGAAAGGTACAGTCGGCGATAAAAGCTTGTGTCAAAAATGATTTTTTTGCAAAAAAACTTATTTCTTTTCTCATGAATAAAGGAAGAAAGAGACTGTAAGCTCGCGCATACAAAAAAGGAGATCAATTGGTTTTTATAACTTATAATAATATTATTATAACTTATATTAAAATTATAACTTACTTGGTATTTTCCTTGTATCAAAAATATCCAAATAGCCTTCTTTCACTTCACGTCCTGAAAACATTGATAATTGGCAATTCTACTTCCAGAAGTATCCTAAAAGTTAAATTTGGAAAGTTGACAACCTTGAGTCACTTTTGAGTCCGCAGCGCGTGGCAAGCATGAAAATTCGTTACTGACCTCTTCATTCAAAACAAAATATTTACCGCATTTTGCTGTTAAAATTTTTGTGATAAGGTACAGCGGGGCAAAACTGGACTGGAGGGCAATCGTAACTAATCTATTTTTTCCATTATTACACTATGATGTTAAGTTCTACATGTATCCACTGAACACGCCTACCATATATAACCGGTGGACACTCTATTTAATAATGCAAACATTGTAAAACATGGAAAAAATTGACTAGTTACATTTTTCCCCCCGGTCAAGATTTGCCCTGCTGTACCTTAATTCACGTCACATCACATATAATGTCATAATTTGTCGGCCGAGTTCGAGACGATGTCAACAAGCATGTGATCTGAGGTTTTCTTAATAACTGGCCGAGGTGTGTATACTATTTTTCATCACATTTGCTGTTTAAAGGTATCATTGCGTCTACGTGTACTGAAGCATAATGTACTATTTTATTCCCAAGGGAATAATGGATTTAGTTTTAAAAATGAATACAATCCGTACAATACTTCAGGCAAAGGATGTTTCAATCTGCCAAGGATTTTTATTGCACAACCAAAATTTGACTATTAAGCTATAGATACTATACGGTATGAAAAATGCATTTTATTTATGTTTTACAATTATCTCAGTGTGTTTTTCATTTATTTCGTAAATTTAACTCAGATATTTTTTTATAATTTATAATCTGACAATATGCTCTCTACTCGCGCTTGACCGCGTGCGTACGCGAGGCACCCACCGTTGCCTAGCAACGGAGAGTACAACAGATCAAAATATTTAAATGTATGCAAAATAAGTAAAATTTTAGTTCAATTATATGATTTATCTGCTTTTTTGAACATTGCATTTAATTTATATGCAGTATTTTCGTGTTTGTTATCAAAAACAATGGATTTAATATGAATAATCTGATGTAGAATTGTAGATCAAGATACACTACTGGTCGCAACGCCGCCGGTTGAAGGTTTTGTCTTATAATTGTTTCCTCTGTATTTCTCTCTCAAATGTGATGAAAAACATTGTGTGTAACTCAGGAGGTAAGGACATTAAAGACTTGTGTCTATTATTCACCTCTAAAGTCCTTACCGCCCATGTTGCACAATGTACTATTACTGTTCGACGGAGCCGGGAAGCAGCAATCCTGACAAAATTTGACACTTTCCGGGCATAGTACAGAAAAGATATTGGTACATTACTTACGTTTGCTATCATCTGTCCTATCACAATAAGGCTGCAATCATCATAACACGAAGGAAATCCGTACGACGCCACACGTCAAATGAAGGCACGACCTCTTTCATCGAAGATTTATCGCTAAAGTGCAACCAATTTCATGCCACGAGGCGAACTCATCGCTCCTAATAACATTAAGGCTTTCTGGCCAAGTGTTCACATTGCTACGCGACGAGCGAGACAAGTATTAAAAAAAAACAGTCACATCTGTTACATTAATTTGTATTAAGGGAGCGTTTTTAACCGACTTCAAAAAAGGAGGAGGTTCTCAATTCGACTAAATGTTTTTTTTTTTTTATTTTTTTTTTGTATGTATGTTACTCGATATCTCCGAGAATCGTGGACCGATTTTCAAAATTTTTTTTTTGATCGAACGGGTATAACCCCTAGATGGTCCCATTGGCACCAAGTCAGGATCTGATGATGGGATCTTGGAGAAATCGAGGGAACTCTTCAAATGTTATAGGCACATGTAATGTTTTTAGTGTATTTTTCAAAGGTACACCAGTATTTACGCCTGACGGTAGTAATTTTATGTGGCTGAGCTGATGATGGAAGGTCAACTCCTCAATGGTTAGGAGTTAAAGGATAATTCTTTCACTACTGTACATATATTCGGACTGATACATATAATATCACTAGGAATCACTAAAAATCAACAAATAAATTAACTTTTTAACAAAAAATAAAACCGCCTTCAAAAATAAGCGCGTTACAAAACACGGAGAAACTAAAAAGCAAAAAATAATAAACCTTTGAATTCAGATTTCTTATCGTATTGCAATAATCTAAACATCCAAATTATAAACAAATCAATTATTTTTGGAGTCGGTACCAGCCTGTGTATGGTTGGGTGGGGCAAACAGGCAATAGCAAGGCGACGAACAGGTCTGGTACCGACCACAAAAATAATTGATTTGTTTATAATTTGGATGTTTAGATTATTGCAATACGATAAGAAATCTGAATTCAAAGGTTTATTATTTTTTGCTTTTTAGTTTCTCCGTGTTTTGTAACGCGCTTATTTTTGAAGGCGGTTTTATTTTTTGTTATATATTGGAAGTAGAAGTTTGCTCAAATGTTGGTTGGTTGGAAGATCAGTAAAAGACAAAAAAAGTTTAAGAAAAAACCTACCTACATAATAAATTATGTTCAATAAGTTATTATTATTAATATAGGGCAAAGCATATCCAGCTGGCGTATTATGCTTCCAATTTTATCATTTATCTATGTGGATGAAATATCCGTCACGCTTTGGCAAGTATGTCAGTTTGAGAGTGACACGATGTCTTATCCACGTGGATAAGTGATAAAATTGAAAGCATAATACGCCGGCTGAGTCAAATTGAAAATTGTTAAAACTTAAAACTGAGGTTCTAAATAAATTGTTATGTCGTTAGCAAAAATCCTCTATATCGTTTAAACAAATCAAAATCAAAAATTCTCTCATTCTTCTTTGATATTGGCAATCAGAAGCTAACTCGCTGCTTGAGCCTGATTCGCCATGAGAATGACATCATGTATTTTACGAACGCTCTGACAAGCGTTTTCGAGAAAGATAGCCTTGGCCCTGTTAAGGGATGTGACTCGTTTCGTGACCTCATCTATATCATTAATTCGGTGCGTCGCCGAGATTTTGAAGTGCATCCTTAAAATAGTACCTACCTACTACTATACTTACATTGTTACAAATGAATTTTTGATAAAATGTATATACTGTTCTTATAAAAACACAAACATCACCGTAAATATGCCTTTCAGATTTGAGGAGTTCCCTCGATTTCTCCAGGATTCCATCATCAGAACTGAGTTCTGATAAAAATGGGACCAATCTGTATGCATATAAATTCGATCAAAAAAAAATTCAAAATCGGTCCAGTAACGACGGAGATATCGTGGAATAAACATAAAAAAACAGACGAATTGAGAACCACCTTCCTTGAGATTTGGGTGCGGCGGTTAAAATGTCGTGTAGCGCCACCCTGAGGCGGAAAAGAAATGGAAAGATTCGCACGATAACCTTTTGTAGCTGTGTTGATGAAGACCGATTGAACGGAACATTGTACGAACATACGTAAGTCCTTGTTGTGTACAAACCTACTTTTCATTAATACTATTAAATAATAAAAATTGTTCCCAAAAACAATTTGAACTGGTCACTTTGACAAGCAAATAATATTGAAATTTATTCTTCGTATAAGTTATTGACTCCCTGAAATTAGCTTAACAGAGCGTTTAGAAATAAGTTTAAAAATAACGGCCTGACATAAAAGAGAAGAAATAAAAAGTGGCAACATAGTAGTAACGTCCGGTTTTCTTCAACAGAAATTGAAAAGTGGCACAAAAGTGGCAAAAGAAAACCGGACGTTACTACTACTGTGTTGCAACTTTTTATTTTTTCTCTTTTATGCCAGGCCGTATTTTTTAATTTATTTCTAAACGCTCTGTTAAACTAATGGAATTTCTACCTTTTTTTTCAGATAAGTACCTAATAAGAAGATGGTGGTCTGTGTGATTTTTTTAGGATTGAATGATTAGTGTTTTTGAATAATTTAACTGCAAGGTCACCAGATTTTATCAACGACGATTCACATATAATAGAAAAAAAAAACTTGAAATACTTTTTATCTACATTTTATTATCTATAAACTTGCTACACCTCGGACTTGGCGAAAAACTTATACATTACATATTTTATTTTCCAATTACTATGGAACCGGAGTAATCTTCTGGCTGTTTCAGCTCATTTTTCTCATCAACATAAGCAGCTATCTGATACAGAGTGTTTGACTTTTGAATGCATCCTATTTTTTCTGCACACTGATTCTCAGCATAGCCGTAAGCCCAATACAAAACTAAATCCTGACAGTTGCAAGACCATATATCGTAAACAAACTTGCCAGGAGTTTTACTATTTATAGTACATTCGAGACGCGCGTAAATATCCTGATACCTTAAGTCGCTTTCAGCAGAGTTTCCGTTTTTCTCATCGATTTGTTCAGCTCTTGAAATTAAACGGTTTTGATGATGTAGACATTCTGTTGAATTGATGTATGATGATTTCAGGTATGAATCAAAACCGATAATTCCATTACTAGTTTCTTTGCCTCCTGCAACGAAGACTTCGGCAATTTTTTTGTTGACTACCATCATGTAATGTTCCGCATACTTGCTTGTGGGAATTCTACAAGAGATTATATCACCCGTGCGAGGATTACGATCTTTCATTATCGATCTGAATGACTGGTTTAGTTCACCATCCAAAGTTCCAAAAACAAATTTACCCTCGTTTTTTTCAAACATGGTATACCCTCGTATCGTGCTTTCTTGAAAATTTCCATGAGCGAGTGGTTGATATACATAGGTCTTAAGCAATGCGCCAAAACCAGCCGTTACCTTGTTGACTATAGGTCCCGCGTCTGCGGTAGCTGACTCAGTTATACTGCCTCGGCGTGTCCTTATGCTGCCAGTTCCTTTTCCACCTTTTTCTTATAGTGTCAAACTCTTTTTTGATATCGAGAAGTTCATGAGCCGTATGCACAGCTTCGGATGCAGATTTGGAAGCGTCGGACACACTCTCTAATGTGATTTCACTGCCTCGACGTGTCCTTTTACCGCTACCTTTTCTTATTTCGTCAAACTCTTTTTTGATATCGACAATTTCTTGAGCCGTTCGCACAGCCTCGGATGCAGATTTTGAAGCGGCGGCTAAACTCTCTGGTGTAATTTCGCTGCCTCGACGAGTTCTCTTGGCGCCTGATGGTTTTTTGTCTCCTTTTGATCCCCTGATGTTGTCAAACTCTTTTTTGATTTCGACTATTTCATGAGCCGCATGCACAGCGTCGGACGCAGACTTAGAAGCGTTGGATACACTTTCTAGAGTAATTTCACTGCCTCGACGTGTCCTCTTGCCGCCTGATGGTTTTTTGTCACCTTTTGATCCCCTGATGTTGTCGAACTCTTTTTTGATTTCGACTAGTTCATGAGCCGTATGCACAGCGTCGGACGCAGACCTGGAAGCGTTGGATACACTTTCGAGAGTAATTTCACTGCCTCGGCGTGTTCTCTTGCCGCCTGATGGTTTTTTGTCACCTTTAGATCCCCTGATGTTGTCGAACTCTTTTTTGATTTCGACTAGTTCATGAGCCGTATGCACAGCGTCGGACGCAGACCTGGAAGCGTTGGATACACTTTCGAGAGTAATTTCACTGCCTCGGCGCGTTCTTTTACCACCAGATAGCATTTCGCCATGTTTTGCTCCTCCGTATTCTCCCTCTCTTTTTGGATCTCGATTATTTCATGGGCAGTATGTATAGCGTCCGACGCAAACTGTGAAGCGTTGGATACACTCCCGAATGACGCTCCTTTGAATCCATTCGCTCCGCAAAATAGAATATAGAACAAGATGAACCCGTTCATTTCTGCGGATATCTACTGACTGATATACTTGCTAGTGATCGATCACTTTAAATAGTAAAATCTTATCACTTGGCATGCGTCACCAGGATGCAATATGATCTGTAATAGATGCGGTGCAAGACCACAGTTATGTAGGTATGTATATTGTATAATATAACAATATTAACTCTTGAACTACATCCGTCACCTAATCCATGACACACAAACATCTATGAAACTGTAAACAGATTATACTTAACCCCTCAAATGCCTTGTTCCAGATCTGTCCCAGAAAATTTAAACTTTAATTAACAGATTGTAGGTTATTAATTCAGAAACAAATTTTTGACAACGGCGTCCCAGGGATTAATATACCTACTATGATTTGGTAATTAATGCAGTATTTCACCGGTCCTCCTCTTTTATCATAAACGGATTATCGAGGTGGCACGTGTTTAAAGTATTAGATTAGAGTGAAAGTATTAGTTAGAAGTACGTCATCAGGTAACAGCCTATTTCCTAATCCACCGTGTACCTACCTAGATTAGAAAATCTCGCCTGGTAATAAGTATAGGACGTGTGTATTTATTTAGGTATAGGAACATTTATGACAAGTGCATGAGGGTTATCATCATGGTTAAAATGACGCAGATCCGGTTGCAGAAACCACAATTCACTTGACATTGAAAACTATCCGCTTTCAAGTTTAGTCATGCCCTGCCTATGATGCCTGAATGTATGGGTTCCGATGCCGGTTAAGGCGTTTTTAACCTCCGACGCAAAAACGACGGGGTCTGTCTGTGTGTGTGTCTGTCTGCCTGTATATCATTATTTTTAAAATCGGGACTTAATCGCGTATAACTACATATTAAACTGACCTCCAACGTTTCAAGGACGGCGTTGTCCCCGTGGTCTCGGAGAAGACTGGCTTGAAATGACATCAACACCTTCTGACAGCCGCGCGAGTTTTTCGAACTACCCGCACTTGGTTTTGATTATCAACTTGAACTGTTTGCGCACTAGGGATGTTACTCTGTCGACATACAACACTGACGATATTTGATTTAACGACTGTCGATATTATTTTCGGCTTACACTTATTAATGACAGGATTCCATGTGGATGAGATCCTAAAACCTTACGCGATTAAGTCCCGATTTTAAAAATAATGATGTGTAATAATCGTGAAAGTTTAAATCAGTGTCTGTCTGTATGTCTGTCTGTCAGTCTGTTTGCCTGTCTGTCTGTGTCTGTGTATGTCTGTGGCATCGTAGCTCCCGAACGGATGAACCGATTTAGATTTAGGTTTTTGTCTGAAAGCTGAGTTAGTCGGGAGTGTTCTTAGCCATGTTTCATGAAAATCGGTCTACTATGTCGCGGTCGGGGGTTTTTTCAAAATTTTAATTTTGTGGTTATTTATTACGTAGGAGACAAAGAGAAAGACGTATCGCCTGATTATAAGTAAATACCGACTGCCATGAACACTGGACTCACAGTTTGTAGGTGCACAGCGAATTTAATGGGGGAGTATAGGTAGGTAGGTACTCTTTTATAACCCCCGACGCAAAAACGACGGGGTGTTATAAGTTTGACGTGTCTGTCTGTCTGTTTGTTTGTCTGTTGGTCTCTCTGTCTGTCTATGTGGCGTCGTAGCTCCTGAACGGATGAGCTGAGTTAGTCGGGAGTGTTCTTAGCCATGTTCCATGAAAATCGGTCCACTATGTCGCGGTCGGGGGTTTTTTCAAAATTTTAATTTTTGTTAAGGTCGTATCGGTCCGGGAATGTAGTAATGGACCAGACTAACCTTGCGAGGCAGCACATGTTTTGTATATTATGTATAAAGTTCGGAAAAAAAAGAGTCGTGGAATGTATTGGGCATTTCACGACTCATCTCTGTTTGAACTGACTCTAATCATGTGATAGTTAATATATTTACGAGACCGCATTTAAGTAGGTAACTCATGTGCCAAATTTGGAATCTCTAGCATCAGTGGTTTGGGCTGTGCGTTGATTTATGTCAGTCAGTCAGTCACTCTGGACTTTGCTGTTTATATATATAATATAGAAGATTTATATTTAATTCACGTTTGTTATAAACGTTGCAATGTCTGACGATAAGACTTACTGAGAGCGTAGGTCACGGATGAATAATAATAGTACCTACATTACTACAGAGGCCGGGACAAATGACCTAAGACCTATCCGGCCTCGCTTCGCTCGGCCGTCTATATGTCTTCGGCCGGCAACCCCATTTCCCGCCGAGGTATGTATAGTGCTTTTCTCAAACATGGTATGAAATAAATAAAGTCTACTGAAAATAGTAACTTTGGATGGCTGTATCTCCTAAACGGTGCGTCGTAGCGCAAAAATAATCGAATTTTCGTTCCCCTTTAATACCTCGTATACGCCTATAAAAAAACAAAAAATTAAAAAAAAAAACGAAAAATTTTTTTTTTGTATGAAAACGCACCCAAAATCAAATATTGTCTAGGGCCCGTACCAGTTGCAGTCGGCACGTCTATAAAGCCCCTTATAGTTTTTTTTTTAATTGGCTAAATACCTGGATATTATGTCACAATTATCTGTGTTTGGAAATTAAAAAAGAAGACTTTGCCGGCCTTGGCCTGCAAGGTTTGTATGAAATTCCATTATCTATCAATCGTCCTAGCCGCACCTGGAACGTCATACTTCGCTGCCAATTATAAGGCACATCCCAACAAACAAAATATCCTTATAAAATCAATCTATAAGGGCTAAACACTCATAGTAGTTTTAAAATAGCATTCATTATGCCAGAGTTCCTTATAGCGGCTCATTATAAGAGAATTTGGCCTAATAGTACATTTACTCTTATAATTTGGCCATGTACACGTTAATAAGTCAAATTTACATGACTGCAATAAGGGTTTAAAAATATTTACTCTTATAGTAGCTCATTATAAGAGGATTTGGCCAATAGTACATTTACTCTTATAACTTGGCCATGTACACGTTAATAAGTCCAATTTATATGACTGCAATAAGGGTTTAAAAATATTTACTCTTATAGTAGCTCATTATAAGAGGATTTGGCCAATAGTACATTTACTCTTATAACTTGGCCATGTACACGTTAATAAGTCCAATTTATATGACTGCAATAAGGGTTTAAAAATATTTACTCTTATAGTAGCTCATTATAAGAGGATTTGGCCAATAGTACATTTACTCTTATAACTTGGCCATGTACACGTTAATAAGTCCAATTTATATGACTGCAATAAGGGTTTAAAAATATGTATTCTTATAAAAGCCATTTAAAATGCCTTTTCGCTGTATAATATTCAAAGCACTATAAAAGCTTTTGTTATGGCCAATTATTCTTATAAAAGTAATGCATAAGATAACTATGATGCTTTATGCCTCATAGGAGCATATTATAAAACGTCTATCCAGCAAACAAATTATAGCATTTTATAAAGTGTTTAAAAGAATTAAAGCAATACATTTTCTCTTATACAATAATTATAAAGGCATTATTCTTGAAAGTGTCGTATTAAAAGTTTTTATAAAACTTGATTCGTCATTTTGAAAATCCAGCGAATGTGAACAATCTGATCCCAACTTATCGATTAGTGGTTCCGTAGAGGATGCCATTATGGAATAATTATAAGAATATGCAGGCAAGCACTGCAGCAGTGACAGTAATACAGGTATATCGTTAAATGATGAATTGAGTTTGGATTTAGCTTAATAATTATATTTTTTGTTCTTATTTAAGGTGTCTGTAGCTCTGCGGTGAAAAATGTTAAGGTATATACAGCGGGGCCGCGGGGCAGATCTCGACTGGAGGGCAAATATAACTGGTCCAGTGTTTCCATGTTTTACAATGTTTACATTATTAAATAGAGTGTCCACCGGTTATACCAGACTAGCATGCACTCGGAGGTGGCCAATTATACATAACTGAGCGTATAAGAGTCTATTACCAAGGCACTCAGTTTTTTTATCCATCAGTACCTACTAATATTAATTTTTAAGATTAACTTTATTAGAATAAGTTCCAAAAGTGTATTCCTTACTTTATGGACTTTGGTCTGAAATAAAAAAATCTTTTATTGCGGA
The DNA here is from genome assembly GCF_023078275.1 of Leguminivora glycinivorella. Lineage (NCBI taxonomy): Eukaryota > Metazoa > Arthropoda > Insecta > Lepidoptera > Tortricidae > Leguminivora > Leguminivora glycinivorella. The sequence continues at coordinate 15,902,612 of NC_062980.1, read as the reverse complement.
TTATCATTGTGAATGTTGGACGATCTGAATAAGTGAATACAATGTTCGGCTATTTTAAGAAGAAACCGATTTTATATGTAGTCCTTTTGGGACTAAGTCAGATTAAAATTGAGGACAAATAAAGACAAACTCACTGTTTTTAAGATATTTATTTATGTGCAATGAAACCAAACCGATACAAGTAACTTTATAAGATTAATATTTTCAGTTCTATTGCTCACGATGTTGCTGTTTCAATGAGTCTACATACTTCAAAATATTAATATATTCTTCAGAGCGCCTACACGGTGGTAGAAATTGTAATTAACCTATCAGTAAATTTCCAAAATAATAAGTAGTTTCTTTTATCGAGGTCTTCATCAAATTCACAAAAGATATATTGATTTTCGTTTTCTTGTTTTGAATTATCAGCGCCATCTTTGCTTGGTGTGATTTTCTTACAACCTAAACTATTTCCTGCGTCCTCTTCCATTTTGCATGTTTTTTGATCCACCACTCCGGGCTTATTTTTGGGTGTAAGTAATGATTGTGACTGATTTTCTCCATCAGAATATGTGCCGTTTTGTAGTTCATCTGTAATAAAAAAAAAAAAAAATTATTTGAAGTCTTAGGCTAGGCTGTTTATAATTATCGACACAAAGTCCATTGTGATGGCGGTACTGAAATCGTCTGTGGTTTTCAATAGCACTTACTTACTAAGAGGAGGAGAAGAGTTGTCATCTTCACGTCACTAAAAACGGCTGACTATGTATCTCATCCACAGATTCTGTAACAATAACCATAATAATAAATATCAAATAGAGCATTTGACTCAGCATTTACAATAAATCAATAGGAAGTAATAAAATAAGGCACCAGAAGATTAAATATTCCGAAGCACAAGTTTGTTTTAAATGGAAAATTCTAGGTATAACTTCCTAATGAAATATTAAAAATATCAGTATTACCTGAAATGTTTCGGACTACACGGTTTTATTTTGTTCTATGCCGGTTAATCGAACCAAACCTTTATCAAAGCGTTCCCCAAAATACCGGTTTAAAAAGAACGGTCTTTCGAACAAAAATGCAATTTCAAAGGTTTGCGCCAAGTACATGATAACTAGACAGCGGATTTCAGGTAGCGATTTAAATATTAATATGGATATGACTAGTGCAATTTTTTAAATACATGTCATGTGGTTTATAATCTATTATTATTACCTACATCGCACACCACAAACTTCACTGAATAATTAGATTAAATTAATGTTATTTTTTCAACAAACTACATTTAAAAAAAAGTATTTTATTCTAAATAATGGACTTTCAATTTAAATATATATAAGAAGCGAATTATTTTCATTTTTATATTCTTTGAGCCATAATAGAAGTTTGTACTGTGCAATGCGCAGAAGAAATATTAAAGAAATAAGTATAAATAAATATTTTTTTTATTTTTATTTATTATCATTATAATTTTTGCCCAATATTCACAAAAGCATCCAAAAAGGGTTTTACTTTTATGTTCCCATACATTTTTTCGTGTGTAGAAAAAATAATAAATATTGTATGCGAGTCATATTCATATTAATATTTAAATCGCTACCTGAAATCTGCTCTCTAACGATAACGTTATGAATTTTTAACTGGTATCCGTTACAAATATTTAACTAGATGGTAAGGTTCGGGATTTCACTAATTGTGAGAAGGAACCCTAAAGATATATAAAATGGCGAATCATAAGTAACACCGGTGGCTATTATAAAGTTTTTACTCTTATAGAGTATTTGTAAATGATGTGCTTACTGCTTTTACTCTTATAACAGCCTTGCTCAAGACATGTCAAAATTAATTAACCGCATTTTTAGTACAAAACCGTTGAAATACAAGGGCGCATTAATAATACAACACATTTTATATCACATTTCACCATGAAATTGGATTCCCACACAGTTTTCATAATAAATAAGCAAATAATTGTAATATGTAAAAGTTAACTTACCGTTTACTAACTTGCAAAATGGATGACTTGATGATGATGTACACATAAATCACTACGAAAAGCACAATAAACTTTTAAAACAGCATCCTGTTTCGCCGTTATGAGTTTTACTCCCTTATATCTGATGATCACAAAACGTGTACAAGAGCTATTGCCCTTATTAAAGCTTTGAATATGATTCTTACAAGTATAATTGCCTTTATTAAAGCTTTAAATATGATTCTTATTAGTACATTAGCCTTTTAAAAGCACTTTTCTTGCCATTATAAGGTTAACTTTCTTATTGCATGCCATAATAAAGCACGTACAAGATAAGAAAGCTAATAATATAGCAACTACAAGGAGGATATAAGGTTTTTGGCCTTATAAGGTGTGCCCAAATGCCCTCTTGTAAAGGGTTTACAAGGTTATTATAAGAGTACTATTTTTGGCATTATAAGCCACTATAAGACTAATTTTTGTTAGTTGGGATAACATCAATATTTCATACCATGTTTGAGAAAATAATTATAACATCATTGAAAACAGTATTGTTACAAAATTAACACTTTTTCCGTTATACTCAGGAGATGTTGACGGTGCAAGATGCGGCAACTGACTCAGTCAATTTATTCCCGGATTAGCATCTTCTATATTTTGATTTTTGAAAAATTTGCAATTTCTGATCATAATCAGAAAACATGCATCTGGCAGGCAATTATGGTCGCGCGATAAATGATAAAACATCTGGCCGTCCCTATCGCACTTACTAATAGTGCGATAGGGACGGCCTGATATTTTATCGTCTGTCGCGCGACCATGCTACCCGTCCTGGAATCTAAAAGGTCATTGGGTTATTTATTTATCGTATGGCTTACAGGTTGTTCTCTACTTAAATTTTTAAAATACTAGATTTAAGATATTCAGCGGCATTTGTCGAAATGGATGTAAACTTTTTTATACACTGGGCTTTTTAGGGTTTCGTAGTCAACTAGGAACCCTTATAGTTTCGCCATGTCTGTCTGTCCGTCTGTCCGTCTGTCCGTCTGTCTGTCCGTCCGTCCGTCCGTCCGTCCGTCCGCGGTTAATCTCAGTAACCGTTAGCACTAGAAAGCTGAAATTTGGTACCAATATGTATATCAATCACGCCAACAAAGTGCAAAAATAAAAAATGAAAAAAAAATGTTTTATTAGGGTACCCCCCCCCCTACATGTAAAGTGGGGGCTGATATTATTTTTCATTGAAACCCCAACGTGTGATATATTGATCGTTTTTTGATAATATTAATATTTTGGGAAATAATCGCTCCTAAAGGAAAAAAAAGTGCGTCCCCCCCCCCCTCTAACTTTTGAACCATATGTTTTTAAAATATGAAAAAAAATCACAAAAGTAGAACTTTATAAAGACTTTCTAGGAAAATTGTTTTGAACTTGATAGGTTCAGTAGTTTTTGAGAAAAATACGGAAAACTACGGAACCCTACACTAAGCGTGGCCCGACACGTTCTTGGCCGGTTTTTTAATAAGCAGGGGATATACTAGCAATATGGTTATTCCAAAAGTGTTTATTTAGGTATTAGGTAAATCCAAATAGCTTTAATAACTGAGTTAAACTCACGTCCGGAACATAACATTGACGTCGCGTATATTCATGACCTGGATGTTATCAAACTAATATAATTAAGTAGATACTGAGTTTCATAAAATAACATTATCTAACTATCAATTATTAGTTATGTTAGAATTTCTGTTATAGCAAGATCGGAATTTCCGATTAGTGTTTTCCAATTTTACGACCAGATAAAACAAGTGCAGTTTATAGTTATTTGTTATACAAGGGAGCAAAGTTGTATTTTAACCGAGTGTGGAATTGCAACACGAACTAGCGAATGGATTCTAGGGTTGAACTACGAGCGAGCGAATGGATTCTATGGTTGAACCACGAGCAAAGCGAGTGGTTGGAAAATAGAATCATGAGCGTAGAGAGTGTTGCAATACACACGAGTTAAAATAATTTTGCATCCCGTGTGTAACACATAACTTTTCACCTCACTAAAGCGAGGAAACGCGCAATAAAAGCAACTGGAACATAATTGCACAGAAATAAGTCAATTTGCGTTTATTACAATTTCCACGAAGCACCGACCGACACCACAAAAGTTTCAAATTAAGAATCAAGAAGAAAAATCTATTTGGGTGCGTTCCGTTTCACGCGTTTTGAGATTGCAATGTTACTTAAGGTGCGTTCTGAATAAGTACAATGGAAGAGTCAAAAATACAATTTCTTGTACGATTTCAAGTGTCATAAGGTGAAATCATGTTATAAAATTGTTTGAATTTTATGTTTTTAGTCGGACACAATTCGATATGAAATTATTTTTACGTTCGCATCACATGATTTGTTAAGACAATTTAAGGACAGGGAGAAAATTGTCCTGTCTGGGACATACCTTTACAAGAAATTATATTAAAAAAAGTAACTAATGACACGTTCGGATTTCAAATATTCTTTGCACTCTTGTGGATAAAATGCGATTTTGCTATCTGTTTTTAAAGAATAAAAAAGTCCTTTCCGAGCTAGTGAGGTGAAAAGTAATATATTAGTTATGTATTTTTTGTCAAGAAATGAATTTTTTAACCCCCGACGCAAAAACGACGGGGTGTTATAAGTTGGACGTGTCTGTCTGTCTGTTTGTCTATCCGTCTGTCTGTCTGTCTGCCTGTCTGTGTGTGTGTCTGTCTGTGGCATCGTAGCTCCCGAATGGATGAACTGATTTCGATTTAGGTTTTTTTTGTTTGAAAGCTGAGTTAGTCGGGAGTGTTCTTAGCCATGTTTCATAAAAATCGGTTCACTATGTCGCGGTCCCAATATTTCCGTTGAGAGTATTTTTAAAAGACCCCAATATTTCCGTTGAGAGTATTATTCTGTTATAATTGGTTTTCCTAAAGCAAAACAACTCTGTTAGTGCCGCGAATGTTAGGTGGGTACTTATAGCTATTTTTCTTTAATTTAAAACATAAATACATTGTTTATTGTTTCAAGACACCGACAGCTGGCAAAAGCTTTCTTGACTGTTCAAAAACGATTTAAAGAGTTGCAATTCATCTATATTAATGGCAATGTAATCAAATGGAATTTCGGAATTGTTTCTTTAAATAATGTTGGCTGGTAGAAATTAATTTTACACATACATACATACATACAATCACGCCTGTGTACCATAAATGGGTAGGTAGGCAGGTAGAGAACTACTCAATTTTCAGTGCCACTCTTGGCAAAAAGGGGTTAAAGGAAAACGAAATCGTGACATTGCAGTGACAGGTTGCCAGCCTCTTGCGTACGCCACAATTTATTCCATATCCCTTAGTCGACTTCTACGACTCCCACGGGAAGGAAGGGGGTCGTGAAATGCTTAACCTGTCACCAACGGGCAAATTAATTTTAAAATATGAATTAGGTATTGCTTTGACACTGTAAATTATCACAAAATCTTATTATTTAGCTACACGTTATAACTTTTATTTAGATGAGGGTCAAAATGTTTTAAGAAAACTCATATTTCTTAAGCCTCTGGGTTTGCCAGCTGCCTTTTTACAAGTTTGGGCAAAAGTAGGTGGGTGGGGCGTGATTTATTTGGTGCCTAAACTGAATAAATAAACGCTTCCCTTTGTTTATGAAAAACCGATTATTTAGAATATTTATTCACCAAGCTCAAATTATTTTAATTTCTTATTTTTGACTTGGATATGGTGTTTATGAAAAAAATAATGAAAAACGTAAATTTATTCTAATAGCATTATGTGCCCGGCAAGTTTTCGCCTCCTTTTTATTAGTTTTTACAGTTTTATTTGTCCATAAATTAGATACAGTCAGCATCAGAAATAATCTAGGTAAGGTCAATACAGGTTAGTGTGTCATAAGGGTACGTGTGTCTGGACTTCACATTTTGCCTTTTTACTAGGTTTGTTTGCGAATTAATACTTTTGCTTCTTGCTACTACTCACGATTAGTGGTAGACGTATTGAACTCTCAATAAACACTGATACCTAATTGTTTAAACAGGCCAAATGGGAATACCGGACACACTTCCCCTTATGACACAATTATTGACCTTACCTGGTATATTTCTGAATATTATATAAGTACCATTAATAAAGTAACCTATTGAGATTTGTATATTATTACACCTAATATTATTGTATCTATAATAGATCACTAAATTGTGACATAACACTTTTAAACGTAACCTATAGTTGGGCCATTTTTTTCAAAGTTGTCACCCCACTTTTTTGTAACATGGGTATTTTTTTCGCGATTCATAGTCAGAATCGCTGGATCTTTCGATCCTGATATGAGAAAAAAAATGTCCCAAGATTTCCATACATTTTTCAAACCTTCCATTTCGTTACCGCCATACAAAATGGAAAAATGGTAACGGAATGGGAAAAAAACCTTGGGACACTTTTTTCTCCTATTAGGATTCAAAGAGCTCGCGATTCTGAGTGGGAACTACAAGAAATTTCCAAATCCAAAAAAAAAAGTGGGGTGGACAAATTTGAAAAAAATGGCCCAGTTACCTATTCTATCTCAGTTATAAATCTTTTTGAAGGGTACACTGAAAGAACATTGGACCCCTTTTAAATAAGGTTGTCAGCTCCACCGGTGCACTGGAAGTATTATTTTAACCCTTAAATGCATGATTTTTTTCTTTTAACTAGAAATTAATAATGTGATAGACAATGGTTTTCTGACTCTAGGAAAAATAATAAAAAAATATTTAACATCGATTTTAATACTAAATCAGTGTTAGAAGTAAAATAGGATAAATCCTACTTATATAAATATATAATTACTAGTAAAATTTATAAGAAAACTTTTACTACTATTAAAAAGGTACACTATTTGAGAAACCCCTATGATAAAATGATTATCCATAAAATAGTTACTAACTCTGAAAAAATCTGCCTGAATCATGTACTAAAAATCACCATCATCCAGTTTTTTCACACTTTTCCGCCATTTTTTCTTAAATAAAAACATTATTTCCAACCATTTAAGAAAAAATGGCGGAAAAGTGTGAAAAAACTGGATGATGATCCTACAGATCTAAGAAAAATAAATAAAAAAGTCCAGCTTATATTTTGGCTAGTTTATTATATAATACATGCATTGTAGCCAAATGGCAACAATATGCATTTAAGGGTTAAACTTCATTGACATTGTGACATTTACTTTTTGCACTCGCACAAGCGTCTACCCAAATTGCTGTCAACTTAAAGTCTTGCGGTGTGGTACTGATGCTTTATCGTGATTACTCAAACGTGACTAGACATTTTCTTCCCTTCATTTAGAGCATTCAGGGTGGCAGATACTTTAGCCCCTTTCTTTCACCCTCTACTATTTATGCTATCTGTACAAAGGAAGTTTTATGCTGATGTCACCCGCGACGTCAAAGAAATCCAACGATTAATATGCTTACGAGGCGGCGTCGCGGAGACGAATAGTAGGAGATACGGTGTAAGGAACTTCTAGTTTCGTACGTTATTTAATTTTAATAAGGCCCACTTGCACCAACCACTTAAATCAGGGTTAGTGGGCTGTCATCTGTCAAATTCCATATAAAATGGTGGGTTAACCCTCCATTTTCGTTGGTGCAAGTGGCCCTTAATAATAGATTCACATTTTAACATTCTGCTAAAAGGTTGCCTACAATAATCGCGTTTGTACATACTTGTTTGTTTTGTTATTTAATCGTGTGTTACATCAGAGGAAAGCTTATTTTACATTTTAACCCCGTAAACATTTACTAAATTTAATAAGCTGCTAGTAATCGTTTGTCTCTTTCCGATTATATGTTATGATGGAAAGAGACAACGGTTATTTAGCGGCTGGTCAACTTTAGTAGGTACCTACACTTATATGAAAAAAGGGGTTATATTAATCTTACTATCAAAGTCCATAGTTGCCTATATTTTTGCATAAAAATCGGCTCTTTAGACAACTATTCAACACCGGTAATTTTTTTCCATTATGGACTAGACTCTTTACTGTTAGTGCGCGATTTTTCTATGAAACCTTTATGCAAGATATAAATTGAAAATATTAACTACGCATTTATTTCTTATTACGAGTAAATAACCTATGAGGTTACATATTCGGAATTCCGTATCTTAGACCATAAGCCATGGGGCGCACAGACGGATTGCCAGATGATTAATGTTCCTATAACAACAAACATACATATTCATTCAGGTCACTAGGGCTTTATAAAGATCCTTATGTCGGATGTGAATATCAAACTATGTACAAGGTTGAAGATATGTATAAAATAAGCTTTCATCTCTGATTCAGAGGTTATAATAATGACTTTCGAAGCTGAGCTACAGATGGCGCTAGCTGTTAACGTCAGATTGTGGTCGCGTTCACACTTAAAAAATATTTTCATTGTTTTGTTCTGTTCATTTTAATAATAAATTTTGTAAATATCTTTTTATTTTTAAATTGTGTACTTTTTTGCGTCTTTTTATTTATATTTTCTGTTTGTAATGTGCGTGTGCTTTCCGTGTCACTCACAATGGTCCCGACGGAAGATCTGCGTTGGCCCTCCCAGGCTAACACAATGTTGATTCGGGCCCATTTCGTGGCAAATATGTATATGTATGTACCTACCTGCCCTTTTGTGTTTTGTGTAAATAATTTCTGTTGTCACTTGTCACGATAAATGATCGATAAATGATTTCTATTTCTATAAATTCGATTTGAGTATCTGAAGAATCGGCATCAGACATATCGGAGCTGCCAAAGCTCGCAAAAACGGAACACGCATCACTCTAACGTCTTGACAGCAGTGAGAACTTCGGCAGCGAGAACGGCTCCGATATGTCTGATGGCGACTGTACATTAAAATTAACCTTGACTGTACATGTGACCGTGCGAATAAAATCGGAGGTACCTATAATTTATGAAGTCCCTAAATGGGCTAGCGTTGTTATAATATTAACTAATAAAGGCCGAACCTCGCCCGAGACACAGTATAATAAAGAGTACCTACTATCGTATAGTATGGCCACTCCCGCTCCCCGCTGAAAGTGCCGTCCTCCCCAAAAACGCAAACAGTCGACCTGTCACATTTCACTCATACAAGCATAGTACGTGTTCACCTACACGAGCTTAGACTGTGTGCCAGGAACGCGCCTCTTTCATATATTTGATCGCCAGTGTCCGAGGTGTGCCCGAGAGTAGGCCGGTGCCCAGCAGTGGGACGTATATAGGCTCAATAATTAACCCTTTATTGCATACGAAGCTATTTATGACCGATTTGATGTTGAACTCTATTGGGTACTATTAAAGTTTAAATTTAAACACATATTTTAACTATAAAACTCCCGTGAGACTCATACATATTTAAAAATATTTTAAGCGGGTTACTCACGTATTAAGTCGATATAGCGTTCGACATGCATGTTATGGTTGTATGCGTCGCGCTCTCGACATGTAAAGGCGGGGTGTCGCTACTCTTGAGAAAGGCTCTCGAAATTGAGCCGAAACATGTCGAACGCTATATCGACTTAATACGTGAGTAACCCGCTTAAAATATTTTTAAACACATATTTTTTTAAGTCGTGTGGTAATGGGCACTCTGATGGGAAATTTAACGGTCTATATCCCTGTTAAGGCGGTCAATAATCTAACAAAATCTTCGTATGACATCTACCATTGGCGACACGAGCATGGTCGATGAAATATCTGTCTGTTAAAAGGTTAAAAACGACGTTCATCATACACGTAAATCACATAAAAGTAATTAATGCATCAAGGGCTTATTTTAGATAGAAGAGCTAGTTAAAAGTTTTTATACTTACAAGCGGAAGTTTCTTTCCAACTTGTCATATTAGACATTGACAACCACTTGTAAATTGTAACTTGAAGCTTCGAAAGAAGTCCCCTGATAGAAAGTAGACAGAGTTTAAAATGGAGCTCACCGATTCAGTAATAGCCTATTCACTCTTGCTATAAAGAAACCGGGTCGTATTTTTCTGGACACACCAATGGTTGGAGGGCATTTAATTTTAGTCTTAGTTTCTATCTGTACCTAAATTTGTTCATGTAAATTAATGAGTTTGGGTGCAAGAGTAAATCACACACATATTTCATGGGCCCGAAGTCCCGCAATGGTCCCCACGCAACGCAGATAGTGTACCGTAAACTTTAATTAGTTTCTATGTTAATGCAATTTTGGTCTACATTTCTCGTTGCAGTTATTTTCGCTATAAATTCTAGCTTCTACCATAAGTTTTCACGATAAAGTATACTTACTTGGGTTTTCTAAAGCGTCAAAAATTCACAGTAGAGGTCTACTGGCCCAGCTGATGTGACAATCGTTGACGCTTCGTGGCGATCGAAAAGGAGTCTGGCTCTGTCGCGCCACTACAGAAGAGCGATAGGGTGAGCTAGCTACGATACGTACGCTTAAGAAGCGTAAGCGATATTGTTACGGAGCCGGCCTAGCTAAAATGACAAACGTTGACACACGCCGATTTAAACGCAGTCTCTAAGCTCTGTTACACCAACCCGGAAGAGCGGTAGATACGATAACGATATTAGATGTGTGCATTTCCTAACGTACCCTGCTCGGTATCCAATTTTCCATGATATTGCATACCTACGTGTTGAATTTCGCTGGAGCGGAGAATATGGTGTATATCGTGTGTAGTTAATTATTCAAGTCCTTCGCACACAACTTAACCAACACCCGGGACTGTCAACGGGAATGTCAAATTAGCACAAATACAAGAAACGTCGAAATTTGAAACTCTAATAATTAGTATGTAAGTCACAGACCAACCCCTAAGGTGGTTCTCTGTGATGTAAGTATATTGATATAAGCCAGGGACCGGCCCGCTATCCCTTATACGGGGTTTTGTATGGGTATTTCGTTAGGCTTAACTTACCCTACCCTTTTGGCGCGATACCCTTTCATTTTGCTTTTAAAGCCCTAACGAAAGCGCTTACCTAAAATAGCCCAATACCCTTTCAAAACCCTTATCATCGGCTCAGCCTAACGCCATAAGGGTAAGCCTTATATTGGGTTTTATTTGCTCTCCCTTATAGCATATCGTGCGAGTTTAAATCCTGTACCTCGCTCATAAAGCACACATTACTCCGAACGAAATAACATACGATCGTTACCTACGGCGGCACTGTGTGTGATATTTGCGCGTTTCTGTTTGATGGAAACGGCTGTAGATAAAATAAGGTTCAATTTTCAATACCAAATCCGTCCGACCGTCCGCGAATAATCTCAGTAACCGTTAGCACTAGAAAGCTGAAATTTGGTCCCCAATATGTATATCAATCACGCCAACAGAGTGCAAAAATAAAAAATGGAAAAAAATGTTTTATTAGGGTACCCCCCCCTACATGTAAAGTGGGGGCTGATAATTTTTTTTCATTCCAACCCCAACGTGTGATATAATTATTGTTGGATAGGTATTTAAAAATGAATAAAGGGTTTACTAAGATTGCTTTTTGATAATATTAATATTTTCGGAAATAATCGCTCCTAAAGGAAAAAAAAGTGCGTCCCCCCCCCTCTAACTTTTGAACCATAAGTTTAAAAAATATGAAAAAAATCACAAAAGTAGAACTTTGTAAAGACTTTCTAGGAAAATTGTTTTGAACTTGATAGGTTCAGTAGTTTTTGAGAAAAATATGGAAAACTTCGGAACCCTAGGCAAACGCTGTTTTCGTCATCGGACTTGTCTTAATGAGTACTCGAGTGAGCAGTACCCGAAGTCCAGCTGATGCTGAACCCTGGCTGCATCTAGGGGAACTCGGGTTTAGTGTAACACAGGCAAACGCTGTTTTCGTCATCGGACTTGTCTTGATGAGTACTCGAGTGAGCAGTACCCGAAGTCCAGCTGATGCTGAACTCTGGCTGTACCTAGGGGAACTCGGGATTAGTGTAACACAGGCAAACGCTGTTTTCGTCATCGGACTTGTCTTGATGAGTACTCGAGTGAGCAGTACCCGAAGTCCAGCTGATGCTGAACCCTGGCTGCACCTAGGGGAACTTGGGTTTAGTGTAACCCAGGCAAACACTGTTTTCGTCATCGGACTTGTCTTGTTGAGTACTCGAGCAAGCAGTACCCGAAGTCCAGCTGATGCTGAACCCTGGCTGTACCTAGGGGAACTCGGGATTAGTGTAACACAGGTAAACGCTGTTTTCGTCATCGGACTTGTCTTGATGAATACTCGAGTGAGCAGTACCCAAAGTCCAGCTGATGCAGAACCCTGGCTGCACCTATGGGAACTCGGGTTTAGTGTAGCACAGGCAAACGCTGTTTTCGTCATCGGACTTGTCTTGATGAGTACTCGAATGAGCAGTACTCAAAGTCCAGCTGATGCTGAACCCTGGCTGCATCTAGGGGAACTCGGGTTTAGTGTAACACAGGCAAACGCTGTTTTCGTTATCGGACTTATCTTGATGAGTACTCGAGTGAGCAATACCCAAAGTCCAGCTGATGCTGAACCCTGGCTGCACCTAGGGGAACTCGGGTTTAGTGTAACACAGGCAAACGCTGTTTTCGTCATCGGACTTGTCTTGATGAGTACTCGACTGAGCAGTACCCGAAATTTAGCTGATGCTGAACCCTGGCTGCACCTAGGGGAACTTGGGTTTAGTGTAACCCAGGCAAACGCTGTTTTCGTCATCGGACTTGTCTTGATGAGTACTCGAGCAAGCAGTACCCAAAGTCCAGCTGTTGCTGAACTCTGGCTGCACCTAGGGGAACTCGGGTTTAGTGTAACATAGGCAAACGCTGTTTTCGTCATCGGACTTGTCTTGATGAGCACTCGAGTGAGCAGTACCCGAAGTGTAGCTGATGCTGAACTCTGTTTGCACCTAGGGGAACTCGGGTTTAGTGTAACACAGGCAAACGCTGTTTTCGTCATTGGACTTGTCTTAATGAGTATTTGGGTGAGCTGTACCCAAGATAGAGCTGATGCTGAAACCTGGCTGTACCTAGGGGAACTCGGGTTTAGTGTAACATAGGCAAACGCTGTTTGCGTCATCGGACTTGTCTTGACGAGGACTTGGGTACGCAATAGCCAAGACAGCGCTGTAGCTGAGCCCTGGCGGTATCTAGGGCAACTCTAGTTTCGGTGAAAAAATATAAATATAGAAATATTTCATGCAATGTCAAGTTAGGCATAAAACATTATATTAACTGTCAAAAATCCTACCAGAAGTGAATATTAACATCAAGTAGTTATAACAAATTTATTAATTTGCCATATATAAAACACTTTATGTCTAAAACAATACGTATGTATATCCATTTGAATATCAAAATTAAGTACAGTCGATTTCACTAATAGTCACACAGGGAATAAAGAGAATACTGGAGTTCCTAGCGTCCATAGACTGCGGTAACTATTTACTATCAGACGGGCTGTATGCTTGATTGCCACCAGAAAAGTATTTCTGTTTCAAACGATCTTCATAGAATTCACAACAATCAACAGAAATAGTTTGACAGATTCTATGGTACTACTCAACTCAACCAAGTACCAGTCATAAAGACGAGTCTAAGATATTTTACACAAAACATACTATGAACAGAAAACAGCGTTTATTTATATTGCACCGAACCTGAGTTCCCCTAGGTACCACCAGGTCTCAGCTATAGCGCTGGCTTGGGTACTGCGCACCCAAGTCCTCATAAAGGCAGGGCCTATAACGAAAACCGGGTTTGTCTATGTTGCACCAAACCTAAGTTCCCCTAGGTACAGCCAGAGTTCAATATCAGCTCTACCTTGGTTACTGCTCACTCAAGTACTCATCAAGACAAATCCGATGACGAAAACAGCGTTTCCCTATGTTGCACGAAACTCGAGTTCCCCTAGGAATAGCCAGGGTTCAGCATCAGCTCTACCCTGGTTACTGCTCACTCAAGTACTCATCAAAACAAGTCCGATGACGAAAACAGCGCTTGCCTATGTTACACCAAACCCGCGTTTCCCTGGGAAAAGCCAGGGTTCAGCATCAGCTCTACCTTGGTTACTGCTCACTCAAGTACTCATCAAGACAAGTCCGATGACGAAAACAGCGTTTGCCTATGTTGCACGAAACCCGAGTTCCCTTAGGAATAGCCAGGGTTCAGCATCAGCTCTACCTTGGTTACTGCTCACTCAAGTACTCATCAAGACAAGTCCGATGACGAAAACAGCGTTTGCGTATGTTGCACGAAACCAGAGTTCCCCTAGGAATAGCCAGGGTTCAGCATCAGCTCTACCTTGGTTACTGCTCACTCAAGTACTCATCAAGACAAGTCCGATGACGAAAACAGCGCTTGCCTATGTTACTCCAAACCCGCGTTCCCCTAGGAATAGCCAGGGTTCAGCATCAGCTCTACCTTGGTTACTGCTCACTCAAGTACTCATAAATACAAGTCCGATGATGAAAACAGCGTTTGCCTATGTTGCACGAAACCCGAGTTCCCTTAGGAATAGCCAGGGTTCAGCATCAGCTCTACCTTGGTTACTGCTCACTCAAGTACTCATCAAAATAAGTCCGATGACGAAAACAGCGCTTGCCTATGTTACTCCAAACCCGCGTTCCCCTGGGAAAAGCCAGGGTTCAGCATCAGCTCTACCTTGGTTACTGCTCACTCAAGTACTCATCAATACAAGTCCGATGACGAAAACAGCGTTTGCCTATGTTGCACGAAACCCGAGTTCCCCTTAGGAATAGCCAGGGTTCAGCATCAGCTCTACCTTGGTTACTGCTCACTCAAGTACTCATCAAAACAAGTCCGATGACGAAAACCGCGCTTGCCTATGTTAAACCAAACCCCTGTTCCGTTCCCCTGGGAAAAGCCAGGGTTCAGCATCAGCTCTATCTTAGGAACTGCTCTGCTCACCCAATTAACTCATCAAAGCGAGTTGGATGACGAAAACTGCTTGTTTTTATGTTGGCAATTAACGTTTTCAATGTGTAATGTTAATGGTTAATTGTATTGATTGTCGGCCAACACTGTATATTTACATGCATACATACATATTTACATAATTATATTCATACATACATACCTACATACATTCATACATACCTACATACATTCATACGTACGAACATACATACTGATCTATGGGCGACGATGATCATTTACCAGCCATCAGTCCCTTGTCTCTCAGTTCATTAAAAATAATTTCTAGCCGTGTTCTACTTTTATCCAACGAAAACATGTTTCGTTGCAAAATTAAAAATGGGGCGCAAAGTGCGGAGTGGCAACAGCGCATTTTCCTTCCTGTTCTTACAATAGCTTAGATTCATAATCCTGTCTCTTTCACGCAAGGCTCGACTACGCTTTAACAAAAGGGAAAGCCTTATAAATAGCGCTTAAAATAAGGGTAACCCTTATTAAAGGATTGCAAGCCGTATCGGATACCGGTAAGCCAATGCACAGGGCTAGCTTTATTGTTTTGCTAAGCTTTTTGTAAGGGCTAGTCAAATGAATGGGCTTGCAGTTCGAAAGGGAGAGCCTCTCGATTGGGTCGTCCTTACGTTAGGGATTCCCAATGAAAGGCTTGTAGCGCGGAAGGGGTTGTCCGGTCCCTGTATAAGACACAGTTTTATCACACCATTTGATAGTTAGGGACCTCGAAAAACCAACGCCATCATTGAAAGTGGGTAAGTCAATCCAAGATCAACACACCAAAAGTGTCGATGTCGGTCTAAAGTTGATTCGCCCCGCCGGTGCAAATGTTACTTTAAACGTCAAACGTTGAAATTATGACGTTGAGATACAGTGAGCCGCAGAGAGGGGTCTAATTGACTGTAACTGTACTCAACCCTTAAAGAGGCAGCGCTATCAAAATCGTAACTTTAAGAACTATTTAAGTATTTTTCACTTTTGCGTTTTCTAATCATGTCGCGAAGGTTTACAGCTGGACCACATCACTAGTTTCTATTGTTCCACTCAAAATTAATCAATAAGTTGAATGAAAATACTCGACTGCAACATACCCTGAAAGTAAGGATATTTCGTTATTATTACACAAAACGAATTTTGTGCAAACGCACTTGTGTGTTGTCAGCTCAATGTCAAGCCAGGTGTTGTATGTTAATCTCTCCTGCATAATGAGTACGTGTGCCAAACAACTCTCTGAGGGTTTACCGTGAATACTAGTTTCCTAAATTAAGAGCATATTTCTCGTCTACTCCAAATTAAGGTGTAATGAGACAGAGAAAGATGCCCATAATCTGCGATCTTTAGTTTTCGGAGTTTCGGAGCTTTTTCGCTGTTTATAATTATTTATTTAATTATGAGACGACAAGTTGCGATAGTTATAATAAATAATAAATCATTCAAAAAATGTATTTTCTATAGCGTATTATATAACCTTCGAAAAGTAAACCTCATTCATCCCAAATCATCTGGAAGTTAAACAAAGAGTGACAAACTTCCAGACATTAATTTGAAACTTGAAGAATTCGATACGGCGTAAGGTAAAGATTCAGATTATACAAGTCCCTTTGCAGACATGCCACGCAAAAAAGTGCGACATATAGTTTTTTTTTTTAACTTATGACTATTACATTTTTTCGCCAAACTGGACCCATTGTATTATCTTCTTTCGAAGATCGATCTCCATCTTCTTCATAATAGTTGCAGTGTCTAGTAAAATCAAGTTGATTGCAACAACGTCTGCGATGGGTGAAGATCACATACAATGAGAGTCCAGTCAAGCCGAAAATCGTTTTTTGATAATATTAATATTTTCGGAAATAATCGCTCCTAAAGGAAAACAAAGTGTGTGTCCCCCCCCTCTAACTTTTGAACCATACGTTTAAAAAATATGAAAAAAATCACAAAAGTAGAACTTTATACGGACTTTCTAGGAAAATTGTTTTCAATTTGATAGGTTTAGTAGTTTTTGAGAAAAATACGGAAAACTACGGAACCCTACACTGAGCGTGGCCCGACGGCCGACACGCTCTTGGCCGGTTTTTTATAAGGTAAGTCTTTAGTCATGTTTTTTTTTTATAAAATAAAGGATGTTACCCTCGTCGCGGCCTATCAGTCTAACGAATCTTATATACGAGTAGATCCCTTATCTACACGACACGACGCATGTCTTCTTTTCATATTATTTTATGTAAGATTTAATATTACCTATGTATAGGTGTCTAGGTATGTTTATTAGAACCATTTCAGTTTTGAATGAAGTTGTAATCATATTAAAGTAAATTAGGTGCTTAATGATGTGCAACTGGAACATAGTCATAAATCAACACATCGTTATTTTGTTTGTTTTAATTTTTTCTTTGATGTTTATTACCTTTATCGGACTTGAAAAGAAAGTCAGAGGTATAACTTGTGTATATAGTATGTTTTCCAAAAAATGTATACGCAGTCCTTTTATTTCGCGTTCTTCGGGAAAGATTTCGGGGATATGTACACACATACCTAATATAAATATCTGCACCAACAATCAACATACCTATAGGTATCTACTTTAGTTCTGTTTTTTACTTAATCTGTGGCCGAGGAGGCGTCAGCATTACCAAACATTTTTAATCTCACAATCCATTTGCAAAGAGCTTTTCCAAATCATCTGACTTTGAAATAAATGCCCCAAATCCTTTTTTTATCCGCGCGGTCTGGCTGAATTCATTATATCTATGGTTGCTTAAAATTCACTTTAAGAAAACCAGTTAAATGAAGAATACTGCGTTTAAATTTGCCACGAGGGGCGCTAGTGCAGACCAATGCTTTTTTTAAATGTAATGTTTAGAATTTGAGGAGAGTTACGGCTGTTATTGCGAAATTTCACTCTTTTTTTATAATTACGAGTAATATGTATACCTAACCAATGATGACATACCTAACTTAACACTTTCGCTACCAAGAACCCGACTGTCGGGCACACCGCTCGTAGAAGCGTAGCCGATTACATGGGTTTCCCCGTATGTAGCGAAAATGTCGTAGCGCCGCGTAGAGCCCGGTTTCGAAAGTGTTAAACAAATACTATTACAGTTAATATTGAGACTAGTGACTGAAACTTTACAGGACTTCGTAACTCGTCTCGATTTAAAACACTTCTTTCGGTCGTGTTTTGATTTATCACCGCTTGTTTCGAATTTCCTCTTTTTCGCACTTGTGTCGTAATTCACTAATTAATAGTGACAAAAATTTAAGTGACAAACTTCGTGTTTTAATTTATCGTCACTCGTTTTGATGCTCCTTTTCCTATAACTGTACTTTAATGTATCCCAAATTGTATTTACCACGTTCTTAAACAATTTAACATTATGTACTTATATTGTATAAATGTATACTATACTTATACTGGAGCTACACAGAAAAACCGTCTTCAAATATATTTCTAGGCTAAGGAATTAAATGCCTTTATTGGGGTAAGAACCGCTCTGGATTGTGAATAAAGTGGTTGCAGTTGAAATGAGACGTTTTATTTAAATTGCATTTGTATTTTATTACGACACTCAGCTTCGCAAATTAAGTCCCCCACTTAAAGAAACAGATTTTGTCCCACATTTTCTTTTAACTTTGGCGTTTTTCCAGTGCGGGCTTACTCAAAAAAAGCTTGTAATAGACTTTTCAAACGAAACAGTACTTACATTTTTGAGTCAGTTAGTTTTGCAGCCTATTTTAAACGCACCATTCATACTTTAACTCACAAGTCTCACAACGGATGTATTTTGTATGCCTCATAGATGTTACTGTTCATATCCTCTGAACACTTACATATATTCACTTAGCAATAAAAATTGGTAGGATGGCAGAGTACGTGATAGCCATGATGCTAAGCATATAATGTTTCATACTTTCCGTGGTCAAATAGGAAAAGCTAATAGGTTATATCATTGCTCAGCATCATACACTCTACAAGCCTACCTACTACCTACACAGAGAAATTTGCGTTGTGAATTTAACAAAATAAATTCGACTGCGTGTTTATCCGTTTGAAATAAAAATATTTTGTTTGTTTGTCCGTCTTTCACGGCAAAACGGAGCGATGAATTGACCAGATTTTTTTAAGTGGAGATAGTTGAAGGGATGGGGAGTGACATAGGCTACTTTTTGTCTCTTTCTAACGCGGGCGAAGCCGCAGGCAAATGCTAGTACGGAATAAATCACAATATTGATGATACAAGTCGAATTTGTACGAACAACAAGGTCAAACTTGTTAAAAGATATTTGATTGAATCAGCCAAACATATGTTTAAAAAAAATGTGATTATGTTGCTTTTATAAAATCGACTTGTTGATTCAAATAAAACTTGTAGAATGCACTAGTTACACTTAACAAAATCAAACTTGTAGATTGAACCAAAAAGCACGTACCTAGAAAAAAAGTTGTTGAACGAACACGAAATCTAGTTGTTTTTTTTTTCCCAGTGTATATAATTATGTATATGCTTTTCAATAAATGAAAAAGAGTTTTTGAGAATTGCTGTTCTACGAACTTACTTGTTGCAGTTAAGTTACGTAAACAGTTTGAGCAAGAAATTCAACATATTTACCATTTTGATCTTATGTAGTGTATCTTAAACACGTTATTATCATTGTAAGCCACGAGGTTGTTTGCCCCACAGCTGTTTGTTTACACGATGTAAACACTTCAACCTTTGCCTAATGAAGCATACTGTCAGAGTATAACAAGTAGGTTATATTGGCTGTAGTTGTGTGAAAATTACGTACTATACTAAATTTTAAGAATGCAAGTTCTGTCCCATTGTTCACTGATAGATCCGTCATTATTGAAGTGAAACTTCTAATGCGATTGCAACTGACAGCTCGTACGTAACACTCAGTCATTGTTACTTTGCGTGGAATGCCTCTCACTCATCGCATAACATTCTGTCCCAACGTAACTCACTCATTCCATTCATTCACTTATTCACTCAGTCAATGACAGAACAGAATGCCCAGAATGGTTTTGAATGGTGGAATGTGTGTGTTTTTTATTTAGATCGTGTGCAAAATGAGTTTGTTTGTTTTTTTCAATAATTTGAGCAAATAACAAAGTAAAATATTTAAAACAGTAAAAAGACAGACGTACCTAACTAAACGCAAAAACGTGATGGTCACTTGACAAAATATTTTTGAGGTTATGTTAAGAAGTTTCACTTCTTCCGCGCGGAGGGACTCCACGCACTGTTTTTTTTAGTTATAGTTTCGCCATGTCTGTCTGTCCGTCCGTCCGTCCGTCCGTCCGTCCGTCCGTCCGTCCGTCCGCGGATAATCTCAGTAACCGTAAGCACCTAGAAAGCTGAAATTTGGTACCAATATGTATATCAATCACGCCAACAAAGTGCAAAAATAAAAAATAGAAAAAAATGTTTTATTAGGGTACCCTCCCTACATGTAAAGTGGGGGCTGATATTTTTTTTCATTCCAACCCCAACGTGTGATATATATTGTTGGATAGGTATTTAAAAATGAATAAGGGTTTACTAAGATCGTTTTTTGATAATATTGATATTTTCGGAAATAATCGCTCCTAAAGGAAAAAAAAGGTGCGTCCCCCCCTCTAACTTTTGAACCATACGTTTAAAAAATATGAAAAAAATCACAAAAGTAGAACTTTATAAAAACTTTCTAGGAAAATTGTTTTGAACTTAATAGGTTCAGTAGTTTTTGAGAAAAATACGGAAAACTACGGAACCCTACACTGAGCGTGGCCCGACACGCTCTTGGCCGGTTTTTTCGTCAGTTTTTCGAAACTTATCAGCGATTACGTCATTTGATGATTTCCAGTCGCTTTTCGGTGAAGGTAAACATCGCAAGGAAACTGATCTAATTTCTAATAAGGCCTAGTTTACCCTTTGGGTTTGAATGTCAGATGACTTACTTATTTACTATTCACTTTGACACAGTCTTGTAGGCCTCTGGTCGACATGACAGGCATGAATATGCAAGGCGTTAAGCGCTAGACTGGCTAGGATCTAGTATTAAATACGTCTTTGTTAATGAATAAGTAAATGATTATCTGTTTACCTCTAAAGAAGTGTGTATAAATACATGTTATGACTGACTGATAACAGTATCACAGAGTAGAAAGTGCGCAGACTAGAAGAAAGTTTCAATTTTCACATCAATCACAATCAGTGATTAATCATCAAGAACAATTAAAAACCGGCCAAGAGCGAGCGTGTCGGGCCACGTTCATTATAGAGTTCCGTAGTTTCCCGTATTTTTTAACCGTCGCCTCAAATCTCTCAATAAGGACGGTTCTCAAGTCGTCTGTATGTTTTTATTTATTTTTATTTTTTATGTTTGTTCCTCGATATCTCCGTCGTTACTGGACCTGGATGTTTAAGATACATACAGATTGGTTCCATTTTTCTCAGAACCCAGTTCTGATGATGGAATCCTGTGGAACTGCTGATGATGGCCAGAACGGAACTCTTCAAATCTGAACGGCACGCTTATAGTGACTTTGGTATTTTTATAAGAACAGCATGCACTTACGTCCAGAATAGTGACATTTGGTGCAGTGGAACTGCTGATGATGGTCAGAACCGAACTTCTCAAATCTGAACGGCACGCTTATAGTGACTTTGGTATTTTTATATGAACAGCATGCACTTTCGTCCAGAACAGTAACATTTGGTGCAGTGGAACTGCTGATGATAGTCAGAACCAAACTCCTCAAATCTGAACGGTACGCTTATAGTGACTTTGCCATTTTTATAAGAACAGCATGCACTTACGTCTAGAACAGTGACATTTGGTACAGGGGAACTGCTGATGATGGTCAGAACCGAACTCCTCAAATCTGAACGGCACACGGGCACACTCATAAGTAGTTACTTTGGTATTTTTGTAAGAAAAGCATGCATTTAAGTTCAGAACAGTGACATTTATTTAGTTATGTTTGTTAAGCATATTGAGTTTTTAAGTCAAAGTTTGTCAAGCTTCGATTTCTTATAATCGGATTCATGAGGAATTGAGGAAACTCCTCAAACCTTTACGTTATACGTATATAGATTCATTTGTGTTGCCATCTAATAATTAAAGCATTAAAAGCAGTTTTAAAAAATACCTACACATTTCTACATAATCCAACATTCGCAAGTAGCTTTCACCAGAACCCGAAAGGCGACGGTTTTTTTTTCTTAAAAATTATTATTTCAAATACTGTTGAACGTATCAGGATCAAAATATTTTTTCTAGAAAGTCTTTATAAAGTTCTATTTTTGTGTTTTTTTATATTTTTTAAACATATGGTTCAAAAGTTAGATGGGGGGGGGACACTTTTTTACTTTAGGATCGATTATTTCAGAAAATATTAATTTTAATAAAAAACGATTTTAGTAAACCCCTATTCATTTTTAAATAGCTATCCAAAAATATATCACATGTTGGGGTTCAAATGAAAAAATGTCTGTCCCCTTTTTAAATGTAGGGTTATTAACAAAACATTTTTTTCCACTTTTTATTTTACCACTTTGTCGGCGTGATTGATATACATAATGGATAAAATAGTATGAACTGAGCTTAAAATTTAGGAACTTAAAACATAGAAAACAGACTTGAAAATAAAAGAAAACTAAAGAACATGTATAATAGGTACGTATATACACACGCTCGCACGCACGCATACACACAATAACACAGAAACAAAATAGAAATGCAGAAACAGAGTTTCCTGGACAAAGGTCTCAAATAAATTAAATGTCTCATCTCAAAATATTATATTCTTACGGTTTTATCTAAGAGTAAAGATTTATGACGTGTCAATATATACAACAGCTCCTGTGGAGCCTTCAACAGAACGTGGCTTGAGCATTTTTCATGTCTCACCGCGGGGCTTAGATAGTACATGCATTCTACATTAAGGCTACATTCCTGGCCGGTTTTTCGCATTATGACATGAAATATGGTATTGTTAAAATAGTACTTGTATGTAGTAGTAAAAACTTTAACTGTCTACAATATTTTTTGAAACTCGTGCGATAATCTCGTCAAATTTTGTGTTTGAAGTAATTTTATAGATGTGGTTAGTCGAAGTTTTTATCCAGATGAGCATTTCTTTTTGATAACAATTGTTATATATTTTTAGGGAATTTTAGGTTAGGATTGACCTAAAATTCCCAGAAATTTCTTTTTTTATATTTATAAAATTTTAGGTCAATCTAATTCTAAGTAGGAATTACGAGCACTTTTATCTCAATAGGAGACAAAAAGTGTCCCAGAATTTCCACACATGTTTTGTTACTTTCCTCTTTTGTAACCCCATACCAAATGTATGGAAATGGTAAAAAAATAAGAAAAGATCGTATAGGATAATTTTTTTAGGTATAAGAATTGAAAAAGCTGGTGATGGGTAGAAATAACATTACATTAAAAAAATATCACATTTAATCAAATTGGCAAAAATACTCAGAATTGCGAGATAGTATGAAGCGTGATAGTCGTATCTAATTGTAAGTATTGTAACATTTATGACTCTGATCTGAATCGCACATAAATAAATTAACAACAAAACAATAGTTTTTTTTTTTACAAGGGGGCAAAGTTGATGTTTAACCGCAAGTGCCAATATTAATACCGTAGCAAGCGAAAGATTCCAATATTGAATTCCAATATTGGTTCAAAAAGTGTAATCTTGAGCGTTGCGAGGGTATCAAGGCACGAAGGTTGCCACCGAGTGAAACACAAAATTTTTCACCACACCAACATTACGAGTATGAAAATATGAACTGTAAAACATCAAAATAAATAAAATACTTCAATTTATTAAACATTTATGATTCAAAATCATCATTTATACATGAATTCCAACACCCAGCTTTAGACATCAAATTTAAATTTGTATGAAATTACTTTGCACTCTTGTGAATAAAATGCGAATTTGCTATCAGTTTTCGAATAGCACAGAACGTCTTTATCAGTTGGTGTGGTGAAAACATAATGTACAACTTTGTTTAATAAAATTATCATGAAATCTTGTAAAAAAACTGCAAATATCCCTCGCCTCGTATCAACACTGAAAAAGTAACTTTACCCGACGCCTGACTTGATATTCACGGATTGACATTGTTGACAAAGTTTCGGTCTCATCAGCATTCTAAAAGCGCTCCGAATATTCTCATTGATATATTACAATAGGCTTGTCAGGGCTCACATTTGAGCATAATTTGGGGGAGATAATATATTATATGTGGCATCCCAACAGAGGAAGATCTTCGAAAAGAATCTTCCATGTGAGATTTTGATAAAACGATCCTTATAACAAAAGAGGCATTCGGCCCTTTTTATAACGGAAAGCCACATTATACTTGTGGCTTGGCAGAAAAGAGACTGGTAAAATATGTCTCCATAGCAAGGATAATTGGACGTATTTTTGGCAAAATGGAACCCACATGAAATCTTCATTAAAATGTTTACTTCTTTGTTTAATCAATAAAGATCGATTTTCAAAATTATTCATCCGTGGATTGGTTCCATTTTGCATAAATACGTCCAATTTATATAGGAATTACAGTCCTCCTATACAATATTCAAAAAATATAATATTAACATAGTAATGGTAAATTTTTTGAATATTGTATAACTAGCTTTAATAATAGTGTGTGAACCTGCCTTAGAAATCTATATTATTTTTGGTCACGGTTCGTTAATATTTCTTGTATGTGGGTAGCTTTTGCACATTGTAATTTTTCCTGTCACCCGTTGACCACGAACGCTGTAAAGAGTTCGAAACGTCGGGATGTATTTTAAATTCATTATACGCGATTTAATCCGTTTCCATAGTTTTATTACTCAGATACTTATTAATTATCAGAATCAGAATCAGAATCAGAATCTCTTTATTTGTGAAAACATAGGTACATTTTTAGGTGGTAACAGTACATGTTGTTTCTCTATGTTTTACCCGCGAGTGCAGGTATACAAACTTTTTGATTGCATGCAGCGTGCAGCTTAACTATAGAGTAGCAATTTATATACAGCATAAATCACACCCAGTTAACAGTGCTGATAACATAATTATAAAATTATTAAACCAAATAATCACATAATTTTCATAACTATACAAATTGATAAACTATTACACACAAAGTATTACACTTAGTATTTTTACTGCAAAAAAAATGACAAATAATTATTGAAAATTTAATTCAATTACAGATGTCGACTTTAAGTGCAATTAATATAAGAAATGAATAAAGAAAAAAAAAATACAAGTTCATTATTTAAGCTTATTCGATCATGATAAGTGTTTCTCTCGCTGAAAATTATTATGGCTAGCGGGATTTTAGGAAACGTTCTCAATTATTCTGTACTTAATACAAAATCAACAAATTGTCACTACTCTAAAAAAATCTCGTATCTCACGCTGTTCCTCAAAGTTGAAACGCAGTAAGTCTATATGCATTCCATACATACTTACTACAATTTTCTTTTCATTGACAGACGAAGATACAAGTTTTTTTTTAAAGTAGTGACGAAATATACTTCCCCTTATGTTGTCAGAAAATTTGTTCAGATGAAAGTAAAGTTTATGTGTGTATTCTGACCCAATCTTGCAACATTACCAAATGTTAAGATATAAAAGATAACCACTTTAATTATCAAGAAACATCGGTACATAAAAAACTAACTTAAAAATACTTATTAACATAATACTACCCTATTAAAACTAACATTACTATAAAACTAAACCCTATCCACAAAACTCTTTCTGGGCCCTCTCAGGTGCAAAGGTGCCCATCACACTCGATGCGTTTCCACGCTGAATTGCGACAGACAGCCTCCTAATGGTATTGTTAAAATAGTACTTATATAAATGTAGTAGTAAAACAACAATTAATTTTATTATCTCCTTCGTATAATTAATTGCAGATCTATCGTGAACGCGCATTGCCACGATGTCAGTGGAATAATTACGTAAATTGGGACAGAAATCATACGCATGAAACCTGCTACCGCATCACAACAGTAATTAAATAATAATATCGTTTCAATCTACGAGTAAATGTCAAACCTTAAATATTCACGTCTCATGCCATTAATATGGGCCATGGTACAGGTCGTCCTCCTTGCGTTATCCCGGCATTTGCCACGGCTCATGGGAGCCTAGGGTCCACTTTGACAACTAATACCAAGAATTGGCGTGGGCACTAGTTTTTACGAAAGCGACTGCCATCTGATCTTCCAACCCGAAGGGTAGGTCTAGTTAGACCTTATTGGAATTAGTCCGCGGTTCCTTCACGATGTTTTCCTTCAGGCGAGTGGCAAATATCAAATGACATTTCGCACATAAAATCCGAAAAACTCATTGGTGCGAGCCGGGGTTCGAACACGCGACCTCCGAGATCCGGAACGAAAGTCGCACGTACTTAGCGCTAGGCTACCAGCGCCATGGGCCATGGTACAGGTAAGTCTTATTATTAAAATAGATTTTTTTTAAACCAAAACAAAACAGAGTCAAAGTCAAACGAATTTTGTAAACTCCAATTTCCTAGGCTTTAAGATAATGTTTGGGTCCCGATTTATAAAAACAACAGGGTTCCATTCGGTTCGCAATTGTTCCTATTACCATACTGCCCCTTGTTTGCAGGGCAAGGAAGGCTAGGGGATAAGTGAGTCATTGATAAACATAGTGCCGCAAGTCTAGTTTGTCTGTTACGCGAATAGGCTGCGTATGACTTGCAGAATATGTCATGTAATGGCATGAACATTTATTTCTTTGAAATTGGTCGTTATTTCGTTTGAACACGATTGAAAGTAGGTATGCTTTTTGATGTGTTTGTGATCGCTCCCGCCTTAGGTATTTGTTTGTTTTGATTTGCGAAATTGGGATCACGAAACAGGTAAAATAATTCGATTCGGCTTTAAATAGAAGTAAACATCGACGTTTAGATAGCGACAGTAGCTAAAATGTTTCCGTCCAACTTCTTAAGACGATACGATACAGGTCAATTCTCCATACAAACGCTCTCGACTATTTCCTCTCTGGTTTTTGAAGATAGAGCAATGTTTTTTTCAACACAGATTATCTGTGTCGCACCGTTTTGATTCTTTTTGCTATTTTTATTTTAAAAGACTCTAGAGCCAATCAAAAGTTTCTAAAAGCGGCCTTTTTCAATATGGCTTAAAAAAAGGTGTGATACTCAAGATCGGTAACAATTAGCCAAAAAGTCTAAACGGTCCGAAACAGATTATTTCATTGTTATTCAGATTCTTAAATTTCGTTCCGTTTAAATAAGTTTTGAAGGAGGAAACAGTCGAGAGCGGAACCTCGATTTTAAAGATTTTTTCGCAATATCTTTTAACTGAGTTGTTCTTAATGGACATTTTTTTTTCGATAAATCTAGTTAATAACACTAGTATATTTAACTGAAATTCCCAAATTGAAAGGGGGACTCCTTTCTATTTTAGCATTTTCGCTCCCGTAGCGTCTTAATTATACACAACTTAAAGAAGTGGTGCTGATTGTCAAAAATACACGTCGTAATATAATGTCAAATATGAATGCTAGCGACAGCAAAATACACTGCAAATACAGAAAAAATTACACCATAAAAATTAACATAGAATTCAAAAGCGCTGGTAGCTCAGCGGTAATTACTCGTGAGTCGTGACTTTCAATCCGGAACTCGCAGGTTCACACGAGTTTATAGGAACTTACGTGCGAAATTTTATTTCATATTTGCCAGTCAAGTGCTTCGATCAAAGAGAATGTAAAAAAAACGGCCAAGTGCGAGTCGGACTCGCCCACCGAGGGTTCCGTACAAACTTTCAATAGTTGAATCATCAAAATGTTATTCATATAACTCTAGACTTGACTAAACCCCTCAATATCAATTTCCCACATAACAAGTAATATTTAATATACAATTTTATTATTATATAAAAAAACATCTAAAGAAAATCAACACAATTCTACTTCAATAGTTTAGGTTACAACATTGTCGTCAGAACGCTCCTAATCCTGACCCAATCCCTCCCGATCCAATTTGTTCACGATGTTCATAAACATTCCTTTCAAAGCGATAGCATAAGTATTTCTCGAGATATTTAGTAATGTGACAGACAGAGAAACAGACAGACGGACCCCTACGGAACCCTAAAAACCGGACTAATCCCAATAAGGTCTAGTTTACCCTCTGGGTTGTGAAGTCAGCTGGCAATCGCTTTCCTATTAGGGCTAGAAAGGAAAACGAAAATCAAACAGAAAAGTTCACAAAAAGAGGGCACCACTAGCGAATAGAGGATAGATCACAGGTTGCAAGATAATTGCGACGCCCTCAAACGCCCTTTGAGCGCAAGAGTTCTTCATTACAGCGGAAATATAAAGCGAGCTGTGTCTAGTGCTCTTGTTTGATAAAATAGTGCGGAGAAAAATAGCAAGATCGACTCGATAATACTCAATCCTCTTTGGTACATAGTATAGACTCGCGGGCGATAGCGCAAGTTGTGCTAGACCACCAGTTTTGTTTATTAATAGTAATAACAAAAATATATTCCTAATCACTAACTTTGCACCAACCTTTTGCTTTGTTCGATTTGAAGCGTGACGAATTAAAGGCCCGACCACCTGCGGTTATCATCAACTACAATTTTGTCGGAGGGGTGCTGATCTGCAGTGTCGCAGATTTACTGCTGAGATTGGGTATGTCAATCACTATACACAACAATGTATATACCTGACAACCGATTAATAATAAGTGATCTGTGATCATAATGAGAATCTCGTGAAAGCCGAGAAGGACAAATCCAGTAAGTATAGACTTGGTTTACGAGATAACCGCCATGTGGGATGTTGATTCGACGATCATTGTCCCGATAGTCGTTTCAGCGAACGGTCTCATAGCGAAGAGTCTCGATCAACATCTTAAGAGACTCTCGCTAGGTGGTTGGATCAAGGGTCAGATGCAGAAGGCGGTGATCTTGGACACAGCGCGGATAGTCCGACGGCTCCTCTCTCTGCAGCCCTAACCACCGGCAGCTTGGGCCCTGCCCCGCTGCTGGCGGCACCCTAGGTTAGGTTTTCTTATAATGTGTTTATATTTTTTATATTGTTTTGTAAGTGTTTTTTTTATTTTACTTTTATACTCATTTTGTAAAAAACCTAGCCTAAGAGAAAAGATAAATAATCATAAGAATGTAAATAACTAAGAAGTTAGACGTTAAAAAAAAGATTTGCTCGAAATCACGAGTTAAGCTATTTCAGTTCCCACCTACTTTATTAACCCCCGGCCCCGACGCAAACACGATGGGGTTATAGGTTTGACGTGTCTGTATGTCTGTTTGTCTGTCTGTGTGTGTGTGTCTGTCTATGGCATCGTAGCTCCCGAACGGATGAACCGATTTAGATTTTTTTTTTATGAAGCTGAGATAGTCGGGAGTGTTCTTAGAGTCTGGCTAATGAAAGTTGACCCTGAAAAAACGTAGCAATTTCAAAACACATTGATAACATGGTTTCTTTTTTATTATTTCTAATTTATTTACAGCACTTACTTTACTAATTTTTATTGGTGTTATTCATTATAATTTATAGATTTCGCTGTTAACTTTTACCGAAATTCGTTAAAGTGACAGTCACACTGACATATGACAATCGATGATATGACATCCATAGTTGTTTTAAAAAAATACTGGGTTCAACTTTCATTAGCCAGACTCTAGCCATGTTTCATGAAAATCAGTCTACTATGTCGCGGTCGGGGTTTTTTCAAAATTTTAATTTTGTGGTCAGGTTATCTACACTCATACATCTCTTTACCATACAGGGTGAAAGGTATAATAAGTCCTCTTCATAATAACAAAAATATAAAGCAAACCGTGTCTTGCGCTCGTCTGATAAATAGTAACCGGACTCAAGTGACTATGCTGCTGGAAAACCTCATATTACTAACTACTAACAAGGTGCAAGTAGCACAAGTTAAATAAACTTGCAACGTCGGCAAACGATACTGTTGAGCTTATAATAAATTACTGTCGTGGGTAAAGCTTGAACTCATGCACTTTGGATCTCTAGCACAGTGCTTTGTCATCTAAGCAACCGAGAGTAGACAGTAATTTTTCCACTTTTAAATTTAATTAATCATGACTGATGACTTATTAGACCGATGCGAGACCGAAATAGTCTACCGCAGGACTGACAAGAGAAATTTGCGAAAGTCGGCGCTGAAACACCTTGGCGTCGCTTCTGTCTCTTATCAGCGAGTGCAGCAAACCATGACTCATCGCAAATTTTGCGACCCTCCACAATGCATTTGCGCCACTCCGTTCGTTGTTCCGCAACTTTCTCCCAGAGTCGATAGTCAATATGAAAGGCAATCATGTCTCTCTTTGCGCAGTCTTTAAAACGAAGCAACGGCCTTCCAACGCTACGCTTTGCATTCGCAACAGCACCAAGAAGAACACGACGAGGTAGTCGAGAGGGTTCCATCCTGTGCACATGCCCTAACCAACGTAGTCGTCTCTGTTTAAGAAAGGCGGTTAAGCTAGGCAGCTGTGCAATTTCTAGAACCCTCTTGTTTGTCACCCGGTCTTGCCATGATATTCCCAAGATCTTACGAAGGCACCGCATGTAAAAGGAGTTTAATCGACGTTCTACTTTTGCATACGTCGTCCAGGTTTCAGCTCCGTACAAGAGTATGCTTAATATAGAAGCCTGAAAGACCAACATCTTGGTCTTTGATGTAAGGTGCTTGTTTTGCCATACTCTTGTAGTGAAATAGTTGGAACTATGGAGGCTCCTTGTGCTAGCACAACGGTTTTCCTCTTGTTTATGGTGATGGTCATGGCAAATGGGCACATGCCTGCGGAATTGACTGACCATTGACTGAAGCTCGCGTTCAGAGTGAGCAACAAAGGCTTTCTGTCGACAGCATATAGAAGACTATCAATCGATAATGCATAGATTAAATATAAGAAATCATCTGTTTTTTACATGTAAATGGTGCAATAAAGGATATTTACTTTTATCATGTAGCCGAATGGCATAAAACGAAATCTAATGCTAGAAATTAAATAGTATGGCTCTATCGCGCCATATATATATATATATATATATATATATTTTTTTTTAATTTATTAGATTAGATTAGATTTCTTTATTTCATGATAAAAATTACACTATAAATTTGCTACATGTCAAAATTATGTTTATCTTCTCATCATGATCGTCAAAAATTACATAATAAATTCCAAATAAAAATAACTGTGTCTCCCAAATGAGGATCGTCATTTACAAAGAAAGAAAATACACATGCCAAGCTACATAAAATTAATAAATTAAGTTACAATATCATGAAATTATCACGAAACAAGAAAATATTATATACATACATACATACATACATACAATCACGAAAATATTATAAACTAACAAATAAGAGAAAAGAAAACGAAACTATAGGACAGGTATAATTATATCATCATCGGTCATTAAAAATTCAAATCCATGTACTCATTTACAGAGTACATGGGGTTATCTAACAAAAGGTTTCTCAATTTGCGCTTAAATGCTTCGTCACATGGCTCATTTCTCAGATCGGCAGGTAAGTGCTCATAGTAAGTAGGACCGATGACTCGAGGGTTCTTTCTTGAAAGTGCCATGCGACGGGGACCATACGGGGACGGGGGCCATATTGAATAATAAAAGAAAATTTACACTTTTTTACACAAGACCCATCATTGGCAAAACCTTGAAGAGGTTTGTGTACCGATGGGGAGTTCAGTATATGTATTACTTAACTAACTTTAACTTTTCTAGCTCAGTCGGTAGTGACCCTGCCTGCTAAGCCGCGGTCCTGGGTTCGAATCCCGGTAAGGGCATTTATTTGTGTGATGAGCACAGATATTTGTTCCTGAGTCATGGATGTTTTATATGTATATAAGTATGTATTTATCTATTTAAGTATGTATATCGTCGCTTAGCACCCATAGTACAAGCTTTGCTTAGTTCGGGGCTAAGTTGATCTGTGTAAGGTGTCCCCCAATATTTATTAATTTTTTTATTTATTTATTTATTAACTATATCTATACCTAAGTATTGAATACTAGTTAGGATTCTTAGTACATATAGCTTAAGTCGTTAGATTGTAACAAATGCATTTCAATACATTTTTAAATATTTGTTCCATTAAGATACTTAAGTTTTACGTCCTCTAGCATCTCAATAAGTATTTTTGGTAGAATATAATGTATACAACCTAGTGCCGTATACGTTATTATATTTGGGTATACAATATTTGTTTTGTCTCTGCAAAGTTCTTAATTTTATACATCTATTTTTTACTTTTATATTATTAACATGATGATATATACCTCTATATACATATTCAGCTACGTACCCTGGCGTATTTTGTGTATTTTAGCTTAAACGAGATGCTTGGTTCTAAAAGTGTTAAGGAACAATAACACAAACTAAAAGCCCCAAGTCAGGCTTATAAACGCTGAGAAATAATAACAGTAACAATTTGCCAAGAACTACCCGCGGCGGTGCCAAGTGCTCGGCATTTACAAAGTTTACTCACTTGTTCTTAAGAGGCTGGTATGCATGTGGAAACTAAAATCACTGCCAAGACAAGAAGATGAGCAATTTATCATAATAAGCAGGAAGTTTGACAAGTACAGTGAGCAATAGTGCAATTATCAATGAATTCATTCATAATTTCTCCATGCAATTACTAGTTCACTGTAGGTATATACATTTTCCCCTCACTAGCTCGGAAACACGTGTTTTATCCTTTAATACCAGCGAGTAAAAACGCATTTTATCCACTAGTGGGTAAAGTAATTTGACCTTGAATAAAGTCAAATTAACTGCTTTAAAATTGATAAAAGTAGGTGAATCTAGTAATAAAGATGATTTACCACCTGTGGAACTACTGGAAGCAGTGATAAACACATTTTTTTGCGTTGTAGTTTCCTCGCTATAGTGAGGGGTTTTGTGTTACACTCGGTGTATTTTACTTCTCGTGTGTTAAAAAACTCGCAAGTTCAGGATTCTATTCTCGAACCACTCGCTTTGCTCGTGGTTCAACTATAGAATCCTTTCACTTGCTCGTTTTTCAATTCCACACCCGGCGTTAAAATACAACTTTGCCCCCTTGTATAACAAATAACTATTACCTAACATTTATATTGGTATTATTTGGTTTGGTTTGTTTATTTGGTTTAAGAGTTGTAACCTCAACAATGAGGTATGTACGTACCTACCTACCCAAGTAACATTTTAGTACTATAATTTTGGTTTTCGACGCCAAAAGCTACTATAGATGTCGTATAAAGGTTTTCGGCGTGACCGCTTGTCGTATAAAAGCCTCCAGTAACACCTTTTAGCTCTATAAGCTTATACCGCTAAAAGGTGTTATTAGGAAGTGATGTAAACGTTTATATCACCATTTTATAGAGCCGCTATAGGCCTGGTCTATAACAGGATCAAATATGACTACTATAGATCTATATTATTGTATAATAGTGCTAGGAATCACTGCTATGCAATAAATTTGCGCTATTAAGGTTCCCGACAAGCCGCTATAGTTGTTGCGTTATACAGCTAAAAGGTGTTATTAGGAAGTGATGTAAACGTTTATATCACCATTTTATAGAGCCGCTATAGGCCTGGTCTATAACAGGATCAAATATGACTACTATAGAACAATATTATTATATAATGGTGTTAGAAATCACTGTTATGCAATCAATTTGCGCTATTAAGGTTCCCGACAAGCCACTATAGTTGTTGCGTTATACAGCTAAAAGGTGTTATTAGGAAGTGATGTAAACGTTTATATCACCATTTTATAGAGCCGCTATAGGCCTGGTCTATAACAGGATCAAATAACCTACTAAAGAACAATATTATTGTATAATAGTGTTAGGAATCACTGTTATGCTATCAATTTGCGCTATTAAGGTTCCCAACAAGCCGCTTATAGTATTTTTAGTAGTCGTATATTAACAGAAATTAAAACCTAACTATACCACTATTTTGGGATATAGTGGCTTTGGAAAACACTGCTACAGTATTTAACACTGTAGTAGTGATATGAATACCATTATAGAGCTATTTTGCTGTATAATGAAGTTTTCAGGATACGTTTATATAGCTTTGAAAAGCGTTAATAGTTGTTTTCTAATGCCTTTTATATCTCATCGCCGTATACGTCACAATTACTCTTTTATATCACAGAACTGTGGAATAATGGTTTCGGTATCTCTTTTAAAACACAATAGCGTTATAGCTGAGTTTACTATAATTATGTTTTATAAAAAAAAACTGTTTAGAAGATCTTTCTATAGTAAAACATTGAAAACAAGTATTGTTTTCTATATAAAGAACTTATAAGTTAAACTGGATCATAGTTAAAGTCTCATGCAACCCTAATTGAATCCACAATGGCGGGCTTATGGCAGTGAATGCGTATGATAAGTGACATAGTCGAACTATAAAAGCGTATGTTTGACTTCTTGGATCCATAGTAGAAACTATGGTGCCAATAATTTTATTGTATTAAATTATATTTATTTATTTTATTCAAAACAGGTATAAATCGAGGGCGCACTTAAAATACTCCATTAAACTAATATTCTTTTAACGGTAAAATTTCCATCGCATACCTTTTTGCAGTAATGTTGGAATTATACGAAATCCAAATTATTTTGATTGACACTAAACTTCACAAGTTCACATGCCACTTTTCATAAAGTTCCTCGTTTAGAACAGTTTTTGTTAAATATTACACACATTAAATTATTTTAGAAATTTCATTCATTCGCATTAAAAGGGACGGCAACTGCTATTACAGAACAAAAAACCTGTATAACGGAATCTCAAATGCTACTATAGCATAAATTGATACTATAATAGCGTTACTGTGTCCTCTATGTCAACAAATTAGCACAATAGTCATCATCACATCACCATTATAGACCTTAAACGTCACGGATGATACTGCTATAGCCCTATTATATCACTAAATGGCTGCATAATTGCGCCAAATCGGCTCTACAGTACCAATATAGACTATTTATAGGACCATTTAATGTGATTTAATTTGGTGCTCTCGACCACTATAGGACCAGAAATTGTTACTTGGGATACAGTTTTACCCACATTTTATTTATTTATTTAAACTTTATTGCACAAATTTACAAAAAAAGAGTACAAATGGCGGACTTAACGCCTTGAGGCATTCTCTACCAGTCAATCATCGGGCTAAACAGAAACAGTTAGTTTGGTGCACGATTTTAAAATTGAATATGAAAACACAGGTTAAGATTGCAATCGCAATATACCTACATACTTATATATAATATTTTTTAAGAAAAAAAACCGCCGCCTTTGGGTTTCTGGTGAAAGCTACTTGCGAATGTTGGATTATGTAGAAATGTGTAGGTATTTTTTAAAACTGCTTTTAATGCTTTAATTATTTGATGGCAACACAATAGTATATTATATAACGGTAACGTTATGAAGGCTATAAAAGTTGAGTACCGCGGTTAGGCCACGAAGGCTTGCCGAGTGGCCTAAGTAAGGTACGAGACTTTTATAGCCTTCATAATGTTACGATTGTATACTATACTTTTTCTACGACAGCCACATACATACGAATAATAAAATGGGTTAGTTACTTACTTCATGTAATGAATGGGAATATTTGTGTGGATCGTCGTAGCATTGAGTATTCTGTCCACAATGTTGATGGCGAGAACTTGTTGCACAATTCTTCAAAATATGCCAACAACGCCGTTTCAGAAAAAGTTGAAACATTTTTTTGCAATTTCCATGTCAAAACAATCATAACATTTTTGGTACGCTTTATCTGACTTTTCATGTAACAAATTGTCAGTCACTTTGAGCGCCCATAGCCTTGATTTCTTCGGAAGTGCATTTTTCACCAGAATCACTCATAATTACTTATGTTTTTGCACAATAACGTCGAATTAAAACAAACTACATACCACCGAAATAGTTCAAATAGTTTCGTGATAAGTTTACAAATGTCAAACATACCATAGACAAGAGAAATAGAAAATAAGCCGGTTTTCAATTACGAAAGATGTGGTTGCGTTCAAGAATATTTAAATGTCGAATGTAAAATTATTGGATAAACTTATGATTTTTACCTTTATTTTGCAATATCTAATATGTAAAACGCATTTAAGTTTATTTTTTCATCTTGATTTAAATTATGAACCTAAATATTATATTATTTATTAAAAATTACTTATTACTGTAAATGAAAACATACCTGATAAATGGAAGTTGTGCTTTTAAAAAAAAATTAACAGAACTCCTATATTCATATGATTACTGCTAGCAGTAATCCTATGAACCTATAGACAAATAGACTTTCTCATCGTTACTCAAATGAACTTAATTTGGATACCGCTGACAATAATCTAATTGACAGATTTAAGTGCTGGAGTAGAAAAATGAATATACGTGTATAACGTGGAGTTTCCTCACTTCCTCATGAATCCGATTATAAGAAATCAAATCTTGACAAAATTTGACTTGAAAACTCAATATGCTTTACAAACATAACTAAATAAATGTCACTGTTCTGAAAATAAATGCATGCTGTTCTTATAAAAATACCAAAGTCACTATGACAGTGCCGTTAAGATTTGAAGAGTACGGTTCTGACCATCATCAGCAGTTCCATTGCACCAAATGTCACTGTTCTGGACGTAAGTGCATGCTGTTCTTATAAAAATACCAAAGTCACTATAAGTGTGCCGTTCAGATTTGAGGAGTTTGGTTCTGACCATCACCAGCAGTTCCACTGCACCAAATGTCACTGTTCTGGACGAAAGTGCATGCTGTTCTTATAAAAATACCAAAGTCACTATAAGCGTGCCGTTCAGATTTGAGGAGTTCGGTTCTGACCATCATCAGCAGTTCCACTGCACCAAATGTCACTGTTCTGGACGTAAGTGCATGCTGTTCTTATAAAAATACCAAAGTCACTATAAGTGTGCCGTTCAGATTTGAGGAGTTCGGTTCTGACCATCATCAGCAGTTCCACTGCACCAAATGTCACTGTTCTGGACGAAAGTGCATGCTGTTCTTATAAAAATACCAAAGTCACTATAAGCGTGCCGTTCAGATTTGAGAAGTTCGGTTCTGACCATCATCAGCAGTTCCACTGCACCGAATGTCACTGTTCTGGACGAAAGTGCATGCTGTTCTTATAAAAATACCAAAGTCACTATAAGCGTGCCGTTCAGATTTGAAGAGTTCCGTTCTGGCCATCATCAGCAGTTCCACTGCACCAAATGTCACTGTTCCGTACCTAAATGCATGCTGTTCCTTTAAAAACACAAAAATCACCATATGTATGCCTTTCAGATTCGAGGAGTTCCCTCGATTTCTCCAGGATCCCATCATCAGAACTGGGTTCTGAGAAAAATGGGACCAATCTCTATGCATATACATTCAATCAAAAAAAAATCAAAATCGGTTTAGTAACGACGAAGATATCGAGGAACAAACATAAAAAATAAAAAAATAAAAAATAAAAACATACAGACGATTTGAGAACCGTCCTTCTTGAGAGATTTGAGGCGACGGTTAATAAATATAAATATACCTATAATATATATGGTCAGATTCCGCAAAACAGTCTAGTTTTACAAATAATAAAGTTATAGCCGCACTTTCCTAAGTTTTCCAGACTAATAGAATATTTACGAAGTGCATTGTATTGTGATTGAAAAGGGCGGCTTTGTCCCCTGACAGCCACGAGGCTCCATCGGCGTCAGTCAGCATACAATCGCTGTCAGTTTGTTTTCAATAAAACTTCCATTTGTCAGACGCACAAACTGAAATATGCAGTCACCCTTAGCAAGTTTACCCTTTCTACTATTGTTAATAAGAATTGTTGAGCGGTTTATGTAAGAGGGTAGACCCGTGTCGCTCAGGGTGCTTGTTACGAGTGACAAAGATGCCGACGTAGCATACTTCGCTACCCAAAGTACCTAGTTAACGTCACGATCGCTTCTGCTTCTTACATCTCCCTATCGCTCTTCTGTAATGACGCGATAGAGCCAAACTGCGTTTCGGACGCCACGTAGCGTCAATGATTGCCTCGTTGGCTAGACCGGCAGAGCTTCAATACACGACACGTGCAATAAGCGTCGAGGAATGGAATGTGGGCGACGTTTGTATGAGCACTTTGTATTTGATTTTCTATTGATTTCAACTCAAAGAGATAGGATTCTGTTTGAAATGAAATAGTGACATATTGAGCTACCGAAATGATAATCATGAGACCCTTATTGTTTTGTTTACAGCTGAATATGCTACTGTGCTAGAGATGCAACGAAACAATAACGAAAATAGGCCCTTTCAGTATAAGCAAAAAAAAATACTGAAATACCGAAAATTGTAAGAGAAAGTACAAAACATTATAGAAATAAATGCACAATTTTGTGCCAGATTTTTCACAATTTCAGCAGTAAAGCGTTGCTTCCATTAATGCTTTTAATAAACAAAAATGCTGAGAAAAGCTGAAACCCGACTTGACGTAAGGGGACGACCCGTGAGAAATCGACTTGTCATATACACCTAGACCTTATTTTCCTCATACTCGTATACTTATCGTAATTAAAATATGTTGTTATAGTTTAATTAACATTAACAGGAACTATGTCCTACGTTGGTATTTTGTCAATTTTGAAATGACTATAAAATAAATTACCTGTAAGAGATAGGAGAATTTCACAACTGTTTTTGCCCACAGTTAAAAACAGTTTATATGCGATCTCACCTATTAAAAGAAGTCTGTTCACTCTTGATTTGAAAGATAAATAATGGTTAATCTATACATAAAACTATACAAAAATGGATTATATCGTATACCTAAAATGAATTTACAATTCATCCCGACGTTTCGAACACTTTACAGCGTTCGTGGTCAACGGGTAACTGTCATCATTACACGCATCCGTTTCCACAGTTTTATTTCATAAGTAACTATCGCGGTAACCAAAGACAATGTTACGTGAAAATATTTTCCATAAAGTCAATGACTCGGGAGGAAATCAAGGTGCATGTTTGTGTCGAGAACCGATTATCCTCATTCTCCTCCGGGATGGTGTAATTACTCAACGCCGAAAAGGGAACATAATCCACCCCATTAAAGGCTCGGTTGTTTTACAAGGCGAAAGCACGCCTCTTTCATTACCGGAAACAGTAGATTCTTATTGCTTCAATATGGAGAATTGAGGATATTAAGAGTCCGGTGGAAGCGCTGGTGGTCTAGCGATAAGAGCGTGCGACTTTCGATCTTGGAGGTCGCGGGTTTGAATCCCGGCTCGTACCAATGAGTTTTTCGGAACTTATGTGCGAAATGTCATTTGATATTTGCCAGTCGCTTTTCGGTGAGGAAACCGGATTAATTCCAATAAGGCCTAGTTACCCTTCGGGTTGGAAGGTCAGATGCCGGTCGCTTTCGTAAAACTAGTGCCTACGCCAAATCTTGAGATTAGTTGTCAAAGCGGACCCCAGGCTTCCATGAGCCGTAGCAAATGCCGGGATAACGCAAGGAGGACGATGATGGAGATATTAAATGTCCAGTATCTGCCTTTTAAGCGAATAGGTATTAATCACAAAACTAGATTTAGATAGGAGAAACAAATTATAAATTGAAATAGATATCATACACGAAAGAAAAAACGACAAGGCCCACTGGTGGCCGAGCCGGGAATCAAACCCGGGTCTTTAGCTTACGCGGCTCACCGTGGTACCCGACGAAATTTCTCTATTGTATATGTTTCTTTGATAAGGCTAGGCGCCTTTTTGACCAACTCTAAGGGCGTGCAATAAGTGCTTGCACCTCCTATATGAATCCTTTGCAGGATTACGATATAGCGAGAGAGATGGTGCTGCCATGGTGGTGTGATGGTGATGGTGCTAGTTGTATAGAAGAAACAAGTTCATCTATTTGTATAGGGGCCGAGCGTGTCAGATTCTGTACTGTAAATATGTCTGTAATAAAATATGTTGTTATAGTTTAATTTACATTAACAGGAACTATGTCCTACGTTGGTATTTTGTCAATTTTTTAATGACTATAAAATAAATTACCTGTAAGAGATAGGAGAATTTCACAACTGTTTTTGCCCACAGTTAAAAACAGTTTATATGCGATCTCACCTAAAAGAAGTCTGTTCACTCTTGATTTGAAAGATAAATAATGGTTAATCTATACATAAAACTATACAAATGGATTATATCGTATACCTAAAATGAATTTACAATTCATCCCGACGTTTCGAACACTTTACAGCGTTCGTGGTCAACGGGTAACTGTCATCATTACACGCATCCGTTTCCACAGTTTTATTTCATAAGTAACTATCGCGGTAACCAAAGACAATGTTACGTGAAAATATTTTCCATAAAGTCAATGACTCGGGAGGAAATCAAGGTGCATGTTTGTGTCGAGAACCGATTATCCTCATTCTCCTCCGGGATGGTGTAATTACTCAACGCCGAAAAGGGAACATAATCCACCCCATTAAAGGCTCGGTTGTTTTACAAGGCGAAAGCACGCCTCTTTCATTACCGGAAACAGTAGATTCTTATTGCTTCAATATGGAGAATTGAGGATATTAAGAGTCCGGTGGAAGCGCTGGTGGTCTAGCGATAAGAGCGTGCGACTTTCGATCTTGGAGGTCGCGGATTTGAACCCCGGCTCGTACCAATGAGTTTTTCGGAACTTATGTGCGAAATGTCATTTGATATTTGCCAGTCGCTTTTCGGTGAGGAAACCGGATTAATTCCAATAAGGCCTAGTTACCCTTCGGGTTGGAAGGTCAGATGCCGGTCGCTTTCGTAAAACTAGTGCCTACGCCAAATCTTGAGATTAGTTGTCAAAGCGGACCCCAGGCTCCCATGAGCCGTGGCAAATGCCGGGATAACGCAAGGAGGACGATGATGGAGATATTAAATGTCCAGTATCTGCCTTTTAAGCGAATAGGTATTAATCACAAAACTAGATTTAGATAGGAGAAACAAATTATAAATTGAAATAGATATCATACACGAAAGAAAAAACGACAAGGCCCACTGGTGGCCGAGCCGGGAATCAAACCCGGGTCTTTAGCTTACGCGGCTCACCGTGGTACCCGACGAAATTTCTCTATTGTATATGTTTCTTTGATAAGGCTAGGCGCCTTTTTGACCAACTCTAAGGGCGTGCAATAAGTGCTTGCACCTCCTATATGAATCCTTTGCAGGATTACGATATAGCGAGAGAGATGGTGCTGCCATGGTGGTGTGATGGTGATGGTGCTAGTTGTATAGAAGAAACAAGTTCATCTATTTGTATAGGGGCCGAGCGTGTCAGATTCTGTACTGAATTTGTTACTAGCCTGTAATTTTCAATGTCTCAGGCCCTTGAGTGTTCATATAAATATAATTTTTGTGTTATTGCAGTTAAATATCACGTAACGATGCATTTTTTATGTTTTTGTTGACTCCAACTTACAAAAATTGACGCCCGAAAGCTGCAAGCTTTAAGCTGCGAATAAAGACAGACGACTAGGTGGATTTTACTGAGTTCATTTGACACGCTAAGTAGTTACGTTTGCTCGATCTATTATATGACATCTGTGGTATTACTGGAGGCTTTTATCAAACAGCTTTTAGTTTTGAAAATCTAAATTACATACACGACTAAAATAATATTACTTGGGTGGTCGATCCTTAATATTGCCGTGAACATAGATTCCTTGCTGTTTGTCTTTTGCATGATAGCTACTTCATATAACCTTGTGCGTTGTATCGTCAAAAGATTAAATAAAAAGTTGTTATATAATTTTCTATCGTTAGTACCGCAAAATACTTCACAATAATCTTTAACGTTTCGTCGCCACGTGTAGCAACTTTTACACAAACACGGAGATACACAATATGCTATAATATTTTCTG
Source organism: Leguminivora glycinivorella (assembly GCF_023078275.1). Taxonomy (NCBI): domain Eukaryota; kingdom Metazoa; phylum Arthropoda; class Insecta; order Lepidoptera; family Tortricidae; genus Leguminivora; species Leguminivora glycinivorella. Next base: position 15,860,713 of record NC_062980.1, on the reverse strand, counting down.
ATTTGCGACGTACAACTTTTATTTGCCCGGTCCATAGATTCCGCAATTTGTGGGGGACAGTTTTATGCTTCCGTGAAACGGGACGGGCCATGCTAGAGACTTTCATATTTTTATTTAGTTCAGCCGGCATAGCCGAAGTGACAATAGTTGACGCTAAATGGCGATCTAACGCAGTCTGGCTCTGTCGCTCCACTACAGAAGAGCGATAGTGAGAGCAAGCTTACGAAGCATTAAGCGATTATGACGTTGGTTAGGTGGTCAGTGTGCGTAGCCGAATGCACAAACGCTCACGATGATAATATCTCTTTTGTAGCTATCTATCTCTATCGTTCTTTCATATTGGCGCAACAGAGCCAGACTGAGAGCGACGCTAAACGCCGCAGAAATGCCATTCGGCTACGGAGCCTCGAACAAAAACACGGTGTAGCATTGTGCACATCAGATTCTCATAATATTTGTGATATGTTGTATCGCTGTAATCTGTGCGTTGCGACATAGATTTGCGGGTTTATAGATACGATTCATATTATCATAAAACTGGCATGTATTGTTATTAGACATATATGTCTTTCGTAAATACTGTTCTGTTACTCGTCTCCGTACAGACAGATAGTCTAAAAAAACGTACCTCAGTAACATACAGGAAAATGTACGGTGGCCAAGATGGCGTTACACCTTTGGGGTACGCTCAGCTAGATGGCGCTAATATTAATATATGACATTTTAACACATATCAAGCTAAGAATATGGGCCAAATTGTCAAAACTGAGGTTCAAAAGTTTTAATCCTGTCAAGAGATGGCAGTCTCTGCACTGTGATTACACATTTTACTTCGACAGTCTCTATAATACTCGATTCTCTTTGTGTTTACTTATAATATGGTCACGTAAAGGCACCTTGCGTTGCCACAAATTTAAGAGGATATTGAACATTTCCCTATTTATCTACTAAGACTAGATTGACACCTATTTGCATCATCAATAATTACCGTGATTATATCAACATGATGCTTTGAGAATCGCCATGAAATAGTTCTACGAGTATAGGTACGAATGTGTTTGCTATTTGAAATTTGTAAGTTGCTTAAAATATGTACGTACTAGCTTTTGCCCGCGGCTTCGCTCGAGTTAGAAAAGATACTAAATGCAGCCTATGTCCCTCTCCATCCCTTCAACTATCTCCACTTAAAAAAAATCACGACAATTCGTCGCTCCGTTTTGCCGTGAAAGACGGACAAATAAACAGACACACACTTTCCCATTATAATATTAGTATGGATTTTTGTCGGAGAATAAGCAAAATAGCGAGTGAAACTCGATTACCTATTACAAGTTATTTTTTATGGCTGGTGTTCGACCCACCAATCAGTGTAGGACGCTGATGTCCAAATCACATTTCCGATTTAAAAAAACAACATCATTAAAATACGCGCACGGTTTCAAAGCATCATCCATCAAGATGCATCATTAAAATCATAGAATACTAAAATCTACAAATTGCACATAGTCTGCACTGCAGATGATGACGGACTGTCGTTGCAATTTCATTATCGTGCCAACAGAGCCACGTCAATGACTGATGCGGGCATAATCACGCTGGGGTTCATAGTGATGTGCTGTGTGGAAATATTTCAGTATTCATAGACATATTCATATAAAAATCTTGATTCTGAGATCCTCCTTCTTACGTTTTTTACCGGCATTTGCCACGGCTGGCTCATAGGAGCCTGGGGTCCGCTTTGACAACTAATCCCAAGATTTGGCGTAGGGACTAGTTTTACGAAAGCGACTGCCATCTGACCTTCCAATCCGAAGGGTTATTAGACCTTATTGGAGTCAGTCCGGTTTCCTCACGATGTCTTCCTTCACCGAAAAGCGACTGGCAAATATCAAATGACATTTCGCACGTAAGTTCCAAAAACTCATTGGTACGAGCCGGGGTCGAACCCGCGACCTCAGGATTGAAAGTCGCACGCTCTTACCGCTAGGCCACCAGCGCTTATCAACTAACTTCTCACTAGAATATCACGATTTTTTGTTCAACCCCTTAATTGCTAACTAACTTTCCCAAAAATAATGATATTCCTGGGCGTCACTAGGCAGCAAATGACACGGGTGAGGTAATGACAAGCCGACATCTGTGTATTTCCCTGGGCGCGTATCGCATTCATCTCTCTATAGGTATCTCCTCCAGCCAGGTTACCCATGCCAGCGTCACAATTGCTTGCGCTTTCGTAGTTAGCTCTGCCTATCGCTCTTCTATAGTAGCGCGACAGAGCCAGACTGCGATTCGAACACCACGACGTAACGTCAATGATTGTCACACGCATCAACTACGCAGGCAGTTACGTAGGTATCATTCAACACCAAGAGTCAACGGTTGAACATAGTTTTGAACAGTCCTGTAATATTACACATATTTTTAAATTAAAGGAAAAATGGAAAAATTCACACCTCCGGCAGGACTCGAACCTGCAACCTTTGGCCTTGCCGGGGCCATCGCGCTTACCAGCTGCGCCACGGAGGCCTGCTGGATGTGTGCGAATTCATCCATGCCTTTCCTCAATTCTCAACCGCCTTAGGGTGGCGTTATAGCAAACATCTACCCGTAAGAATAGATCTTAACAATATTACACATGTTAAGTGACAAACTTTCCCAAAATAATGATATTCCTGGGCGTCACTAGGCAGTAAATGACACGGGTGAGGTAATGACAAGCCGACGTCTCTGTATTTCCCTGGGCGCACATACCATGGCACATCGCGTATTACTGCAACGTGGCAAAAGGTTAGTGCTTTTGTTTTGAACGTCTCTTTGTTATGAGTTGGAGTTGGTAGGAAAATAAACGGTTTAAAAATAAAAGTTTCGTTTTATTTTGTAGAATAGAAGTTACCTTGTAGAAATTGTCATGAAAAAGCTGCGTAAAGGCCTCACTAATTATCACCTGGTACGCCTCAATTAATTAGCATATTGATTCTTTACCTTGATAACTACAAATAATAATGTAAAATATTTATTATAAAACTTTGTACAGCCTCAAAAAATCACTCTTTTAAAACTGCTATGTCTAGTTATGCCTTAATTTATGGTATTACTAGATCCTCGTAGAAACGTGACACTTAATACTAATCAAAGAGGATCGAGTATTATAGAGAGTTACTGTCGAAAGTGTCGAAGTAAAATGTGTAATCACAGTGCATGGACTGCCATCTCTTGACACTGGCTTAAAACTTTTGAACCTCAGTTTTGACAATTTGGCTCATATTCTTAGCTTGATATGTGCTAAACTGTCAAATATTAATATTAGCGCCATCTAGCTGAGCGTACCCCAAAGGTGTAATGCCATCTAGGCCACCGTACCATTTTCTGTATGGTAATGAAATGAGGTATGTTTTTTTCTTATACTTTATCCACACCTCGGACACTGGCGATTAAATATATGAAAGAGGCGCGTTCCTAGCACACAGTCTAAGCTCGTGTAGGTGAACGCGTACTATGCTTGTATGAGTGACATATGACAGGTCGACTGTTCGCGTTTTTGACAGATGGTAACTGTGAGGTAACCGAGAGGGGGTGGGCGGTACTTTCAGCGGGGAGCAGGAGTGGCCATACTGTATGATAATACTCTTTATTATACTGTGCTTTATCTGTCTATACGGAGTTATATATGTCTTTGATACTAATGCATTCAGCGGACCTATTATATATCGCCGACAGTAGATTAACCTAGTTTCAGAATGTATGCTACAATAAACTGGCTATACGCGTCGCTGTAAGCTGGCTAATTTAAACTTGCACCGAGATTAGAATCACACCGATACTACATTAAGTAAAATCATATTATAACCATAGAGGAATTAGTAAGGGAAGAGTTGTACTCGTAACTCCATACATCAGTAAATTCGAGTTATTTGTATAGGCATAGTTAAGTGACATCTAGCGACGATCACGTGTCAATCATGCGTCAACTAGCGTAAATTATCAGTACTGCTACTTGTCAATAGATGTCGCGACGAACGAAGAGTCTAATGCTCACCAATTTTTAGCTAATATTACAATAGTATTAATTAGTATTCTGTGTTCAATACCTTCTGCTTGTAATATAAGTTGTAAACTGTTCTAATATTACATTTTTGGCAGACGAGACACTGTTCGTGTCAGTATCGAGTAGTGGTATTGATAACGCTATTTGACGCGTGATTGTTGCTAGATGTCAATGAACTATGCCTATCTATAAAAATAACCCGCGTTAACTGATGTATGGGAGTTACAACTCTTCCCTTACTTATTCCACTATGATTTTAATATTATAATATAATCAATCATGATTGGTCTTCCCTTATCTCAGTCATTTTGGGTCGGCGCAGCATGTCCTCTTTCATACCTCATCGTCATCTCATAATTCACTTGTTTCCGTTTCATACCATCTTTCACACAGTCCACCCACCTTAATATTTATAAGTAGTTGAAATAAGAAGATTGGACATACCGACTGATTTGTATTGAATACAGCTGTCGCGAGTTCTTGAACCCTTGTAGACTGGCGCTCCTGTCGGGTTATTTCGCAATACACGCGCATCATTTTCATGTCTGTGTAAATGCGAATGACCAGTGAGTCATGTCATCATGCACGCATACAATGACAACTATACAGAGCTGCACACGCGTAATGAGCTAACAAGTCTAACAACAGCGACACGTCCGACGGCAGCTTGTCCACTCTCCAATATTTTATACTCTGAGGATATCATACCTATAAGACTTATATTAACCGTATATTAACCGTGATGACCTTTTTGATTTTTATTGACCACGACCAGGGGGGCGATTTTTGAGTCTCACTGTCACTAAAATACCGGTTGAAAACGGTGAATTGCCTATTATTTTCAGTGACAATTTTCTGAATTCGAACGCCGTGAGACTCAAAAATCGACCCCCAGTGGTGACGCTGAGACTGCTGAGAGTGAACGCAGCCGACGCGCTCGAATGAGGGTAGATCATGCGCTGTCTACGCAACTTTGACATCCACCCGCCGTCTTCAGTTTCCCGTGATCATTATGCATGCAACTGCGTCGAAATATCGGGACAATAAAAATCGAAAAGGTAATCACGGTTTATATCCCGGTCAATATGTCTTATGAAACTAACCGTGAATCATTCAAAACTGTTATCATACCTATACATTTTACTCATTCTATCCACACTAGACATACTCGTAGTTGTGTAGGCAGGCCTTGGAATAGGTACGTAAACTAATACACCTACATATTATTAGCGGTCTATACCTATTAGATGTCTCTGCTCCAATAGATAGTTGAGATACGTACTAAGGGTATCATTAGTTACGCGTATTGGATTGGCAAACGCCTGAACACACCGATAGGCCATTATAACGTACACTGATATCAATAGGCCATCTGAAAGGTATCATTCGAATATCGTGCATTTCACTCGTTCTTGTCCATAACTGTATTGGCGCAGGCGAGACACACGATGACTGAATAACATTTTTCGGAAATCGTTCTGATGTCGGCGTATTATATTACCTACGTCGTTGGTGATGGCTGCTACTGTGGTACACGATATTCTATGCATAGGACCTAAGAATTGAGAAAATACTGGGATACTTTTTGCTCAGAAAATACAATGAAAATATAAACCATACAAAATAATTCGGCCCGCAACCAATAATAACACATAAGTTACAAGATAATGATGACATTTTATACGAACGGTCTCTCATATTGTTTACATGACATTGTTGTCTCGTAATATTCATAGGAAATTTGCTTGTTAGATTTTCATAAAATAAAGGCTTTTTTCAAATTGTATTAAGTATGTCTTTATATTTTATAAGACATATTTATTAATTATAAGAACATTAATTCTTACACAGATTGACTGAGTCCCACATTAAGCTCAAGAAGGCTTGTGTTGTGGATACTCAGACAACGATATATATAATATACATAGAAAACATCCATGACTAAGGAACAAATATCTGTCCTCATCACACAAATAAATGCCCTTACCGGGATTCGAACACGGGACCGCGGCGTAGCAGGAGGGTCACTACCGACTAGGCCAGACCGGTCGTCAAAAAATCAATCGGTGGTATTTACTATAAGACCGATAAATACTCCGTCTGTGGGCGTAGCACACTATTGTGATAAACATTATTGCGTCGGTGGGTCCCTATCGTACATACAAATAGTACGAAAAGGACGTCCTGACGTGTTAGCCTTTATCACGCTACCGTGCTTGCCCGTCTGGTTTAATTTATTCATACTTACTAATCCATACTAATCCATACTAATATTATAAATGGGAAAGTGTGTGTGTCTGTTTGTTCGTCTTTCACGGCAAAACGGAGCGACGAATCGACGTGATTTTTTAAGTGAAGATAGTTGAAGGGATGGAGAGTGACATAGGCTACTTTTTGTCTCTTTCTAACGCGAGCGAAGCCGCGGGCAAAAGCTAGTATACCATAAATTAGATTTATTCAACTCAACGTACATAATTTGCTAAATTATACCGTCTCAAAGGCACAGGATCCAACCTACTCGTAAATTGACACGTAAATTATACGCTAATTTTGAGAGATTTGTTTTTAGTCCACATGTGACATGTTTTAGAAAGCCTAGCGAGTTACATATTTAATTCTGTACTCATGCGACTGTGTCTCGCGAGTGACTAAACTACGCTTTGATAGTAAATAAAGCTTATTTTATAGTTTGCAATAACGCAATGTGCGAGGCTGATCAAAGAAAAACGACAAGAAGGTGATGTGGTGATATACACGGATAGCCAGGCCGCATTAAAAGCTCTAAACAGAACATCTGTTACGTCCTCGCTGGTGAGAGAATGCAGGGAAGAGCTTAATGCGGTAGGGGAGCAGAGAGAGGTCACGGTAGCATGGGTGCCGGGACATCAGGGAGTTGTAGGCAACGAGAAGGCTGACGAACTGGCAAGGGCGGGGGCGGGAATGGAATATATAGGGCCTGAACCGGCATTGCCCATGTCAGCGGAAGTCACGAAAGGAGTAATAGACAAGGTCAACGAAGCAAAGGCACAAAGGGAATGGGAGAACGAGACTGGATGCCGACAGTCGAAGATGATGATCAAAGGCATGGATCATAAAAGAACCAGGTATCTGCTGAATCTAGGTAAGAGCAGTCTGAGAATGTTGACAGGTATAATCACTGGGCACAACACTCTCAACAGACACCTCAAGGTAATAGGAATAAGAGATGACGAATCCTGTCCACACTGTGGTATGGAGGAAACTAGCCTACACTTGTTAGCGGAATGTATTATGTATGCGGCACCGCGATATAATACATTTGGCAGAGATAGATTAGAAGCAGAAGAACTCAAGGATGTCGAACTAAAAGATGTCCTTTCCTTCTGCAGGAAAACAAGAAGATTTGAAGAAGGAAGTGTGGGAATGCTGCCGGAACAGTAACCTGTAGCTCCAACTCCAGGGAAATGGGCTGAATGAACACAACAAGTGATCGACAGCCCGCCTGCTTCCGGCCGGGCGTCCCTATACTACATCTATTATTTTATAGTTTACTAGCTTTTTCCCGCGGCTTCGCTCGCGTTAAGTTCGAAAATTGCTGAATGCTCCATACAAACTTTCACCCCCCATTTCAGGGAATTGGGGGGTTAGAAAAAGACAAAAAGTAGCGTATGTCACTCTTCATCCCTTCAGCTATGTCTACATTGTCTACTTTAAAAATCACGTCAATTCGTCGCCCCGTTTTGCCGTGAAAGACGGACAAACAAACAGACACGCACACTTTCCCAGTTATTAGTATATGAATATACCTAGTAACACCATTAATTTTTTAATTATTTTTCCCATCAGGTAAATTCGAAATAAATTCCACTTCGGCGATGCACTGAAGAAAAAGTTTTCAAAATTGCAAAATGTTCTCATAAAAAATTCTCATTATTGTTCCTTGCACATTTTTATTGACAAACTTTACTGTCAAGTTCTATGGAATTTGATGAGTACTTACACAATAAACTTCAGTGTGATCAAACATCAGATCATCCCCTCTAGCACAACTTGCCTTGTCGTGCGCGAGTCCATACTTGAAGTCGCGCTTGATGTATGGACTCGTGCGCGACATGGCAAGTTGTGCTAAAGGGTCAGATGAAGCGATCGTAAATTTTTGATAACATTACGCAATACATCCTAGTTTAAAGAGAATGTTCTCAATGGCCACTTGCATGAGATTTTTCTCATAAAAAATAAATATTATAAAATAAATTTGACGGCCGGTCTGGCTCAGTCGGTAGTTTCTGCAACGCGAACAGACCCTGCCTGCTGAGCCGCGGTCCTGGGTTCGAATCCTGGTAAGGGCATTTATTTGTGTGATGAGCACAGATATTTGTTCCTGAGTCATGGATGTTTTCTATGTATGTATGTAAGTATGTATTTATCTATTTAAGTATGTATATCGTCGCTTAGCACCCATAGTACAAGCTTTGCTTAGTTTGGGGCTAAGTTGATCCGTGTAAGGTGTCCCCAATATTTATATTTATTTAAATAGATAAATATTGTGGGACATTCTCACACAGATTGACTGAGTCCCACGGTAAGCTCAAGAAGGCTTGTGTTGCAAGTACTCAGACAACGATATATATATAATATATAAATACTTACATACATAGATAACATCCATGACTCAGGAACAGATATCTGTGCTTATCACACAAATAAATGCCCTTACCGGGATTCGAACCCGGGACCGCGGCGTAGCAGGCAGGGTCACTAAGCTAAGCCACACCGGTCGTCAAAATTCTAGTCATTTTCGTAAATAAAATATTTTGCAACTTGTACATTGGTAATTCCATTTAATGTCCATCTAACTAATGAAATAAAACTATAGAAACGGATTAAATCGCGTATAATGAATTTACAATTCATCCCGACGTTTCGAACACTTTACAGCATTCGTGGTCAACGGGTGACCCGTCACCCATTACACGTCGGGATGAATTGTAAATTCATGAGTAACTATCGCGGTAACCGAAGACAATATTATGTCCATCTAACTAATTAACTCATTATTATAGTTAAGACTGACATAGGATGACCAAATAATGTGGGACATTTTCGGCCACAGAACAAAGACGGGATAATCCTGAGGTCGGCGTTAGTCGCTCGGGCACGGAAAGGGTTAAGTCAGCGTTTTATATTACAATATTACTGTATTTAATGAAATGGGCGCGAACAGTAATTAAATGTGTTTCCTATATAAGTAGTATGGGTTTAATTAAAAAAACAGTCACTATTTTGACTACCACAATGGTTTTGTCTTGAGTATAGTCTCATTAATTTTTTGTCAAGTTCGTCACATATCGTAATTCTGCTTTTGTCACCCGTCACCCATTCTTCATTCGTCACTTTTTCAGTAGTCTGACTTTTCTCGCCTTTGAACGTATGTTTTATGTCTTTCTTATTTCGTCTCATTCGTTACTTATTTTGCCGTGAACTTTTTTTTTATTATGAATGGGCTTACTCTTGACCACAGACTAGCCGAAGGCAAAGACGTGGCCTACGATGGAGTGAGCTCGCCCAGAAGATGCCCGTTCACCCTTGATTTGAAGGTTGCCGGGTTATATGAGCTCGGAAATATAGCCGCCGGCAAGGAATTCCACTCCTTGGCAGTGCGCATAAGAAAAGAAGAGCAAAGCGCTTCGTGCGAATTCGCGGAATATCTACCAAGAAGGGATGGAAACCGGCCGTGCGTCTAAGAGTCCGATGGTAGAATCTTCTTTTCGAATTATCGCTATTATATGTTTTTCTGAGTTATCGATCTGTACCTACTTATAATATGACCAAATACTTACTAAACAAAACAAAGTGACAAATAATATAGCCAATAACATCCTATACTTTCTAACATCCGAAAAATTGTATCCCCCTAACAAAACATTTATTACGGCAAAGTTGGTTTGGCGAGTAAGGATATATTTCACGATACGACACGAGATAAAGTATAACTTATGGCCCCTATCCGGTAATAAAAAGTTTGAATGTACAAGCCTTTTACTTGTGGACGCACCTAATATAACAAAACAAGAGGATAGGGAAATCTAATAAATCTAATAAATCTAATCTATCCGTTGAAAAACCATAATGAAGTCCGACGAAACGGTCTCACAGTTGGTAAAGTGATATCGCAGTTATCAGTGCTCAAACGCTCACGATAATATCTCTTTCGTAGCTATCTATCTCTATCGCTCTTGCGTATTGACACGACAGAGCCAGACTACATTTCTGCGGCGTTTTGGCAGCGTTTCGCGTCGCAGAAATGCCATCCGGCTACGGGGCCTGGTTATGACTTTACCAACTCAATCTGATAGCAAGCGCTGGTGGTCTAATCAGAGCGTATTTTTAATCCGGAGGTCGCGGGTTCGAATCTCGGCGAGTTTCGAACGAGCTTGCACGAAACTTGTACAAAATGTCGTTTCCTACACGTAACCTGTACCTTTTTTTATAGCCTATATTGTGACCCACTGATGGGCAAATGCCTCCCCTGTTTTCCGCCACTCGTCACGGCTTTGTTCACGAAACTTAGTGACAATTATTTATTTTTGTTAAAAGATGACTCTGAAATTTCAAATGCCGAGTATTTTTTATACAACCGCATAATATATTGGGTTGGTAAGAAAGTAATGAGCGAATCATAACCAATATTGTAATTTTTATTTAATTTATTACTTTAATCATTTATCAAAAATATAATGGCCTTCGTTATCTACTACTTGTCTCCATCGTTCTGGTAAAGAATGAATAGCATCGGCGAAGAAGTTCTTAGGTTTAGATTCAAAAAACTCAGCTATGTACTGTCGTAGATGGGCTTGATCATCGAACTTTTTTTCATTCAAGGCATTGCTTAGCGATCTGAACAATGCGTAATCCGTAGGTGCCAAGTCTGGAGAGTACGGTGGATGAGGTATCACTTTCCAACCTAGCTCCAATAGCTTTAGCCGAGTCACTTTTGCAATGTGTGGGCGAGCATTGTCGTGTAAGAAAAAAACTTTAGCATGCTGTGGACGATTCTGACAAATTTTTTGGTTTAAATTTTCAAGCTGATTACAGTATATTGATGCCGTAACAGTCATTCCACTTGTTAGGAGTTCCCAGTGAATAATACCATGAATATCCCACCAAACGGACAGCATAACTTTTTTCGGGTGAGGCTCTGTTTTTGGTGCCTCTATTCCTTTTTCGTTTGGAGCTAGCCACTGACGTTTGCGTGTGTGATTTATATATAAGACCCATTTTTCATCTCCAGTGATAAAATGGTCCAACCAGTTGAATGTGCGGCGAAAAGACAGAAGTTGTATGCAGATATCGGCACGGCGGTTTAGTTGATCTCTATCAAGTTCGTGCGGTATCCAAACACTGTATTTGTAGTTTTTTCCCAACTCGTGTAAATGTGTTTCTATGGTGACACGAGAGCAGCCTAACTCGGTAGCAAGAGTACGACTCGTTAGCCTCGGATCTCCTTCAATTAAGGTTTTTAATTTGGCTACATCAATCTTCACCGGTCGACCAGACTTAGGTTGATCTGATAATGAAAAGTCGCCACTACGAAACCGCTGGAACCATCGTTTCGCCGTGGCCTCAGACACAACTTCAGGAGCAACACGCTGACATATATTACGCACTGCTTCGGCGGCTGAATGGCCAGACTGAAATTCATATAGTAAGCAATGCATTACATGCACTTTTAATTTGTCCATTTTCTTCCTTATATTAGCTCGGCGACAGCTAGTGAATGACTGACGAGAAACTGTGCGACTCGCCCTTTATATACTTTCGACCATAGAAGATTCTAGAACTCTCTCAAAAATTTTATGTGGAATTCAATCGATCGCTCATTACTTTCTTACCAACCCAATAATATGGTCTCGAGGCGCACTTTTGTACTATTTTAAATATATATTCATATTTAAGCTGCGGTCGTAATTTATAATGCAAATATATTCATTACAAATTTCCATGTAAATATCATAATCATGAATATGATGATGTTTTTAATAAGTATCATATTTTCACAGCAATATTGTATGCTTTTATTTCCCAGTATATTAGGCTTGTGTAGTACACACGTAGTACATGTACTAATAGTACAAAATACACGGCCTGTTCCCTGCACTGTACTAGACCGAACTTGCACATTTAGTACACTCACACACGCGCAACAGAATAATGGGAACGAAAGGAGCGAAGAGCCGAGTAGTGACAATGACAGCAAAGCGATCCGTGTGATCCGACCGCAACCGAACTATATGTAGAACCGACTGACTCGGACCAGGGGCGGCTCACTCCGCGATTCTATCGCCGCGCTGTAAGTACTTGCTGGCTGTTGCGAGTTCGCGGCCTACTCAGGGGTGGCGCGCTTTCTCACGGAACGGACGTTCGAATTTTCTATTGTTACTTTATGTCGCGAGATTTTTTTAAGGTTCATATGCGATGTCCGCGTGTGGAATGTCTAATGATGCTTAGTTGAATTAGACGCCATGAATAAAATAAATACCATAGGACATTTTTACACAGATCTACTATTGATTAAGTCCCACGGAAAAGTTGAATAAGGCTTGTGATGTTAGAGCTTAAATAAAAATATATAAATACTGTATTTATGCCTAGAAAGTACCCAAGATTTGAATATAATAGTATAACATTTTTTCTGAGTATTAATTAGTTTTAATCCATAGGCAACCCTATAGCCGATCGCGGCGCACGTGCGGCTCGTTTCTTTGTTAGAATTGTGTAGGCATTTTAAAAGGCGGCATTTCGTGAACATCAAAGCAGTGGGCCTTCTGTACCTACTTGTACTATTATATATTCTGTGCTCGGACCGAGAGCGCGCAAAAACGGCCGATCAGTGTGCGTAGTCGAATGCACAAACGCTCACGAAACGAAACGCTCGTAGATATCTATCTCTATCGCTCTTGCGTATTGGCGCGACAAAGCCAGACTACCTTTCGCAGCGTTTCGTTTTCGTTTCGCGTCATAGAAATGCCATTCGGCTACGGGGCCAGCTCTCAGCTAGTACTAGCGAGCGTTACTGGACGCCATTTGCACAATTTGTCTCTCGCTCTCTCGGTGTACTACTGTACTAAATGTCCTAAAAGAACGAACTAGTACACTGCGGAGATTGTACTATTGGGGAGCAATGTTTTCAGTGAACGAGCAAGCACAACTCTACAGTATATTATTTTAAACTACACTGGAACAGCATTATACACTTCGCATTATTTCAATTATGAAAACCCACCTCGAGGCACAGAGGATAAAAAATTAATACTTTAAGCCCAGAAAATTTCATTTACCTGGCCACGTGAATTATTTACGTTGTTAAAGCTTGGAAGATACCTATCTTAAAAAGGCTTAAAAGGTTGTAAAATAAAATACAATTATGTAGATGGCAAAATGTTTTAATTAGAGGAGCAAGCTGAAATTATTGAATATATAAATTAGGTCTAGCGTCTAAACCCAGCCATGGGCAAGACAAATTGTACTATGTACAGTCGCCTTTATGTATTTATTTTCAATATAGTACATGTGTAAACTGAAAATATAGTAGCGGAAAAAAATCATACTGGGCCGAAAAATTTTAAAATTAGTTTTTTATATCAACTAAACCTGCCTGCCTGGTGACGAGTTAAGAATTTCATCACCCCCTTTCTTCCCGTGGGTGTCGTAGAAGGCGACTATGGGATATGGGTTAAATTGTGGCGTAGGCGAGAGGCTGGCAACCTGTCACTGCAATGCCACAGTTTCGTTTTCTTTCAACCCCTTATTTGCCAAGAGTGGCACTGAAGCTTTAGTAGTTTCATGTGCTCTGCCTACCCCTTTATGGGATTAAGGCGTGACTGTATGTATGTATGTATGTATATTAACTAAACAAACTACTATCATCATTACAAATTTAATAATGTGTTTGAATACTTACGAGTCTCAGGACCCACTGCACGTGGCCGTGGGAAGCCACGAGAGCCTGATGCGGATTATAGACTTTACAAACACCAATCGTGTATATTGCTAACATTGAACTTCTTATTATAAAACACTAAAAAGCGAATCTTACTAACAATAATATAATATAGATGGATTTATTTATCAATCTCAGAAGTTGTTGGTTAAGAAAATTACACCACATCATTATTAACCTTAAGTTGCCCAAATTGCCTCCTCCAAATCCTCCTCCAAACCAAACTTCTTCCTCCAAATATTATGTGAACTCTTTCACCTTTCGTGCTGTTCGGTTGTGGAATGCTTTGCCATTAAACATCAGACTTGCTAAATCCCTCCCCGTTTTTAGGGTTCCGTAGTCAACTAGGAACCCTTATAGTTTCGCCATGTCTGTCTGTCCGTCCGTCCGTCCGTCCGTCCGTCCGTCCGTCCGTCCGTCCGTCCGTCCGTCCGTCCGTCCGTCCGTCCGTCCGTCCGTCCGCGGATAATCTCAGTAACCGTTAGCACTAGAAAGCTGAAATTTGGTACCAATATGTATATCAATCACGCCAACAAAGTGCAAAAATAAAAAGTGGAAAAAAATGTTTCGTTAGGGCACCCCCCCTACATGTAAAGTGGGGGCTGATATTTTTTTTCATTCCAACCCCAACGTGTGATATATCGTTGGATAGGTATTAAAAAATGAATAAGGGTTTACTAATATCGTTTTTTGATAATATTAATAGTTTCGGAAATAATCGCTCCTAAAGGAAAAAAAGTGCGTCCCCCCCCTCTAACTTTTGAACCATATGTTTAAAAAATATGAAAAAAATCACAAAAGTAGAACTTTATGAATACTTTCTAGGAAAATTGTTTTGAACGGGATAGGTTCAGTAGTTTTTGAGAAAAATACGGAAAACTACGGAACCCTACACTGAGCGTGGCCCGACACGCTCTTGGCCGGTTTTTAAATCTCTTTTAAAATCTCATTACTTGTCGCTGCCTTAATCTGCCTTTATTTACTTATTAAATGTAATATATTTATGTATATGTACGTATTTAAGTAGGTATATAGTATTTATATATTATACAGGTATTTATTATTATATAATATCTTTATGTATGTATTTACTATATTATATATAATACTTTATTCATTGTAATTTATATATATCGGGCATCGGCACTACCCGTTTAATGATCTATATTCATTGTTTCCTGCTACCTAAAGGTTGTCTGGTAGAGATCGCTTCTTAGCGATAAGACCGCCTGTTGTTACCTAGTTATTAAGCGTGATCCATCTTGTGTATTTTTCTTTTTCTGTATGGTGCACAATAAAGAATATTATTATTATTATTTGTATGTCCTTTCCAGTTCTCGGGACCATGGGGTCCCGGACTTTTGGGAGGCATGCGTGGGGCCGAAGCCAATAGCGCAGAGGCCCTTTAAGACAGTTTAATTTAAAAAGTAATGTGACACTAACCGGCGATTATCCCTGTCTGCACTATAGTAATGCACCCAAGGACAAGCCCCGGTTAATGTAGAACTATTGTAAGAAAATGGTACAAAAAGAAACCAGGCTATTAGGTTAAGTTGCTGGTGGATTGGTAACCGGTACTATCGGAAATACTATGGCACCTGCCTTGCTCATATGTTATAAAACATGACAAAATAGGCAGGCGGTGACTCGCCAACTCACTATATGGGTCCCCGAAAACGGCCGCTCGCACGGAGCGACAAGGGGACAACATTTCGTAAGCGGCTCAGGGTGCGGAGAGGTGTGCGCTGCTTTCTACCCAGTCTGTACGAAACAGCCACTGTGCCAACTAGCGTCTTATGCATATTTCACTTCCACCCTGCAAGCATATAGCTCTGGCACCCCACTCTGGACGGCCGGTTAAGGCAAGCCAGAGGTGAGAGTCCTGCGGCCCCTGCTCAGTGTTCACTCCGGCCGGCCAGTGAAGGCAAGCCGGAGGGAGGGGCCTGACCGACTCTCGGGGGCATGGGACCCAAGGGACGCCACTTCCCATTCAGCTCGCCACAAGCTGCCCTGGGGGCTTATTATTATTATTATTGATTATTATTGCCTTTTCCATACGTATCTATATTGTAAAAATTGTCAACATCGCAATTTTTTTTTTAATTTACTCATGAAATTACCTATATGAAAATGTGTCCAAAAAAATATGAGAGAATTTTTCCCGCTGCTGTAGATACCATACACGCACGAAAGAAAAAGCGACCTGCGGGTGTATCACACCAGTTGAATAAACTTTATAGCATCGGTGCGTCCCTATCACACTTACAAATAGTGCAAAAAGGACGGCCTGATGTTATATCGTGTATCACGTGACCGTCGCCTGCCAAGTCCACCAATGGCGGAGCCGGGAATCAAACCCGGGTAAAAACCTTACGCGGCTAACGCGTTTAAAAAAAAGTAAAAAAATATTCAATAAAATAATTTGATTAGAACCCTAGTTTGATAAATACATGTTCAGATATTTTTAGTCATTTAGCCTCTCTAGTATCTCTGTTGGCGACTGTGAGTAGTAATTTTAGATGTAGTTAGTATGTTGGTTGCATTATGGTTTCATAATAGTACATTACATCAGAGGCCGGGAAAATGAGGATTTCCGGCCAAGTGGGTATATACGGCCGAGCGAGCGTGCGAGCGAGGCCGGATAGGGATACGAGGCCGGGAATCCGTTTTCACGCCGAGGCATGTATAGTGCTTTTCTCAAACATACAATGAAATAAAAAAAAAATGCTCTAAAGGACAATATTTTATAAAAAAAAGTTACTTTGCAGGCCTAGGCCTAAAAAATAATATGAAATCCCTTTACAGTCCTCTCGAGTTGTTGCGCCCAAAAAGCGATACTTCCCAGCCCATTTTAAGGAACGTAAAGACAATATTTCATTGCATGTTTGAGAAAAGAGCGTTTTCACACCCGAACTTATAATATCGGATGTATGAAGGATGTAAAAAGCATCATCATTATCTTGCCCTCTTCCCATTATTTGGGATCAGCGCAGCAGATTTTCCTCCTCCATTCCTCTCTATCAGCCGTCATTTCCATACTAACACCTTTCACTCTCATATGATTGTTCACACATTCTATCCATTTTTTTTAGGCCTTCCACTACCGTTGTCGCCATCCACCTTCATCTTTACCATTCGTTTTATAACATTGCTTTCATCCCTCCGCATTACATGCCCATACCATGCTAATCTGCTTCCTCTCTATATGCTCATTCCGAATCCTATCCCGTCTTGTCACACCACACGTCCATCGCAACATTCTTATTTCATTCACATGCAGACTTCTCTCATTCTTCTTTTTGACGGCCCAGCACTCACTTCCATACAAGACGATGTAGGATGTAAGAAAATGTAAAATATGGCGCCTTAAATATAAAGGATACAGGTCCTCCATCCGATATCCGATAGAAGGGAATACAAGTCGAATTCAAACTTCGGTTTTGTATGAAGTATGTTTTCTCTCTATTATTCATTCTGTAGTAGAGGTTCTGTTTATCTCTGAACAAATGTCATATTCGCTGCAATACCAGCGGCGAATCTCACCCATTTTACATATACCTATAAGAAAAGTGCATTAAGTTTTATTCTATTCCAAGCAGGAACGATCGCGTGATAAACGATGTTATAACGTCAGGCCGTCATTTTCGCACTATTTGTAAGTGCGACAGGGACGCAACGATGCGATCAAGTTTATCGAACTAGTGCTACGCCCGCAGGTACTTGTTTTAATGAGCCGTTGCGTAAACTTGCCGGTACAGTCAGCATAATTAAGCAGGCACTCTGTATTCCGCAATGGCTGACTGTACTGTTCTTTGCATGGGAATAGCCCAATTCGTGGCAG
Organism: Leguminivora glycinivorella; assembly: GCF_023078275.1. Lineage (NCBI taxonomy): Eukaryota > Metazoa > Arthropoda > Insecta > Lepidoptera > Tortricidae > Leguminivora > Leguminivora glycinivorella. Next base: position 15,842,848 of record NC_062980.1, on the reverse strand, counting down.
TTTGTTTTCATAGCCTTAACGCTGGAACGCTGGATTCGAAATTTCCAGGTTTTAACACATTCACATTACTTTATAAGTAAGTTTAATCATAGATTCAATGTAAGATCATACCATCCCATACATTAAAATGCGACCGCCTTAGAACGCGCATACACTACACCACACATAGATGGCGCCACATAAAAAATGTCTTGTAGCTTTCGATTATACTTGTACTCGTAGATGGCGTTAAGTGTCACTTTTGAGATAGATTTAGGGCTCGAAAGAGACACTTAACGACAATCTACAAATAATCGATGGCAACAAGGCATTTTTTATGGCGCCGTCTATGTGTGGTGTAGTGTATGCGCGTTCTTAGGTGGTCGCATTTTAATGTATGGGATGGTATGATTTTCTTATATTTAATATATGTTTTAATGCAAAACTATTAGAAAAGACAGCCCCTTCACAGCGCTCGTGTTTATCGACAGAAAACGTCACAATGGCGTCACAATTATGCGTCACACAGCCTGCCAAAGAAGGGTAGAAAATTATAGGGGCGCCACCGTCTGTGCAAACCGTTTCAAATGTGGCAACTCTTATTTTGACAGTTTTTGACACTTTTCTATAAAAACAGTTCAGTATATAAAAAAAAGATCCTCGGAAATGGATAGAAACACGTCGAACGTTATATCGACTTAACACGTGAGTAACCCGCTTAAAATATTATTTAAATATGTTTGAGTCTCACACGAGTTTTATAGTTAAAACAGTTAAGTGTTGCTGTTAGGGATTGCAATTGCTGGATCCAGCATCCAGCAATCCAGCTGGATCCAGCGCATTTTTCGGTCTGCTGGATCCAGCAGCCAGCGCTGGATCCAGCGCTGCGGATCCGCAAATAAAAAAAAATTGCAATAAAATGCGTAATTAACTTATTTTACGTCATGTTTAAAACGGTTCCGCGTTCCCGCGTGTAGCCCGTGGCCGCTTAGCACAAAATAATTCTATTTCGCTACAATTGTGTTATTTTTGTTTCAAAAACGTAATAAAGTAGTTTGACACTGCATTATAACTACTGAAGATCTCGAAATGTATTTATAGTATTTAATTATTTACTGTTACCGCAAATTTTATTTTAAGATTCAACTTATGTTTAGATCAGAATATTGATTGATGTTTGTCTACGTATAATTTATACCTACTTAGAGGCTTATTTTTTCATAAATATTAAGTAAGTAAAAATAAGTACTAGTAAGTAAGTTAGTAATTTTCAATGTGAACTAGTGAATGCCCAAATGTTGTGCCAAAATGTTGATAGCATTATTAACGTACCTACTTATTGTAGTACCTTCGCTTCATCGTTGTTACACTTTTAATGCCATTTTTTATTTATGTAGATTGCTATAAGGATTAAAAATGGTTACAAAAATTAATGCCAACTTTTTACAAATAAATTTCAAGTTTTTTTCCCTGTTAGGTTAGGAGGGAGCAAGGTAGCAGTTTTCTGTTCACGGACTATGTTGGCAGTATAATCATATATGACAGAGTCCAGTTAGGGACGACGACGAGCGAAACCAGGAGGAGCGTGTTAGGTTGACCGTGAACAACCGGAAAAAAGTTTTAAAATGTAATAACAATAAATTAAACAATATTCTTGTAAAAAAAGTAAGTAGGTAACTATTTAAAAAAATATATACGTAAGTAAAATACGTAATTGCATCCCTGTCAATAAATTTAGAAGTTCATAGGAGACATTATTGCATATTTTTGGAAATACGCCATAGATATTGTCGGTGTTCAATACAACATTTGGTGTAACAATAAACAACTAGTTGTATATTACATCAAGTAAAACATTAGATAACATGAAAGTTTGGTTTTTAAAAAAAGGCCTTTTAAAAACCCTAAAAACGGCCAAACATTAAGTTGGTAGGTAAATGCAAGGTTGGCAAATTAAAAAAAAAACAATATGATAATTTGGGAAATGAACATTCGGCGGAATAAAATTCCGCGAAACGTGCGCTGGGAAGTGATATTCGGTCATACAATTTTCGGAGAAAAATAAGAGAACCGTTTTAAATTTTTTTTAATAAATTATGCTTAAAAATTGCGCGTTTTCATCCTTACTTTAACTATTTCAAATAAGTTTAGTAATAACAGCCCTATAGTATAGCAAAATGTATTTTTTTTTTTGACATTTTTTCTACCTGCTGGATCCGCGCTGGATCCAGCTGGATTGGCGCCGATCCAGCAAAAATCCAGCTGGATTGAAAATGTTGCTGGATTGCAATCCCTAGTTGCTGTGATAAAAAAAAACCATTTCTACTATTTTTGCCAAGATGTACCTAAGCGTTTCGTAGATGACTTCAATATCGCTCTTCTGTGGTGGCGCAATAGAGCCAGAAAATGCCGGGATAACGCAAGGAGGATGATGACTCTTTTACTCGACAGATATTATATTAAAACAATTTTCTAAACGCTAACGGAAACCACAGTAAAATCTAACTCGGCCATAAATATACTCTGTGACGCAACGCTCTGTTGTGCTTGTTTGTGTCGCTTACACAAACAAGGATATAATTTAAAAATTTCTCTCTGTATTTCAGACTTTACGTGTACTATATCTTCAATCCTTATCCCAGTTCCGTTTTTATCTCTGCCATTTTACGATCAACATATATTTTATACCGTCAAAGTGCAGTATTACCTGAACACTGGATTGGTTCATGAAAAATATACAATTTAACAATTTTCAATAACTCGTGTCGATTTACTTCCTTTTTTACGCACTTGTATCGTAATGTAGGTACTACTTGAGCGTAAAGAATAATGGCGTGGAAAAAATGTATGATCACATTGATCACACATAAACAGACTTTTCAGACAATAAATAGCCATTGCAATTTATAATACTAGTGAACCAGAAACTGTACAATCCATACTAAATATTTGAAATGGGAAAGTGTGTGTGTCTATTTGTTTGTCCGTCTTTCACGACAAAACGGAGCGACGAATTGACTTGATTTTTAAGTGGAGATGGTTGAAGGGATGGAGAGTAACATAGGCTGCTTTCTGTCTCTTTCTAACACGAGCGAACCCGCGGGCAAAAGCTAGTACTTATTAAATAAAATCTATTAAGTACCTCTTTCAAATAATTTTTGCAAAGCCTTTTTTTATCTTTAGCGCAGCATAAAAAGTAAAACGTACAAAGATTGCAAGTAAGATGCGCCGTTCTACTCATTACCTACTTACTTTTCTGACTACATTTTCAAAGAACTTACGGTACTTTTGCGTCTATTTGAATATACAACTAAACACACAGGAATAAAGTCTAATTTAAAAGACCTTGTAAGAAGAATTGCTAGTTACATCTTGATCTGTAAATATCATATTAAAAGCGGTGGCAAAAGATAATCTTAATTAAAATCTAACGGTTTTATTTCAACAGAGTTTTTACTCAGATTTTCTATGATGTAAACATAGATATTTGCCTGCCTTATTAAATTTTCGCAGCAATAATACAGCGTGTGTATTACATACGGGCGAATATTTTAATAACCATTAGTATCTGACCTAAGAAGCCAGACAAAAGAAGAAAAGAATCATCTCATATCATTATTTTCTTCTTAGAATAGATGTTTTTTTTTCATACATAATGATTCAGAACGGAACGTATTACGTCCACATCAATTAGCGTACCTATTTAACCGTCATTACGACATGACGTCTATGTCATTTGACATGAAGTTGGACATCTTAGTATTGTAAATCGTATATAAATAATCCTTGGTATTACTATTATGAAATACTGACGAGTGAGGTCACGGTCGATTTATTTACTTTATATCTTTCTCTTTGACTTATTAAATAGAAGTAATGTTTAAACATTACTTTCCATGGTTTTCTTCTTATTACGTGGTGCTCTATTTCGTGAACTGCGTAAAATATTTTATTTTAAGTAGGTATAGGAAACTAGCCTATTAAAAGTTATCTTATTACATTTCTTATAAGCTATGCTAACCGCCGTTTAGAGATCGCCCGTATAAAACGTACACACTGTATATTCAGGACGCCTCTTTAGTACGTGGGCGGTGTACTTCAAGGATTTCCATAATGTGAAAGTGCATCTGAATGTTCTTAATAAAACTACATTGAGCCCGTTTCGAATTTTATGGTCACATCAATTTCAAATAAAAGTATTTTAGCATATCTGAAATATCTGACTCAGATATCTGAGTAACATATACTGTAGACATACTTAGGCAGAGAAAATATTAGCGTTATTTATTTGGAATATGTGTTTAGCTAACTTTAAAATACCTGTGTCAAATATTTTCTCTCAAAAGTTACATTACTTCAAGTTTTATTTTTTATACTACGTCGGTGGCAAACAAGCATGCGGTCCGCCTGACGGAAAGCAGTCTCCTATGGACGCCTGCAGCTCGAGGAGTGTCACGTGCGCGTTGCCAACCCATTAGAAACTTGTACACTCCTTTTTGCTGTGTTAAGTACACAGCAAAAAAGAGTGCACAAGTTCTAAGGAGGGTTTGGGTTGCCGACGACTCAAATGACAATTAGACGGAACGAATTAACATAACTATAACTATGTTATTAGTATAACGTCATTTTGACACTGACATAAGTATACATATCGTGTTTGGAGCTGATATTTGAAGAATATTAAAGTAAAAATATGCCCAAAAATTCGTACAGCCATTTACAACGTTTGACATTATTCTTCATAATATTAACGTAAAATACACGCTCCTCCAAAAAAGATCCTAGCTAATTCATTATGTTTAAAGCGACGATAGAATAACAAAATCTGACAAACAACTTGCTACTCACATTTCTTATTCTCGCTACCGCCTTTCTACAGCTACCCGCAGAACCCAAACAAGATAAAAACTTAACGCGATTCAAAGCTTCAGGTAACCAACTTCCTTACACAGTAACCATGATTATCTCATATTCAATTTAAACTTTCTTTGGGAGCTGAAAGGGGCTCCTTTTAAAAAGTTCGGACCCAATTTTGTTTCATCGAACTCACCGAAGTACTTTGACATGACAAACTTGTTTACAAGTTTTACTTTGACTGTATTCAGGGGAGCCCTGCATGATTAATCTACAGGGATTTCCCGGGAATATTGAAGTAGGTTCGGTATCACAGATTACGTAATATTGTAAATAGTGGTAAATAGTTAACTAGCCATTGGGCCCAAGCGCGCCCTCTAAACCTATCGATATATTTTTTTGGCTACCAAATTGCTGCATTGTAGATATTTAACTAGTCATGAGGTCCAAGCGCGAATCGCCTAGAAACGCACCTTTAGTTTGTGGCTATCTAAAAATTATGGCTAACCAAAAATTACATAGGTACATATTCCGTGACAAACGCAGCGCAATCTAATAACGTATTATAAAACGTCAAAATTCACGTATACATACACCAAGCAGGCAAGCATGGTCATGTGATAAACGATATAATGTCAGGCCGTCCTTTTGGCATTATGTATTTTGTAAATGTGTTAGGGAGACACCGATGCGATACAGTTTAACGAACTAGTCTGCTATGCCCGCCGATTTTTTTATTGACAGGGCTGGCCACCTGGCAGCAAAAATAAGTGTTTTCTAATGTATTGATTCTCATGTGGTGATGCAATTAGCCTTTTGTACCCATCGGTGCTCGTCGACAGTTACTTTGGATAAGTTTATCAGTATATGTGATAATAGTTTAATTTTGAAGTTCATTTGATGTTTGTATTATTATTTTTATATTAGGGTCATTATTTCAATGCATGAAACTGTGTTCAGACTTTATGTAGACAAAATTATACGTAGTAAATGATATTTTATTAACTTTACGTGTTTATTTTGTAATTTACAATAATGATAGTGGCTAGTGGCGTGTCTGTTTTATTCTAATCTTCTACTAAGATTGTGATATACGATAAATCCGGGTAATTTGATTTAAACTGTTGAGATACTCTCATTGTCCTCCTTGCGTTATCCCGGCATTTGCCACGGCTCATGGGAGCCGGGGTCCGCTTTTGACAACTAATCATTGATAAGATTTGGCGTAGGCACTAGTTTTTACGACAGCGACTGCCATCTGACCTTCCAACCCGAAGGGTAACTAGGCTCCTGTTTCCTCACGATGTTTTCCTTCACCGAAAAGCGACTGGCAAATATAAAATGACATTTCGCACATAAGTTCCGCAAAACTCATTGGTGCGAGCCGGGTTCGAACCCGCGACCTCCGGATTGAAAGTCGCACGTTCTTACCGCTAGGCCACCAACGCTTTACTTTTGAGATACTCTATTAGGTATTAAATACCTCCCAAGTGCTTACCTATTAATAAAGGCCGAGCAAGAAGAGTTAATTTGCTTAGCAAGTGTAGTTGGGAAAGTCATAATTAAAATTTTTTAAGTCCATTTATGATTTCTTTGATGATTTCACTAGTTCAGTTGATTTAAAACATTATGTCCAATCGTATGTATTAGATTCCTCGCACATCTGACAACTTTTTCATCAAAATTTGTTATAATTATGTATTTCTTGATGCCTAAAAAACCTAAGATTTAATTAGCTGTTTCATAAATACCCACACAATCAATGTAACCAAATAATAAAAACGAATCAAAGCTCTCTCTCCCTTTCTAAATTCAATTCATTTGCACAAACACGAATGATTCCACTCTGTCAATTCCCGCCGGCGGAAATTAAAAAGGTTCGCAAAGATAAAATCTCTAAATGTATCAGCGATGAAAACTGATTGAACTTTTTGATTAAAACCTCATTTCAGAATTAATGGCTAACGATATTGCTTGTCATAAAATTCTTACAGCTTTTAGATGCGATGTTCAAGTGATCGTTAAGTTAAATGTGGCGTTCTATGTCTAGGTTTAAAACTTCAAGTAAAAGGATCTTTTGTCTGACTTTATGTTTTCAAATTTTAGTCCCATTTGAAGCAAACTTACATAACGACAAGTAAGTACCCATACGTTAAACAACTTAATACTTATACAGTATGAATCTCAACGAAGAGCAAACATTTAAAAACCCGTTTCTATTTAGGTCACACCGAGTAAATTTTGCTATGGGACCAAGACTGAAATCGCGAAAAAAATTAAGCTTCTAAGTATAGAACATTTCGGCTTCACATGATCAAAATTTTTTATGAGATTTCGGGGTTGATGAAGTTCCATTCCCATATTAAAAGTCGCTCAGGGTGAGCTAAACGTTACCGAATTCAGATACCTACATACCTGTATAAACAACAACAATTGCACAAAGTGTTCGACTAAACTGCTTAATTCAAATATTAAAATTTACTAACCTAAGAAGCATCAAGCATTTAAGTAATAGTTAAACTAAAATTATAATCCAAACTTGTAATAATTCTAGTTCGCTGCAGCGCCATTGGTTTGTGCTGAACAATGTGTTTCATCAGAGCTGCTGGAAAATTAAAGTCGTGTAATTATTTGACAGAAATGAAAAATGGTATACAAAAGTACTGGTGGCATAAAACAGTAATGATTGTTTATGATATTCTCATGAATTTTGTTAGTATTTTATTCAATAGTGTAGGTACTCGTATTTGTCAAATGAGAATATGTACCTTAGAAATCCGCTTTTAGTAAACACATATTTTCATTAGACTTATATTGACCGGGATATAGACGCGACGTCGACGCGGCGCGACGCTCGCGAGACGCTAGATGTGGGGGGACCCTTAATGAATTTCCTTTTCGCACGTGTATCGTACGAAGTTTTGACCTGGCATACATATTTACATAATTATAATGAATCACTTCTCGCACTAGTGCGTAAAAAAAACACCATCTGTACTGAAAAAAAAATTTGAATCAATTTTTATTATGTAATCGCAACAATAATTAATAACTTGTATATTTACCACAATCAATAAATCTGAACAAAGTCTAACTTCCTTTATACTGTGCACAGACCAAAGTAAATATTATAGGACACAGATTGACTGTCCCACGGTAAACCCAAGAAGGCTTGTGTTGTGGGTACTCAGAGAACGAAACCATCTAGTCGACCATTTATTTTTCTTCATGGTTCCGATGTACGTTTTTTTCAGACTCAGTCTATACGAATTTATATACTACTAGCTTTTGCCCGCGGCCTCGCTCGCGTTAGAAAGAGACAAAAAGTAGCCTATGTCACTCTCCATCCCTTCAACTATCTTCACTTAAAAAATCACGTCAATTCGTCGCTTTTTTTTCCGTGAAAGACGGACAAACAAACAGACACACACACTTTCCCATTTATAATATTAGTATCTTTACCTAGGAATAAGTAATTTCACAAACAATATTCCGTTAAGAGTTTAAACCACTAAGACATAGTTGAACAATGAAGTAACAACTCTCACAAGTAATACCTCTAAAAGCACTTGAGTACACTTGAAGTGTATTCGAGGTAACCGAATTCTAATAGCCTAATCAAATCCAATAGCAACTTTAACGTTTGAACAAGACAATACACATTGGATCAGCAGCCAACAAACTCAAATGCTCTCAAGCTGGAGTGCTGTTACTCCAACCTGGATTGTTATTCGTGCAACTTTGCCGAGTGAATAACTCAAGCGAACCAATAAATTTTTCACTACACCACTGGTAAAGGCTCTCTGGATTCTTCAGAAACTAATGAGAAAGTTGCATTTAATTATCCACAATGGGTGCAAAGAAATTTCATAAAAAAAAACCGGCCAAGAGCGTGTCGGGCCACGCTCAGTGTAGGGTTCCGTAGTTTTCCGTATTTTTCTCAAAAATTACTGAACCTATCAAGTTCAAAACAATTTTCCTAGAAAGTCTTTATAAAGTTCTACTTTTGTGATTTTTTTCATATTATTTAAATTTATGGTTCAAAAGTTAGAGGGGGGGGGACGCATTTTTTTTTCTTTTAGGAGCGATTATTTCCGAAAATATAAATATTATCAAAAAATGATCTTAGTAAACCCCTATTCATTTTTAAATACCTATCCAACAATATATCACACGTTGGGGTTGAAATGAAAAAATATATCAGCCCCAACTTTACATGTAGGGGGGGTACCCTAATAAAACATTTTTTTCCATTTTTTATTTTTGCACTTTGTTGGCGTGATTAATATACATATTGGTACTAAATTTCAGCTTTCTAGTGCTAACGGTTACTGAGATTATCCGCGGACGGACGGACGGACGGACGGACAGACAGACATGGCGAAACTATAAGGGTTCCTAGTTGACTACGGAACCCTAAAAACATGATGTCCTAAGCTGGCTGGTAGAATTGACTATTAAATGTTGATTTTGTAGCATAAATGTTTAGCAAATCGATGGATGGATTTAGCTTGAAGTTGTGTAAAATTTCATTTTCTCAAACATGGAATGAAATATTGATGTTATGTGCCTTATAATTGGCAGCGAAGTATGACGTTGCAGGTGCGGCTAGGACGATTGATAGATAATGGAATTTCATACAAACCTTGCAGGCCAAGGCCGGCAAAGTCTTCTTTTTTAATTTCCAAACACATATAATTGTGACATAACATCCAGGTATTTAGCCAATTAAAAAAAAACTATAAGGGGCTTTATAGACGTGCCAACTGCAACTGGTACGGGCCCTAGACAATATTTGATTTTGGGTGCGTTTTCATACAAAAAAAATTTCTTCGCTCGGCCGTCTATATGTCTTCGGCCGGCAACCCCCTTTGTCCCGGCCTCTGTAGTAATGTACTATTATATTGAAGTTGGGCTGGGAATAATGTTGTGTTTCAATCGGTGGCAATTTTTTGTCATAAAAAATCTTTCGTGTTACAGTTTTCTAACCACTCGCTACGCTTGTGGTTAAATACTGGAATTGTTTGCTTGTTTAGATTTAAAACGAGCAGTTAAACAACAATTTACAACTGTGCCTAACTGAAGTGATAATCATTGATGCTACGTGGCGATCGAAGAGGAGTCTGGCTCTGTCGCGTCACTACAGAAGAGCGATAGGGAGAGCTAGCTACGATACCCTAAGGCCTGATTTAGACGGCGTGCGAACTCGCGTGCGATTTTAGTTGCATTGCGGGCTGTTGAGGTTAAATACATTCAGCACAGCCATCAAATACCGCAATGTAGTAATACTCGTATACGAGTTCTCGTACCGTCTAAATGGGCCCTTACGAAGCGTAGGCGATTGTTGTTGACGCCTAGGTTCTCTGATAGCGTCAAAAGTCATGTAAAACTTGCTCAGCTAATATTCGCCCGGAGCCAAAGATAGTGTAATAACCTGTTGATACTTATGGAAGTGCTGGTGGCCTAGCGGTAAGAGCGTGCGACTTACGATCCGGAGGTCGCGGGTTCGAATCCCGGCTCATACCAATGAGTTTTTCAAAACTTATGTTCGAAATGTCATTTGATATTTGCCAGTTGCTTTTCGGTGAAGGAAAACATCGTGAGGAAACCGAACTAATTCCAATGCCGGGATAACGCAAGGTCCTCCTCCTCAGGGATGTTGACTTATGGAATCGAAATAGTGTTCTTTGTGAGTTAATCATTGAATAGTCTTGTGTTCACTTTAGTAGATAAGGGCTGCTATTATTATCTCTTAAAGAACTATCACGTTAGTATTACTTGTGCACGGTGTTTTCTATTTGGTTTAGACTTTTATTTGGTTGTTTATGGAAGCAATATTCACAAAAAAAGTAGGCCAAATTGTTTAAATCAGCAGCAGAACCCCAGTCAACAAATACCCTTTATTTTCATTTCGCCTTTTCCTTAAGATACATTTTGCCAATAAAGAATCAATCGACTTCAAAGGGCAGTTTTCAATTCATCTGGCCTTTGTTAGGGTTCCGTAGTCAAGTAGGTACCTTTATTTTTAAGTACTAGGTTTGATTTTGTGGCAAATACTTGTAGGTAGGTACAAGCGTACGTTTGCAACAGAGACTACGAAAATGCCATGAATTTTAAGGAAAACACACGATTTGTTCCCTAAAAATCCGTGGTACTTACTTTTTCGACTAGATTTACAAATTCTTTTTATTTAGGGTTAACCCTAAGTTAGGTTAAGCAGGTCAGGGATTGTGAAAAAACTGATCCTTATCATTGTAAAATAGACTTAAAATTGATGGGAAAGGGATGGGGTCTCTGTTAGCTATTATTTCTCCTGCGCCAACATAATTATATGTCTCTGTTTAACCCAATGGTTGACTGGTAGAGAATGCCTTTTGGCATTAAGTCCGCCACTTGTACATGTTTCTTTAGTTATGCAATAAAGTATAAATAAATAAAATATTCTCTATGCCTTATAAAGGAGTATTGCATAAACTTCTTGCAAGTTTCTGTGGCGCATTTTAATTTTTAAGGTTGTTGTTATTTTCTTTATGATATAAATAAAAATAAAAACTTTAACTTATTTCTATGTTGCTCCTGCTCTCATCTTCCATCGTAATGCTATTAAATTAAATTAAAATTTGACAGAAATGAAACATAACAGCATTATTGATATTTATTACTTTGGTTTAAAAAATACAGTGTTAATATCTAGGCAAAGAAATGAAATCTAAGATGATAATCGTCCTCTTCCCTCTAAATATAGGTATTAGTAAGTTATTTGGCTCTTGATTGATGTCAAACCTTAACCCTCTGCCACTGAGGTGGGATTTTTGTTATCATTCCACTGAGGAGTAGTCTGTCAGACGTGCACTTGTCAGGTGGCCATTAAAAAATATATGAACTTAGACAGCTATAAGTGTATTAATATTATTTAATAGTAACATATATAACTTATAAAGGTTAATTGGATGGAATGAAACTCATGGATCTGTTAAATAATTCAATCTTGTTTAATATTATCATAATGTAGGAACTTTTGACACAGCCATCTTAAAAAAATATATAAAAAAACTTAAACGTATTTATAACAATTTTAACATAAATTTACCTTCTTCTGGCATAAAATCAATAAAATAAAAATTAAAAACAAAATCCTTAGAGTAGATTTTTTTTAAATCAACTTCAAACTTCGCTCTTGCAGTCTTCACAAATTTGCGACGCACACTGCAGATAGATCGGTTTTCCACACGCACAACAGGAGAATCTTGTTTGCCGCTTCAATTTGCTTGGACAAACACGGCACAACTTCCTTGCTGATGATGATTCAGGCTCAGTTGGTGGTGGCGGATGAGGTAAATCACGACCTAAAACACGGCGTAAGGTCATCCTCAATTCTCTAGGCAACTTATCATTATACACTCTTTGTTTTAAGGCAGGGAGCACCAATTCCCGAGCCAAATGCAACAAGAAGTCACCTCTTCTTAATTTTGCACCTTGACATTGTCCATATAACACAAACGTGTTTATTCCAGCTATGTCAACGAGACGATAGAAGATTGCCTGTGGCCACCGTCGTGTTTTGCGAGCACAGGAATATATGGCACATTTCTTGTCAACTTCATCCACTCCACCTTTGGTTTGATTGTAATCAATAATCATCACTGGTTTTCCAGTGTTTTCATCAGTACTAGGACTATGATGACAAGTGGACAAAAGGACAACCGCTTTATCCTTTTTTGGCACATAAGATACTAAAGTTAAATCTTTTGTGAATCCATAGAGGGAACTCCCAACAGGTCTCGTTTTATTCGGTTTGAATTCAGGTGGTATTTCCCTTTTATTTTTTTTTAGCGTCCCCAAATAGGTCAGGCCTTTTTTCAATAAAATTTCTGCTAGAGGAATAGAACTAAACCAATTGTCGGCTGTTATATTCCGATTTGTGTTTTCAATTGGCTTTGCTAATCTCAAAACCGACTGTGTGGGTACAGCTAGCTTTTTCTCTGCTTCTGGCAGTCCTGTACCATCAGATCCTTTTCCATGATAAATGTACGCATTATAAACGTAGAATGTGCGAGCATCAGTTAGTACCATTATCTTGATTCCATATTTCGCAGGTATATTAGGCATGTAGACGATAAACTTGCAGCGTCCTTTGAAAGCCAGTAGCATTTCATCAATGCAGGTGTATGGGCCAGGAGTGTAATGAGACTGACAATTCGCTATGAATTTGTTGAAAAATGATGAAACAGCAGCAAGTGGGTCGGTTTTCAAACGTTCCTGTCGGTCTTCAATGTTGTCTAGTCTCAAACAATTAAGCAAAGTGTTGAATCTGTATTTAGACATAACACATCGAAATATTTCATGGCCTGTTCCATCCGTTGCGAATAAGTAATTCGAATCAGAGTCATTACACTTAAATACTGATGAGTAGTATAGTAATCCCAGCAGAGATCGAAGTTCTAAATCATTGGTATCTTTCAATTCGTGTTTTGCGTAGTTCGAAAACTGCTAACGATAGACTTCAAGCTTCTTATTCGTATAGATTACCAATGTTTCGATCATCTCGGTGTCGAAAAAAGAATCCCAAAGCTTTTCATAACCGGGAAATCGCATCTGATCATCTTGTCTCGGCAAAGAAAGAATGTTATGAGCAGGTGTTCGCGACGCCCTTGAAAAATCTGTTTTAGACCAAACAAATCCACTTTTGCTACGATAACTATCGCGGTTTGACGTTTGAGGTTCGTTCTGCCTCCCCCTCCTCATGTTTGCAACGGGATTTCTATTTTGGTCTTGCCGACGTCCTCTCCCTCTGCCTCTGGTCGCATTCGTCGATCTTGGCTCAGGAGGAGGAGGCTCATCTTCCATAGCATCTTCTTCGTCTGCCGATATTTCGCTTTCCTCGTGAATCTCCTCTTCAATAACAAAGTTTTGGTCAGCTACATCGTCGTCGAAATCACTAAATTCGTGCTCTTCTTCTTCACCTAACCACTGCAAAATTTGCTGCTCGTTGGTAATATTTACTGCTCGAGTGGCCTTTCTTTTCCTTGAAGTCCTAGCCTGAGCCTCACTCGCCATCTAGAAATAAATACCTAATAATATAATGAACTGCACCATAAAATTATATTCAGAAAAAATATTTTACTGAGGTGACGACTGTTAGACACTATGAATATAATTAATTTACTGACCCTACGTATGTAAGACACTATGGGATTAAAATGATATTACTGACAATACGTCTGACAGATCGATCACTTATTACTGACCTTACGTCCTGTGGACACCAAACTGCTCTAACTCCACCCGTGCGCACGCTGCGGCTGCCGTCGCTGCACTGGCGGGGGGCGTGCGTCCCATGGTGCGTCCACGCAGGAAGGTACAGAGAGGGACAGAACGATACGCCGCAAAATGGCGGAGTAGCAACAACGCATAGGTATTTTGGTGTCTGTCAGACGTAACATCAGTGGCAGAGGGTTAAGAGGCCTTGAGCCCACGCGAGTTCACATTTAAATCACTCCAATACCCTCATCAATTTTATCTTACGCACTCAGCCAATACTCTAAGAGTGTTTTCACATTTATCCGATCCGACATCGGATGAAGGACCGATATCCCAAATATTAAGGAGGTCATCTTTGTCGCCACCCTCTCCCCTTTCCCATTATACTGTTTCAGCGATCATGCGCACTAATAGCATCTTAACTATGACCTGATAAAGTAGGTACCTATGAAACGTTTACTACTAAATTAAGTTTTTTACGTATAGCAGCCACCCACACCATTCCTCATCCCACCAAGAAAGCGGCAGCAGCTGACTTCCACTAGGGTTCATTCATGGCCGTTAACCACTGTACAAAGTATTGGCATGGAGGCGATTAGTCATGGAAACCTGTATGTGGCTCGGGGTCTAATATATTGTACATACATTATTATCTCCTTTATTTATCTCTTTTCTTAGATTAGGTTTTTTACAATATGAGTATAAAAGTAAAATAAAATAAAACACTTACAAAACAATATAAAACATATAAACACATTATAAAAAACCTAACCTAGGGTGCCGCCAGCAGCGGGGCAGGGCCCAAGCTGCCGGTGGTTAGGGCTGCAGAGAGAGGAACCGTCGGACTATCCGCGCCGTGTCCAAGATCACCGCCTTCTGCATCTGACCCTTGATCCAACCACCTAGCGAGAGTCTCTCGAGATGTTGGTCGAGACTTTTCGCTATGAGACCGTTCGCTGAAACGACTATCGGGACAATGATCGTCGAATCAACATCCCACATGGCGGTTATCTCGTAAGCCAAGTCTAGGTACTTACTGGACTTGTCCTTCTCGGCTTTCACGAGATTCTCATCATGGGGGATGATGATGTCGACGAGCACGGCCCGGCGTTGCGATCGATCTATTATGACAATGTCAGGCTTATTGGCTACAATAGTCCTGTCAGTGATAATAGATCGATCCCAATAGAGCGTGGCACGACCATTTTCGAGAACTGGCGCAGATATGTACTTGTAGTACGGTACATCGCGGTCCACAAGCCCGTATTGAAGAGCAAGCTGCTGGTGAATGATCCTGGCTACGAGATTATGCCTGTGCAAGTACTCACCGTTAGCTAGATGAGAACAACCGGAGATAATATGCCTGAGTGACTCTCCGGGACGGCGGCATGCCCGACAAATGTCGACCGTACCGTCCTTCAGGATATATTTCCGGTAGTTGTTTGTCATCATAACTTCGTCGGCAATTGCACAGGCAAAACCCTCGGTTTCTCCGAAGAGGTCCCCGAAACGTAACCAGTTCACCGATGCGAGCAGATCTACATCGGGTCCCGTGAGGGCCTTGTAGAACCGCCCGTGTAGCTGCTTGCTCTCCCATACCGCCCTGCGGTCCGCAGTACTTAGTAACACAGTATATACATTATTATTATAGTCTGACAGCCGGCAAGGGTTCCTAAATCACTAAAAAATATCGTATGCTCGGATGATCGGATATTGAAAGGCGCATATAACATAACTATTATAATCTCGTAAGGCCCACCATAGTTAGTTTTCCTACTTTTGATTTGAACTCTGTTTAATAACCTAACCACAAAATTAAAATTTTGAAAAACCCCCGACCGCGACCTAGTGGACCGATTTTCATGAAACATGGCTAAGAACACTCCCGACTAACTCAGCTTTCAGACAAAAAAATTAAATCAAAATCGGTTCATCCGTTCGAGAGCTACGATGCCACAGACAGACACACACACAGACAGACAGACAGACAGACAAACAGACAGACAGACAGACAGACATACACACAGACAGATACGTCAAACTTATAACACCCCTTCGTTTTTGCGTCGGGGGTTAAAAAGTAAATTGGTAAAAATTTCGTTTGTTTCAAAAACCAATGAAACAAAAGAAATGCTAAGTACTTTGTTCGGTTCATGAAAGATTCAAATTAGATTGCAACAACTATGTACATTGTAATGTACATTGGGCCTTACGAGGTTATTTAATTGCAAAAAAGGAAGGCGCTTATTTATTATCAAAATTAAACACACAAAAGTGTCGTTGGAATCAAGTCCGCCTTTTTTGCGTTCATGACGTTTTTTAGTAACACATTAAAAATGATTTATTCAATACATGTAATTTACATTTTACATCCTTCCTACATCTGGTATCGGATTGGATAATGTGTAAATTCTCTAATAACTAATAACTACCAAGGTCCGAAAGCGTCTTACACCAAAACCAATAAATCATACCTCTGGCTAACAGATTTGTCCTATATTCCCGGATATTAGTGAAGAAAACGTTACATTTCTTCACGTTATCGATGGAACTACGCTCTGTCAATAGAACCCTGGATTTATAGCTTACCCGCTTCAAAATGATCGATGGGTCATTGCTACATTACGGCTACAATATTACGGAGTTAAAATAATCAAGCACATAAGTGCTATGGAGTTGGGTACTGTGGTGAAAAGGACAGTACTTAATTAATAAAAAAAAACGACGAAAAATAGTTATTAACGGGACACACAAACCTCATAGATGATATAGGTCGAGGAACAGAACAGGCGATCCGAAAAAGAGAAAAATTTGGACAAACAAATATTGGATATGAAGGAGCACAGTTTTACCATAACTCGTCAGTCCATAATTTCACTAGAAAGATTATAAACTAACGGTTTTTTTTTCGAAAACTGAATATTAAATCAACAAGAAATATACCAATTAAGCCGCCACATAACAAGCAAAGTAACTAACAATTTTGTTTCTCTGGCAACTTTGACCGTTTCCTTAAACAATATGTCGAATGTTGATGATAAAAGTTTAATGAGGTTTTTGATTGACATCTGTAATTGCAGTGTCTATTTGTGTCAGTCACTCTACTTATGGCCACCGAACGATCTACTATAAAACTGACCAATCAGAGCGCTAGCTTCGTTCTGACGCCATGACAGTTTAAAATTTGACGGTTTCGCTTCGTTAGATTACAATCTAACGTAAAAATGATCCGTCAAATTGTGAACTGTAAGTTACGGTTCACAATATTTCGTTAGTTCATAATCTCGCTAGTGAAATTATAAACTAACGGTTTTTACAATTTTACTATGACATATATAAGTATCATCATCATCATATCAGCCCTTTATCGCCCACTGCTGAGCATAGGCCTCTCTTCTAGTACGCCACTTTTCCCGGTCCTTCCCTAGTCTCATCCAGTTGTGACCCGCTATCTTCCGGATGTCATCGACCCAACGAGCCAACGGATGCTGGGCATTCCTTCCATTTGTAAGCGGCCACCACTCCGTTAACATTTTAGTCCACCTGCTATCACTCTGCCTAGCAACATGTCCCAACTCCACTTTAAGTAGTTTGGTAATAACGAAACCCACGTCTTGCACCTTGGTGCGACGACGGATCTCGGTATTCCTCACTCGATCTTGCATCTTGATACCGAGCATAGCGCGCTCCATGGCTCTCTGTGCTACTCGTACCATATGCACAGCCTTCTTAGTGAGCGTCCATGTCTCGGCACCGTAGGTCATGGTGGGCAGGACACATTGATTAAAGAGGCGAGTTTTCAAGCATTGTGGAATGTCAACGGGTTTGAGAATGTCTGCAAGTTTATTGATATATAAGTATAGTATTTATCTATCTAAGTATGTATATCATCGCTTAGCACCCATAGTACAAGCTTTGCTTAGTTTGGGGCTAAGTTGATCTGTGTAAGGTGTCCCCAATATTTATCATTATTATTTTATTATTATATCAAAACCACTTTCAAAAATTAAATGAAGATAAAAAAAATAGATATCCAATAGCTAATAATACATTGTTGAGGGGTCCAGATTTTTACCATTCCATTTCTTCCTGTGGGTGTCGTAGAAGTCGACTGTAGGATATTGGTTCAATTGCGGCGAAGGCTGGCAATAACCCCTCAACCCCTTAATTGCCAAGAGGAGCACTTTTATGTGCTCTGCCTACTCCTTACGAGAATACAGACGTGAATTCCTATGTATGTAGTAAATATTATGTAGATATTTTATTTCCATCATCAAATACGAAACGCAAAGCCACATCAATATTATTAAAGTCTATGGAAACAAACATAGCGACAGCACTAACTCAACTAATTAAGAATTGTGAGTCATGTAAAGTTCACATTCATCTGTCCTATCAATAATCTAATGTTAGGAATAACTGGACTATTGCAAGTCAATAAAGAGGATTACAATTTGAAGTACAAACCATTTATAACATAATGTCATAAGTTTTCCTAAGTGATATTAAATATCCACTTAAAGGTAGATAGATAGATAGATAGAATACTCTTTATTGGCACACCTCAGCAAAAGATGTACACAAAAATATACAGTGGAGACAAAACAAATGATTTTAAATAGAGGCAGACAACAGGCGGTCTTATCGCTAAAGAGCGATCTCTGCCAGACAACCTTTGGGTAGCGGAAATAAAAAAACATAATCAAAAATAAAAGCCAAAAAGAACTTGCACATGGTGTTCGTGGATCTGGAAAAGGCATACGATAGAGTTCCGCGTAAGGTTCTGTGGTGGTGTATGAGAGAGAAGGGAGTGCCAGAGAAGTATGTGCGGCTTGTTCAGGCGATGTATGATAGAGCTAGTACTCACGTCAGGTCTGAAGCTGGAGTCACCGACAAATTCAATGTGGCGGTAGGTCTACACCAGGGGTCGGCTTTAAGTCCGTATTTGTTCCTCCTGGTTATGGATGCTCTGACATCGGACATACAGGAGGAAGCACCCTGGTGTATGCTGTTTGCCGATGACATTGTTCTTGTTGGGGAAAATGCACTTGAGGTCCAGAGCAGACTGGGAAAATGGCAAGAAAGACTGGAAAGTGTGGGACTGAAAATCAGCAGAACCAAAACTGAACAGATGTTCTGCGATTTCGGTGGTCTATCCAGTTTTTTCCCTATTGCCTTAGATGGTGTATACCTACCAGTCTGCTCCGACTTCCGGTACCTTGGGTCATTATTCCAAAATGACGGAAGCATCGACCGTGACGTGAAAAATAGAATAAATGCGGGATGTATGAAATGGCGACAGGTCTCAGGGACAACATGCGATCGACGGATGCCCCTTAAACTTAAGGGGAAAATCTATAAGACGATTGTGAGGCCTGTTGTATTGTATGGATCTGAATGCTGGGCGACAAAGGTGGAGGATGAAAGGAGAGTGCAGGTAGCGGAAATGAGAATGTTGAGATGGATGTGTGGAGTGACCAGAATGGATCGGATCAGGAATGAGTATATTAGGGGAAGTTTGAAAGTTGCGCCTATAACGGAAAAGATGAGGAGTGGCAGGTAGAGATGGGTAGTGAGTAAATACTCAAGAGTAAATATCGAGTAAATACTCAGTTTTTACTCAAAATACCCGTATTTACTCGTTTTTACTCAAATTGGTGGGTATAAACTATTTAGCGTGCTGAAATGGAAATACAAATTAGAAATAGTGGTGTATTTTGTTATCGGCTACTAAGTTAAGTAATCAAATTTATATGAATTTTATTTTAAAGACGTGCTCTCCATACATGTAACTATTTTTCACAAAAATAAAATTCAGAAATTACCAGTGTGTGTATACATCATCTGATAGGTCTTTAAAAATTAATTGAATGTTTCTAAAAAAGTTTTTTAATAATATGAACAGTTTTGGAATAAAACGATAATTAAGGCCGAAATAATGTTTATACCTTTATAACTTTCGAATTCGTTGTCCGAAAAATATCCAGAAACCGTCAAATTATTGTCCATATAATACAAAACACAAAACTTTTACTTTAAACGTCATCAGCTGAGCCATGTTTGAGTTTTCTTTAGAAAACCCTTAATAAAAGGTCGTAAGTGCCACATTAACAATCACTTCCGAACGTCATGCCGTTATCTAGAACATCAATTTAATTTAAGTCTCATACTTTTACTGTAAATACCTGCTTTTATAAAACAAAACTGCTAACTAAACATTATCACTATTTTTTCTCACAATGATTACCTCTTTTTCGACAAACTAAGACTCCCATAAGCTTCTAATAATATAAATATCATTTAAACATGTCCACACAGTTAAAATAAACACGACTAATTACTTAAATCTCATTTATAAATTATTTTTAGGTAACAGTTTCTACTCACCCAAATGAGTAAATACGAGTATTTACTCGGTGCTTTGAGTAAATTACGGGTAAATACTCAGTATTTACTCACCCCTACCCATCTCTAGTGGCAGGTTGGCGTGGTACGGTCATGTAATGAGGAGGGATGAGTGTCATATAGGCAAAAGAATGTTGGAGATGAATGTTGATGGATGGAGAGGGAGGGGTAAACCCAAACAACGATGGATGGATTGTGTGAAAGAGGACATGAGAAAGAAAGATGTGAGTGTTGAGATGACGAAAGATAGGGGAGAATGGAAGAGGAAGACATGTTGTACCGACCCCACATAACGTGGGATAAGGGTAGGAGGAAGAAGAATCAAAAAGAGTAGGTGCTTCGAAATAAAAAATCATAATTATTTTAATATTCAACACACAAATTGAATAAACTTACACATTTATAAGAGAACATAAATAGACTTACATAAACATACTTCAATAGTATATACTACAAGCCAGATATATAGTAACAAACCAAAAATATACAGCAATCATACCAACCACAGAGTAAAAATAGCAATACGACCACTAAGGGAGAGATAAGTAATGTTCTTTAAGCATTTTTTTAATAAAAACAGAGAGAGATTAAGCCCGTCTAACGCCCGGAGGTAGAGAGTTCCAGAGTCGAGCAGCTTTGAAGGTAAAAGAGGAGTTGTAAAATTTTGAAGAAGAAGATGAGGCAGACAGAAGTAGACTGCGGGACAACCTTACAGAATTAAGGTAACTAAAACGCCCCTTGAGATACTGGGGAGTTGTAGGAAGAAATAAAATGCAACACAAGAGAGACAAGATATGAAGGTTACGACGATAGCGAATAGGGAGCCAGGAGCTGTGTGCGAAAGTGAGAAACATGGTCATACTTGTGTAACCCAAATATGAACCGAATGCAAATATTTTATATGCGCTCAAGTTTATTCGAAAGGTGTATGAGATATGGCTCAATTTTTCTTAGTTGTTGAGTAAATTAATGCTTTCATAGTTCCATAGGTACCCTTCTTCATTAATCGAGTATTCTGTCGATATGGTAAACATTAATATGAAATCACTCTCATAAATATAAAAGAGAGTATGCCACAGTTTCGTTTTCTTTCAACCCCTTATTTGCCAAGAGTGGCACTGAAGCTTTAGTAGTTTCATGTGTTCTGCCTACCCCTTTATGGGATACAGGCGTGATTGTATGTATGTATGTATGTATGTAGTATGTCTCATAAGTATAATCCATACTGATATTATAAATGGGAAACTGTGGGTGTCTGTTTGTCCGTCTTTCACGGCAAAACGGAAGGACAAATTAACGTGATTTTTTAAGTGGAGGTAGTTGAAGGGATGGAGATGACATAAATGGAGGGTGGAAGTTTGGATAGAACATTCCGCATTTTCGAATTTAACGCGAGCAAAGCCGCGGACAAAAACTAGTCAAACTATAAAACGCTTTTCCAATTGTCTACAATATAATTATATTATATATTATGTTTCATAACTTTCGAAACGGTTCGGATCAAAACATAAACTGATTTGTTAAGTAAATATTTTCAGTACTAGTATAATATAACTAATCTGAGAAATGGCGGCTGTATTGAGTTGAGGGATGAAGGGATTGAAGTTATTCAAAACTAATTTAAAATTTGAAACTAAAACCAGAGCGTGTCTTCAAAATTATAATCATCGTATCATTTGGTAAAGTTTTTAAGACCAAAGGGAACCGAGTACCTATGTGGAGAATGACAGTTTATAGTGCATAGACTGCCATTTCTTGTCACAGGATTAAAATATTTGCACCTCTGTTTTGACAATTTCATACTTCACATGTGTTAATGTTGACAATTAATTTAGCACCATCTAGCGGAGAATAAAACAAATTTGTGGCTATCGGGAAAAAAAATGTCTTCAGTGCACCTATTTTTCGTGTCCTTCTTTTCCGCATTGATATCGTAATCTGACTTGTCTTCCACGATGCGATACAGGCTCAGCCTTATCTGGGAGTCATTGACAACTGTGAAATGTTCAATCATTTCGACGACCGGTCTGGCGCAGTCGGTAGTGACCCTGCCTGCTGCGCCGCGGTCCCGAAATGTTGAGCACAGATATTTGTTCAGTCATGGATGTTTTCATTTTAAGTATTTATATATTATATATATCGTTGTCTGAACCCACAACACAAGCCTAAATATTTTGTCCTAGTCTCTTTTTACTTTTTTATAATTCCGAGGTAAGTTCGTGATTTTCTTAGACTTTATTTCTCTATTAATGTGTTATATATAAGTCTTTGGAACATAGACATACGTATAGAAAAAAATCCTATACGTAAAAGTTGTTCCCTGGAGCGTTGTAAATTCAAAGCATACACGCACGACTGCCTAAAATACAAGTCAACGCGATGTACCAACTTCTCGAAACAAATATATTTCGACTTTACAAGAAAGTTCTTTGCAAGCGCCTACAACCACAGATCCTACAGAGTATTAGCATTTGTAATGAATGATTTGAACCTCTGTGACTCTGTTCTGTGTAAGTACGTGCTTCAGAATAAGCAATAGTTAATTAAAACCTTTTAACGTCTTGTCTGGAGGGAAAGTCATCTAAGAGTTTGGTAAAAAATATATAAAAAAATATTGAATAATAGGTAAGTATTTTTTCCGCAACATTTACACGCATTTAACGTGTCAAAGTAAGTATATGTAATTCGAGTCGAGTTTGGTTTTTAGCGTACAAGTCAAGATACTTATACAAAATTCGTATAGTTCGCAAAACTCGCGGTGCAAGATATTGATACAATTTTTTACCAATTAACCTGTGGCCACAGCACGGACATCATTTTCGAAAAGGCAGACCAATAAAAAAGGTAAAATCCCTATTTGTGTTCAAAACTGTTGAAACTACAGGTAAACACTAAAAATATGCATACACAAAGTTATATATGCCACCCCACCACATGCCTCCCTATACGTCTCGTCTCGAGAGCACCTAGTATACACAGGAATGTTTCAAAGTGAATATTTAGGCGGACTAAAAGTATTTTATAAAATCTGACTTTTCATTTTGTGGTTGTATACTCATAGTATAGTAGACGTAAACTAAACTAAATAAGAGGTATCTTGGTGACCTTGGTGTAAATCTAGATTAAAATGACAATTATAATTCTACCTACAACATACCTACTATCACGTTAGACGATACAGTACAGTGTGCATAGCCGAATGCAAAAACGCTTCACGAAACGCTCATGATTCGTGAGCGAATCGTGAACTAATCGTGAGCGAATCGTGAACTAATCGTGAGCGAATCGTGAACTAATCGTGAGTGAATCGTGAACTAATCGTGAGTGAATCGTGAACTAATCGTGAGCGAATCGTGAACTAATCGTGAGTGAATCGTGAACTAATCGTGAGTGAATCGTGAACTGATTGTGAGGGAATCGTGAAGCGTTTGGGCATTCAGCTACGCACACAACACAGGCGTGAGTTTCGGTGCAGATGTAGTGCCAAAAGATTTGCCTTCGTATTGTTACGGAAATGTACGAACGTGTCATGCTATTTCAGTCAGTCTCAGTACAAAATGTACTGACATTGACTGAACTAGCATGACAAACACGAATGTTTCCGAATAAATACGAAGGAAACCCTTTTCGCGCTACATCTGTATGTGTGTATATCAATGAAAGATATAACTAAGAAGAAATCCTGCCGGCCTTATCGAAATGTCAATCGTTGATTTTATCAAAACTTATCCACATGGATAAAGCATCCGTCACGCTTTAGCAAGTATGTCAGTGCGGCCCCGAGAGTGACAGATGTCTTATCCACGTGGATAAGTGATAAAGACCGCCCCACATGGATGGCGCGCCCCGATGATACACCGGCTGCAGGCCTTATCGAAATGACAATCGTTGACGCTACACGCCGATCAAAACGCAGTCTGGATATGTGGAACCAATTCGGAATAGCGATAGAACATTAAATTACCTATAAAATGATGATTTTGAATTATAAATATTGAATAAATTGATAGATTGGATCTAGTTTGATGTTTTATAGTCAGTATTTTGTTCGTGTTGGTGTGGTGAAAAATTTTGTGTTTCACTCGGCGGCAAAGTTTGTTTAACCTTCGTGCCTTGAAACCCTCGCATCGCTCAAGATTCCACTTTTTGAAGCGCTCGCTACGCTCGCGGTTCATAATTGGAACCTTTCGCTTGCACGCGCTTCAATATTAGCACGTGCGGTTAAACAACAACTTTGCCCCCTGCTGTGCTGCTGTGATGTCCTTCGACACCCCTGCTGGGGTGTAAGTGGCCCCTTCCGCGCTGGGCGCTGTAGAAATTTTCTACCAGCCAGCTCAAGATTTCAAGTTAAAATTTGTATGAAATTACTTTGCACTCTTGCGGATGCAATTTTGCTATCTGTTTTCTAATAGCAAAGTAAGCCTTTATCAGTTGGCATGGTGAAAACGATATTATTATTGTCGGCGTTTGTGCAATTTGGCTTCGTATCCATTCTTTTTCACAATTTTGCCACGCACTTTACGCTCTCGTGCCTTAGATATTGTTGACAATAATCAGAGAATAATACAATATGGCAGTGCTTCCATAAGCTTTGGTTTGTTATTGTTGACGCGCGGCGGCTTAGCGTCATGTTGACTTTAATCTCAAGGCAAAATATAAACTACCCGTCCTTTGCTAACTGTATTGATTAGAGTACGATGGCAAGAAAATCGCGAGATACCGGGCGCATCGAGCAATCTCTAGACTGATCAATCTAATCTTTTGCGTCGATGTTGTTTCTCTATTTGTGAAAATATCGATGAAGGTACCATAAATAGTTAAACATAAAATCATATCGCAATATCAGTGACAATAACCTTACCACAAAATTAAAATTTTGAAAATACCCCCGAACGCGACATAGTGGACCGATTTTCATAAAACATGGCTAAGAACACCCCGACTAACTCAGCATTCAAACAAAAAAAAACTAAATCGAAATCGGTTCATCCGTTCGGGAGCTACGATGCCACAGACAGACACACACTCAGACAGACAGACAAACAGACAAACAGACAGACAGACAGACACACACACAGACAGACACGTCAAACTCATAACATCCCGTCGTTTTTGCGTCGGTGGTTAAGTAATCGCAGTCCGTCGCTTCGCTTAAGGGGCAGATAAAGAAACCATGGCTTTTAGAACACAGTTAAATTATTATGTTTGCGACTATAGTAAAGATATGACTAGTGTAACGATAAGTATTAATGATATGGTGAAAACCACTTAATCTCGTGCAACTACGTGAAAACTGTACCTTTTTAAAGACCTATTCTCAATTTTTCTTAAGATTGGCGTTTGCAAAGCACTTTTTTTCAGTTTTTATGCACAAATTGCACAATTTGTTACACTGCATGTAATTACCAAATTTTAGTAAAATGTTCGTATTTTTTTAGGAAGGAAAATCAAAAACTCAAAATTCAAATCAAAACACCCCCTCAAATAAATCACAAGTACCTATTGTGATTAAAAAGTGCTAGGATCTTTAATTCTTTTCCTGAACCTACTGCACTTTAATGGGTCATATTTGTACGAATGGTTAAAACCCGACTTTAAAATGTCGCGTTTTAAAAAGCGTGTTTTAGTTGTTAAGCTGCCAAAATGCTATCATATATTCGTTTTATTACCTCGTTTTCTCACTAACGTTTTCATTGTCGTTTCAAAATAGTGTCCACGTTTTTATTTCCGTGTCTCTAACAACTAAAATTCTTTATTACCTGCATGGGGCTTTATTCGATGTGCAGAACTGTCAAATTCGGCAGCATTCGGGTAATTCCATCGATCAAGTGTAGAACCAAAACGCATTAATTGAAAAAAAATTATACAAATATCAACTGTCGACGTAGGGAACAAATCAAATCATTCACAAATCGCGCGGACGGTCGGGAATCGGGCGGTCGGGGTGGTGTAGCAGTTTAGCACGTCAGCCGCGATAGCTGGAGACCCGGGTTTGATTCCTGGCTTCGCCACCAGTGGGCTTGATCGCTTTTTACAGCTAACAATTTATTATAATTTATTCTTTAATGTATCTATTTCAGTTTATAAATATGAACTGTGTTTTGTTATTACAATTTTATTTATATTAAGTAACATGGTATAATCAAGATTTGGTTGTCACTTATCTGTAATTGCTAATGTCTAATTTTGACAGATCAAAGTATAACCTGCTTCTTCAAAGTAAAACCAACTTATTCAACACCACAAAGAATTACACAACAAATACTGGGTTGAATTAGACACATGTAGACAAACCAAAGAAATTCTTGCTGAACCTAATACGAAGCTCACAAAAATCCTACTCAGAACACCCAGACGACAACTGCGCAAAATAGTAGGATTAATTACAGGACACAATACACTGAACGAACACTTCAATAACATAGGTATAACCGATAGCCCCATGTGCAGGGCGTGCATGGAAGCGGAAGAGACCACCAAACACTTTATTCTGGAGTGTAAACAGGTAGAAGTATATAGGAACAAGCACCTAGGTACGCCGAACACACTAAAAGAGGTATTTAGCAACCTGAAAACACTGCTAGGATTTGTAGAGGAGCTGGGGTGGCTAGAGTAGTGCTACCTCGTCAAATTCACGCAAAATAGCCACAATAGTTGTCGACTTGCGGAAAATGCCCAACAAAACTAACTAACTAACCTGCTTCTTTCAGTATACGGTAAAGGTATGTTTTATATTTATGAGAGTGTACAGGTCGCCATATCTAAGACTATTAAGAACTTGCTTCTATATGTATATAATGTATATAATATTGACAACTTCGTATGACATTTCAAGCAAGATGTTAATGTGACAAGGTACAGAAATCATCACTTATTTTTGCCGGTGACTGTACCTACCGCTTTCTATCTCCAACACCCCAATATTTCAAGAAAATTATACGGATGTTTGATGGCCAGCTGTCATATCTTTTACGGAAAATTGGTGCGATGATGACGTCATACCCAGCATCAAACCTACATCAACATAAAATCAAGAAGCCACTTTTCGCATGTCGAATAAAGCCTTGTATTTGTGTTTGTGGCAGGACAGACGTCATAAAATGACATTGTCACTACTCCCTGACATAAACACTTTTACGGTACATTTCAAGTAAATTGTTTAACTAAGTAGAGTCATAAAGTCCGTCTAAGGTAAGTAATACTGCAGCTACTGACGTGTCAAGTTTGGACAATGTATCCAAATGTATCACAGTTTGTTGACATTATTTTGGTCTATCCTCCTATAGTCCTAGGTTCTACCTGTAGTACCTAGTTAACTTATTTTTAACCCCTGACGCAAAAACGACGGGGTGTTATAAGTTTGACGTGTCTTTCTGTCTGTCTGTCTGTCTGTCTGTCTGTCCATCTGTCATCTGTCCATCTGTCCGTCTGTCTGTCTGTCTGTCTGTCTGTCTGTCTGTCTGTCTGTCTGTCTGTCTGTCTGTCTGTCTGTCTGTCTGTCTGTCTGTCTGTCTGTCTGTCTGTCTGTCTGTCTGTCTGTCTGTCTGTCTGTCTGTCTGTCTGTCTGTCTGTCTGTCTGTCTGTCTGTTTGCTGTCTGTGTGTGTGTGTCTGTCTGTGGCATCGTAGATCCCGAACGGATGAACCGATTTAAATTAAGTTTTTTTTTGTCTGAAAGCTTTTCTTAGCCATGTTTCATGAAAATCGGTCTACTATGTCGCGGCCGGGGGTTTCTTCAAAATTTTAATTTTGTGGTTAGGAATAATAAATTGGAACATATTGCATTTAGTATAATTATTTTGTTCAATTTTCAAACCAAATAAAGTAACTACATCATATTTTATACATCCAACTTCCAATCCTTCTCTATGCTATTGCATTCACCAGCTGATTATGAACTGTTACTGTAAAAGGTTTCTCGCATAATTCCTCTACTGCAACGTTTCATGTATTCGTCCAGGGGAAAAGTTACGACTTTAGCCATTTGGAAATTCAGGTATGAGATATGTGTTACTGTGTCAGCGCCGTGTGCTCGAGTTAAATATTTGATTACACATCAGGGTACGTAGCCAAATCCAAAAACGCTTACGATAATATCGAGACAGCTAGTCTCTATCGCTCTTGAGCATTTCTTTTTTTTTGCCAATAATTTTTTTTAATTGTTTTAGGGAATTTTAGGTCCATTGTACTAAGAATCACGAGTACTTTCAATCTCACTGGGAGACAAAAAGTGTCCCAGAATTTTCATACATTTTTGTTACCTTCCTCTTTTGTTACCCCATACAACATGTACGGAAAATGGTAACAAAATAAGAAAAAATCGTATGGGACAATTCTTTTAACCACTTGGATTGAAAAAGCTAGTAATTCTGAGTAGAAAAATATTTTTTTTTTCAAAAATATCACACTTCATAAAAGTGGCAAAAAAAAGAAAATTAAATGCTCTCCGTATTGGCGCGACTGAGCCAGACTGCGTTTCGGTCGTCGTCTAGCCGCTACGTGGCGATCTAAAATGCAGTCTAGTTGTATCTTGCCTCTTCAGAAGAACGATAAAAGAAAGTTAGCTACGAAATGCTTCGAAAGCGTAAGCGATTGTAACATTTCGATGTAACACTAACTTGCGATAGCGATATGCTGTGTGCCAACTTATCATCTTTGAATATTTGTGAGACAGTGACAGTTGAGTTTCGTTCCCCACAGAAGCACGTTTTGCGTCGCTCCTTGATCGTGTTCTTATATTTTTAGTACATTCCCAAACATATTTTGGTTGACCATTTTACCACAGTGAACTTGAAACCCGATCAAACTTTATGACCAAACGTTTTTAGTGTCTCTCGAGTTACTCAAAATGTCTCTGGAGTCACCAAGAAATCATGCTTCTAATAAGGCACCTAAAGTTGGCAATCATTATTTCAATTTTTCGGGTGTAATAAAAACATGCAGTTTTCTTTATGGTACTAAAGGACATGAACACAATATAATTTAAGCTCATTCATAATTACAAAATTATGAAAGTGTGAAAGCTTAAGAACCGAGCCACCTTAGGCACCTTATACATACATAGTTTATGTATATTTATTTAGTATTTCGTTACTCTCAACTTTATATTAAGTACCTTCTTCGGGACGAATTCTTTCTGTATGTCAAGTCAAGCACGTGTGATGTTTCTCCAACTGTGGCGAAGTAACTTCGTGCTTGGAATTCCGAGGCAACAACAATGAAGTTACTCAGTTATTGCTACTTGCGAGGCGATTCAAACCCACACTGAAATCAGAGTGGTACCTATTTGAATCATGTCAGACGTTTTTATTAAACATTGTAAAAGGGCCGCGCGGGACCGTGAGACAAGTGTATACAGAGTGGGGCCTGTAACAAAGGCGAAGAATTGAACTGTAGGCTATTCTCCTTATACTGATCAACATTTGTTCAGTGACTTTTAAAAATTATGAAGTCTTTAAATTTTTAATTTTTCATACAAAATAAATATTAGCTTCAATGTACGATTGTACGCCATTATTGTTGTCATTGACGTTGTCTGTCACACTTTAGACTTAACAGAATTCGCAATACATTACCTCTTAGAAAAAACTTTCAAGGGTGATAAAAATCAAAATACAAGTTATTTTTAAAAGTCGCCGAACAAATGTTGATCAGTATAAGGAGAATGGCCTAGAGTTCAATTCTTCGCCTTTGTTACAGGCCCCACTCTGTATTACCTAACAAATAGTTAGTGGCCCAGGACATTTCAGTTTTGACAGCAGGGAGGCGTGCCCAAAAATTATTTGGAGATCCCTGTGTTAGACAATTTTATTATCATGTTAAACTCACGCCAATAAGAAAGACGGGGAACGCACGATACTTCAACAAGTCATGATTTAGATATCGTTCTGAAATCAGGTACAGAGTACGAAACGGTTTTCCTTCGTATTGTCATCAAAACTCACGAACACGTCGTGTTATTTTGTTTCAATCAGTCTCAGTTCACGAAGTATTTACTTTGACATAACTATAGCGTGACACGTTTGTGAGTTTCTATGCAAACAAGATCCCTGTGTTAGACAATTTTATTATCATGTTAAACTCACGCCAATAAGAAAGACGGGGAACGCACGATACTTCAACAAGTCATGATTTAGATATCGTTCTGAAATCAGGTACAGAGTACGAAACGGTTTTCCTTCGTATTGTCATCAAAACTCACGAACACGTCGTGTTATTTTGTTTCAATCAGTCTCAGTTCACGAAGTATTTACTTTGACATAACTATAGCGTGACACGTTTGTGAGTTTCTATGCAAACAAGAAAACATTTTTGCACTACATCTGTATATCAGTTCCCGTTAATTGGCCTGTCGGTATCAAGTTACTTTGTGTTACACAACAATGTTCTGAAAGCTTTTGCAAAAGTATGGAGTCATATTCAGCGAAAATGCATGACATTTTGGACAATATCGCATGGAAATGTACAGACAGATGATTGCGAATTTTGTTTACCTGCATTTTGGACGTGTCAGCCACAAAGTGACAGCGGACGGCTTTAATTATCTATTGTGTCGCTTTCCACGTTAACTGATTCGTTTTGGGACGATTTTTTTAGAAAAGTGAGTTTTAACCATTATTTCTTTACGCTATATATATCGAATATGTCAAATAATGTTGGAAATGTAATTTTTGTGTATTGTTATTTCACCCTAATAAATACACTTATACGGTAACAAAAACTAAAAAAAAACTAGAAAAATAATAATGTCAAGTCAAATAATTATTTATTTTGATTTAATGACAGTTATGGGCACTGTGATAAGGTACACTTACGAGGTCAACTGATTTGAGATATTGATGTTCTCTGAGCAAAATGCCGAAACCTCGGCTCCAAACCCGTTTGTGAAAGTCTTTAATTTCTCATTTTAATATTTATCTCGGTAAGAAATTTCATCTCCATAAATGATGAAGGATAAACTATCTTTATTCAATTAATTAATACTTAAAAAAAAACAACAATCGTTTATGAAAATAACCTACTTACAAAATAAAACTTAAAGAAATAAACTAAAACTACCTAAAAATTAAACTTAAAATAATAAACTAAAACTACCTAAAAATAAAACCTAAAATAATAAACCTTGCCCACGTGGCAAGGTACCCATCACGCAGGCAGCATTCCCGCGCTGTATTGCGATTGCAATCTTTTGCGCGAGAAAACTGCCCGCGCGAGGGTCCCCCGTTGACTCCCTCAACCGCTTGCCCAGTTCTCTGCAGAGCCCGCGCGCACCGCCACCCCACGGACCGAGTGTCTCGACACCAAAAGCTACAAATTCGTAATTGGTGCCGAGACAGCTATATTTATTTCTTTTAAAACGCTCTCGGGCGTCAGCCGCCGCCCCGGCATTTTTAGTGGTGGCTGAAATGTAGGACGCTGCCAGCGTATCGGTGCAGGTAGCGTCCCACACCAGCGCACGGCCCATCCTCCAGGGAATCAACGACATCCCATCAGGGCGCTTGCCGTCGTCCCGTCCCGTTTTATATGGAATTTG
Source organism: Leguminivora glycinivorella (assembly GCF_023078275.1). Classification (NCBI taxonomy): domain Eukaryota; kingdom Metazoa; phylum Arthropoda; class Insecta; order Lepidoptera; family Tortricidae; genus Leguminivora; species Leguminivora glycinivorella. Next base: position 15,810,818 of record NC_062980.1, on the reverse strand, counting down.
ACAGATGACAGCTCACTAACCCTGGGTTAAGTGGTTAATGCAAGAATTGAAGAAATTAATATTTTACTTCCAGTAAAAACAATTGCAACCTAGCTTTTAACGGGCAGAGATTAGATTTAACTCATCGTGGAATGATCCTCTTTTCCTGTTGATTTAAGTTCTTTATCTTTTGGTCCTATTCGAACATTATTCGACATCAACATTACTATTATTTATTTGACAACTATGACGACCGGTCTGGCCTAGCGTGTAGTGACCCTTCCTGCTACGCCGCGGTCCCGGGTTCGAATCCCGGTAAGGGCATCTATTTGTGTGGTGAGCACAGATATTTGTTCCTGAGTCTTGAGTCATGGATGTTTTCTATGTATGTAAGTATTTGTATATTATTTAATCGTTGTTTGAGTACCTGCAACACAAGCTATCTTGAGCTTACCGTGGGACTCAGTCAATCTGCGTAAGACTGTCCTATAATATTTATTTATTATTTATGTAAATAAAATATGAGTACCTAGGACTTTAGTGTCAAAGGTGAGGTTTTTTAGGGTGACGTGACATTTATCAGCATTGAGCCCCATTTTATGTACATATGAGAAATCACTCGTTAATATGAAAACGCTTATCTAGCGCAATCGGTAGTGACCCTGCCTGCTGCGCCGCGGTCCCGGGTTCGAATCCCGGTAAGGGCATTTATTTGTGTGATGAGCAAAGATATTTGTTCCTGAGTCATGGATGTTTTCTATGTATATAAGTATGTATTTATCTATCTAAGTATGTATATCGTCGCTTAGCACCCATAATACAAGCTTTGCTTAGTTTGGGGCTAAGTTGGTCTGTGTAAGGTGTCCCAAATATTTATATTTATATTTATATTTTATATTTATATTTATCATCAGGGAGCGTGGCGTACACATGTTCATACAAACGAGCGATTTCTCATACTTAAAATGAGGCTCGATAGTGATAGATGTCACTTCACCCTTATAGAACATCCGTTTTGAATGATTCTGGGTTAGTTTCTTTAGACTTATTGACCAGGTAAGCAGTCATGGTCGCGCGATAAACGATAAAATATCGGGCCGTCCGTATCGCACTTTTTTTTTTTTATCTGTTTTTTTTTTTAGATATATTTAGGAGCCTTGGTCCATGGGACTATGTCGGCTCCGTTAGGCCACTTCATATTATCAACAATAAATATACAAACTCATTATAAAAAATAAGTCAAAACAAAAGTAGGTAAAAAAAAAAAACAACCGAATTTGTATATTTATCTATAAAAGAAACTATATACAAATTCAGCAGTCTTTGACAGGGGTTCCGCGAGAATTGATTGGAACACCCCTATGTCGGTCATCGTGTATCCGTGGAGCTCAAAGATCTGCATTCTCTTCGCTCGAGTCCGGACACACTCCATAAGGAAGTGATGCACATCCTCAACAGTTCCACAAACTTCACAGTTGGGCGAATCGGATTTCCTCATCAGATGTGCAAACTTATTCATTGGAATGTGTCCGGACCGAAGTCTGTGTGCCCGAACAATATCTAGTCGCTTCAATGAGCCAACTTCCCACCAGGGGATTCGAGGAGGCTCACGCTGTATGGTCCTGTACCAGATGCCCTTCTCTTGGGACTTTACATTAAAATATTCCTTCCAGTAATCATACATTTTTCCCCTGTACCGGGCGACTACCTCTGAGGCGGCAGGGACAATATCAAACCTAGTCCCCTCAGAAGCCGCCGTCGCGGCCAAGCGGTCAGCCTCCTCGTTCCCCTTCAACCCGATGTGCGACGGGATCCACTGTATTTTCAAACATATTCTAGAACTTTGTAATATTATAATTTGTTTCAAAATTTTGTAAGCTAGCGGGAGACCCTGATGGTCGCCAGAGGCACACCGGGATAAATGTTGGATGGAACTTTTGCTGTCTGTGAGGACAACAACTCTAGGATAATTTAGATTTTCGATATGTAATAAGGCTTGATAAATCGCACTAAGTTCCGCGGTCATTATAGAAACTCCAGCCGAGATTTTGAATTGCATTTTTGTGGCACACAATGGGTCGAAAATGGCGGCGCCGATTTTATCATTGCACTTCGATGCATCGGTGAATATTCTATTATAATTAGTGTATTTTTCATTCAATTCCCGAGTCACTTCAATATAGAGAGCATTTGTAAAATATGTGCGCTTTGCATCAACAACAGATTCTAGAGTGCTGTACAACACTTCGTCTAACTTAATTTTCGACACCCAAACATCTAGTTGAAACATCGGCAGAATAACTGACGAGTGGATACGCTCCTCAGAAATCTCCCCAATCACTTCAGCAAGCAATGGTTTTTTTCTTGTCTTGGTCCAGTAACCCCGTTGACACGAGACTCCCAGCTCTTCAATTACATCAACAGTGGCGTTGTTTGACCATGACAGTGATTTCAGACAAAATATATTGGCAAGGAACCATCTGCGGAGATTCAACGGTACAATGCAAAGTTCACATTCCATGACGTGGATAGGTGTGGACCTAATAAAACCTCCGACTATCCTCATAGCTTGATTTTGAACTGTTTCTAATTTATATGTGTGTTTCTTGGCGCTATTATGGAAGAGGGCACTGGCATAATCCAACCTGCTCCTAATCAAGGCGATGTACAATCTCCGTAGGTGCTTAGGTGTATTCCCCAAGCCGCACCTGCTAAAGTTTTCAGAATACTGAGGAATCGTTGAGTTTTTTCGACTATATAATTAATGTGTTTTCCCCATAACAGGTTCCGGTCCAACCATATACCTAAATACTTAAGAGTCTTATCAAAGCATAGATCATGTCCTCGAACTGATAGACTTATTGAAAACTTTTTATCACCTTTGCTAAAAATGCAAAGTTTTGACTTGCTAGCTGAGACTTCTAAACCTAAACTGTCCAAAACATTTAGCATGTTGTTCAAGCTGTCTTGCATCAAACAAACACCATCATTTAGATTTTTTTGTCTGACATATAACACAAAGTCGTCTGCATATTGAGATATTGAAACGTTGACTATGTCTCTACAAATTTGATGAGTAGCAATGTTAAATAAAAGAGGTGATAGTGGATCACCTTGTGCCAAGCCCTTGTCGGTCCACCGCACCATAGAAAGGCCGGTATCTGGGTCTTGTAAAATGAGATGTCTCTCGCTCAAAAAGGCCCATAAATATCTACAAATCTTGGCCCCGACTCCTAGACTATCTAGGATTTTGACCACTTTTGCAACCAACACATTGTTATATGCGCCTTCAATATCTAAAAAGCAAGCTATAGTGCAGATGTTTTTTGCAAATCCGACTTGTATGTAAGACACCAAACGAGCCAAGCAGTCCATGCAAGATTGGCCCTTCCTAAAGCCCACGGTATTACGAGATAAAATCTGGTTTTTCTCTATAAACCATTCCAGGCGCCTTGCTAACATTGAATGAAATATCTTACACACACAAGATATGAGCGAAACAGGTCTTAGCTTTGAGATATTCTCATCATTGGCGTGACCTTGCTTGGGGATAGGTATTACTTGAATGTCTCGCCACTGGCTGGGCACCTCACCTGAGGTGAAAATTATCGCTCGCAACTCAACGTCGACTTTCCTGTCACTGCGCCGGGTCGACTGCAGTTCCAGAGGGGGAGACTGTAACGCGAACATTTACCAAAATGTATAAACTCAGTGCAAACAAGCTTAGTTTAACCGGCCGCTACTAGATGGCGCCACCGGTACTGGTTTTCCGAGTGAACTTAGCAAATATTTAAGTGTTCCCGTAGACTTAAAATTCTAAAACCTAGTGCAACATATGTTAACGGGTACCTAGAATTTTATAGTAACCATGTCAATATGTAACTCTTAGATAAAATTCGTCAAATTGTTAGTTTGGCCGTACGTCAACAGATGGCGCCACGGGTATCAATATTGTGATATTGAACTTCGGTGTTTAAATATTTAAATCATGGGACACGGTTCCCGTAACTTGCATATTTTACTGAAGTAACTAGTAAATGTAAAGATCGTAAATAAGTAGTCAAACATGTAAAAAACAAACACCAATGTTGGTACTAAGATCAACTTGTCTGTTACACACAAAGCTCAATAGATGTCGCTGTGCTGTGGCGCATTTCAAAGTTAGTTGTCGCTATTAAGATTTTTCCTGGGATAACGACCTCATGTACTGAACCACGTTTTATTTGAGAAATAGTTAGGAGTCAATTCGTGCACACCTTATGTACCGTATCGGGACTTTGGTGGACCATTTGACTAAATCTATCATCGCTCCCTTAGCGCTCGACTGCTGTCCTCAAGGACGCTGTACGGCCTTTGATACCTGGTTTATGTACTTAGCATAGTGCCGACTGGAAATAAACGCCTAAGTCTGCTACACGCCGCCTTTCACTACGCTCTCGCGCACGCCCCACCCCTCTACGGATTATCATCCCTTACAAGTTATATATTTTTAATAAGAATAGTACGGCATTAGACGGCAGATTGTGTAACACCTCATAAGTTATTCCATCTAAACCTGGTGCAGACTTCCTATTTTTTAGACATCTTTCTAACTCTTCTAGCGAAAATTCCACCTCTAGATGTAGACAGAGGTAAGTGACGGTGTCTCGGGTCGAACGAAGTCTGGCGTAAGAGAGCGCAATAGATCGATCTTTCTCTCTTCAGGTGCAACGACTCTGGACCGTTTATGGCCTTTCATCCACCTCATACGATGCCACATGTCCGATGCGGAAGTAGTTTCGTTTATGCTTCCACAAAATTCCTGCCAACACAAAAACTTAGCCTTACGAATTAGGCGCTGGGCCTCTGCAACTTTTTTTTGCAATATAGATAGATTATCGGGAGTCGGGTTTCGTCTAAATTTAACTAATGCTAGTCGCCTTTGGGCTACAGCTAGGGATAGGGGAGGGATTCCAGTAGTTTTTAGGTTTGAAATTACGCGTAGGGTCAGTACATATTTTAACTATTGGAACATTAAGCGCCAACGACTTTCTGATACCAGTATCAAAAACGTCATACATACATTGAACATCGTTTTGTGTGGAAATTGTTTTGTTGTGAACATCGTTTTGTGAAGAAAAATATTCTATTAGATACTCACGATAGCCAGGCCAATCAGCATTCTTGAAATTCAACCTTTGTCCAAAATGTCTGTTATCTCTATACTCCAAACTACATTTCACAATGAGATGATCGCTGCCTAAGTTTTCGTTCGTAACTTGCCAAGTAAAATCAACTGCAACATCAGACGAACAAAATGTGATATCGGGAGAACTTTCTTGGAGCGACCCATTTACCAACTTAACCCTTGTCGCGTTTCCATCATTAAGAGCCACAAAACCATATTCTAGTGATGAATCAAACAACTGATTTCCTCTCGAGTCACATTTGTATGACCACTGGGTGTGATGTGCATTGAAGTCACCTGCTACTAAACATTTTCTTGAGAAGTGTGTAAAGATAGAATCCCAGTCATGTTGAGTCGTCCGCACTGATGATGGACAGTACAAAGATACAATATAATTTAAGGTGGCACAATTGAAAATTTTAACACATAAGATTTCAATACCAGGATTATTCAATGCAACCTGAAAAAATTGGGCTTTAATGGAGTTATGAATAATGATCGCGACACCTCCGTACGACGAATATGATCTGTCTTTACGAAAAATAGAATACGAATTTATCTTAAGTATAGAACTACTGTCCAACCAAGTTTCACTAACCAACGCGATATGAACCTTTTCCCTGTTCATAAAAGCCTCAAATTCAGTAAGCTTTGGCCTGATGCAAAGCGAGTTCCATTGTATGATATTCAATGAGGACTTTTTAAGTTGCCTAGCCATTTACATTAGCAAAAAGTAATTTAAAGCAATTTGCTGTCTTAAAAAACCTCTTAAATACCGTGATACATTCCTCCATTAGAATTTTGAAGATAAAGGTTAGCTTATCTGACCAGTTAACGCTAGAGACAACAATGTTCTTCACTTCATCAATAACTCGTACAAAATCCGATCGGCTCCGTTTGTCTTCCGTCGAGGTTCGTTCTTCGGAATCAGAAATACTATGTTGTTCATATTCTTTCTTGTCCTTTGACTTTGTCCTCTTTCGAGTATCTTGTTTAAAATTCTTGTGGATGCTGGACTCCTGGAGCTCACATTGGTTCAGACCACCCTCGGATCCTTCCTTCTTTCTCTTGTTTTCGGTCGGGGTTCGTTCTTCAGAAACAGGAATGCTGATGTATGCTCTACTTGGTTGTACATATTCTTTGTCGCCCTTTGCCTGTGTCCTCTCTCGAGTAAAGTTTGAATTCTTGTGGTTGCTGGACTCCTGAGGCTCGCTCACGAACCCCTCATTGTTTACTGTTGGGGAGATGACAGCGTCTCTGTAAGACTTTTTGAAACAGGCTGGTTCGGGCATGGGTGGCACTTCCTGGATCCAGGTTTCAGCGATCGGTTTCTTCTTTTTCTGTGTATAGAGAAACAATGCCCTTTTATAAATACAGTTTTCGGCAGCCATAATGCTTCGAATTTCCTTCTCCTTTAAAAAGATCGGACATGATCTGTTTAAGGCCATGTGGGTTCCTTTGCAATTGATGCACTTATATTCAGTTTTTTCGCAATTGGCGTGTTCTCCTCCACATTTCGGACAGAAAATTTTGCCGGATTTACATGATTTGCTCAGGTGGCCGTAGTTCCAGCATCTGGAACACTGACTAACTGGAAAATGATATGGCATCACCTTAAAACTGGGTGGTAAGTAAGCTCCTTTGAAGCACAGACGGATAGCTTCAGACTTGATCCACTTACCTCCGTCGTCCAGACGGTTCAGCCTATGAACTGACAAAATGTCTTGCTGACATTCAATGCATTTAAGGAATTCCTCCTCTTCGATTTCTAATTCCACGTGTTTCACAACTCCATATGAGAAGCATGCTACGTTCGACCAATAGGTACGTTTGTCCTCATTATTAAAGTCTTTCAAAGCCATAAGCTTTTCAGCCTCCGCTCTCGTATTTAGCTGAATACGTACTTTACAGGAACCCACATATTTGATCTTTATAACACCTTTAATATTATTACGTTGCAGCATTTTGGCTAGCGAAAATTGTTTCGGGAGCCCCGTTTTTGAAGCGACGAATACCTCGAACATCTGGTCAGATATTGAGTTTTCCTTGGAATCTACTTTAACACTTGCCGCTACGCGTGTACGGGCCCCCGGCTTCTTCCCGACGGTAATAAAACTAGCATCTGAAGTATAACTTTCATCACTAAGGCCGCCATCCGCCAATGAGTTTTCCAGATATCGTCGTACGTCCGACATAGTATCATCGCCCGCTTGGCTTAGGTCACTTAAATCCATGAACCCAGCTCTACGATGGGATCTCGTTGACACCCATGACGGCATCTCGTTGTCTCGCTGGCCACAGTCAATGTTAATGGAATCAGGGGACTGACTCCCTTGACTTTTTTCACTCATTCGCCACGAAAATAATCAAAATTCACAATAAAATGGCACTTACAAATAGTGCGATAGGGACGGCCTATGCTTTATCAGGAAGCAGGATTACCTTCTTGATTTCTTGTCGAAAAGGTAATCACGAAGTATAGTTTAGTGCCTATTAAGATCTATCATTGTATACCATTGCCCTATGACAATGCCACTCAGATATTGGTACTATAAATCTTAGTGGGAATTGTCTCAGGATGTAGGTATTGTAGGTTGTACCTATTATTGTGTATTTCAATATCTTCTTATCTGTATGACCTTCCTATGTCTGTTTTTTTTTCCCCAATAAAGAAAATAAAAAAATAAATAAAATATATCCTAGTCCATATAAGTCTAGCCTAAATATATTCTATCCGTATCGTATCTAGAGCAAATTTTCGACACTTTATAAAGTTTGAATCAGTCAGTTTCTCCTCCAATTGTGTGTGCGAATATCTAGGATTGTCCTCTTATTTCCGCTCGGCTTCCGGACTTTGCCATTATAAGATTAGCTACAAATCTCTTGAGTGCGGTGTTTATAGAGGACACACGGACAAGTTAAATGTTAACCTTTTTAAACTTTGGCAAGTGAAAAGTTTGGATTAACAGACGAAGACATTGTTTTTGTTTATATCTTTTTTAATTTTTCATATAAGTAGTTAGGTGTTATGCTTATAGTACCTATGAATGATTAGATTAATTAGGTGCTTTGAAATTAAATCACAATGTACTGCATTTTTGATTGCTAGAACGCTGAACTCTGGAAGAAACTCCAATACTCAGATAACTCTTATATCAAAAGTATATGCATAGCATATCACAGATTAATTCAATATAACTAATAAACATTTTAGCTTGCTTTCGTTTGCTGTATCTTTCTTTTTCGCTATCGTTATTTTTCCGCTTCAAATAATAATTCTGCACTGGAGTAATACTATTTTATAATCAATGTTACTTTTAAAATATTGTTATTTCATTAATTTTTACTTCAGCCATCCCAGTAGTGACTGAACCATGGCTAAACGGGGCAACGACAAGCTTTTTATGTATCATATATATTGCGTTTTAGCTGAGTGCTATTGATTTTTTCTTACAGAGCAAAGCAGCAATGGACAGCAAAATAGAGGAGAATAACAGATATTGTATTGAGGTTGTAGTGTTCTAGTAAAGGGTAGTAAGAGAATAAATCCCGCTATCCGAGCGCGAGGGATTTACACCGGCCATATTGCTTCCAACTGACCGGTAAACGTACACATGTATGTATGTACAAGAAAGCCAGGAAAGCTTTTAATTTAATAAGCATTATGTAGTTTTTTTTTGTTATTTTATTATTATGTATTATAAACTGGCCAGTGATTGACCTTAGTCGCACCTGATGGAAAGTGACGACAAGGCCGAGGTTGTAGCTCACTGGTTCAGTAATAGCCTATTCACTCTTGACTTGAATTCACCCAGATTGTATTCGCCCGGGAATACAGATGAGGGGAGCATGTTCCATTCCTTAGCAGTTCGCATTAGGAAAGAAGAGGCAAACCTCTTCGTGCGAATGAAAGGTAAGTTTCAGTTGGTCGGGCGATATCAGAAAGACGACAGGGTCGACCTGGCACGTTATCGCTGTAACAACTTAGAACCGAAATCCATCGTGGTATGGCTAGGGATTTAATTGCAATAAAAATCGATTGCATGATATACGTACAATAAAACCGTAAATAAACATCACAGACTCTATCTACACAATAAAGGTTTTTAACAACGCGTAAAAAAGTTTTGAGCTCATTGTGATAATGTATTATGACTCGAAACACTGTCGTAATTTAAACTATTATAGAACAGAATTAGTTTTATTTGTAAACACACAGAAAATAAACAATATTTATTTTATGAATGACACATACCATGGTTTTTCTCCTTAGGTGTTACATGAATTTCCTGAATCTACTTTTCAACACCAAAAGTGATTTTAACAAACTGATAAGATAAAACTGATGAAAGTTACGAAATAATTTTGTCTTAAATTTTGCCAGGGATCGTGACCCGTTAATTTTCGTTAGGTTCCCCAACTTTCGTAATAAGACTAATTAGGGCCTACATTACAGAATCAGCAGCTTTATAAAAGTCTGCTTTGAAACCACATCTAGAAAATTTGGTAAAATGTCACCTCTCAGTCTAAATGACAATCGTTGACGCTAGAAGTTGATTGAAACGTAGTCTGGCCATAGATTAAATATAAGAAGATCATATCATCCCATACATTAAAATGCGACCGCCTAAGAGCGCGCATATACTACACCACACATAGATGGCGCCACAAAAAAATGTATTGTAGCTTTCGATTATACTTGTAGATGGCGTTAAGTGTCACTTTTGACATAGATTAAGGCTCGAAAGTGACACAACGCCAATCTATAAGTAATCGATAGCAATAAGGCATTTTTTGTGGCGCCATCTATGTGTAGTGTAGTGTATGCGCTTCTTAGGCGGTCGCATTTTAATGTATGGAATGATGATCTTCTTATAATTTTAATCTATGGTCTAGCTCTGTCGATACGGAAGAGCGATAGCTAAGACATCAGCTAGTGTGATAAGCGCTTAGCTTTTTAAATAATAGACTTGAATTGACTTGACCAGTAATTTTAAAAAATAAAATGTTGAAACAGTGACCTTCAAGTGCCCTCTGCACTATATGACCTTCTCATCTCATAACAAACAGCTACCAAACGCCTACATCGCAGTATAAGGACAACTCAGTAGTTAACACTTTCGAAACCGGGCTCTACGCGGCGCTACGACATTTTCGCTACATACGGGGAAACCCATGTAATCGGCTACGCTTCTACGAGCGGTGTACCCGACAGTCGGGTTCTTGGTAGCGAAAGTGTTAAAATCTCCCGCGGTCGCTTCGCACACGCCCCGCGCGACCTTGGCAGCGCCACGCAGCAGTCGCAGCACGCAGCGCGGCGCGTACTGACGCGACTGGCATCATCCGGTTCCGTATGTGTAGAGCGCTACTCAAGGATAGACCGCGCGACGCAAAATTTGTTAGAAGAATTATTACTGAGTCGTCCTTATACTGTGCCTGTATAGGTTCGTTGCTCTCATTTGCATGTAGTTTAAGCTCTTATATTATTATAATACTCTTGCTCGCTTGAAATTTCAGAAAACCACAGCAACCGAGCACTGACTGTGACATTGGGGTCGTCTGTTCAGACGTGCGAACTCGCAAGCGATTTTAGTTACGTACATTGTGCAGTTTTGAGGTTACATACGGTTCAGCTTCTCGGTCAAATACCGCAATGTAACGGAACTTGCATGAGAGTTTTGCTCCGTCTACTTGAAGTCAGAGTTAGTAACTTGGCAACTATTTTTAGGGGCAGAATATTGACCTATTAGTTGTTCTTATTTACTAAAATCTACCCGAGAATAAAAAGTTTAATAAGCGCCTGTTCTGTACCTTATCTGTGTTAAATCACGGTGCTGTGACGCTAAATTATTAAGATTAAACTAGTGGCTCTGTGAGCTTAAAGACGCCCGACAATTATCGCTAGCATGGCTTAATTCAGAACAGCACATTATTAAGACGATACAGGAGGGGTCAATTCTACATTACAAACGCTCTGGACTATTTCCTCCCTGGTTTTTGATGATAGAGAAACGATTATATCAACACAGATTATTATTGTTTTTATCTGTGTCGGACCGTTTTGATATTCTCATTTTTAAAGACGCTAGAGCCCATCAAAAATTTCCAAACACGGCCTTATTGATTATAGCGTAAAAAAGGTGTGATATTCAAAATTGGTGACAATTATCCAAAAAAAAACTAAACGGTCCGACACAGACTATTTCATTCTTATTCAGATTCTCAAATTTCGTTACGATTGATTAAGTTTTGAAGGAGGAGGAAGCAGTCGAGAGTGGAACCTCGATTTTAAAGATTTTTTTTGCAATATCTTTTACGTCGTTCTTCTTCATTTTGTTTCGATAAATCTAGTTAATAACACTAGTATATTAAACTAGAATTCCCAAATTGAAAGGGGGTCTCCTTTCCATTTTAGCATTTTCGCTCCTGTAGCGTCTTAATATTAGGTACAAGCATCGATTAAATATAAGAAGATCATAACATCCCATACATTAAAATTCGACCGCCAAAGAACGCGCATACACTACACCACACATAGATGGCGCCACATTATATGAGTTTACCAACCGACAGTAAAAATTAACTAGGTAGCTCCAAAATATTGGAAAAGTGCCAACGTCATTGAAATTTTATTGCAATTGGTATTCAGAGAATTCACTCAAAATTCATATTGCATCCGATCATATACGCCACGGTCTTTCTGTCCCATAAACTAGGTATGATTCAGGTGTCCTGCCGTTTCGCCAAAAAACGTTTCGTCAAATTTCATTTCCCAATAATTATTTCGCAATAGTTTCATTTCCCAAAGTATTGTTTGGCAAAGGTATGTTTCGCAATGATTTTGTTTGGTCAAATTATCATTTGGCACAATTTTACTTAGTCAAATTTTATTTAGTCAAAACTTTATTTCGCAAACGTTTTTAATGGCAAAACTTATATTCCAAAAACATCTTTGGTCAAAATTTCACATCGCAAATTTCGAAAATAATTAGGCATTTGCATTTTCATTTCTACGGGATTAATTTAATTTACCGAAGATTTTTTTGCCAATTTTAACTTAAAATTGTCAAATGATAATTTCAGTTTTATTCCCAAGGCTTCAGTTGGACACGAAAAGTTTGCTCAACTTTATTTTTGTCAAATTAATATTACTGGACAAAATTATTTTGTCAACTATTTTTTTGTCAAAAAATGTTTCTACAAATTACACCATGCAAAACCACGTTTGACAATAAATATTACAAGGCATAAATGTAATGTAATAATTTTATTAGTATTGTAACAGAAAACTCGTGTGTGACAGGGTCAGTTTAGGTGCGACGACGAGCGAAGCGAGGAGGAGCGTGTTAGGTTGACAGTGAGCAAATGGCGTTTTAAAGTAATTAAAAATTAATAGAACATAATGGTCTTGAAAACATAAGGTTTCTTATTAATAGAATGTATCCGGACATGTAAGTGAAATTGTCATCCTTGACATTTGCAGCCGGAGGAAAAAAGTAGGTACGACATACACATTATTTCACACAAATCTTGGACACATAGTATAAAATCAACAAACAAATTTCCAGTGCACCATTTAATTACAATATATTGGGAAATGGAAATTTTGCCTAACAATACCTTTGACTAAATAATATTTGGTAAAATGAAATTTGACCAAGTAAATATTTTGGGAAACAAATACTTGCCAATAAAAGTTTTGCTAAATGTCCATTTGCGATAAGTTGTTTTGCCAAACGTTTATTTGGGAAATGATAATTTGGGAATAATAGTTTGGGATGTGAAACTTTGGGAAACGTTTTTTGGCGAATCGTCAGTAAACCTATGATTCAAAAATCGATCTTTATGATGCTGGGAATGGTTTGTACATGAATTTGTTACAGATATTTATTGCTGTGTTACATATATACGAGTATGTTTATTTTCTACAGAGCTCCATCACGACTAAGTATGAGTAATTATCTATTTTTTTTTTTGTTAGCCTATTTGAGTGTCCCACTGCTGGGCAAAGGCCTCTCCCCTGGCTCTCCATGACTCCATGTAATTATCTATATCTTATGTAATCCTCTGTTGTGGACAATATTAATTAAATAAATAAATAAATATTTTTACCCAGATTGACTGAGTCCCACGGTAAGCTCAAGAAGGCTTGTGTTGCAGGTACTCAGACAACGATATATATATATATAAATACTTATATACATAGAAAACATCCATGACTCAGATACAAATATCTGTGTTCATCACACAAATAAATTCCCTTACCGGGATTGAACCCGGGACCGCGGCGTAGCAGGCAGGGTCACTACCGACTGGGCCAAACCGGTCGTCAATATTATCGTCACCTGATTGATTCCTACAGCTCCAGCGTTAAGATGACGGACGATTTGGATCCAAAGATTTGGACATTACCAGTATTACTGTTACTGCGACATTCATTCCAATTGCATGTTAAAATTCTGGGCAAAAACATCGATTTTGAAATTTGCGGCAGTAATGCAGTCGGCAGTATCGTCACCCTACAACAGCTACTTGTTGTAGTCTGAAATTGGAGTTATAATTTAGGACTCCGTAGGCATAAAGGTAACTTTTTTTTATTATAATGAATGGGCTTACTCTTGACCACAGATAGACTAGCCAAAGGCAAAGACGTTGACAGCACCGCTAAAACGTATGCTAAAATGTATAGATTTCACACTGCTAATATATTGTAAGTCAAAATAAGCTTTTGCGTAATGCAAACAAAATAATGGTAATTTATTCAATACTAAATAATACCTGTTACAGTGCCTTATTCGGTACAGTCTCTAAACTATACACAAATTTTATTGTTAAGTGATCTCAGTCAATCTCATATAAGCAAACGACAATTTTATATTGTGCTGTAATAATTAAATGTTTTTGTATTGTATTATTTCTAATGTTTATCACGAATAAATTAATTGTATTGTATTACAAAAGAACGAGGGCCAAACAACGATGGATGGAACGTGTAAAGAGGCTATTGAGAAAGAAGGAAGCGAGTGCTGAGATGATGGCGAAAAATAAAGAATGGAAGAAGAAGACGTCGAGTTGTACTAGTGATCTCAGTCAATCTAAAGTTACAAAATTAAATATTCATTCCAATCTATTTGGCATTTATTGTAAATATGTGCTGATAATGATAACATAAAATATACTAAAATCACGAAAGTGTTGCCTCTGTCACTTCAAGAGCTATACGAGCTTATTCCACCGTCCCCATTCTACCATCGGACTCTTAGACGCACGGCCGGTTTCCATATAGATATTCCGCGAATTCGCACGAAGCGCTTTGCTTCTTCTTTTCTTATGCGCACTGCCAAGGAGTGGAATTCCTTGCCGGCGGCTATATTTCCGAGCTCATTTATCGGCGAGCTTCAAATCAATTGTGAACAGGCATCTTCTGGGCGAGCTCACTCCATCGTAGGCCAAGTCTTTGCCTTTGGCTAGTCTGTGGTCAAGAGTAAGCCCATTCATAATTTAAAAAAAATCAGGTAAGTTCCTTCGAAAAACGTATACTTCCTAGCCTAGCTTAAATAATACCTAGTTCTTGGGGTGTAGTTGCCGTTTCTTCGGAATCCTTGTTTAGTACAGGATTTGACATTTATAGTATCACCGATCTACTCACCGATCGAATCTATTACCAATCTAATTGGCTTTTATAGTATCACCGAATCCTATTTCTGAATATAGTCCTGGGTAGCCACGGTATTACAAGCATTAACTAGTATTGAATAAATTATCATTAATTCAGTAATATTTAGTTTTCAGCGATTCACTAAACCCATTTATTAGATACAAAATTATGACGTTGAATAACATGGACTATACAATAACAAATAATACGGATGCATTATACCTATTATGATATTTAAAATCCTAGGTCCTGGATTCTGCTTGCGGTAAATTTGTGATGAACACAGATATTTGTTTACGAGTGCGTCATGTATATTATGTTTAAGTAGGTAAGTATAGGTAACCTTCTTTCGCTATTATTTATGGTGTCAAATAAGTCCCAACCCCCGCCGCTAGAATGAATGTTGGACATGCTCATAAGATGACATTTCTTTATGACAATCAGCGCCCTTTTGTTACGCACGTTGCCAATATATCTAGAAAAGTATTTTTATTGTCATCGTGCCTGATGTGCCGCTGATTCTCACAAATATGGTGCCCGATTGATATTCCGAAATAAAATACGCCGATTTTCGGTACGCCGACAACGATTCGCCGACGTCTTCTTTGGCCGAATAACGATTGGAAGAATTTCATTACGCATAATATTCATTCGTACACTGATTCAGTAAGCAGAAAATTTATACGCCGATTTACTTTTCGTCGAATAATCATTTAGTAATTGTAAAAATTGGCCGACAATAAATTGGCCGAAACACAATAGGTCGAGTGATCGTTTGATATTTTTTTTAGGTGAACACAGCACCCTTTTCGCATGGGTGAGGTGAAAAACCACTGAAAAACTAATTCCTGCCTGCATGCTTGATGTCCGTTCTGTCCGATCCGTAAGTGACTTTAAATATGGGTAAGGTTCAGCGGGGCAATTACGACTGGGGGACAATTTACTCGATTTATTTCCGAGTTTTACATTATTTGCACTATTAAATAGTTTCCACTGGCTGTTCTGTGGACATACTAGCTTATAGGTCAAATAATAGTGTATAATATGAAAAAACTTGGACCGGTTGAAAATTGCCGTCGCAATTGTCTTCCTGTAAGTACCTTAAAATGTGGTACCGTGTAAGATATTCTTAAAATATTTATTTATTTATGTTTCTACAGTCAACAAAACTGTCACTTTATTCGAAAATATTTTAACGGTGTATAAAATGTAAAACGTTATTCGACTAAACGTGGCCTAAACGAAAATATCACTCGGCCAAATGAAAATTGTCCAATAATAGTTCGGATAATTTGCACAGAAGCGAACTGAACTGTATGCGAACCAAGATTCTACGTAACGTTAGTCGACCAAAAGTGACAGCGATAGTTTGATTATTCTGCGAAATGGAATTCGGCGAATCGTTGTCGGCGAATCAATAATCGGCTAAAAATTTCTCGGAGAATCATTAGGTAGCCCACAAATATATGTAATATTATGGACATGTCCATCATTAATACTAGCGGCAGCCGTTGGTACCAATTTGACTCCATAAGATTTACAGATTTAGTGCGAAAAGCTTTTCATTCGTCTTTTTACGGAAACGTAATACGAATATGTCATGGCTATTTCAGTTAGTCCCAGTACAAGACGTACTGTCACTGTCTGAAGTTCTGAACTAGCATGACAAATACGAACGTTTCCAGAAAATTACGAATTAAAATATTTTCTCACTACATCTTTAACAGAAATAAATATAGCCAACAGTGTATCCTCATTACAAGCTGTTGTTTGAGGCTAGATCTAATATTAAATTTGTTTATTCTTACCGCAATTTCACAAAGGTGCTAGCAGTAACAACAGCAACCGTTTCAAACAAATAAACACCCGTTTGTTATTCAGATATCGTAAACAAAGTTGGATACAGACCGCATAACGATACCGTGTGTCTGGGGTATAGCATGTGCAATGTGCATATTGTATAGCTTTAAGAATATGGTGGGAGTACTTTTAACTCCCGACGCAAAAACGACGGGGTGTTATAAGTTTGACGTGTCTGTCTGTTTGTCTGTCTGTGTGTGTGTCTGTCTGTGCCGTCGTAGGTCCCGAACGGATGAACCTCTTTAGATTTAGTTTGTTTGAAAGCTGAATTAGTCGGGAGTGTTTTAGCCATATTTCATGAAAATCGGTCCACTGTGTCGCGGTCGGGGGTTTTTTCAAAATTATAATTTTGTGGTTAGGTTATATTATTCTAAAGTGCATCGATGAAAAAACTCCATGTGAAAAGGATAACATTTAGTATGTTCTTCGGTTTATAGCACACAAGTAGGTGTGTGCTTTTTCATACATACATACATCACGCCTGTTTCCCAGAGGGGTAGGCAGAGATCACGGATTTCCATTTACTACGATCCTGACAAACCACTTTCGCTTCACACACTTTCATAACGTTTCTCATACACGCTCGTCAGTTTCGAGGACTTCTGACCTGGCCTTTTTGCAATATTTCCCCGATTTGATCAAGAAAAGTTCGCCTATTTAGGTCTTCCACTTCAAACTGACCCTTCCACTCTTTTTTCATATAAGTACTTTCTTCGTTAATCTCCTCTCATCCATCCTCTCTACATGCCCGAACCACCTTAACATATACCCATCTCAATCTTTGTCACCACATCTACATCCACTCCACACTTCCCTCTTATCACGCTATTTCTGATCCTTATCACGCTTTTTCATACTAGCCCCATAAACTGGATGTGAGCGACAAAAAAGTCGATAAGCGACTTTTCGCTTGTGAGCGCGTACCCTTATTGAATATGGTGGGAATTAAAATTAATTTGCGCAGATATCGTACGTTTTATTTCAGTTATTTCCGTCAGAGTTTGCTTTGGAATCCTGGTCCGCTTGTAAAGCTGATTACATTCATATTTACAGAAGATAAATTCGGGCTTATACTCGGTGTAACATAAGGAAACCGAAAGATTTTAACTTACGCATTTCTGAGGACAAAATAAAGATAAAATGTTATATGACGTCAAGCAAATTTTGGCAAAAAAAAATTTTCTATTTTTTTTGTTTCGTTGAATGTATTTTCACATAAAAACTAAAACTGGCACGTAAAATAAAAAATAAAATTTTTATTAAAAAAAAAAATGCTTTTTTGCAATGAGTCTCTAGGTAATTTTTGGTATCTATCAAAGAGGATAGTTAGATTATGTCCGATAATGGCATCATCGTCGTCCTAACAGCATTTTGTTCTGAGAAATAATACATACATACATACAATCACGCCTGTATCCCATAAAGGGGTAGGCAGAACACATGAAACTACTAAAGCTTCAGTGCCACTCTTGGCAAATAAGAAAATAAGAGAAAATAAGGGGTTGAGAAATAATAAGTAATTGTTATTGTTTTTAAATGCTCATAACTCTAAAAGTAGGCGAAATCCAGAAAAGTTTAAATGATATTTTACCCTTCTAATATGATGAGGAATACGCTGTTTAAATTATTCGGTTTCCTCATGTTACACCGTGTATAGAGATTAAAACCAAATAAAATATAATATTTTCATTACCACGTATACGCTGACGCCTTTGTGAAAAGACTATAAAACGAAATCGAACTTTAAAAAATGAGATATAAAATTACAGTAAAATATCTTTTATTTTTTCATTTTATAATGGAACACAGTTCTTGTTTAACCGCACGGGCCAATATTGGAGTCTTGACGAGCAAGCGACAGATTAAACAAATTATGCCACCATTTGACAGACAAAATTGAAAAATCAAGAGCGCCTTTATTATTTGGGGGCTTGTTTACGGAACGCTGCAATATACCCATATTAACCACTTTCCGTGTTTAACAGTAACACAATGGCTTACTGCGACATAACGCATATTGCTTGGCCAGCGACAACCCAAACATGTATATATAGGCATACCTTTATACAATAAATGGAGTTCATTACGTTCACGATTTACCTACTAATCGTGTTTATCATTTGAATAGTTATACCTACATACCGTGACGCTGCCCGTCCTCATCTGTAATAACACTATCTTGTTATTACAACGCACTGACTACGCAATAAATTATTTCCATTTTAGAGTCCCGTCGGTATTACTTTTGATTCTGAATGACGCCCAATCAAATTGAAATACGTCTTCAATATGCAAGAAAGAATTTAATATCGTAGAATTTTCGACACACAGGAGATAGATATTTACTATTGGACATACTATGTATACCTACATAAAAACTCAAAGTTTGGAGCTACGTACGTTTTTAAATTTACGCATGCATGCAAAGGGTAAAACGGGCCTTACGCTTTTGCCTACGACATTTGAAACTTTCACAGATAATTTATTTATTCGTCGCTACAGCAAAACAAACACAATAAGTCAATACCTAAGAGAGATTCATACAATAAACAATTTTTCCCTCACTAGCTCGGAAACATGTGTTTTGTACTTTAATACCAGGGGGTAAAAACGCATTTTATCCACTAGTGGGTAAAGTAATTTGACCTTGAATAAAGTCAAATTAACTGCTTTAAAATTGACAAAAGTAGGTGAATCTAGTAATTAAGATGATTTCAATTCCACACTCGGCGTTAAAATACAACTTTGCCCCCTTGTATAACAAATAACTATTTCGCATTTTTTTAAGGGCTTCCCCATACACAGGGCGTCTCGCGAGCGTAGCGTACGGCCAACTGTCCGACGCGGCGTCTTTTTTCCATACAGTTGGGTCTAGATGTGGGGCCCTAAATAGTTGTACGGAACTTCGCACTCGGCCGGTTTATATTATTAATGCGCTTAACTGCTTTATGCCTTTAATTCCTATTTATTAAGATGCTATGAGACACTGGTAATATTTTCAGAAGGTTGTAGGTAAAGGACGAGTAAACATGACTCCTGGAATGTGAATACCAATTTCCATAAATAGCAGAACTAATTGAATATCAAATCCTGTCTCCGCGCCTGACATACTCCTGATTACAATTCCTAAGTATAGTTGCGTCGACAAATATCCGGATTAGTGAGGCGTCAATCGGAGGCAACGTAATTACTCTGCGTGCCTCCACATCTGCTGTAGGCTGAGAGACGAATTGTATTAACGGTTACTTATCTACTGAAATAATATTCAGTACCTAGTTATACGTGGAGGTTTAGTGTCCCGTGAAAACAAGGAGGGTTTAAAAATATATTTTGAGAAATAAGGCACACCGGAGTTACGTTAATTTAATAAAAGCGAATCTTTTGATTCATTTAAAAATTAATCTTAAGACAATTGTAGCTTTTCTTTTTTTTATTTTATTTTTTCGGTGATGCATGCAGTAACTTCACAGCAGTATAATCATGTCCCAATGTTGACCGTACTTCTCTCGAGGAAGGTTGTTACGACTCATATTAGTTTCTTAAAAGTTTAATTGTAAATTATTCAGTCTTTACATGTTCTTCTTTATGTTCAGTACGAAAATATTTACTTAAATTAGGAATAATATATTATTTTGGTAATATTACATATTGTCCCAACTTATAGAACTTTCGTTACTCAGGGTTAGTTACGGAGGAATATCCCAAAGATTAGTTTAAAAATATTAGTAGAATTACTTCTCATTATTATTATTACACATAGGGAACAACTGTCAAATTGTTGAACACAGCGGCATCCATTTTGTTTTTCAACGTAGTGGCTCATGGATGGACGCGTGGTGTTTATTGCTATAAAATCTCAGGGTGATTAACGGTGAGTTTCCAAGGTAAATAGTTTGATTATCGTACACAGTTTTATTCATAAATGATTGTTTTTACAATGTTTTCTACAAATTTACAAGATTTTAAAGCAATATGTGACATGTTTGACGATAAATATTTTTTGAGCTTATGATTTCTCATATATCTTTCTCAGTTTCGTTATTTTTCGTTACGTAACGAAACTATTTTCACTGCGATTATGTATGTCAAAAATTTATAATAAATATTGTTGATTAGAATTATAATGTTTCATTGATAATTCTGTTTTATATAGAACCGGGAACATTTTTATTCCCATGTATTCCACGCCTTATGTTATCAGTTTCGTTACAGCAATTATCAGTTTCGTTTTTTCTCAGTTTAGTTACTAAATCCAAAAGGTACATATTTTCTGCAATTCACCCGGAGGTGATCTGTGGAGAAGGAGACTGGCACAAGTGGACTCGGCTAGAAGGAGCTTGAATTTGCATGTTACATAATAAAAGTTAATATAGATAATAAGTAAATATAAGTTTGCATTGCACGCCCATGTCGGGTAACTGTTGGGACTATATCATATACCTACATATACATACCTACCTGTTATCTTTTGTACACAGTTTGTCAATAAAGTGTTTCTGTTCTATTCTATTCTATTCTATTCTTGAATTAGTCACCCAGGATCGTAAAAAACCGGCCAAGAGCGTGTCGGGCCACGCTCAGTGTAGGGTTCCGTAGTTTTCCGTATTTTTCTCAAAAACTACTGAACCTATCAAGTTCAAAACAATTTTCCTAGAAAGTATTCATAAAGTTCTACTTTTATGATTTTTTTCATATTTTTTAAACATATGGTTCAAAAGTTAGAGGGGGGGGGACGCACTTTTTTTTCCTTTAGGAGCGATTATTTCCGAAACTATTAATATTATCAATACCAAAAGTGGAAGATCATACTCAGAACCCTTTCTGCCTAATGAGGGATAACAGCAATACATCATCATCATTATCACTTATTTGTAGAGGACGCTAATTAGGTAAATTATCTGTAAAACGCGAATTACGAGTAAATGTCTGTGCCATTCTAAGGAAACTTATACTTGTGTATCTAGTATAATATTAAAGAAAATGTGATCAAGGCGTTTATTCCATTATTTCCATTACCTAAAGCTGCATTGGAAGCGAACCAGCGTCCTTTGCAATCACAGCAGATGCCAGAAACCGCTGGGCCTTGTCTGAATACCTACGGTTTTTTTTCTTTTGATAAGTTTTTGTCTACTCTCTTTGTAGCATACCCTTTGCAATGTCAAAGTACCTATGTGAAGTACCTCCTTACCTATATATACATACATATATATATTACAACAGACAAAGTTATCTAACGCCGTGGCTTGCGTGGGCGACGGTCGCGCGATGGTCGCGCGACGGCGATGCGACGCATACGAAATCAAACCTTATCGATATGGAAGTATGAGACGCGACGGCGACGGTCGCGAGACCGTCGCCCACGCAAGACACGGCGTAAGACGGATTCTGATCCGCAGAATTCAATGGCTAACAATGAATCAATTAGTCATATCCCTTATCGATCGGCTCTCAATCTAACGAGCAATGTGAGTAGAGTGTGAATCTAACTCGATTGGTTTCAACTCGATAACTAAGCTAACTAGATTACCGAGCCTGGTGAAATACTGCATACTACTGCAGGCTACGTAGGCAAATGCACAGACGCTGGCGATAATATCGTTATCGTAGCTAGCTATCTCTTTTGCTCGTCCATATTGACGCGACAAAGCCAGGCTGCGTTTCGATCGGCGTCTAGCGTCAACGATTGTCATTTTGGCTAGGCCGGCAGGTGCCGAAGTTGAGTTGGCATTTGACTGGATCGTACCGATCGTACGGATTGTGAACTGGCCTCAGATCCACGGATTCAATTTTAACAATTTCGTCCGATTTTGATACATCAGAGTCATCCGCAAACACCGATACAAAGTCATCACACACAAACATAAACTCACGTATTCCCAAAGGCAGAGCGCAGGAAACTGATCAAGTGCCTTTACCAAATTTAGCAATTTTATGGTTGAAAAAAAAAAAAAAATAGTGACACTGTAGTAAATGTTGCCAACCCATCGTCCACTTCACAATTGATCCCATATCCCTCAGTCGAGAACCAAGAATACTAGCGACATTTCCACGCTGTAGTGCTACGTGCAAGGAAGTCACCAGCTCTTTACTCACCGTACGCTTTCTGTAAAAAAAATTGTGCGTTCCACATTTTATCGAAAAAAATATGGGAAATAAGTTCGAAGGTAGTGCATAAACTACTGAATGAAAATAAAAATGCAAAAGAGAGAAAACTTAACAAGGAGAAACTCATTTAAACTTCCAAGATTGTTGGTCATTATTTTTAAGTGAATGGAACTGGCCACTCCTCCTTTAGTTTTGAAAGTATTATTTAAGTAGGTCCATATGGTGGTACTTTACTGCCCTAGTAAGCAAAGTAGTATTTTACTTGCCTAAGTGCAAATATAATAATTAATTAAGACTTTGTACCTCTACTCGTCGTATCACATGCGAATATTGTACTATCAGCTGGAAAAGTGCATGGAGAAATTATGAATGAATTCATTGATAAATTCGCCATCTACTTTTGCAGCTGATATTACATTATACAAACATGAATGTATATCGGAAGGTAAGGACTGTATCGTTAAGTATAAGGACAAAACAAACCTCGTCTAAATGTTGACATGTGCATAATTTTGTATTATTATGTTCCGAGAGTATGATCTGAAGGTATTGGTAAGCACTATTTAATATAAGAAGGTCTGATATTTTTTTTATTTTAGGGACTTTATGGTACTTTCATTAAGGTCTAGCAAATAAATTTCGGACAACCCCTGTCTGGCTTAATTTGAGAATATTTCAATGACTCTTTGTACGATTTCAACAAACAAAGGTTAATATGCTGCTAAAATATATTCTTTAAGAGTCCTCTTCGTGGTTTTTCAATTGGGTACTAGCAGAATGAATGCGGTGAATTTATATAATTAAAAAAAACGCATTTTTGAGCAACGTTCCGGATTGCCGTAAATTTTTGATGAGAGCAGGATAAGAGAAACAGATAAAAAAATTAGCCATAGGCCAAAGTCTAATTGATATTCGTGGTGTTTGAACAGTGCCTAAACCAGATCGATATAAACAGTGTATGATAGTCAAATTCGACATCAAAGTCGGAGTTAGAGTAAGCACCATGCCACATTCTCTAAATGACCGCCATACACAGATCCTGAACTTTATATTTTTAAAATAACAGTGGCTAGACTATGTCCAGATATTCTGCTTTGTGGATCATGTGTCGTTGAGGTTCGCACCGTACAATTTTTTTTCACAATCGTATCGTCTTTTACGCACTTTGTGAATTTTCTAGTAGCATTTGTCCGGAATCGTAATTGGTACTCGGGAGGATTAAGTCAATACTGTCTAAACCATATGCTTTACGTCGAGTTTCTACTGTTTCTAGGACAAAATGTGTACCTTATTATGTGCCTTATTAAGCCCATGTCTTGTTATAAGAAAAAAAAATAATAGCAAATAAATACAGCTACTCAAAGTTGTCTTCATACTTAACGATACAGTCTTTATATACATTATTGATATTATATACCTAATAAAGATTTTGTATCAACAGATAGTTAATATTGAAAAAAAAAATCAGTGGGTTTTATTTTTTACTTTTAATCTTTTTCATTGTGGCACAAAAAAAGGTGTTATACTCAAGATTGGTAACAATTAACCAAAAAAGCTAAACGGTCCGACATAGATTATTTCATTGTTATTCAGATTCTCAAATTTCGTTCCGATTGATTAAGTTTTGAAGGAGGAAAGAGTCGAGAGCGGAACCTCGATTTTAAAGATTTTTTTTAAATATCTTTTGACTGAGTTGTTCTTAATGGACAATTTTTTTTCGATAAATCTAGTTAATAACACTTGTATATTTAACTAAAATTCCCAAGTTGAAAGGGGGCCTCCTTTCCATTTTAGCATTTTCGCTGCCCTCTTAAGGTCCTCTCACACTAATTAATTAATTTATTATGTATGGAAAGGAAAAAAAAATCGAATTCAACGAAAGGCGTTATACGGGGTGGTTCCTGATGATGAACCTAACTGCGTGTCGAATTTAACGGAAAACAATAAAAACACGGTGTATAAATGATATTATGTTATTAAAGGGAACCCCAGGCTCCCATGAGCCGAGCAAAATGATCTCGTTGATAGTTATCATGTAAAAACATTCCTATTACTATAAGAAAAACTTTGTTGAACTTTATTAAATTACGAACTACTACGACTAACAAAATTCTCGACGGTCTCTGAATAAGAGCGGATATTTTTGATTATACAACTTTAAATTGAGTAGTGTGTATTAAAATTCAATTTTATAATTAATTTGGTTGGTTCGTCAATTAATTCAAATTATTAGTACATAAAATATTATAATACTGATTCCGCGTACCCGATTTCAAATTACTTATTTGAAATAATAATATTATACATAGGTATTGCCTACAATCTAGACAAAAAAATATTGAAAATAAAATTTACTACATAAGGCTTATGACCTGATAGGTTGCATATTATATTGATTTTTACTATGGCTTAAGACTTTTTCTCTGATAGATTACATGCATACCTATATTGTTTTTTTTTTGGTGGAAGTTAACAAAACCATAAAAAATACCCCGTTTCCTGATATTTCATTGCGTTAACACAAAAATTATGAAAAGGCCCAGAGACATATTTCATATCATTAATTAATTAAAAGTCAGTTACAAATTGTGACACGCTCTGTCCCTATACAAATTGATTAACCTATTTCTTCTATATAGATTTGGTCACGTCACTAAACGAGACTTCTTATCTTATCACAGAAATAAATGTAGGTATATAGTTTCGTGTCGTTTTTGTTTTTATATCTAAATAAAGGAAATAAGTTTGCTATCCAATATCTTCCAATGCATCGTCTTACCGTCTAGACGAATATAGTTTTATCTCCAGTCCCAATATATCGCATACGGTATTGCAAAATCGACTGTGCTCATAATTCAGATGAAACATTTAGCCTTACCACAAGTCTGCAAGTGACATTTTCGCTAGAAAAATATCAAAATCTAGAAGAATAATATTCGCCAATATACTACTAAGCCTTGAGCAATGCGAGAAATTATAACAGCATATATTATATTATACTAAAATGACATATAAACTTTTCCGAAAATTAAAAAAAAAAAAGAATTCTTATTGTTACTCGGTCCAAAAGGCTTTTTCGTTAAAAAGTTGCGTACGTTGCGTCGTTCTAAAGTACGTTAATGCCATTATGGAGATTAGTCTCACTATCCTCATTGATAAATGTCAAAAAGTGAGCAGTAAAACCTTTTAAAAAAGAGGTTTTTAGAAAAAAAAACGGTAAAACTCATTGTAAGTGCCAGTTTTATGAATGAAATTTACTTTTTATGTGAAAACACATCAAAAATAGTAAAAAAAAATAATGCATGATTGATGCATGCAACTGCGTCGAAATATTGGGAGCTTGGGAATAATAACCGCGAATCATTCAAAATACGCATTAAAAAATTTTTTTTTTGGCAAATTCCTCATCTGTACTAAAAAAAAAATATTCTTTTGGCTTAAGAAATGCGTGGTTAAAGTCTCTCGCAATGCTCACGAGCACCGTGTATAACGTACTGTCAAGCAATCAAGTAATTTATTTGCTTTCGTGTAGTACATTGGGTCTTATAAAATGGATGGTGATAAGCAATAATGTGTCAACCCACAAAAACTAAATAAATGAGATTTTAATGCCATGTTATAGCTGGATTTTTAAACTTCTATTTGCAAAAATGACCTTTTCATTTTGAAAATTTTCACTATCCCAAAAGTAAAAAAATAGGTTAACACAAATCCTTTATCGTGTGTTGCCTGTTTTGCATTAATGTGTCAAGAACCTTAACTTATTATAGTAATTGGCAAAAGACATATTTAAATTACAATAATGTGTTATGAGGGTTGACTCAACGATTTTTTTACACTTGACTCATTCTTGCAAAACGCAAAAAATGACATAGTTACCCACTATGAGACTTGAATGATTATTGCAAAATGATATTTTATTCGTTGTTTTATGCTACGACCCGTGTTATAAAACATAAGTCATTATTGTTAAATTATATTCGGGTCATAAATTGTTCGTTTTTGGTGTAAGTACCATGACACTATATTGTAAAATATAACTGTTCATATTAATTTATGTTTGAATAAGTTATGACTTAGTCCATTAGTATAATTTTGCACATGAATGGTAAATTCAGTACGAAATTGAACATTTTAAGTCATGAATATACATATTCGTTATTATAATTTGCAAACATTTTTTACAAGTACGTGTTTATATAAAAATCTAATATAAGCTACTATTTTTTTATAATTACTAATTACATTAAGACGTGTTAATGTATGCATAAAAATATTGTTTGATTTTTAAATACTTACTGAATGGTAGTTTATTATTTTGTTAAAGATATTTTATGTTTTGTTCTTGTACAAGTCATGAGTTATTCATAATTTAAATGACTTAGTCTATTTCTTAGCGTAAAAAAATATTTTGTTGTATATTTTAGATAAGTAGTTTATTTTTTTTAAAGATGATTATTTGGTTTTTGTAACGATTTTTTGTTGAAAAAGCACAGATAATTTAAATATGTGTCTAGAAATAGAGTAATGATCTACTCTAATAGTTAATTTGTAGTATTTTATTCAACAGGCGTTTAAAGGAGGTCAAGAAATATGAGTGGCGAACTTTCCACGAGTATTTTGGAGTCAGTTAAACACCATTGCATACAATATTTTTACAACGACCATGCACTTAGTTTTTAATAGTTTTTTTTTTAATAATTCTCGCGAAATTCACACTGTTTCCTCTATTGCAAAGGTTTGCACTGTCAGCTCAGCTGCCCAAAGCCTTCCCGCGCACGCACGCAGTATCGTTAATGCAATGCGTTGCCATGATTACAGAACCAAACAATGCGTTTTCAGTTTTTTCGATACGCACAATCCTGTAAATGACGAATAACAGTACGGGAGTAGAAAAATCATTAAAAGGTTTGATTAATAAATAATGTATTGATTCCTACATACCTAATAACATAAGTGACCATGACTGATATGTTACTTAACACTTATAAAGTTAAAAATATGCATAGGTAGAGTATTTTACAACAACAATTTATGTGCTTTAACATGTTTATTTAAGACTCATAGATATTTTTAAACAATTAGCAAAAGTGGGTTAAGTATCATAACACAGTCTTGAAAAAGTTTGACGTCGTTGAACAATTCGCAATAAAAGAAAAGGGCATTATTTCGTCAAATTGAAGTTTGTTTTGAAATTAAGCTACAATAATCACTACTACTGAACGTATTATAGCTGAAAAACACAACAATCTATATAAAAACAATTTTTTTTAAGAGAAACACAAAAAAATGAGAAAAAATCTTTAGACGCCATTTTCTCAAAATGGTTGGCGTGTGGGTTGACACATTGTTGCTTATCAGCATCCAAATAAAAGTTTCATACACATGAGTCCATATACATTTTCCGTGACGCTGCGAGCAACGCATTCTAAAACGCCAAAACGCATAGGAGGGGTTTCGGTCACTCTAGTGAAAACAGTTTACATTTCCATGGCCCACAACTTCGATTTTCAATAGAAAATAGGAATGATCAGTGTGCGGATTTTAACAGATATTTACGTAGCCATCCGGAAACCGAACGGACCGATGGGAAGGATTAACGAACTAATGCACCAAAGTCTTCCCAAAACATAGTTGGGAAATCCGTGTTTCCCTTCACGGATATATGTATAAAACAATAGAATATATAGGTTACTTTTATTAGGTAGGTATATGTAGATAGGTGTACTTTCAACGATTATCAATTTATGACATGTATATTTTAGCCAGTCTTCTCCGATACAACGGGAGCAACGCTATCCCCGAAACTTTTAACGGCTCAGCCACGACATTGGTCTAAGCGCGACAGCGGCGAGCGGCGGCCATACATTGAAGCGAGACACAGTGATGGGACTTTTCATTCACACGTATGGCTGCCGCTCGCCGCTGCCGCGCTTAGACCAATGTCGTGGCTGGGCCGTAAGTAAGTTTCAAAATGTAACAATAGGCTACTAGACTCTTATCGAATTTGGCACAAGAAATGATTGGTTCCTGTAGTATTTGACATAAGAAACAAATTTTTATAGATTTTGCGTATTAAAAGTGTATGGTGGCTACGTATTTTCGATTAAAAATGTGTGTAATATTTTTTTAACTTTGGCCACCGAAAACGCTGTCAGACATGTAGTGACGTCATAGAACCTAACTTAACTTCATGTCAAAGACCTTTACAGGGGACAGCTCAATCACATTTTTTGCCATACGAAATTAAACCTTATTACTGAAACAGAAAGTCGATCGTATCAGACTAGCGAAAACGGTCCACATGAGAGGGCATTGTTTGGGCTGGTGTCCCTCTCGCACGTGTTGCCAGTGTTAATGAGGTTCCCATATTAGTAGTATTTTTATCTGTATATTACCTGACTTTATAACTTCTTATTTTATTTAAATGTTATATTCAAACTAGGGTTTCGATATATTTCAAAAAATTTGAAAATTGACTGGTATCCCCAATTTATGACAGTGATGACGTCACTGAATAATGTTGACATTGTCAGCAAGTGCGAGAGGGACACCAGCCCAAACAATTACCTCTCATGTGGACACACTTTTTGACCTAACTAAACAATCTAGTTTAATAATTCTAAATCTATGCTTCATGTCGAGTCAATCACTGACATGATGAACTTTATGCCTCATAACTTAAATGTCAGAAAATTTTGAGTTCAATTCGATTTACGTCATGCGCAGACAATCTATAGATTAAGATGGCTAATGATGTTTTTGCCTAATTAAGTTAAAGTAAACTTTATAAATGTTTTTCTGTGGTTTTCAAGTCGTAATAAAATATGGTAGTATTTTTTTTCGGTTAATTGAACAGTAATAAATAATATAAAATAGACTTTAAAAAAGGGTAAAGTAGCCTACGCAATCAAGTCCCGTTCAAAATTATAATGTGGTATTGACTATTTGAGCTATAAAACTATGAATTCTTACATACGGCCGATGTACCTATAGGTACCACATACACTCACACACATACACACATAAACAACAAACACATAATACATAAACTCAATCTTA
Source organism: Leguminivora glycinivorella (assembly GCF_023078275.1). Taxonomy (NCBI): domain Eukaryota; kingdom Metazoa; phylum Arthropoda; class Insecta; order Lepidoptera; family Tortricidae; genus Leguminivora; species Leguminivora glycinivorella. The sequence continues at coordinate 15,780,987 of NC_062980.1, read as the reverse complement.
TATTCCCAAAAGAGATAGGCAAAACATATGAACCTGCTCCAGTTCCAGTGCCACATTTAGCAAATAAGGGACCATCCACACTCATAAGACGCATGTCTCGGGGCGCGCAACGGACGTCTCCGCCACGCCGCCTGAATGTAATTCAAAAAACGTCTCCGTCGTCCGTTGCGCGCCCCGAGACATGCTTATTTGCTAAATGTGGCACTGGAACTGGAGCAGGTTCATATGTTTTGCCTATCTCTTTTGGGAATATAAGATTGAGTTTATGTATTATGTGTTTGTTGTTTATGTGTGTATGTGTGTGAGTGTATGTGGTACCTATAGGTACATCGGCCGTATGTAAGAATTCATAGTGTTATAGCTCAAATAGTCAATACCACATTATACATTTTGAACGGGACTTGATTGCGTAGGCTACCTACTTTACCCTTTTTTAAAGTCTATTTTATATTATTTATTACTGTTCAATTAACCGAAAAAAAATACTACCATATTTTATTACGACTTGAAAACCACAGAAAAACATTTATAAAGTTTACTTAATTAGGCTTAATTAGGCAAAAACATCATTAGCCATCTTAATCTATTGATTGTCTGCGCATGACGTAAATCGAATTGAACTCAAAATTTTCTGACATTTAAGTTATGAGGCATAAAGTTCATCATGTCAGTGATTGACTCGACATGAAGCATAGATTTAGAATTATTAAACTAGATTGTTTAGTTAGGTCAAAAAGTGTGTCCACATGAGAGGTAATTGTTTGGGCTGGTGTCCCTCTCGCACTTGCTGACAATGTCAACATTATTCAGTGACGTCATCACTGTCATAAATTGGGGATACCAGCATCGATTTAAACTTTCCTAGATACACTATCACCTACAAATTCGACACTCAAAAGTGTCCGATCGCTAAGTTGCAAATGTGTGCGTCTAGTTGACAAACGAAAACTTCGCAATGTAGTAAAAACTACTTTCATTTTTTTACAAAAACAACGTTATTTCTTAGTACTTAAAGTTCAATTTCAAATGCAAGCAATTGGCGGTTATGACATTAATGAATGTGATCATCGCGAAAGCCATAAAATTTTATTACCGCAGATCGCAGGTGTGCATATTTTTAAACAAATCTACGTCTTATTGCAACCAACATAAGTTTAATTTCGTTCGCGCTGCAACAATCTAAACGCCATTTTTACATTGGGAACGAGGATGGACAGAGGCATCATGGGAGTCGCGCTATGAGATGAAAGGCGAGAATGAGGAAATTTGCGGTATTTTTGCGAAAAACTGTTATAAAAAATCCTATTAGATGAAAAATTTCTTAAGGAACAAAACGTTTGGTATAACATTTTTCGAGATTTTGCGTATTTTAAGCGAAAAAAATGAGTTTTTACTGTATGATATTTTTATTGATATTATCTCAAACAAAAAAATATATAAGGTACAGCGGGACAATTTGGACTGGGGGAAAATTGCAACTGATCAATATCTCCACGTTTTGCAATGTTTGCATTATTAAATAGAGTCAACTGAGGTATATACAGGGTGTCCCACGGCGATGCCACATAGAGGGAAAGTACCTTAAATATCGTAGATAGCATATTTTGCTGAAAGACTTCATTTTATTTTCAAAACTTAGTAAAAGTGCATTCAATTTTTTTTAATTTTTACTATGAGGACTTATACAGGGTGCATTTTGATAGCGGGTCAGTAAGGTATGAAAATAGTCTAAGGGGACCATCCATCAATTTCAAATTTATGAAAAATGGCATTTACAGATTTTGGAAAAAACATACAGGGTGCTAGAAAAAGGGCATTTTTGACAAACTTTTTTTTTTGACGCCAATCGATCCCATTCCTATCCAGTATCAAAAGCTTGTATGGGACCAAAAAAAAATGTCTGGCTAGAAAAGTCACAAATCACGAAAAACTTTTCCCATACAATTTGTATGAATTTTTTTTTTCCACATGGTATTTTTATGATGCCAATCGATTCCACTCCTATTCAGTATTAATAATTGCTTAGGAGTCAACTCAAGACAATGCACCAAAAAAAAAGTTTGTTAAAATGCCTTTTTTCTCGCACCCTGTATATTTTTTCCAAAATCTGTAAATGCCATTTTTCATCAATTTGAAATTGATGGATGGTCCCCTTAGATTATTTTCATGTAGGACTACGGGATCTCATACCGGCTTTACTGACCCGCTATCAAAATACACCCTGTATAAGGCCTCATAGTAAAAATTAAAAAAATTTGAATGCACTTTTACTAAGTTTTGAAAATAAAATAAAGTCTCCTTTCAGCAAAATATGCTATCTACGATATTTAAGGTACTTTCCCTCCATGTGGCATCACCGTGGGACACCCTGTATATATATATATATATATATATATATAGATATCTCCACTCGGTCAATGTTGATCAGACGGGTTTTGGCATCAGTTAATTGTTGATCCGTTGGCAATTGTTGATCACAACAGTTTTTGTTGATCTAATGTATTATGACTCGGCATACAAATGTGGCTCCGATCGGATCAACAACTGCTGTCCATCTGCCGGCAAAATTACGAACTATTCATAGCATTTTTTATACAAATCCGCTCCGTCAATTGTTGATCTGATTCAAATGGACCAATCAGGGAACACCTTCTCCACGATTGGTTGTTTGCTATTGTGCGCTGTTGCCACTGTTCTCTGCAATCAATATCCTTCTATTGTACATACTAAGTAACCTTCTAATATGTACTACAGAGATTTATTAAGGTAATAAAACTTAAGTAACAAATAAATAACAAGCTAACTCTAAAAAAATAATAAAACAACTTAAAATTAAATTAAAAACTAATCTAAACTAAAATAAATCTAAATAGGGCTGAGTTGACAAGAAAGGCCATGGTGTCCAAGCTCGTCGACGGTTGTGCCGCAGGGGCACCTATGAGGGGTGCAGACCTTTACTCCGAGCCTGAGGCTCACGGCTAGAGCGCAGGGTATCAGGCTCTAGACCACTGGGAGGCGAAGGGTAAGCGTGCAGCCACTGGCCGGATTCCTTTTCTGCGGCTGCTAACAGCCGCGCCCGCATTGTGGCAGTGGTACCAGGACTGGAAAGGAGTTCGTCGAAGGTACAAATAGTGTCGTCCCAGCAACGTTGGATATGTAATTTTTTAGGAAAAATTTGACTCGGACAAGCCGTCAGCCAGGCGTTTCTAGCGTCCGTCAGGCACGCCGTCTCGAAGTTTAAAGGGCAGGCCCTTAATATTTTACCTACGAGGGCGGACGTGCCGTGGACAGGTGATAGAAACGACGGCAAAGCAACACTAGAAATTTTGCGCGTACCCAACCCGCCGAATCTGATGGGAAGGGACGCCTGGTTCCAGGAACGCTCGCTGAGCTGAATGTTTAAAATTGACTCTAAAGAAGATCTAATGAGGTCGTCAATAGGTGATAATAAATTTTGGTGCTTCCAAAAAGGGCAGCAGCGAAGCAAATAAGTAAATTTTGGTACAAAAAGGCAGAATTTTAAAATAGTCAGAGCGGAATGAGAATTTATCTCGAGTAAGCGATCAGCGCAGTTTTTGAATTAGGAAGTCGCGTTTGTAATGACGTTAGGAATGGCTTCTTCGAAGATAGGTGACCCTAGGAGGTTTAATGAGTCCTTGTTGACAAATTTAATGTTAGGCGTAATTGCTTGAAATTTTTGAATGGTGTCGGGATTAAAACTGTTGAGATATAGGTAATTCGCATTTATCGGAATTTAATTCAAGTCCAATTCGTTGAAATTTATTTTTTATTTCCAATAGGTCAGCTAATACTGTGTTAGCATCACCTCCTAGGGTACCGTCATCTAAGTACCATACGTTAAATTTTGAATTTAGATTTTGAATAATAGGATTTATGGCTAGACTAAAAACGGTTGGTCCGAGAGGATCGCCCTGCTGGCAGCCTACTTCAGAGGAGAGTTCATGGGTTTTGTATACCAATTTTGAGGGATTTGCGTAGCAATTTAATAAATAGTTGTAGAGTTCTGAAGTGTGGTTATTGACTTCTGCAAGCAGGGCGTCCCTATTGAGCGAGTTAAATGCATTTTTGACATCCAGTTTAAGCACTACCTCACACTGGTCATTGATAAGGCAGGTGCGGAGAGCGTGTACTGCCGCTTCACACCCACCCCTAGTGCCAAAGCCGAGTTGTACAGGTTCGAATTCTTTCTGTAATTTTGTAAGTAGGTATATGTCGAACAGAAATTTTGGATGTTAAACGACTAAAAGTTGAACCAACGGCAATGGGCCTAATATACCCCCATCTTTTTTCGTAAGGGTAATAAGATTTGGGCCATAAATAATGGGTACAAAGAGGGGGTTTACTTTTCGGATCTAAAAAGTATGGAGTTGCTGGGCACGACGAGTGCTTGTCGCGCAAAGCCGATAAAGTCTCAGGTGAGTCCACAGACAGCACGTCGGTTGAAAAAAGCAAGCGTGCGGCTCCTTTAAGGTCGCCATTGCTTACTTTTCCCTCAACAGTCTTTTTTAAATTGTTGCTAGAACGGTATGATGAACAGCTGTTTTTCTGATTAACGGAAGGGTTGTGATTAAGGGGGTGGGCACAGTTGTTTTTTATTTTTTGTGTGAGTGACAGTCATCTATTATCAGAAGTCGCATGAAGAGTGGAAAAGGAAAAGGTTAGTAAGTGTTTCCAAGAATCAGTGCTGTTGCTTTCTACGCAGGTATTGATAACGTCGGTTAGTCGACTAGCTACGGTGATCCTTGCTCCACGCGGTATTCTTTTGATTACAGGAAAATTATTTTTGAGATAGCTGAGGTGGAGGAGGAATTAAGTTATTTACATCGATGTCAGGTGTTAGAGGGCTGGGTTGGTGTCCTATTATGAGTGGACATGTGGCGATGATAGGCGGATTTACAATTTTGTGGCATTTTCCTATATGAATATTTAGACCACGAGTTGTAGAGAACGATTTGTCGCACTGATCGCAAGGAAACGCTTGTAACGACGTAGACGTACTGCCAGTGGCTGATGTATTGATCTGCATCCAAACAGGCTTAAAATTATTAACAATTAAATACTAAAACTTACGATAAATAACAATAAACCATATGAAAAAAACCGCACGTGCCAATATTAGCAAGCGAAAGATTCCAATATTAAGAGATTAAAGATTCAAAAAGTGGAATCTTGAGCGTTGCGAGGATTTCAAGGTACGAAGGTTAAACAAACTTTGCCACCGAGTGAAACACAAACTTTTTCACCACACCAACACGAACAAAGTACTGAGTATAAAACATGAAACTAAATCAAATCCATTGAATAATTCAATATTTATGATTCAAAATCATCATTTATAAGTAAAATCTACCAGCCCACTTAAGGCATAAAGTTAAAATTTGTATGAAATTACTTTGCACTCTTGTGGATTAAATGAAATTTTGCTATCTGTTTTCGAATAGCAAAGAAAGCCTTTACCAGTTGGGGTGGTGAAATAGTTATTTATTATACAAGAGTGCAAAGTTGTATTTTAACGCCGAGTGTGGAATTAAAATACATTTTACACGAGAAGTAAAATACATTGCACTCGTGTGTAACACGTTATTTGTTATACAAGGGGGCAAAGTTGTATTTTAACGCCGAGTGTGGAATTGAAAAACGAGCAAGTGAAAGGATTCTATAGTTGAATAGAATCCTGAACTTGTGAGTTTTTTAAAACACGAGAAGTAAAATACATTTGCACCCGAGTGTAACACAAAACTTTTCCCCTCACTATAGCGAGGAAACTACAACGCAAAAAAATGCGTTTATCACTGCTTCCAGTAGTTCCACAGGTGGTAAATCATCTTTATTACTAGATTCACCTACTTTTATCAATTTCAAAGCAGTTAATTTGACTTTATTCAATGCAAAATTACTTTACCCACTAAAGGATAAAATGCGTTTTTACCCGCTGGTATTAAAGGACAAAACACGTGTTTCCAAGGTAGTCAGGGGAAAAACTTTTTCCACTATAGCGAGGAAAGTACAACGCAAAAAACGCGTTTATCACTGCTTCCAATAGTTCCACAGGTGGTAAAACATCTTCATAACTAGATTAACCCACTTTTATCAATTTTAAAGCAGAAAATTTGCCTCTATTCAAGGTCAAATTACTTTATCCACTAGTGGATAAAATGCGTTTTTACCCGCTGATATTAAAGGACAAAACATGTGTTTCCGAGCTAGTGAGGGGAAAATAACTTATTCTCAAGTATGCAGAGAAATGTCATACGTGCCTAAAAATAGGCTCGGAAGTACCCATTTAGAGCGTGGCAATAGAAGAGGACTTGTAATGGAATTTCGTACAACTTTCCCGGCCTAGGCCTTGTCACTCCAATATGGAGCCGGTTTTTACGATCAGCTGATCGAATAGGTATTCTCTACAGCCCGCATCGTTTGGCGGATTTACAGAAAAATAGTACCTATACAAACCTCGGTCGGTAAATGGGAAAGCTTCGAATCACATGCTAGTCCACCTCGGCTTCGCCTCAGCCGACCATTACATGGTATACGAGACATTTCCCACTTAAACGGCCTAGGTATGTAATCTCTACTATCACGCTGTCAGCAACCGATGCCCATATTATGTAGTATTATTACTTATTCTGTGCCGATATCGTACAGTAATAAAACCGGCCAAGTGCGTTCCGTACCATTATCCGTTTTGATATTCACTTTATTATGTTTTTAGTATTTGTTGTTATAACAACATAAATACATTATCCGTAAAGAATTCAATTGTCTAACTATCACGGTTCATGAGATACAGCCTGGTGACAGACAGACGGACAGCGAAGACTTAGTGATAGGGTCCCGTTTTACCCTTAAGTACGGAACCCTAATTATCACCCGGAGGCCGTGCGCGCCTCAGCACAGGCGCGCGTCATTTGTTTTGAGAGACCGTAAACAAATAAATGTAGCCTATATATTTTTAGATATTATAATATTATTTATATGGATAAAGTTATGTATACAATTGTATATTGCACATAATTAGGTTTTAAAACAATAGTGTGATCTTATTATGAAACTCACCTAATACAGCTCGTTTCATAAAACCGCACTCGTGTTTTAATTAGGCTTGTGTCGTTCACGAACTATGAACTGTTAGGAATAAAATCCCATCAATGACCGAAATGAACTGAATCTTTCCAGGCTCCAAGATTCGGTCTTTGCTCATTTAGTTCAGTATAGGATCGGCGAGCGCGAGCGGTTTGGATCGAGAACGAATGTGTGACTGCGCCGACTGAGAGCGAGAGCTACTTAGCAGAGCAACAAAAAAAACGTCAAATTTTTGATATTAAAGTTCGGTTACTTACAACCTTTGGGCCCGGAATGTTACTCTCTGTGGACTGTTAGTATCATTTTGACACTATTCGGTCCCATTCGTTCTGATCTTTCCGACCGCAATGGTCGCTGGTCTGGCTGAACTAAATGAGCAAAAGACCTAAAAGAGCGAACTAGTTCGTGGGAGCGATTGAAAGAGATCGGAGCGCTCCGATCAACGAACGAAACGGCACAAGCCTAGTTTTAATGCCCTTTATTATGTTAGTCACATACCTAATAACTAATAATTATTTGTGAGTGTGCACAGCAAAACGTCCCTCTTTGTCGATTGCTATAAAGCCGCTTGGTCAGTTTATTCATATTAAAATACAAGTAAATCTCGCCTTAATGGTAAACGGCAAAGTGGGACGTTTTACTAAAATACACTCACATTTGTATATTCATGCCAAATAACAGCTTTCTAGTGCAAACGGTCTCTGAAATTACCCTCGGACAGACAAACAGATAGAGAGACAGACAGACATGGCGAAACTATAAAGGTTCCGTTTTTGCCATCTTGGCTTACGGAACCCTAGCAATAGTTGTAGCAGAGATTCTACACAACCGCAAATTATAAATGGAACCACAGAATACATATAAGTCTTAGCGGGCAGACACCCATTTTTTTACTTTTGGAGCAATTATTTCCGAAAATATTAACAATATCAAAAAATGATTTCGGTAAACCCCTTTTCCTTTTTAAATACCTATCCAACAATATATCAAGCCTCCCAAGCACGCGAGGCCGTAGGCCGAGCTCCGGACGGACAACTACAAGTGCTCCCACGCAACAATAATAAAAGTGTCTGAAAAGCGAAGCGGCGGGCCGGAGGCCCAACGCTGAGCTTCGAAACCCAGCGAGGGCCGGAAGCCGAGCTCCGCATAGGGCCGAAGGCCTGGAGCGTCTCTGAGAGGCTCCCAAGCACGTGAGGCCGCAGGCTTATTTGTCATATTTACAATAAAACTTTTTAGCTAGGATTTTAAACTGTAAAAAATACTATTTTTAAAATAAAAAGACATGTGATACGTGTTAAAAAGGTGAATCTTATTTTTTTTTCTATACTACGTCGGTGGCAAACAAGCATACGGTCCGCCTGATAAAAAGCGGTCAACGTAACCTATGGACGCCTGCAACTCAAAGAGTGTCGCACCCCATTAGAAACTTGTACACTCCCCTTTGCTGTGTGTGCACAGCAAAAAGGAGTGTACAAGTTCAAAGGAGGGTTTGGGTTGCCGACGACTCAAAGGACAATAGACGGAACAAATTAGTTCCGTAAGTGTCCTCCCGTCGTCAGCACCCCGCACCCTCGTTGAGCTCTGGCAACCTTACTCACCGGGGCAGGAACACAACACTATGAGTAGGGTCTAGTGCTATATGGCTGCGGTCTTCTGTAAGGCGGAGGTACTTCCCCAGTTGGGCTCTGCTCTAGATTCGAGCGAGACAATATCCGCTGTGCTGTGCCCTACCACACAAAGCGGAATATCATTCGCTATGCCCTACCTCCTCCTATTTGGACTTAACGTAACCTAACCAGAAGGGACAACTATTGTTGATCAGATATCAGATCTGATCGAGCATCATCTGTATGCAGAGTCAGTCATACATCAGATCAACAAAAACTGTTCATATTAACTGTTGCCAACGGATCAACCATTACCTGATGTCACAACCCATCTGATCAACATTTGTTGACAGGATTAATATTTCTCGGCGAGGTCATTGAACCTTTATAGGTTGAAGGAGTGATCATTACGAAAAAATAAACTAAATTATTGTCATCGTAATTTGAGTTTTGGCATAAAAAGAGCGATTATTTAATAAAGTAGGTACCTACCACACTAGGATATTTGCTAAATAAAAAAAATTACTTAGTTACATGTATGAAGTGCCCCCTCTCCCCTAATTTTTTTTCATTATTTATCTACAAATCCTAGTAGCGGCACTCAAAACACACCTTCGTGTAAAAATTGATCAACGTAGGCTTTATGGTTACTGAGTAAAGCGGCTGTGAAATACGGACAGACGGACGGACATGACAAAACTATAAGGTTTCCGTTCTTGCCCATTCTCACTACGAAACCCTAAAATCATTGAATTGTTCAACGAGCCCACCCAGGAAACTCAGCAACCGCCGCCCTGCGTCGCGCCCGCCCGGGCAACAGGGCGACCGACTATGCGCATTCTCATTCCAAGCTAGCCCAGCAAAAGGCCGATCTCTTCGCCGAGCACCGAGCCTGCTATAACCAAGGGCGGCTCACTCCGCGATTCTATCGCCGCGCTACAAGTACATGCCGGCGGCCGCGAGTTCGCGGCCTAATCAGGGGTAGCGCGCGTTCTCACGGAACGCACGTTCGCACTTTCTAATGTTACTTTACGTCGCGAGTTTTTTTTAAGGTTCATATGCGATGTCCGCGTGTGGAATGGCTAATAATGCTTAGTTAAATAGATATCATGAATAAAATAAATACCATGGGACATGTTTACACAGATCTACTATTGATTAAGGCCCCGAAAAGATTCAATAAGGCTTGTGATATTGGAACTTAAACAAAAATTTATAAATACTATATATTTATACCTAGAAAGTACCCACGACTTGAATATAATAGTATAACATTTTATCTGAGTATTAAATCGTTTTAATCCGTAGGGAACCCTATCGCCGGGCGTCGCGCACGTGCGGCTCGTTTCTTTGTTAGAATTTTGTAGGCATTTAAAAAGGCGGCATGTCGTGAACATCAAAGCAGTGGGCCTTCTGTACTTGTACTATTATATATTCTGTGCTATAACGATGGATAGCCCAACAATGAGCAACGAAATCGGCGGCGGAATGACGAACGATGACTCAATAAGGGCGAGTTGTATATACCAACACACTTTAACACACTGATCAATGTCAAATATGCCGCGGCAGCTGACATCCCGTATAGAACTGTCAAAACTTTTCATTCGTGTATGAGAAGTTTTTACAGTTACCAAACTGTAAAAACTTCTCATACACGAATGAAAAGTTTACCCCTTACCCGACCCGTAGCACCAGCTACTCACCCTAAGGGTACGTTGCATCAAACCGTCTGTAATTGTAATTATTCATCGTATAGATGGTTTTGACTGTTCTCTTAGGAGTGAGAGCTACCCCGCCATATTTAACATTAATCAGTGACTGGCCCTACGTCTACAGTTAAGATACCTAGACATGAAGACCACTGGGGCCCATTTCTCAAAACAGAAAGTTACACGTTACAAGCTTACAAGCGGAAGTCGGATCTCTTTCCAACTTGTCATGTTAGACATTGACAACCGTTTGTAAATTGTAACTTGTAGCTTCGAGAAATGGGCCCTTGGTTAATAAAACAAATTTTGTTACTCATTGTTTACTAATTTATTAGAATTTCAATTCAACCGAGACAATTTTATTGATTACAAACGTAAGTATAACCCAATATTTATTCAGAGATGTATTTATTTATTACTAGTAGGGAATGGATGAGAATTGTGTCGCTTAACTTCAAACTTTGGTAAATCCATTCTGCTATAATAAGGTTGATTCTTTTTCAGATTAGGTACCTATATAAATATTTTTATACATAATCAACCTTAAGAGCGCTATGACAAAAAAAGGCGATATATTGTAAAATGCACAATATTTATCGACAAAATTGTACACTTTACTCATACTAAAAGACAGTGAAAGTACTTGTTTCAGTTAGAACATCTTATTAACTGTCGGTTAAATAAAAAACATATGAAAAAAAAAGCTTTTTCAATTAGTAATGATTGTTTTTCTGATGCTCGTTTAGGAAAAACCGCGTGAAGCACAGAATTCGGAGCTCTTATTATGTACAATTTGATAAGATCACTCTCATAAATGAGGTAAATTTAAGTTCCAAATATCTTGTACTTAAGGCCCATTAAACAATATTTATCATTTAATCCTTTGAAATTGAGAAATTGAAAGTAAAACGAACTCAATTTTGTCTTGAAAATACATCGAAACAAGTGATCATTTCTCCGAAAATCTACATGTTATCGAAGTTATTTTAGTATATAAATAATCTGCACAATGTGCTTAAACTGCTGTTATCCATTTGTCGTTATAATATTTTATCATGATTTTTTGCCAATTTTTTGAAAACTAGCCTTCCTGTCGCTATTTTACCGGCGACGGACGCCTGCGATTTCAGTGCCGCGCCGGAGCTCGAGGAGGTAAGACGTATGTCACTTTGGTCTCCGAGTTTTCATCGCAAACGTCGAGAATATTTATTGTTGTGTGGGTCGGACGCCTTGTTTCTACACGGGCTATCCTCGCATTGTGTGTGTGTAAACAGCGACCAACGAATTTGATCCTAGATCCGTAAATATTTGCTTTTGTAATACTTTGTTATGTTTAAATGTTAAAGTATTACAACGTTGTGATGATAAAAATGTGAAAATTACAATACGGTCAAGATGATAAGACACATCAAGATGGTACTCGGGATCTGATGATGGAGCCAGAAGGTGGTCACCAGTACCAGTGAACCATGTAAGTAAACGACTTCGTGTTTAGGCTCGTTGGGTTCGTCTCAACAAGACCTTTGACAAGAGGTGGTACTCAGGGTCTGATGATGGAGCCAGATGGTGGTCACCAGTACCAATGAACCATATAACTAAACCCAGAGATGGGGAAATCGTAATCGATTCCGGATTACACGATTACTTGATTTTACTTTGTAATCTGACACTACTGGGTGTCAGATTACTTGTAATGTAATCAAGTGAAACGGTAAATTACCATTACATGTAAAGGAATCACTAATCATCTATACAATCATTACTATTACCAATAATTCGGAATCATAGTCGATTCAAAATAACTGAAATTATTGACTTGATTACTTTCAGATTACGAATATGTAGTACCTCAGATTGCTGACTGTCACTTTGACACAAAAGTCGTCATGGGTGTCTTAAAATAGGTTTTAGGAGGTGCTGATTCCAAAATTAATGACTAATGTTCAATCTGACATTGCTGACTGTCACTCTGACACAAAAGTCGTCATGGGTGTCGTAAAATAGGTTTTAGGGGGTGCTGATTCCAAAATGAATGACCAATTTGGAATCTGACATTGCTGACTGTCACTTTGACACAAAAGTCGTCATGGGTGTCGTAAAATAGGTTTTAGGGGGTGCTGATTCCAAAATTAATGACCAATGTGGAATCTGACATTGCTGACTGTCACTTTGACACAAAAGTCGTCATGGGTGTCGTAAAATAGGTTTTAGGAGGTGCTGATTCCAAAATTAATGACTAATGTTCAATCTGACATTGCTGACTGTCACTCTGACACAAAAGTCGTCATGGGTGTCGTAAAATAGGTTTTAGGGGTGCTGATTCCAAAATTAATGACCAATTTGGAATCTGACATTGCTGACTGTCACTTTGACACAAAAGTCGTCATGGGTGTCGTAAAATAGGTTTTAGGGGGTGCTGATTCCAAAATTAATGACCAATGTGGAATCTGACATTGCTGACTGTCACTTTGACACAAAAGTCGTCATGGGTGTCGTAAAATAGGTTTTAGGGGGTGCTGATTCCAAAATTAATGACCAATGTTCAATCTGACATTGCTGACTGTCACTCTGACACAAAAGTCGTCATGGGTGTCGTAAAATAGGTTTTAGGGGGTGCTGATTCCAAAATTAATGACCAATGTTCAATCTGACATTGCTGACTGTCACTCTGACACAAAAGTCGTCATGGGTGTCGTAAAATAGGTTTTAGGGGGTGCTTATTCCAAAATTAATGACCAATGTTCAATCTGACATTGCTGACTGTCACTTTGACACAAAAGTCGTCATGGGTGTCGTAAAATCGGTTTTAGGGGGTGCTGATTCCAAAATTAGTGACCAATTTGGAATCTGACATTGCTGACTGTCACTTTGACACAAAAGTCGTCATGGGTGTCGTCAAATAGGTATCCGGAGGTGTTTGAAAACTAATGACCAATTTGGAATCTGACACTGTTGACTGTCACTTTGACACAAAAGTGATCATGGGTGTCTTCAAATAGGTTTTCATGGGTACTGATCTCAATATTAATGATCAATTTGGAATCTGACATTGCTGACTGTCACTTTGACATAAAAGTCGTTATGGGTGTCGTCAAATAGGTTTCCTTTCCAGGGGTACTGTGCAATGTCAGGTTCCAAATCGGTCATTACTTTTTAAATCATTTCATTAATTTTGGAATCAGTGCCCCCTAAAAACTATTTGACTACACCCATGATTCCTTTTGTGTCAAAATTACAATTAGCACTGTGAGATTCCAAAATAGTCGTTAATTTTGGAATCAGCACCCCCGAAACCTTTTTGAAGACACCCATGACGACTTTTGTGTCAAAGTGACAGTCAGCAATGTCAAGATTCCAAATCGGTCATTAATTTTCAAATCAGCACCTCCGGAAACCTATTTGACGACACCCATGACGACTTTTGTGTCAAAGTGACAGTCAGCAATGTTAGATTCCACATTAGTCATTATTTTTGGAATCAGCACCCCCTAAAACCTATTTTACGACACCCATGATGACTTTTGTGTCAAAGTGGCAGTCAGCAATGTTAGATTCCACATTGGTCATTAATTTTGGAATCAGCACCCCCTAAAACCAATTTTACGACACCCATGACGACTTTTGTGTCAAAGTGACAGTCAGCAATGTCAGATTCCACATTGTTCATTAATTTTGGAATCAGCACCCCCGCAAACCTATTTGACGACACCCATGATGACTTTTGTGTCAAAGTGACAGTCAGCAATGTCAGATTCCACATTGGTCATTAATTTTGGAATCAGCACCACCTAAAACCTATTTTACGACACCCATGACGACTTTTGTGTCAAAGTGACAGTCAGCAATGTCAGATTCCACATTGTTCATTAATTTTGGAATCAGCACCCCCGCAAACCTATTTGACGACACCCATGACGACTTTTGTGTCAAAGTGACAGTCAGCAATGTCAGATTCCACATTGGCCATTAATTTTGAAATCAGCACCCCCTAAAACCTATTTGACGACACCCATGACGACTTTTGTGTCAAAGTGACAGTCAGCAATGTCAGATTCCAAATCGGTCATTAATTTTTAAATCAGCACACCCGAAAACCTATACTCGTGGTATATGCACTTGAAATGTGAAAGTGAAAATGATAGAATGACATGTAAACCACGAAGTTGTATAGTCATATTGTTCATTGGTATTGGTGACCACCATCTGGCTCCATCATCAGACCCTGAGCACCACCTTGAAGTAATTAGAATTGTATTTGTCTTATTTTATCATCATATTAATATAATTATACTTTACTCTAATACTTATCATATAACAAAAGCAAATATTTGGGATGGGATCTAGTTTTATAATTATTACTTTAATTTTTTAAATTAATTTTAACATAATTGATATTATTTCGCGCTATATTCTCGTATTTTCGTACAAAATAATGTTTATTAGAAACCAAAAGTTTATATCGAGATAGTAGATTGTGGTTGTTATCAAAATTCCATAGAAAGGATCAAGATTGTTTTGTCCATTATTGTAGTGCGAGCGAGTGATAAGACGTGCTAGAAAGGGTCGGCATATTGGGCTCGCGCGGCGGGTAAAATACCTAATTTCGCCCGACGCCGAAATGTTATAACGCTCTTAAAGCAGAATGGATTTACCCGAGTTTGAAGTTAGCGACACAATTTTAAAAGTGCTTTTTATTATTTCACTATGTAGATGAATAAGACACCCTTTTCACAGAAAAATGTAAAAATAGTGTTTTTAACCGCCATATCGTTACCATTGTAGATGTTGAAGTGTTTTGCTTTAGTCCACTGCTAACGCATTCCGAGTGACATGCTTGAAAAAAACTTTGTCGTAATCTGAGGTCTTAATTATACCAACATTGACAGCCGAGTAGGGCGGTGGATAGTGGTAGTTACATGGACTTAAGCATAACACGTTTAAACACATAAGACAGCAATGGCAGCGGCAGGCGGGAACGGCAGACGGTGTCACTCAACAGTATGCATTTGAAAGGTACCCTCGACTGCAAGTGTCATGCAGCAGTTCGAGGAGTTGTTCTCATACAAATGCATATTGCTAAGTAATAGTAAATTGCATTGAGTCATCACTAAATCGACTGGCTGAATCCGGGGCAAAATCTGAGCCATCACGGAGAAAAATCTTGTGTATCAGTTTCGGAATCGAGGTTTTGGGTTAAAGTTAAGTTGCGACATGCCCTTCTTCGCTTTTTTCTTGGTTTCTTCTCTTTGTTTAATAATTCCGAATAATCCTCTGTCCCCTGAAAATCAAAATCACCATTTATTACTATGTAGGTATTAGTACACTTTTAAATTACTAGACTTTTTATTGCTATGCCATGTTATGTCTAGGATAGGTAATACCTAATAATAAAATATTTTTTACCTGGTCAAGGCGCACAGGGTCGATTGAATTTAAATCTGATATGGAGACTACTTCATTGTCAGAAACTTCGCCTAAATTTAGAAATATTGATAATCCTGAAATCTTTATATTAGAGATTATATTTACGTTGCTCTCATTTTGCGAACTTGTCTGTAAAAGAAACTACATTAAAATTGTTGTTCTCCCGCTGGATTTTAAGTATGAACCGACAGAGAGAGCGTCCGGTATATTAACGAGTAAAGAACAATTGGGTTAGACGACCGGTTAGCTTAGTGGGTAGTGACGCTGCCTATGAAGCTGAAGCTCCTCAGTTCGAATCCGAATCGAACCGAAATCGAACATTATGTTAATATTTACGTGGCGTGCCTAGGGTTGCCTAAAAAGGCTAGCCTAAAGATATAGCTTCGTATTTCTGAGCCACAATAATAAAAATAAAACCGGCCAAGTGCGAGTCGGACTCGCGCACGAAGAGTTGCGCGCCATTATCTACAAAAACGGCAATAAAATTATGTTTATTGTATGGAAGACCCTTTAATTATAAATTTTCTTATGTTTTCAGTACAGCGAAAAAAACAAATGGTTTTTTTATGGAACCCCCTTAAATATTGATTTTATTATCTGTTTAGTACTTGTTGTTTTAGCAGCAATAAAAGTACATCATCTGTGAACATTTCAACTGACTAATTATCATGGATCATGAGATACAACAGCCTAGTGACAGACGGACGGACTGCGTAGTGTTAGTAATAGATTCCCGTTTAACCCTTTGGTAGGTATAGAACCCTAAAAATCGTTTTGTTATTCATTATAATTACTTAATTTTTTCTCTTCATAATGTGTAATGTGCACCAACCGGTGTTAGTGTGGACTGGCTAGTTTAACAAAGTACACAGTAGGTATGCTACAAGTACAATATGTATGTACCTACAATACAAGCCTAGCACTAACAATATAAGATAAGATAAGATAAGATAATCATTTATTTGTTTGCTACAATACACACCAAAATTAAACAATTAAAACAAAAATAAACAATAAAAAGTACTAACACTACAGAAAAAACAACAATAGCATACATTAAAATATGGGTGGGTTTGCTGTGTGCGTTGCAGCAAAAACAAAAGGGTCCTGGCTCAGTTATATGCTCCACTCTTTCGGGCGAAGCAACTGGTAATTCTGCTAGAACCCAGGTCACTAACAGATCGTTGTACAAAAAAAAATGTAAAAAATAATAATAATAATAATAGTAATAGTTTGCCTATGTCTAAACGATTGCATTATAGTAACATGACATAAACATAAATTGCAAAAAATAAAATTACAAGGAGTGTGCGTGTGTGTGTGACTGTGTGTGTGTCTGTGTGTGTGTGTGTGTGTGTGTGTGTGTGTATGTACACTAAAAACAGTATATAATATATATAATTTATTGTATGAGAATAACCTACAGTCGCCATCAGATATATCAGAGCTGTGAAGGCGCTCACAAATATCTGAACACGCCTCTATTACCAAGGCGTTAGGGACCATTCACACTCATGAAACGCAAGTCTTGCGGCGGTGCGGCGCACGCCAGGCCGCCGCCACGCTGCCTGGGGCGCGTCTTACGTCCTTCCTATACAAAATGTACTGAGGAGACGTTTTTAGGGTTCCGTAGTCAACTAGGAACCCTTATAGTTTCGCCATGTCTGTCTGTCCGTCCGTCCGTCCGTCCGTCCGCGGATAATCTCAGTAACCGTTAGCACTAGAAAGCTGAAATTTGGTACCAATATGTATATCATTCACGCCAACAAAGTGCAAAAATAAAAAATGGAAAAAAGTGTTTTATTAGGGTACCCCCCCTACATGTAAAGTGGGGGCTGATTTTTTTTTCATTCTAACCCCAACGTGTGATATATCGTTGGATAGGTATTTAAAAATGAATAAGGGTTTTCTAAGATCGTTTTTTGATATTATTAATATTTTCGGAAATAATCGCTCCTAAAGGAAAAAAAAGTGCGTCCCCCCCCCTCTAACTTTTGAACCATATGTTTAAAAAATATGAAAAAAATCACAAATATAGAACTTTATAAAGACTTTCTAGGAAAATTATTTTGAACTTGATAGGTTCAGTAGTTTTTGAGAAAAATACGGAAAACTACGGAACCCTACACTGAGCGTGGCCCGACACGCTCTTGGCCGGTTTTTTGAATTACATTCGGGCGGCGTGGCGGAGACGTCCGTTCCGCGTCGCAAGACATGCGTCTCATGAGCGTGGACGCTGCCTTAGAGTCTTGTGGGGGCCTTTGCATCTCTGGTTGCGTAGCCGAATGGCACAAATGCTTACGAAACGCTCACGAAACGAAACGCTAGTAGATATCTATCCCTATCGCTCTTGCATATTGGCGAGACAGAGCCGGACTACGTTTCGTTTTCGTTTGGCGTCGGAGAAATGCCATTTGGCTACGGGGCCTGATATATCTGATGAAGACTGTAAGTACAACGAATGTGTTTTGTGCATCGATCTTTGAGACTGTATTTTGTGTGACTTAATTATATAAGAAATATCCAGGAAGTCAAGTCAGGCGTTGGTTTTGGTAAAAATACCAACTTTGACGTACCCTTTCCCCGTTAATAAAAACGTCATTCTTCAATTGTAACATTTATTTAACTTATTTATCTAATCACTCAATAATGACAATAATATAAGCTCAACAAGTAACTGAAAACATAAAAACGAAGTCAATCACAGAAGCAGCGCAGCACCGCCGCCGCTCACGCGCCAACATTACGCATTTCACAGACCCTGATGCCTAACTGCATAGGCCTGCCAGGCTTTACAGTGCCTGTGATCTATTCTCCCGAACCAAGTAGCGCGCATTTAAGTCGGGTTTAAAATTGTTAGTCCAAGCCAAGTAGGCAAATGGCACCATACAAAACTTTTGGCGCCATCGCCAGTTGTCTAATAAGTAACGCGTGCATTTTTGTTGACTTTAAAATTGTTAGTCTTCAAACTAACTGTACATAGCATTGTGCCTACTTTTAAGAGGTTACTTAGCATAAATAGGTAGTACCCACCTGCATATCGACATCAGTTTCAGATTCAGAATCCCGAATCATTGCGTAATCACGTAGTATATCTATATTAGGTACTTATTTTAATTTCCTTCGCAATTGGCACTATCGAAGATGTTTCAGATAGTGAATCAGGGTCTAATATTGGTGACATAATCCTGGTATTTGAACAGGCACCTAGAAAAAGTGAATGGTTTTAGTCTGTTTAATAAGTCGGAAATTGCGAATAGGCAGTGTACATGGTACCTTACCTACATATTTTTGATCAAAGATAAATGTTTACATTTTTTCATCTTATTCCATTACATAAAGGTGCAAAAATTTAAGCCTATCTTTAACCTCGAATCGACTGTGAAGAGGATTATAAAGCAACAGCGATTATAACCACAAAATTAAAAATTTGAAAAAACCCCCGACCGCGACATAGTGGACCGATTTTCATGAAACATGGCTAAGAATACTCCCGACTAACTCAGCTTTCAAACAAAAAAAAAAACGAAATCTAAATCGGTTCATCCGTTCAGGAGCTACGATGCCACAGACAGACAGACAGACAAACAGACAGACAGACAGTCAGACACGTCACACTTATAACAAACCGTTGTTTTTGCGTCGGGGGTTAAAAATTAGACATTTCATACAACAAGTAAGCTTTTTAACAGAAATTTCATTTTTGACACAAGCTTTTTGGCTGACTGTACTTTCCTTCCCATGGTCAACTTATAATAATTGAGGCAATTCTAAAAAACCCAAACACGACGGTGTTTGGTTGTTTCATCACAGAGTTCCTATGGTCACCTTTCAGCTCCATAATCAGATCAGCTCTTTGTCATAATAATATTGCATTGTCATCCAAGTTATACATGCATACAAAATTTCAAAGTTCAGTCAAATTTCGAAGTGTATCAAATTTAAATTGCAAGATTTGATTACTTACAGACAGACATATAACGAACAGGAGAAAATAAAAAAAAGCTTGTATAAGTAAATAGGTATACAATACAATATTAATGCGTATTTGTTTACTTAATAGTTACTTATTTGGCTCGTTTGATGTGCGTCGAACACCGACACACGCTCGGTAACGCATGTTTGTTATTACTTATTAGTTGTATTCGTAAATTACGAAAATAAACTTTTTAACAAAAAATAAAACCGCCTTCAAAAATAAGCGCGTTACAAAACACGGAGAAACTAAAAAGCAAAAAATAATAAACTTTGAATTCAGATTTCTTATCGGATTGCAATAATCTAAACATCCAAATTATAAACAAATCAATTATTTTTGTAGTCGGTACCAGACCTGTTCATCGCCTTGCTATTTCCTGTTTGCACCACCCAACCATACGCAGGCTGGCACCGACTCCAAAAATAATTGATTTGTTTATAATTTGGATGTTTAGATTATTGCAATCCGATAAGAAATCGGAATTCAAAGGTTTATTATTTTTTGCTTTTTAGTTTCTCCGTGTTTTGTAACGCGCTTATTTTTGAAGGCGGTTTTATTTTTTGTTAAAAAGTTTATTTATTTGTTGATTTTTAGTGGTTCCTATTGATATTCTATGTATCAGTCCGAATATATGTACAGTAGTGAAAGAATTATCCTTTAACTCCTAACCATTGAGGAGTTGACCTTCCATCATCAGCTCAGCCACATAAAGTTATCACCATCAGGCGTAGATACTGGTGTACCTTTGAAAAATACACTAAAAACATTACATGTGCCTATAACATTTGAAGAGTTCCCTCGATTTCTCCAAGATCCCATCATCAGACCTCGACTTGGTGCCAATGGGACCATCTCGGGGTTATACCTGATCGAATGAAAAATAAATTTTGAAAATCGGTCCATGATTCTCGGAGATATCGAATAACATACATACAAAAAAAATAAAAAATAAAAACATTCAGTCGAATTGAGAACCTCCTCCTTTTTTGAAGTCGGTTAAAAATAAAGCTAACATTCAATAAAATATGTATAGTACTTTAATTCAAATTAAATTTACTTACTTGTTGTGTCTTCCATTTTTCTAACCAACCCAAATCCAACTGCAAAACATATCCACTGCACGAAAATAGACTAATGACAGACCAAGTCAGAAAGCGCAGTAAACTTGCGTACGTAGCCCCATCGCACTTCAATATACTTCCGTTTCATTTTTGCGACGTTGCCGTTGCGCCGCGCCGTTTTAAAAATACTAGATTCCGCAGTAAATGTTGATCAAGAAATGTTTACATTGATCAACAAAGTATTATTATGTGTAAAAAAAAGGCGGTTACAAGATCAACAACCGCCGTGCCAGTGCGTGACGAGTTAGAGGCTTTGTGGCACACTTAGGCACAGCGTCGCAAGGAGGAGAATTAATATATACTAATATTAGCACGATAAAATCAAAACTTCCTTAGTAACAGGCCCGTAAAGGCAGATCAACAATTGATGCGGATTTTAGCCTGATCAACAACGGCCGAAAGGAGGACAATATATATATATATATATATATATATATATATATATATATATACGTGTGTGTGTGTGTGTGCGTGTAGTGAGTGTATGTGTAGCGATTATGTGAAGGTAAACAGTTGAGGGATTGTATGTGGTGTGTGTGAGGGATGGTGCACTTGGAGAATATGAATTAAGTAGCTATTAAAACAAAGAAGAATTGAATGATGACATTAATTTATTATTCTACGTAATTTCTTTCAAAGATTTGTGTGGGTAAATCTTCTCTCCGCTCCTCAGCTATTATCTTGCGCCATTTTTCCCTTTCAACGTCTTGTTTTGGGAATCTGGAATAAAAACCTTTTTTATTACTTAAAAACGAATTTTCTATTCCCGGGTTGTTTCTTTTTATAATTAAAGTAATTTATAAGATATGTATTAATGTTATTGAATTGAAATCATTTATTTCAGACTTATTGGTCCATAATAAAATAATAATAAATAAATACATACATTATTAATATGAAATAGGCTTCTTTTACAAAAAATATAAATTAGCGACTCCATCATTCCATTTTTAACTATGTTCCACTTCAACCATCTTTTGTCGCCGTCCGCTCATTACTAGTATAGCGCGAGAGAAAGAGACAAACTGCGTAAGACCAAATCAAGGAATTTACTTCAATTATTCTAGAAAATAAATATTTTTAGTAAGTTAGGAAGCCATTTTGGCCACAAATGCATAACATTATAAAATTATTAACAATTACTTACCTTAAATACGATACGTCATCCTTTTTTAACGTATATAAGGTGTTATTTTTGCACTTTTTTACGGAGCACTTAGGCATGTTACCGACACGGCGGATGAAGCGCTACTGACCGCCCAATTGTGCTTAGAACATTTTCAAGCACAATTTGCTGCGGACACATTCTAAGCCGTGATGGTGCATCTAGGTAGTTTAGATCGATGGATACCGGTCAATTTTCAAAGTTACTACTAAATCTACTAACACCCAATTGAAAGTATTTTTTAATTATACAAATCTTTGATTTACTGGCATCAAAATAATTACATTATAATTATTTTCAATTTTTTTGAAATATATCGAAACCCTAGTTTGAATATAACATTAAAATAAAATAAGAAGTTATAAAGTCAGGTAATATACAGATAAAAATACTACTAATATGGGAACCTCATTAACACTGGCAACACGTGCGAGAGGGACACCAGCCCAAACAATGCCCTCTCATGTGGACCGTTTTCGCTAGTCTGATACGATCGACTTTCTGTTTCAGTAATAAGGTTTAATTTCGTATGGCAAAAAATGTGATTGAGCTGTCCCCTGTAAAGGTCTTTGACATGAAGTTAAGTTAGGTTCTATGACGTCACTCCATGTCTGACAGCGTTTTCGGTGGCCAAAGTTAAAAAAATATTACACACATTTTTAATCGAAAATACGTAGCCACCATACACTTTTAATACCCAAAATCTATAAAAATTGGTTTCTTATGTCAAATACTACAGGAAACAATCATTTTTTGTGCCAAATTCGATAAGAGTCTAGTAGCCTATTGTTACATTATGAAACTTACTTAAAAGTTTCGGGGATAGCGTTGCTCCCGTTGTATCGGAGAAGACTGGCTAAAATATATATGTCATAAATTGATAATCGTTGAAAGTACACCTATCATGTAGATAGCCTACCTAATATAAGTAACCTATTTATAAATATTCTATTGTTATAAACATATATCCGTGAAGGTAAACACGAATCATTTCCCAAATGTTTTGGGAAGACTTTGGTGCATTAGTTTGTTAATCCTTCCCATCGGTCCGTTCGGTTTCCGGATGGCTACGTAAATATCTGTTAAAATCCGCACACTGATCATTCCTATTTTCTATTGAAAATCGAAGTTGTGGGCCATGGAAATGTAAACTGTTTTCACTAGAGTGACCGGAACCCTTCCTATGCGTTTTGGCGTTTTGGAATGCGTTGCTCGCAGCGTCACGGAAAATGTATATGGACTCATGTGTATGAAACTTTTATTTTATAAGACCCAATGTACTACACAAAAGCAAATAAATTACTTGATTGCTTGACAGTACGTTATACACGGTGCTCGTGAGCATTGCGAGAGACTTTAACCACGCATTTCTTAAGCCAAATTTTTTTTAGTACAGAATGAGGAATTTGCCAAAAAATATTTTTTTAATGCGTATTTTGAATGATCACGGTTATTTTCCCCAAGTTCCCAATATTTCGACGCAGTTGCATGCATCATTTTTTTTTAATTTTTTTTCAATATTTTGATGTGTTTTCACATAAAAAGTAAATGTCATTCATAAAACTGGCACTTACAATGAGTTTTACCGTTTTTTTTTCTAAAAACCTCTTTTTTAAAAGGTTTTACTGCTCACTTTTTGACATTTATCAATGAGGATAGTGAGACTAATCTCCATAATGGCATTAACGTACTTTAGAACGACGCAACGTACGCAACTTTTTAACGAAAAAGCCTTTTGGACCGAGTAACAATAAGAATTCTTTTTTTTTTCAATTTTCGGAAAAGTTTATATGTCATTTTAGTATAATATAATATATGCTGTTATAATTTCTCGCATTGCTCAAGGCTTAGTAGTATATTGGCGAATATTATTCTTCTAGATTTTGATATTTTGCTAGCGAAAATATAAAATAGACTTTAAAAAAGGGTAAAGTAGGTAGCCTACGCAATCAAGTCCCGTTCAAAATGTATAATGTGGTATTGACTATTTGAGCTATAACACTATGAATTCTTACATACGGCCGATGTACCTATAGGTACCACATACACTCACACACATACACACATAAACAACAAACACATAATACATAAACTCAATCTTATATTCCCAAAAGAGATAGGCAAAACATATGAACCTGCTCCAGTTCCAGTGCCACATTTAGCAAATAAGGGACCATCCACACTCATAAGACGCATGTCTCGGGGCGCGCAACGGACGTCTCCGCCACGCCGCCTGAATGTAATTCAAAAAACGTCTCCGTCGTCCGTTGCGCGCCCCGAGACAGGCGACGCCTAAGTGGGGACGCTACCTAAGGGGTTCAAAGCCTCACTTTACGGGTAGCATGCATTTATGCTCTTGATATAACATATTAGGCATTGCAAAGAGACGGGACGAATATCACTTTAATCCTCAGGCTAACAATACAAGCTATAACAAGATCCTTTACGAGCACACGGGTTGAAAAATGTTTATAGTTTTCCTAACAGCCAGTTCGCGGTGAAATGCTCTTTAAAACCAAAATGCATTATGTGACTATCAAGCTTGAATGGACTTCCGACATTTTGGTTTTGGAAACTGTCAAACTTGTGCTGCCAAAGTGTTCTTATCAATTTATTGCCCCAGTTTTAGGGGCGGAAAACATGCCTCGAAGATGCCTAGCCAAATTGCCTATCGTTTGTGATGTAGCGAACAATTCATATATCTCTCTGTCATCTTGTGGCAATAATTTGAGAGCGTGATACAGAAATAAACAAACTGGTACCTACGTAACATAAAAGATCTTACGCATGTCAACAATTATCTATGGAAAGAAAAAAAAGTGAACATCTACAAGTAAAAGGTATTAACCCCCGTATTCATAAACGTTCACTAAAGTTATCAAACCGATAAATATCGTTTTCCCCTCACTAGCTCGGAAACACGAGTTTTGTCCTTTAATAGCAGCGGGTAAAAACGCACTTTATCCACTAGTGGGTAAAGTAATTTGACCTTGAATAAAGTCAAATTAACTGCCTTAAAATTGATAAAAGTAGGTGAATCTAGTAATAAAGATGATTTACCACCTGTGGAACTACTGAAAGCAGTGATAAACGCATTTTTGCGCTGTAGTTTCCTCGCTATAGTGAGGGGAAAAGTTTTGTGTTACACTCGGGCGCAAATGTATTTTACTTCTCGTGTGTTAAAAAACTCGCAAGTTCAGGATTCTATTCTCGAACCACTCGCTTCGCTCGTGGTTCAACTGTAGAATCCTTTCACTTGCTCGTTTTTCAATTTCACACTCGGCGTTAAAATACAACTTTGCCCCCACGTATAACAAATAACTATTTCCTCTCACTAGCTCGGAAACACGTGTTTTGTTACTGCTACTTGTGAATAGATGTCGCGACGAACGAAGAGTCTAATGCTCACCAATTTTTAGCTAATATTACAATAGTATTAATCAGTATTCTGTTTTCAATTCCTTCTGCTTGTAATATAAGTTGTAAACTGTTCTACTATTGTAATTTTGTGCAGACGAGACACTGCTGCCACCTAGTATCGAGTAGTGGTACTGATAATTCACGCTATTTGACGCGTGATTGTCGCTAGATGTCACTTAACTATGCCTATACAAATAACCCGCATTTACTATGTATGGTTACAACTTTTCCCTTACTGATTCCTCTATGCTTTTACGCTTTTACCTAAATTTTCAAGTGTTTATTGCGTGTGTAACCAAGTTAAACGGAGTACAAGTATATAAATCTCCTAAATATTAATACTAACATATTTCGTTTGGGGTGTTGTGACCGTTTGATCCCTTGCAGGCTTGGAGACCTTTTCTCTAAATATTCTACGTCGATGGCAAAGAAGCTTGTCCAAACAAAATATATTAAGCAGCGTATTCACTAGTATAAATATTTTTGTTACGAAACATGGTTTGTAAACTTTATTTTCCACAAAGTGCCTGGTATTCATTATAATACGTTATTTAGAAACCGTGTGAGTAGTGAATACCAATATATGAAAGACATAGGTATGTATTCTGGTTGTATTAACGTTATTTTATTTTGATTTTTCTCACCTATGATTGTTTACCAACAGTATAATAATTAACAAATTTAATTAGACTCTGATCGGCCGATCTTGTCAACAACAGATATTATAATATGGTATACCTCCCAAACAAATTATAGTACGTAAACAACACGAAGACATTATCCAAATTCGGTAGATATTATCTAACCTAAAAATAAGTTAACAAAAACAAAACAATCATTATACAGGACTAAAATAGGTACAAGGAATAAAGCGGGATTTTCCTTATTTTTCAACGTTCGCGACTCACAAATCCGGCTCACTGGACTTGGTCGAATTTTATTTATGCCCCTTGGATTTCATTCACATTTAATAAAGTTGTAAATACTTAAACGAACTGGCTTAAAACGGGAGAACGGATTTGCCTAACTTACTATGTTCATAAAAAAAAAAACAATTTTACAAAAAACCAATACCCAGTTACTTTAAGAGCATCCATATCCATACTTAATATTATAAATGGGAAAGTGTGTGTGTCTATTTGTTTGTCAGTCTTTCACGGCAAAACGGAGCGACAAATTGACGTGATTTTTTAAGTGGAGATAATTGAAGAGATGGATGGGGACATAGGCTACTTTTTGTCTCTTTCTAACGCGTGCGAAGCTGCGGGCAAAAGCTGGTATATTATAATGCTTAAGAGCGGACAGGCCACCGGCGGACGTGTGCGTGCATGATGACACGACCCACTGGGGCTCATTTCTCAAAACTGAAAGTTACAAGCGGAAGTCACTTTCCAACTTGTCATATTAGACATTGATTACCACTTGTAAATTATAACTTGTAACTTCAAGAAATGGGCCCATGGGGTGGTTGTCAATGTCTAATATGACAAGTTGGAAAGAGACTTCCGCTTGTAACTTGTAACTTTCAGTTTTGAGAAATGGGCCCCAGGGGCCCGTTTCTCGAAAGGTACAAGCCTGTACACCTGCCTGCACACTAGATGCTCATTTTGGACTTTTGCCATCTACTATAGTACATGTGTGGGTTGAAGAACTTGCAAGCGCATTCTATACCTACAAATCGTCCGGCACGTCCGATTTCCTTCCTTCCTATATCTGTTAGAGCGCTTAGATAAGGACCAAATCGATCTTAGTTATCTCTCCATCACTCTTGCTTATTGGTAGGAAAGAGCCAGTTGCCGTTTGTTCGCCACGGATAAAATTACATATTACAGACTTTGGTTAAACAAGGGGCGCTTTGACAGGTGAGCAGGTGACCAATCATTGATTAAAACGCATAGAACAGGTGTGCATTCTTCTTCTAACTGCACACTTAGGAGCTGTGCTCTTGTTGGCGAAGCAATCTCCTACTCGTCCTATCCTCTGCCAACACCTTGTCCTTTTGGAATGGCACGATCGATCTTTTTTTTTTCATACCTTAAGATGTCTCTTGTCGGTGGAGCAATCTCCAACTCGTCCCGTCCACTGCCAACACCTTATCCTTCTGGTATGGCACGATCAACCTTTTTTATTTAGTCAAAATAGTTTCTCCTAAGGCCTTCCTCTCATTTCTTTTGCAATGTTCATAAGAAACAGCAGGTTGTGTAGCAAATGTCCAACTAATACTCTTCTTCAAGTTGATTTCATCATTTCACATTTCACCATACTGTGTAAATTCATTAGAGATTTTTGTTTGTCTAAGTTCGCCTCTTTACCAAAAAAGAATATCTAAAGTTAAAGACGAGCCATCAATCATCAGGTCTGTAATAAGAGCTTTATGAAAATTAGGAGTCGATGGACCGCGAAGACTTTTAAACTGGCGACAGTTAATCTTCCTAAAGTCTAGCACAAAAAAGTCTACAAAGAACTAGGAGCTATTTTTGGAGACGATTTACAAAATGACTTCGCATTTATTTAAAACCGGTGCGTTACGTAACTAATATGACATTTTGATGATTTCCCATGCGATCGAACTTTAAGATACAGTACCTGTGCGACCGAGCTTCGCTCGGGCACACCTCGGACACTGGCGATCAAATATATGAAAGAGGCGCGTTCCTAGCACACAGCTCGTGTAGGTAAACGCGTGCTATGCTTGTATGAGTGAGATATGACAGGTCGACTGGTCGCGTTTTTGACAGGCGGTAACTGACGGCGTGAGGTAACCGCGAGAGGGGGTGGGGGGCACTTTCAGCGGAGAGTGGGAGTGGCCATACTGTACAATAGTACTCTTTATTATACACGGTGCTCGTGAGCATTGCGAGAGATTTTAACACCATGTTCCTGACCATATTGTAAGTTAAAACCGGCCAAGAGCGTGTCGGGCCACGCTCAGTGTAGGGTTCCGTAGTTTTCCGTAATTTTCTCAAAAACTATTAAACCTATCAAGTTCAAAATAATTTTCCTAGAAAGTCTTTATAAAGTTCTACTTTTGTGATTTTTTTCATATTTTTTAAACATATGGTTCAAAAGTTAGAGGGGGGGGGGGGACGCACTTTTTTTCCTTTAGGAGCGATTATTTCCGAAAATATTAATATTATGAAAAAACGATCTTAGTAAACCCTTATTCATTTTTAAATACCTATCCAACAATATATCACACGTTGGGGTTGGAATGAAAAAAAATATCAGCCCCCACTTTACATGTAGGGGGGGTACCCTAATAAAACATTTTTTTCCATTTTTTTATTTTTGCACTTTGTTGGCGTGATTGATATACATATTGGTACCAAATTTCAGCTTTCTAGTGCTAACGGCTACAGAGATTATCCGCGGATGGACGGACGGACGGACAGACAGACATGGCGAAACTATAAGGGTTCCTAGTTGACTATGGAACCCTAAAAATGTTAATTAACTTTGGCTAAATTCGGCTCGGGTTTGAAACACCTTTATGATTGCAACGTTGCGAGACTTAACAATCTAATTTTACTGTAAACGTCAAATCCAGTTCTGTCACTATGAGTGTTTATCAACAGAAATATCGCCGTGTTATTATTAGTAAAAAAATACATCTGATGCTAAGAATGGTGATCGTTTTGCAAATGAATTTTTTGAATGAAATTTCACGTGTTTATTAAAAGCTTTCACTGATTCCAGGGTGCCCCAACACACAGTAACAAAAAAGAGTGATTGTGCACTGTTCCCCAACGTTTGTTGTTGCACATGCTTTCCAGAGGATATTGAGAAAGCTCGTGAAAAATGACTGGGAGTAGGGAAAACTACTAGTAAATTCTATTGTGGACGTAATTATTGGACTAATAAATGTAATACTAATTATGTTTCTGTTACTGTTACAATAGTTAGAAAGTTTAATAAAGATTAACTCTTATCAAGACTCCCTTCCAAGTGGTACGTATTTCCATGACAACCCATACGATTTGACAGTTCACGCACTTGTAATACAAGGCTTGTACCTTTCGAGAAACGGGCTCCAGGTAGAAAATTTACAAGTGGCCTGTTGCTTTCGTAGCTACTCTAAAAAGTACCGATAACGATACCTAATACTCTGTTGTCTAATAGTCGATTCTGACAAGTGCACATTGTATTTTGTGTACCAACCTTTTACTTTCATTAAATGTAGTACGGCTAACTCGAAAAAGAAGAATCTAAATCATAATTTGAATAATCTATGCCCTAAGAGCGTGCGCAGACAGAGAGCGGTCTAGAGTTCTGCGTTCCGCGTTCAGCGTTCTGCGTTCTTTAGAATGTACCGAGTCTGTAGCAGCAACGCACACAGCGGGCAGTCTGCCCGCGGCGGTCAAAGCGGAACGCCGCGTTCTAGCGTTCTTTTCCCGCCGAGACAGAGAACTCCGGAACGCGGGGATGTTCGAGGTTGCAAACACAGAAAAAATAATGAATTGGTTAGGAAAAAGAAGAATTTCTGAGGTCAAATCTACGGATAGTACACGACGAAATGCTGTTATGTTTATTTTATCCTTAATAAATAATTACAATGTTCTAAAAATACAGCCAGACTTTATTTTTCTCAATTAATGAAACTATTCATCGACATGCGAATTAAAATATCTAATCGCTGTTCATCTGTAAGGAGAATTTAATGGATGGAATTTTTGAGCAATAATTCTTCATAGGAAAACGAACTTTCCTGTGACATGTTGCATGTACAAAGACCCAAACGAAACTAGAACGCGAGAATTTGAACGCCGCCTGTGTGCGTTGGAGCTCTTGAGCGGTCAACGGTCACCAGAACGCGGAACTCTGACAGAACGCAGACAGCTCTCTGTCTGCGCACGCTGTAAGAAAAAAAAACATATGACATTGTCTTTTGTAAAAAAGAGATAGCAATAACAGACGTTGCCAGCTCGTCCTAAAGGCACGTTTATATTTCATTAGCAATTATTATATATGAAAATTTATAAAAAAAAAACTCGTGTTTCGACCTAAGTTCATATAACATTTATTACTTCTTATAGCCTCAGGATTTGTGGTTGAAATCTCTCGCAATGCTCACGAGCACCGTGTATAATACTGTGGCTCGGGGTTCAAAAACGCAAAATGGTTCTATCGTATTCTCGTTTCCAAGGACCTAAGACTAAGAGATCGATTTTTCACCCCCGGAAACCCCCACATAACCAATTTCAGCGAAGTCGTTAGAGCGGTTTCCGAGATCGCCCGTAAATATAAATAAATAAATATATAAGAATTGCTCGTTTAAAAGTATAAGATAAGATTCGTCAAATATTATTTAGCCTTTAATATGAAACGGATCAGATAAAGCTGTGTCAAGAATCACTTTTAACCCTTGGGAAAGTGCAAGCGATGGGGTTGAGTGAAGGAAAAGAGGGGAGGCTTTTGCGTCACAATCCAGAAAACAGTGTGAATTTTACGAAAGTTATACTAGAAAACTATTAAAAAATGTATAAAGTGCAGGGTCGTAGAAAACGTATCCAATGATGTTTAAATAAGTCAAAAACCGGCCAAGAGCGTGTCGGGCCACGCTCAGTGTAGGGTTCCGTAGTTTCCCGGATTTTTCTCAAAAACTATTCAACCTACCTTTCAAGTTCAAAACAATTTTCCTAAATATTTCTTATAAACTTCTACTTTTGTGATTTTTTTTTCATATTTTTTAAGCTTATGGTTCAAAAGTTAGAGGGAGGGGGACACATTTTTTTAAACTTTTGGAGCGATTATTTCCGAAAATATTAACAATATCAAGAAATATTTTTTGGAAACCCCTATTCATTTTTAAATACCTATCCAACAATATATTACACGTTAGGATTGGAAGAGAAAAAAAATCACTCCCCACTTTACGTGTGGAGGGGGTACCCTAATGAATGAATGAATGAATGAATATTTTTATTTCGTGCAACCATGGACACATATGTTATTAGTAGGACTTACAAACTAAGGGGTTAGTGCATACAATATTAAATTTAAAACAACACAACACTCATTGGGGAATGCAATCCTCGCAGTGCGCTAAATAGGGACAGTCAACCCTGCCCGCTATCATTTGTAGGATGCTGTTGGGGCTGACGCGTACCCTGCGCACCAGGGATGCTGCACGCGCACGCATGGTTGTATAGAAACAGTCTACGCGCGCCGCTGCGAACATCCCCGATGCGCTACAGAAACGAGGCAGCCCCATCAACACCCGAAACGCATTATTGTACTGGACCTTAAGAGCCCTGTACGCCCGTTGCGTATACGACGCCCACAAATTGCAGGTATAGAGGGAAGTGCAAAACGCTCTAAACAATGTGACCCTCACCTCTTTAGAGCACCTAGCAAATCTGCGGGCGATCATATTCGCCCGGACAGTCAGGGCCCTTCGTTCTCGCTCCATGTCCATGTCGTCTTTGAGGTTGGATGCAATCACATGGCCTAAGTACTTAAAATGGTCCACTCTCTCTATAGGGGTACCATTGAGGCAGATGGTAGGAACATCCACTGTCTTCTTGCTACCGCACTCAAACACCATGAACTGGCTTTTGGCAACATTATATTTAAGGCCGTGATTTGTTACATACGTTTCGCAAATATTTAACAGCTTGCGCAGCCCACATACCGACGCGCTCAGCAGCACCATATCGTCTGCATAACTCAGGTTATTGAGACAAACTCCATCCACATGACAGCCGACATGAGTTCTACTGAGCGCTTCGATTAATTCGTTGATATACAGGTTAAATAGCGTAGGTGAGGTCAATCCTCCCTGTCTCACTCCGCACTCCAACCTGTACTCATCAGACAGCGCATTTGCCCATCTTACGCTGTTGACCTGGTTTCCATACCAATATTTAAACATTTGAATGGTTTCCTGCGGTAAACTAGTATTCTCCAGCTTCTTCCACAACAGGTCATAGGAAACCAGGTCAAATGCTTTAGACAGATCAAGGAAACAGGCTACCACCGGGGTTTTACATTTTTCATAGTACTTGACAGTGTGCTTAAGGCACAGAATTGCAGACTCTGTAGATAACTGTGGTCGAAAACCTAGTTGGTTATCATGGAGTTTAACATGGCTACTTAGCTGTGAATTAAGCACACTATCAAATACCTTTGCCAGGACTGTTGCCAATGAGATGGGTCTGTAGTTATTCATATCTGCCAGATCTCCGGTCTTATTTTTCACAATGGGCACAACGATCGTCCGCATTAGGTTATCTGGCAGGTACGAATGCCTGATACATAAAGTATAAAACATTGCCAACAATCTCGATATGTGAGGACCAGCATGCTGAAGGTGCTCAATGGATAGACCATCGTGTCCTGGGGATTTACCTCCAGACATTGATTTTATAATTTTAGCAATGTCCTTGGCAGTAAGGCTAGGACCAACACTCTCAATCCCGGTCTCTCCATCGGGCCCCTCCAACTTTGCTGGGCCTAGTGGCGACTTTATCACAAAATGGTCCTTAAAAAGGTTGGCAATACTTTTAGGATCATTAACTCCTCCAACGCTAGCCGGGTGGCCACCCAAAGGCTTCAATTTGTTAGTGGCTCTCCAGAAGGAGCGGAAATCCTTTTTTGAGTGATGAGAAGTAATGATGTCCATCTTTATTTGGTCTTC
Organism: Leguminivora glycinivorella; assembly: GCF_023078275.1. Classification (NCBI taxonomy): domain Eukaryota; kingdom Metazoa; phylum Arthropoda; class Insecta; order Lepidoptera; family Tortricidae; genus Leguminivora; species Leguminivora glycinivorella. Next base: position 15,747,819 of record NC_062980.1, on the reverse strand, counting down.
ATGATTTTGGCACCATTTTAATCGCGATTTAAAGACCTTGCGACTCTCATGCATCTCATCAAAAAGAGTACCACTGTCAGGTTTCCCAGCCACTATCCAATCATGAAACCTTTGTCTAGCCACCCGGTGAGCGGCACTAACATGTTTGTTCCAACCTACAATTCGTTTCTTAGTCCTCGGCTTCCTGTCTCCTCGACCTACAGTTGCCGCAGTCTTAAGAGCATTTACGATATCCTCATATAACTGGTCCAATACTTTTTTATGTCCCTGTTCCTGACAATACCTATCGGCACAGCACTCTAATTCAGTTGGAAAGTTAATTAAACGCAGCCTTTGATGACATTCATAACGGTAATAAAACGCGGTAATAAAACATTTTTTCCACTTTTTAACCGACTTCAAAAAAGGAGGAGGTTCTCAATTCGACTGAATGTTTTTTTTTTTTTTGTATGTATGTTATTCGATATCTCCGAGAATCATGGACCGATTTTCAAATTTTTTTTTTCATTCGATCAGGTATAACCCCGAGATGGTCCCATTGGCACCAAGTCGGGGTCTGATGATGGGATCTTGGAGAAATCGAGGGAACTCCTCAAATGTTATAGGCACATGTAATGTTTCTAGTGTATTTTTCAAAGGTACACCAGTATTTACGCCTGATGGTGATAACTTTATGTGGCTGAGCTGATGATGGAAGGTCAACTCCTCAATGGTTAGGAGTTAAAGGATAATTCTTTCACTACCGTACATATATTCGGACTGATACATAAAATATCAATAGGAACCACTAAAAATCAACAAATAAATAAACTTTTTAACAAAAAATAAAACCGCCTTCAAAAATGAGCGCGTTACAAAACACGGAGAAACTAAAAAGCAAAAAATAATAAACCTTTGAATTCAGATTTCTTATCGGATTGCAATAATCTAAACATCCAAATTATAAACAAATCAATTATTTTTGGAGTCGGTACCAGCCTGCGTATGGTTGGGTGGTGCAAACAGGAATAGCAAGGCGATGAACAGGTCTGGTACCGACTACAAAAGTAATTGATTTGTTTATAATTTGGATGTTTAGATTATTGCAATCCGATAAGAAATCTGAATTCAAAGGTTTATTATTTTTTGCTTTTTAGTTTCTCCGTGTTTTGTAACGCGCTCATTTTTGAAGGCGGTTTTATTTTTTGTTAAAAAGTTTATTTTTATTTTATCACTTTGTCGGCGTGATTCAATATTACATATTGGTGCCAAATTTCAGCTTTGTAGTGCTAACGGTCACTGAGATTATCTGCGGACGGACGGACAGACATGGCGAAACTATGAGGGTTCCTAGTTTACTACGGAACTCTAAAAACATCCGTGGCGTTTTTCTTAACTATTTTCGGCTTTGTCTCAAATTGTTACCCATGCCACTCGCCTTTTTTGACCTCTTTCAACCACCAGTTGCATAAAATACTACCTATATAACATATTTGAGTTTTTATTAGTTTCATTCAAAACACCTCTTAAAAGGTAATAAAAAGTTGGTGGGTTTGTTCTTGCGCAAAAACTGAACAAATATTTTCTGCATTAATAGGTAAAGCGTTTCCCGTGCCAGTGAGTTTATTAATATTGAGATAGTTTTCATTTTTCTTTTAAATAAATAAAATAAATAAATAAATAAATATTATAGGATATTCTTACACAGATTGACTGAGGCCCACGGTAAGCTCAAGAAGGCTTGTGTTGTGGGTACTCAGACAACGATATATATAAATACTTATATATATAGAAAACATCCATGACTCAGGAACAAATATCTGTGCTCATCACACAAATAAATGCCCTTACCGGGATTTGATTTTAAATTTTATGATACATAATTTTAAAAAGTCTGTCCATGGTGAGTTTGCATTTTACTTTTGGCAGTGAGAGACAAACTCTATCATTAATACTATCATCACTATTACTGTCACTATCTATCTAAATATATAAAATAAAAGAAGAAACTGACTGACTGACTGACTGACATATCAACGCACAGCCGAAACCGAGTGTTCTTGGCCATGTTTCATGTAAATCGGTCTACTACGTCGCGGTCGGGGGTTTTTTTTAAATTTTAATTTGTATTGGCTTTGTCAGTCCCGTATTAAATCGTCGTTGTTTTAAATTGATTAGCTACACCGTACATATAAGTGCTTCAGAATCCTTGCACAACTAGCACTAGACATTGTAGGTCTTACAGACAATCTTAGTAACTTAATTAAACAATTAGTAGAGTCTTCTGTCCCAGTTTAACTGAGAGCACTAAGTCTCCTTTGGGTACAGTGTAGAGAACTTAACAATCTAACTTATTTAATAACTTATGCTATACAGTAAGTTAACGTAAGTTCTATAAACGTACAGGTAGGTATGTCACACGGAGAAGTGTGTCTAAGCCTTCACATTTGGCCCTTTTAAACAGTGATTTGATTTTGACAGTGTTTATTGAGAGTTCATACGTTTAACACTAATCGTGATTAGCAAGTAGCAAAAGTATCAACTCGCAAAAACACCTGTGACAACGAAATGATTATAACAGGCTAGACCAGCATGGAACCCTTTTAGAAAGCTAAATATCTGATGGAACCCTTAAATAATTACACATAATTCTACCAACTAAATAAATAAAAAATTACAAATATAACCCTTAAATAATTACACATAATTCTACCAACTAAATAAATAAAAAATTACAAATATAACCTAACCACAAAATTAAAATTTTGAAAAAACCCCCGACCGCGACCTATTAGTGGACCGATTTTCATGAAACATGGGTAAGAACACTCCCGATTAACTCAGCTTTCAGACAAAAAAAAAAAACGAAATCAAAATCGGTTCATCCGTTCGAAAGCTACGATGCCACAGACAGACACACACACAGACAGACAGACAGACAGACAGACAAACAGACAAACAGACAGATAGACAGACAGACATACACACAGACAGACATGTCAAACTTATAACACCCCTTCGTTTTTGCGTCGGGGGTTAAAAACTAGGAATAACCTAAAAACTACTTACTAAATCCACTCCGAGTCCCTCCCGAAGCAAAGGAGCCCAACACGCTCGCCGCGTTGCCACGTTGAAACGCGATGGACAACCTTTGCAACAGGAGCGAGGGTCGTGACGCTCGCACAGCCCTAAAACACACACTTAAATTAAATAAATAAAAAAAAATGTTTATTGCAATCTTTAATAAATAATCATAATAGTAAACTCTAATCATTAGATTCTAATGTGAGGTATTACATGAAACTGTTTTTTTAACAATTGGTAAATATTTGGTTTTATGGAAGAGAGTTGAAGTTGCATATCAGGCAACCAAAATTCACACGAAGCCCCCAGAGAGGCTTTGCGGAGCCCTATGGATCCGCGGAAAACACTTTGAGTATGGCTGGGCTAGACACATTTATCTCAGTATGGCATACTTACCCGTATTAACCTTATTTTAGCTAGGCTACACTGAGAGAAAATACAACCAGTTTTTATGTTCGTTCAACAAGTTTTTTGGTTAAAATAGCGCCTACGTGCTCTTTGGTTCAAACAACAAGCTACTTGTCATTTGAATCGGCAATATATTTGAATCAACAAGTCGATTTTATAAAAACAACCTGACACGTATTGTTTTAAACATACGTTTGGCTGATTCAAACGGATAAACCGCAACAAGTCGAACTTGTTAAATTAACAATGCAAATTTCTCTCAGTGTACCTATGTACCTAGCCAGTGGCGGCTGCTGAAAATTTCTGCTAGGCAACACTGAGGAAAAGGATAACTACCTTAACATTAGGTACGTTACTAGTAATTAATTTTAGGCAAGCCGGTGGGAATCGGCTTGTATGGACCAGCCGCTGCTGGTACCTACACACATTTCAAAGTAGGGACTAATTTTGGTTGTCCAGTATACATTTTGAATTGGTATTTTTTTTAACAGCGATTTATTTCGAGCCACACAACGCATACCACGTACGGACTACGTCCTTATATTACACGAAAATGATATACGATTTGCCCTAGTCACTAAGAGCAAAAATAAGTAATGCATAGATTTCACCGAGGAAACCGGCCCTTTCCCCTTGTCTTTGTGGGGGGTAGTGACGTGGGATTTCATGACTATTGAGCTAAATCGGATCAGTTTGACCCAAGGAATAATTTTGTGAAGCAACATCGCCACAGGTAAAAGAGCAAAGTCGCTAGTCTTACTTATCGTTCAGGTCACCAAAGAGAAATATCGTTAGGGGAAAATCAGCATAATATGAAAATTATAAGTTCTAGCTTTATACTTCCAAAGACAATATTGTAAAGAATTTTATGAAGAAAATATTTCTCCTAGACATCGTGATGGTAGCTTTACCGGTTTTCATGGAAATATTAAAAAACTGAAATCAGGGATACAAAAGTGGGGGGAAAAGGGGAAACATTGACACCTCGGCGTGTTTCTACTTCCATATTTTCTTATAAACCTATAAGCTATATACAATACATGCCAAGTTTCATGCTTTCTGCCAGACCGGACTGTAAATCTGGTTAAGAACTCGTACTATCAAGGCAAGCACTTGGTAGATAGTCTTGCAAATGACACGAGTCATTAGCAAATATTCTGCGCCATTTACATGTGACGCAAGTGAAACAAATGACAATTCTGACACAAAGGATACATTAAGGTCAATGACCCTTAGTCTGACTTGACCTTAAGAAGCTACAGGAGCGAAAATGCTAAAATGGAAAGGAGCCCCCCTTTCAATTTGGGAACCATAAATTGAAATAGATCTCATACACGAAAGAAAAAACGACAAGGCCCACTGGTGGCCGAGCCGGGAATCAAACCCGGGTCTTCAGCTTACGCGGCTAACGTCTTTACCACTAGACCATCCGCCCGGTCTTCTATAATAACTACATATGATAGCCATATAAAAATTAAAAGTTTGGTAACCATTTTCGAACGTCTAGGTTTGCAATAGTTCTAACATTTTCCGTTTAGAATATATCTTCAAAAAACGCAATTAAGAGGATACGGTAGCGAAAATGCTAAAATGAAAAAGAGCCCCCTTTCACCTTGGGAATTTTAGTTAAATATACAAGTGTTATTAACTTGATCTATGGAAAAAAAATTGTCTATTAAGAACAACTCAGTCAAAAGATATTTCAAAAAATCTTTAAAATCGAGGTTCCGCTCTCGACTTATTCCTCCTTCAAAACTTAATCAATCGGAACGAAATTTGAGAATCTGAATAACTATGAAATAATCTATGTCGGACCGTTTAGCTTTTTTGGTTAATTGTTACCAATCTTGAGCATCACAACTTTTATTGCGTCACAATAAAAAAGGCATTTTTGGAAATTTTTGATTGGCTCTAGAATCTTTAAAAAGCAGAATATCAAAAAAATACAAATGGTCCGACACAGATAAAAATAATAGCAATCTGTGTTGAAAAAATTATTGCTCTATTTTCAAAAACTAGGGAGGAAATAGTCAAGAGCGTTTGTATGGAGAATTGACCCCTCCTGTATCGTCTTAACCCACCAGACGCAAAAACCCCGGTTGACCTCATTTTCTGTCTCGTTCATGTTATCGAGTACTTATTCAGAAATGTCGAAAATTCATAGTAGGTGCTTGGGGTAAAACAAAGGTACCTAAATAATGGAAAGACAATATTGCTTTAGAAATATGAACATGAAACGAATGATTTAATTACGATTACAAGGGAACATCAATCGATGCTTTCAGCTTCGGTTAAACGTTCAAGAAAACAATACGAAATTGTATTTGGACAGATATGATGAGAGAGGAAAAGGTTGAATAAAGACAAATTAGATTTCCGTCAAATAATCTCAACGGAGCACAATACTGGGACTCGATTATTGAAGGATTTCCGGCATTTCACTCGTTTTTAGTCGTCATACAATTTTTATAACCGGAACTATTTTCCGGATAAGATGATCTGGCTGTGTAAAAAAAAATACATCAAACTTCATATTTCGTTGAATTTTATCTAGATTTTATCGATTTCAAAATCATGCCGTATAAGAAAACATACAGGGAGAATTCTAATGAGCACTAACATCAGGGTTGGTTCTATCCTTAGGAAATACGCTGTTTTCCTGAACGGTTTTGACCCATAAGCAAGTTTTATGTTATCCGGATTGCGATTCTAACAATGGCAACGTTGCGGCAAAACGACATACCTACTAGTAAGTATTACTACAAATTTTCTCGAAAAATTCAATATCAGGTTGAACATCTTATGGTGCAGTCGTGTTCCTATATTACTGAGTGTTAGGCAAATAGATGAGCGGCCTCGGGATCGTAGTTAACACATTCACGGACACAAACTGTCATCATGTGTCATAGCCGTCATAGGCCAAAGAAAACAAATGACTACGCTACAGCTGTGGCCGTACTGTCCGGGGACGTGTTAATATTATAATCTGCTTTTCAATTTGAACTTTTCGTGTATTTCAAAAATAAAGACAGTAAATTCCGATTTTTTTAGACTATACCAGAGAGCCCATCGAAAGATGCTTCAAGATTTCTAATTTTTATTTCACCTGTAAGGTGCTAAGACTAGGATTTTTTTTCTGAACCTACTTTATCGTAAGGCAATTTGGCCAAGATAGAAGCACAATATATTAAGGAAATCGCCAGTGATAGCGTCCGCGCCAAATTTGCAGCGGTAGCCACCTGCGGGTAAGATCTGACTGCAGCCATTAAGCGGGATTCCGGATTCGGAATGTTCTTAAGATTGCTAGCAAATAGGTTGCTTGAAATGCATTCTGGGAACCGTTTTTCAATTTAGAGCGCAAGATTGCGTTTCTTGAACATAGCTGGAAAACAGATATTTATGCTGGTAAAATAAGAAATAAATTGGGAATCTCTTGGTACAACGCCATCTCTCGTGACATTTGGTTCATATTTCATATCTAAAACATACAAACCATCATCCAAATCCACAACGCAGGCTTCGTCAAACGCGTAGGTACAAAATAGCATCCGCAACTTCGTCCAAACTACATCAGTCATAATCCACCACAGGCTTGACAAAGTGTACTCGTACATGACAAAATCCGCAACAAGCTTTGTCCAAACCCCTAGCAATACCTACACACTCCCATTAATCCCCAAGACAACATGTGCCCGGTGCAAAAGTCCCAAAAATACTGGCTGCATTACCACGCTGCCTCTCTCTCTCTCTCTTAACCGCAGTCCCATCAGGCTTTTAATAAAAGTTTTCGCCTCAGCACACCAGGGACCACCGGTTTCCACCGCAACCGGGACAGTTATACACCGGTTCCAAGTCAGAGTACATGGAATGCTTCAACTTGGCTGCACTCTCCGCCGCAGCCCCAGCTCTCCGTACTGTGTGGTTGAGATGGGACGGCGCAAAATATTAAAAAAATATTGTATGAAAAAAAACAACGGAATTACAGCCGCGAACATCCAGTCCCATCATTAACCATCCCAAAGCTCTCCATATATGATATATAAATATCTGGGCGACCGAGCTTCGCTCGGTTCTATTTTAATATATCACGTCTTTAGATAAAAAAAAACTTTTATAAATACAAAAACAAAAAAAAGACAAAAAACAAAAACTTAATGAGCTAAGCGGAATCGATGCGCGCGCGTCGAAATTAACGACCATATTTTACGTTTACTAACGCGAAAGAAAAACTCATGAAAACTCGAAAATTCGTGTTTTCCGGGATCTAAGTCTACGCTAGATCGATTTTTCACCCCCGAAAACCCCCACATAACAAATTTCAGCGAAATCGTTAGAGCGTTACATACATACATACATACATACATATATGATATCATTCCTAGCTTGATACTGAGAGCTATCCATTACTTAAATAGTATTGGCTCACTGCCATTTAATTTGGTAATTCTACAAGCGGTTATTCAGTTTGATCACCTTAGTTTCTTGGTAAATTATCTCGGCGCTAACTTTAAGATAAGGCCAATATTCAGTATCCATATTCCATTTTTAATCATATTAACGTTGCTTCGTCTTCTTTGTTACGGGGCTACATATGTATGTAATGCTTCGTAGCGTCTATGTATCACTGCGACCATTCCTGCACCAATAGCATTGTCGCACGATAAACTATAAAAACATCAGGCCATCTCTATCGCACTTACAAATAGTGCGAAAGGGACGGCTTGATGTTAAGTCATTTAGACTTTTAATTTGTCTGCCAGATCTATTGTGGTCGCTACCCTACTGCAGCTCTCGGTCAAGTCCTACAAATTCAAAGACATAAGTAAGTAATTATTAAGTAAGTAAGTAATCATTTATTGTCAGATTGTGCATATCAGTTTACAGCCATCTAGGTCGCGCGTTCATAACGAACGCAATGCAAAGACACCTATCGATTTAGCTCGCTTAGAAGCGACAGGGGGCGCTAATGTCACTATGGCGAATAGTGGGAATAGACGCGTGGGGGACGGGAACAATGTCATGTTTGCATTAATGACCTGGACGCCGATCAAAATGTAGTGAACTGTAAGACGAAAGTTGTCAATTTGTGTTTAGTGATGGTGTTCCGCGAGATTGAATGGTAAGTATGACAATTTTCTTATGGAACATTGTATCAATCCTTAAAGTGTCACTTTGAACTTGTAATAACTATTCAATATTGAGTTTCATTTTAAAGTAACAGTGTCATTTTTGCTATAATGACACTAGTACTTTAACAATTCTAAACGTTTTGAGATAGGTATAGTGACACTGTGCACGTAATGACGGTTTGGCTTTAAACTATTAGGCTTAATGCAGGTTAAAAATAAAGTTGTACTGTACTTTTACTTAAAATGACGTTATGGTCTTAACTCGCTAAAAAGAATTTGCATGAATGAATCGTCATTATCTGTTTAGTGTCATTTTTGATTGTATGAATTACCATAATTACGCTTGCAAAGAAATGGAATACCGCTGTTATGAGTTTAAAGCCACTTTAACTGGTAATGGTAGCTTTAAGCGCGTTGACTGATTATTGTCACTTTAAGTTTTATGTCATCCTTTGCGGTAATTAAAATTACAAAACAGTTAATGATTAATTACCTTCTAGACATATTACGCTTAATACCATTGTTCCATTTAAGTTTAGCACATAAACCTACATGCTACAGCACATAAACAATTTTGATGAAATTCTATGAAAAAGACATTTTACTCAATTTTTTTGTAAAATACCTATAAACAGCGCTAATAAAAATGAAGGTTATTTTTTGTATAATTATTTTTTACGAAGTAATTGCTATTTTTGTGATCTACAAGACACAATTACTAATTTAAGATACAATTTAAAAACTATGATTGCTAGTGGATAAATTTCTTGTGCATTAATATAACTAAATTATTAGCCATAAATAAGTATATTTGTTTGTTACAGTAAAAAATGGCTCAACGATATTCAAGGTTCAAAAATTCAAAGCAATCATCAATAGTATAAACACACCAGCATCTACAGATCACCTATTTGCTACATCGCCACGATCATGCACATTTCAAGCGGCCGACTAAACTTCGCATAAGTTAGGGTATACCACGTCGTCAAAAAAAAATCGTTTCAAGGACGGCATTGTCTGCTCCGAGACCACGGGGACAATGCCGTCCTTGAAACGTCGGAGGTTAGTGTTTAAAACATAGTAAATACGCGATTAAGTCCCGTTTGCAATTTTAAATATCTCTAATCTTATTGACTGTAATCTATCAATATTTGTATCATTTCAAAGTACAATTAAAGCCCTTTAAGAGAAAAGGTGTACAACTTTCTTAAAAACAATAATCGGCAATCTGCCGTGGTTTAAAAAAAAAGGTATTGATGCGATTTTAATGGGACTCTAGGTGTGCTACCCCAGACGGTTTTAGAAGGAGCTGTAAAGGTGTCATGTGGATCTTTTGCACTCCAAAAGTCACCGAGGACGAACGCCTGCAGAAAAAAAAAGCCTTGAAGGCAATAGGGGTAAAACACCAGAAAAAGCAGCTCAAGTGGTGGTACTGCTCCTAAACGGACTACGGCAATAGCAAGTTGCTGAACGCCTAAGCATAATCCGTTTCCGGGTGCGACGAGTCTTGTTGCGGTTTCTGGAGACCAGTAGCTACATCAGGAGGCCAGGATCTGAGAGAAGACGCTGCACCACCGCTAGAGACGACCGGTACATTGTATCGGCCTCTTTGCGGAACCGCTTTCTTATCGCTCCTGAGCTGCAGATACTGCTTAGAACAGCTCGAAGGACTGTAGTGAGTGTCTCCATGATCAGAAGAAGATTGAGGGAGAAGAAAATGTTACCCCGAAGAGCTGACAGAGGCTACCAATTGAAGCCAGAGCCAATACCCCAATCGAATTGCTATAAGGCTTAAGGATTGGACGTTGCAGCAATAGAGGAAAGTTTTGTTCCCCAACGAGACGAAGGAGATCATTTACACCAACTATAGACGCAAAAGGGTGTACAGGAGTCAAGGAGAGCAGGTTACACCAGTCTTCAACGAAGAAACAGTCAGTTACGGGAGCGGCTCGTGCATGTTCTGGGGCGGCATTTCCATCGACGGCAAAACGGATCCTTAACTGCAGGCAGTTACATTATGGAGATCTTAGAAGAACGTATGGTCTCGTACGCTGAGTTTTTTGGACCTAATTTCCAATTCATGCACGTCTACGCCCGTTGCCATACTGCCTTGATAGTGCGGGACTCCCTGATGCATGAGGTCGGAATGCACCGTAATGGAGTGGCAGCAACGAGCCCCGACCTGAACCCCATCGAACATCTCTGGGATGAGTTAAAACAGCTTGTTTGGTCACGGGTTCCGGCTCCAGCCACCGTCAACGAGCTGGAATGGGAAAATATTCCTCAAAAACTGATCGTAAAACTGATCAGGTCCATAACTGATCGCATGGAAGCTACAGGAAGGGCCAGAGGGAGGAACACTGGGTTTTAAGGTTAATTTTAAATAATTTTTTTCGATATTTGTTGATTTTATTGCGTTTGTTTTTTTTTTAATTTTAACCTGAATGCACTTTGGTTACTTTTTCCTGACAATTTTAATTTTTTGTATAAAATGTCATGAATTTTGTGGATATTAAAATAAATGTTGTATTACTAACGCAAACGTCAAGACTGAAAGTGATTTTTGTTTCTAATATTTTTTTAGTTATATTTTATTGTTTAAGAGGGCAAGCCAGGAGTGTTTACACTAGTTTTTAAGGGCAGTAATGCTAAACCATCATCAGCCTATCGCAGTCCACTGCTGGACATAGGCCTCCCCAATTTCACGCCACCGTTTCCGATCTTCGGCTGCTCGCATCCAGCTGCTGCCAGCCATCCCGCGCAAATCGTCGCTCCACCTTGCCTGAGGCCGTCCTACACTACGCTTGCCGAGACGCGGTCTCCACTCAAGAACTCGTTTACCCCAACGATTGTCGGTTCTACGGCTAATATGGCCAGCCCACTGCCACTTCAGCTTGCTAATACGGTGGGCTATGTCGATCACTTTGGTTCTCTGCCGGATAACCTCATTTCTGATTCGATCCCGCAGAGAGACGCCGAGCATAGCCCTTTCCATAGCCCGCTGAGCGACTTTGAACTTGTGGACCAGCCGTACCGTCAGTGTCCACGTTTCGGCCCCGTACGTCATGACGCTAATGCTAAATAGATACAGGGTTTGAGACCGAATGTCATTTAATTCAATAAATTTTAATGTATATACATAAAAGGTGGTTTGATTGCTAATTATTCATTGAAATAAAAGGTAAATTTCATAAAAAAAATTTATTTTATTTTATTTTATTTATTAGGAGAACAAACAGAGTTAAATGTACATACTTTTGTATAAAAACTAAATTATATGGTAAACATGCATTTACCTCCACATCAGTTCTCACCGAGACTTACATTGATACATTGAGTTTACGTCTAAAATTATACGCATTAACTAATGTTATATTTAAACAATTATGTTATTGTTTGGCAAGTAACAGAATAGTAAACATTATGTGACATACAGCATAATATAGGTATATAACTATACACATAAAGAAAAGGAAAAAGCTAGGGCTTAGGGAATAACATTAATGACTTAAGTAAAAACTTATCTAACTATAGTTATTTCAGGTAATTTTTAAGTAAATGAGAACAAACAACAAACTAACAAAAGTAGTCTGATCATCCTTATCATTCCTCTGGGATTATTTGAAGGATTTGCTTTTTGTACTGAATCTTTGTTGTGTTAAAGATATCGACCGAGACGAGACTCTTATTGTAAGTGTCGCATATGCGACGCAGCGGCGCTCGCACGCCGGCGTTGGTGGCGGTGTTGGGCACGGCGAACAGGGCGGCGGAGCGCGCTCCGCTACGCGGCACGCGAAACCGCAACAGTTGAAGCAGCTCGCTGCTGTTGTACTCACTTCTACATAATATATTATAGAGGACTATAGCATCCGACGTTATACGACGCGTTGACAATGATGACAGCTTGTAGTGCTTTAACAAGTTTTGGTAAGTCATCTTCTGTCCTGTTACCCTTTTATGCATAATTCTCAGAAATTTTTTTTGTACCATTTCGATGGCGTTCGCATATTTTGCATAAAGAGGATTCCATATAACCGATGCGTACTCTAGATGTGGTCTTACTAACGCATTATAGAGTAATAGGTACGTATCTGCCTTTTTAAACACTTTAGCCGACCTGATCACAAAACCTAACATCTGATAAGCTTTACGTACAATCTTGTCTATATGAGCGCTAAAGTGTAAATTTTCATCAAACATCACTCCTAGATCTCTAGCTGAATGTACTTTCATTATTTGTGTTTCACCTAATTTGTACTTAAAATTTATTATTCTTTTCTTATTTTTGGTGAAGGTAATTTGCATACATTTATTAGCTGCTAACTGCAATTTATTGTCTTCACAGTATGCATAGAATGTGTCTAGGTCTTCCTGAACTAATTTACTATCACTTTCATTCTCTATTACTCTATAAAGTTTTAGGTCATCTGCAAACAATAAGAAATTACAGTGTTTAAAGCACTTTTTAATATCGTTAATAAATATACTGTATAATAAAGGCCCTAAAATTGAGCCTTGAATTACTCCGGACGTTACATTCGCAAGATTTGATCTAAAGCCATTAATGACTACTACTTGAGTTCTATTTGTCAAATAAGATGCAAACCAACGCAATAGATTACCATGGATTCCATTAAATGCTAGTTTCTTAAGAAGATATAGGTGATCTACTTTATCGAACGCTTTACAAAAGTCGGTAAAGATAACATCTACTTGTTTTCTGTTGTCCATAGACTTAAACAGAAAATCGGTATATTGTAATAAATTCGTAATCGTTGATTTTTTCTTCATAAAACCGTGTTGTTCAGGTAATACACTCGTCTTGATCATAGGATATATGACGTCATGAATCAGCCCTTCATAAATTTTAGGTATAATGGATTGTACTGAGACGGGTCGATAATTAGTGACCTGGCACTTCGGACCTGATTTATGTATCGGTGTCACATAAGCTGATTTCCAGCGTTCAGGAAAAATTCCAAATTTAAGGCATTTATTAAAAATGATGCAAAGGGGCAAAGCTAGGGCCTTCGCGGTATTTTTTATAAAGTAAGGGCTAATTTTATCTGGTCCCGCACCTTTATTTATATCTATATTTTTAAGTTTTTTAATTATATGACCTTTATTTAATTGAATATTTGTTATATTAATACCTGCGTCTGACGTAGGTATACAGTCTAACTGGTCACAATTAATTTTGTCGCGCGGCTCAAACACCGATTGAAAGAAACCTGCAAACAACTCCGCTGCTCCTTCCGGGGTACTAGAAGATCTATCATTGTAATACATAGTGGCTGGGTAGCCTGAAGTGTTACTTTTTAATGTTGAGATATAAGACCAAAACGATTTTATATTACTTTTAATACTTAATTCAGTATTTTTAGTATATGTGTTAAAACATTCTAATAGTAATATTTTACTTCTTTTTCTAAGCAAAGAGAACTCGGCATAGTCTACCGCGGAATTATATATTTTCCAACGCCGCCAAAGTTTTTTTTTCCTGTTTATCGTTTTTTTTAAGGCCACAGAAAACCACTTTGGAGTATTTTTATTAACAGTTTTTTTTAATGGCACTAACTTATCCATAATATTATAAATTATAGTATAGAATTTATCTACCGCCGCTTCGGGCTCTAACTCTTGAAGTTCAACTTGCCACTCAATTTTATTAATAGTTTCTGAGATTTCTGTATAATTAGCCTTACGAAAATTGTACATAACTACAGGATTTTTTGGGATGTAATTCGTCGGAACGAGATCCATAGTAAATTCGACAGCGGGGTGATGTTTATCAATGTTAGATAATTCTATTTCCGGGTTCGAAATACAACATTTTTTGTTACAAAATATTAGGTCCAACGTTCTATTGTTAAGGTTTTTAATAATATTAAACTGTTGTAATCCTAACATCTCAGTCGTATTAATTAATGCCGCCGCGCATGGATTTTGACCTTCATTCTCAGGTAAAAGATCACCTACACTAGATATGGACCAACTTAAATCAGGAAGATTGTAATCGCCCACCAAACAAAAGGTAATGTAGTCTAATGATGTACTCAATTCTTCTAATTTATTACAATAAGTTTGATACACTAATATATTAGACTTGGGGGGGATGTACACACCATTAATTACAATTTTACGGCCAGATATACATACTTCAATATAAATCTCCTCGACTTGGTTACATTCCCAGTCGGATCGCCGAGTTGCTAAAATATTAGATCTTACCGCTATCAGAACGCCGCCGCCGCCCTTCTTCGCCGTGTCCCGCAAGTCTCGGTCGCGCCGGAACACGCTATAGTTGCTATCAAACAATTCCGAGTCCAGAATATCATCTCGCAGCCACGTCTCGGTCAACACTATAACGTCATAATTACATTGCAATATATTTAAACGAATATCTACTAATTTACTTTTTATACCACCGCAATTTTGATAATATAATCTTAAGTTAATAGTAACAGAGCCTGTTAAATACTATTACTCGAATATGTTGCTGGAAACTGTAAATATAATATGTGTGAAATAATTTGATTATAATAATAAGCGGTGATAAGCGGTAGTTTAATTTAATAAGATTAATAACATGTTTAGGAACGTATATTATGTTGTTTATTTTCCCTGTAAATATTTTCAGTTTAGGATATGTAAATTCAACCTTATAGCCCAGAGGAATACAATAGTACGAATTAGGTAATTGATGCACATCATGATCAATAAGACACCTAAATAACAAAGCGATCATAAATACCATAGAATGTCCATGTAAATTTCAGAGTGTATCCAGGTCCGCCTCTTTACGGATTCGAATAACGGGTGATGAGTCATCCTTACGAACCAGAATTGCTGCGTTTTTTATCCAAATAAACTTGTAGTTTTTCGTGCTAGCCACCTTACGCGTTTTTGAGTAAAGGATCTTATTTTTCATTGTCAAATGTTCGTTGATGAATACAGGTCGCGAGTTAGTCAGTTGATCGCCGGCCGGGGTGTCGCAGGCGCTGGTGCTGGGCGGCGCGGCGCCACAGGCCTGGAGGATCTGGCCCGCCGTCACGCCCCGTCGCGCTCGAGCCGCTGCGATGATCTCATCCCTCAGCCGACGAGAGTTCAACTCCACTATGATATTTTTTGGGCGATCTGTTTTTATGTTGTGAGCAATTCTATGTACAGCCCGTATGGAATCGGAGGAAATCGGAACATTCAAAACTTTGCCGAGGGCGAGTGTCATGTGCACAAGGTTTTCTGTGGGCTTTAGTTGCAGATTTTGGATTTCAATATTGCACTGACGAGACCGTTGCTCCTGCTCGTCTGAGTTATTTTGGAGGTGTTCCAGCTGGTCTCTGAGCTGCGCGTTCTCGGCTTTAACCGCGGCTACATCCATTTGCGCACTTTCAGATTGGTTTTGAAGCTCCTCGTATTTACCTTCAAGTTCTTGTAACTTACTAGACCACGTATGGATCGAGGATGACAATTCGTCCAGTCTTGTATTGACACTGTTCTTAAGGTCGGCCATGTCATGAGACAACAGTTGAAACTGGCTATTCATGTTGTTCAGGAGCGCTGTCGTATCAATGCTCACAATAGACGGAAGATGATCTGAATTGTCCTCTCGCTCCTCATTAAGAATTACCGGCGACTTAGGTGTGTTCGTGGACGGCGTTTTTTTGGGCAGTTTACATTTCGGACATTTCCATTTTTTTACGTTCATTGGAAGCATTTTTTTAAAATCGGCCTCCGTCAGCCCGACACATCTATAATGAAATTTGTCCTGGCATGTAGTGCATCTAATTGATTCCTGCGATGATAGCTCTGAATCACATTTATTACAATTCATATTTGAATATTTTAATTTTTACGATAACCAGGTGTGAATATATTGAATAAGCTAATAAGCACACTATGTCTTGGGCTTAAGGTTCACTATCTGATGTGGGATACGCTCCACTCGGTTGCTTGCTGTTATCTCGTCCTGAGCACTCTCGCGCACAAATAGTCGTAAGCTCCCGTAGTATCCGCCACTTAAGTCCCTTTTGGCACGAGCACTCACTCCAGTTAGTTTTAACTTAACTCGTAGGTATCCCGATAATCTTGGGGATTATTTCACGCTATTTTGGTTTAATTAGACACTATTTAACGTTAATTTTTACACTGAGTCTAAAAAACGGTACTATTGATTGTTTTTAATAACTTTCTTGCCGATATTACTAGTAATATAACGTAAACTGAATATTTTAAGTAGCTGATTTGCACAGCGCGTTTACACCGCGCGACCGCCGCGAAGATGTTAACATAAAAAAAGTGTTCCGTGAGACTCAGACACAAAACTAACAAGATCTGCCAAAAAATTACAAGTTTGTTGTAAAAATAGCAATTTTTGACAATTCAAAAATTTCAAAACTTTAAACCATTGTACCCAAAAAAGACGTTTTTCATTTAATGACACTATGTTTTTCAAGGAGCGAGATGTTAGAGGCGGGGTTGCTACTCTTGGAAAAGATCCTCGGAAATGGATCGAAACATGTCGAGCGTTATGTGCTCGTGAGCATTGCGAGAGATTTTAACCACGCATTTCTGAGGCTAAAGGAAATATATTTTTTTTATACACATGAGGAAATTTTGCCAAAAAAAATTTTTTTTATTTTTTTTTAACGTTTTCGAATGTATTTTTACATAAAAAGTAAATGTTATTCATAAAACTAGCACTTCAAATGAATTTTGACGTTTTTTTTTCTGAAAACCACATTTTTGAAAACTTTTATTTCGTACTTTTGGACATCTATCAATGAGGATAGTGAGACTAATTCTCCATAATGGCATCAACAACGTTAAAAAAGCCTTTTGTACTGAGTAACAATAAGAAAATATTTTTTTTTTCAATTGGTCATAACTCTATTTAAATTTCTGTTTTATTTTCCGCACCAATTGTAAGTTTCTGTTTGGTCCAATGGTTGACTGGTAGAGAATGCCTTAAGGCATTAAGTTCGCCATTTGTACTTTATGTTGTGCAATAAAGGTTAAATAAATAAATAAATAAATAAACTCTGAAACTAGGCGAAATCTAGAAAAGTGTATATGACATTTTAGTCTTAAAATGGGATCAGGAATATGTTCTTAAAGTCTCTCGCAATGCTCACGAGCACCGTGTATACGTGAGTAACCCGCTTAAAATAATATATTTTAAATACACTCGTATTAACGTTTAGTTGAGTGACATGAAAATTGAAGACAGCTTTTATGTTTTCTATTTTAGGAAGCCAATGCCAAATAACAGTGAAAGATTTGTCACATTGTCATAAGGCAAAATTCGATGTAGATGAATCTGGTGATTCCAACATTTTCAAAGTATTGTATAATTCAATATGTATCTCTACAAATAAGTAAGTAAAGTAAGTTTTTCCCTCAAGCCTTCTTGAGCTTACGGCTAAGTCAATTTTAAGAATGTCAATGTAATATTTATTTGTTCACCTTCAGACGCTTAAATCAAACTCAATTTTCGTATACTTAGTTCCATAAACATATAAGGCGGGTACTATATTCTACATCGATGTACAAAATGACTTTTCTTAAAGGTAACTTTAAGGTGGTTACAACATTTTATACCTACACAAGTCGTTCCTTCGCAAGTGTCTCACGTGCGCACACCAGACGCGAATGGTGACATTTATTCCTTTTGATTTCTCCAGACGAAAAATCATAGATTAAATATAAGAAGATCACACCGCCTAAGAACGCGCATACACTACACCACACATAGATGGCGACACAAAAAAGTGCCTTGTAGCATTCGATTATACTTGTAGATGGCGTTAAGTGTCACTTTTGACATAGATTTATGGCACTTAAAGCCAATCTACAAATAATCGATGGCAACAAGGCATTTTTTGTGGCGCCATCTATGTGTGGTGTAGCACGTTCATAGGCGGTCGCATTTTAATGATGGTATGGTATGGTATGATCTTATGTTTAATCTATGGAAAAATACATACCGGCGATTCGAAAGACGTGATCAAGGTACCTTGTAACGTCACAAATGTCACAATCGATTACGCTCGTGTCGTTGTTGTTACTAGCTGGCTCTGTCGCTCCTATGGGGAAGAGCGATAGAGAGAGCTAGCTACGATAACGATATGAGCGTAGGCAATTGTGACCTTAATACTTAGATACCCAGAGCCCCAGGGTTTTAATTCGAAAACGTTACGTTTCGCATTTGAATGTTTTTTTTTTTTCAATAAGCCCATAATATTTCGCTTGATACGCTGTTTACAATCCCATGCAAAAAGTTTACGTTACTCCCTGTTTTTGAATTTTATGTCTACTTAAGAAACTTTAGACTTGCAATTAAATAAATAATTTTATTATAAATTATAAATGTCCCCCATTTTCCACTGATCAACCTAGCCCCGAACTAATCATATTTAGCTTATTTATTTGTGTATTGACTAAGATATGAGCATGTACTGATTATTTTTTAAATAAATAAACAGTTCAAATTTAAAAAAAAATCTACTAAGTAATTAAAAATTATTTAGTTGTTACCCGAATAGTTTCAATTCCAATTTGAAAACGTTCAATCCAACATAGAGGAAAATAACCACAAGGAAATGTAAATAATATCATACCTTTTTTGCAAGTTGGAAAATACAAACCGCAAAAGAGAGAAGCCAACGTGTGACTTGATAAGAAATAGAGGTCCATTCGAAATTTTATTGTCACATACAAATTACATCTAATTGATACAATAAGCGTGACAGCGGTGAGCGGCGGCCATACAATGGAGCGAGACACAGCGATGGGACTTTTCATTTGCACGTAGTATGGCTGCCGCTCACCGCTGTCGCGCTTAGACCAAATATGTCGTGGCTGGTCGTTACGCCGTGTCTTGCGTGGGCGACAGTCGCGCGACCGTCGCCGTCGCGTCTCATACTTCCATATCGATAAGGTTTGATTTCGTATACGTTGCATCGCCGTTGCGCAACCATCGCGCGACCGTCGCCCACGCAAGCCACGGCGTTAGGGTCTACCCTAAGACATATAGGCGCATCACATTAATATTTACATGAAATGAAACACATTTAGATGAAATGTTAATAGGATAACATCTCATGTTGCTATCTCATGTAACTTTATTACGGGTCGAGAGGTCGAGACGATCAAGATTATGATAATTATAATATCTATGAAATAGTAATTATTATCTATCGCTACTATTATTATAAATGCAAAACTGATATGATGAACTGGCTTTGTGTGAAAAAAGAGCAATCAGATTATTTTTTTATCATGCAGAAACGTCTGCGAGCGTTATAACATATTTTTAAAGTAAAGGAAAGCCAGAGGTCGTAGGTTCAAGTCCTGCCGAGGGTGTGATTTTTTTCCATTTTTTTCTTAAAAAAAAAAACAAATTTTGGGTTAGCACATTGTTACTGGCGAATTCTCAATGTAACTTGAGACTCCAGTGCCTGTTAAGATATATTCTTACGGGTAAATGTTGCTATACGCCACCCTAAGGCGTTTAAGAATTGAGGGAAGGCATGGATAAATTCGCACACATCCAGCAGGCCTCAGTGGGAGCCGCAGTTGGGAGCGTGGCTGGCTCCGGCAAAGCCAGAGGTCGCAGGTTCGAGTCCACAGGAGGTGTGATTTTTTTCCATTTTTCCTTTACTTTAAAAATAAGCAATCAGAAAGTATTTTTGCGGTAACTCCCGAATAGTTTAAAAAGTAAGTAGGTTTAGGTTAGATAAGAACTGCGAATCCCGCGCAAAATCGAACATGCCTCTATTTGGCGAATTTCTAATGGCCAAATTTTACGATAGGATGGCGATATGTAGGTATGTAAAAAAAAAATGCAATCAACTACTACTGTGCCGTAAACTGATCACAAAGTAACTCATATCATATATCAAATAAAAATCAAAGTAGATATCAATTTCGACGAAATGAATTAGCCGATGACTGAAGATATTTGTATCTTTCAAATTATATTCAATTAATTGTGTGTCGGCTACTCAAGGATAAACCATTTTTTCCTTAATTCTCCAGTCGCAAGAGTATTTCTAATTTGAGAAAAAAAAATTGGATACTTATTACATTCTTTTTTTTCTTAATCTAGTTGTTTTTGTTAGGTTATTTTATTGTAATCCGTAGTATCCATACTAATATTATAAATGGGAAAGTGTGTGTCTGTCTGTTTCTTTGTCCGTCTTTCACAGAAAACTACTTTTTGTCTCCTACTAACCCCACTTCCCTGTTTTATCCTACAGGGGGGGGATGGAAGTTTGTATAGAGCATTCCGAAATTTTCAAATGTAACGCGAGCGAAGCCGCCGGCACAAGCTAGTGTCATAATAATTTCAATTTAATACGCTAATAATACTGCATGACCTGTGATAACATTTTGCTATATATACTGACCGGCTAGATACCATTCACTCATACTACAATTGGCAGTAGATCCGTCAAAATTAACAAGTTTATTTTTATTTGTATTTTGTTTTGCGGCGTAAGCGGTTTTAACCAAATTTCTTCGAGGAGCTTATCCAATGCTTCCCGTTCTCTATCAGATTCCATTGACACAGTACACAAAGCCGTTGATATAAAAAGAGAGTTTGATGCCATGAGAGGACCAAAAAAGCCATCTGGAACTGGCCGTAGAAGAACACGTCGAGGCAGTGTCAGCGATGGAAGAGATCTTGGACCTGCATTTGCGAAAGTAACATCAGGTATAGGTTCATTGATGAAAACCTATCTGTACCAGCCAATAGCTCATGGAAACTTCTTGGAAAGCACGGTACGATCCTACTCCATGCTGTCGACGAATAAGGGTAAATATGTTTTTGGCACATTGGACGGTGAACTAAATCAGTCATTCAGATCGATATGGAAACATCAGCACCCTCGCACTGGTGATATAATCTCCTGTCGGATCCCAACGAGTAGGATGGCGGAACACTACATGATGGTCGTCAACAAAAAAATTGCCGAAGTCTTTGTCGTGGGAGGGAAAGAAACTAACAACGGAGTTATCAGTTGGAATTCATACTTAAAGTCGTCGTACATCAATTCGACGGAGTGCCTGCTTCACCAGAACCGCATAATAACAAGAGCCGAAGAAATTGACGAAAATAACGGCAACGATAATGAAAGTGAAGTGAGATATCAACAAATCTACAAGCGCTTCAATTGCACAGTAGAAGGGAAAATTCCAAAGGAATTCCGTTATGATTTAATGTCTTGCAACTGTCAGGATTTAGTTTTGTACTGGGCATACGGCTACGTGGAGACCAGGTGTGCATCGGGGCTTGGATGCAAGAAAAATTTGAATACTCTTCCTCAAATATATTCCTACGTTGACCCGAGTGGACAACTTGACGAGGCAGTAGACTTATCGGCCATTTTGATCCATGAGGGATAAGTTACAAAATTATATGAAATGCAAAATCTTAAGTTTGTGTTAAACGTATATTGAGCAAAATAAATTTAGAAACATTATATTTTGTAAATTAAGCTATGTTTTTATTTATATAGTCTACCTACCTACTTTTATTTTAGAAAAAAAAAACTATTTACATTAATCACATATCGGGTGGTGTTTATGGACTAAAATGTTAACAGAATGGTGGCTGCTCACAGATGTAAGAAGGGCTTGGCATCCGTTAGCTCGTTAGGTGGACGACATCCGGAAAATTGCGGGTCACAACTGGATGAGACTAGCTCAGGACCGGGACAAATGGCGTACCAGAAGAGAGGCCTATGCTCAGCAGTGGGCGATAAAGGGCTGATATGATGATGATAATGATGATGGTGTTTAGTTACAGGGCCCACCCAGTATATATATTTTGAATAATAAGAAATTATCCGATCAGTTTCCTGTTAATACTGTAACTGCTAGCTTAAAATTAGCTGCTTGTTTTCTGTGAACTCATATTGAAACATTGAAATATTGAAACATTGAAACATTTATTTAAATAACACAGTGAGTATTTTATTTCGTTTCTTCATTCAATATGAATAAAATAAATATATGTCGCATCCTGTTCATAATTACGGATGATCAAATGACTCAAGTAGTCATGGGTCCGTACTCATGACTCGACGGAAGTTGCTGCGGAACGCAAGCGCCATCTGTGGCGCTGTACGGAGTCTAGGAGAAGGGGCACGAGACTGAAGAGAGGTCATTCTACTTCCAGCCGTTGTGAAGTGCGCTAGTCTCTTAGGAACTGTACCGCGTTTCGTTAGAACTACCGAGGTTACCTAATAAACACTAATTTGATTTGTGATTATAATTGGAATAAAATAATAATCAGTGTTTACTTGAGTGTTCATTATGTCCGATGAACCCCTCGACCCTCCTGATCCATCATCAGAAGTGGGATCTCCCCGCGTTGCCCAACGAGATATTTTTAGGATTAGAAACGTTCAGCTAGAACAATGTCAAAGTGATACGCGTAGTAGTGATGATCAGTGGCGTGAACTATTTGTGCGGCAAAATGAAAACATGCAACAGTTAATCAAAGCAATATTATCATCGGGTTCGTCAAATAATCAACATGCTGTGCTACCGGAATTCAACCCTGACAAGGCGGAAGTGGACGCAAGGTCGTGGTGTGCGACCGCTGAGCTTTGTTTAGCAGACAAACCACTCTGTGGAGGAAAACTTATCATGGTGATAAGTAAGGCGTTTAAGGGTTCTGCATCGGCATGGCTGGCTCACATCTCGTATCCTGGCATGACTTGGCCTGAGTTCAAGGATTTGTTCATCGCAAGGTTTGTCTGTACAGAGACAAATGCAGGTACCCTCATTAATTTTTCTAATGATAACCGAAAAGAAAATGAATCATTGTCAGCTTACGCTAGTCGCCTTATTTCCTCCCTGATGACTCGCTGGAAGGATGTTACTAAAGAACAAATCGCGGTATCTACAGTTCTTGCACATATTTCCAAATATGATACGCGCTTACAAAGACTAGCGTTTACGACTGAGATCACATCACGGCAACAGCTTCAAAAGGAACTGCAAGCGTTTTCGTTTCTAAAACGTAAATTTTCAAATAGCAATGATAACAAGACTGCTACCGATTACAAACGATTAAAGCTTACTCCATCGAGTACTTTAAAATGTTTTCATTGTGGTGAAGTTGGCCACAAGCAATCAGATTGTCGACGGAAAGAAAAAGATGCTGAGCAACCACCAGCAGCTACGTCAACTTCTGCTTCACCAACGCTACAAAAAGCTTCACCGAAGTCTAACAGCATCGTGTGCTTCAAATGTGGAAACAAAGGACATGTTGCCAGCGGCTGCAGCAGCAGGCTCCGGAACGACAGTGATGTAGCTACCGAGCGTCGTGTCGACATATGCGAGATTCGAAATCCATTGCGATTACTTTAATGTGGTGGTGAGTTGTTTATTTTTTTTACTTTTGTGCTGAGTGATTGTTAATTAAAGGAACTAAATTTGGTGGCTAACAGTCTTCTAGTATCATTTGAAAACAGAGCTTCCATATGGCTGTGTTGCCTATGTAATGTCAACAGAACAGATATTGTGAAATGCCAAATTAATGATGACTCAGCAGAGTTCTAACGTCTGTTGCTTGATTTTTAAGTACAAAATAAAAATTACAGAGGGACAAGCACTCATTAACATTATAACTCTGAAATATCTGAACAGGTAGATTTTTGTTTGCCATATTGGTAAGTGTATTCTTGAGTCGCAGTCATGGAAATCACAGGGATAATTTCATGTATCGCATAGAACCACAGGGATGGTGATATGTGGAGTGACCACAGGGATGGTTGTATAGGCTACAGGGATAGCCGGACAAAAGAAACACTGTAAATCCAGAATTTAGAATATCGTGAAAAAAGAGTGGATGTGTTTTGATGGGTGCTTGTGCTCGATTCATATCTTGATTAAAATTCAAAGTAAAATTGCATTTTTAGAGTTGTAATTGTTGTTAGTTGCTCACGATTCGTGATAAAAACTGGGTCAGGATTGACCGAACGACGATGATACTGCTCGTGTGTTTCCGTTGTTGCAGGTTAACACGAGGACGTGTTACTCGTAGGATGGCCGTGTCGCATCCTGTTCATAATTACGGATGATCAAATGACTCAAGTAGTCATGGGTCCGTACTCATGACTCGACGGAAGTTGCTGCGGAACGCAAGCGCCATCTGTGGCGCTGTACGGAGTCTAGGAGAAGGGGCACGAGACTGAAGAGAGGTCATTCTACTTCCAGCCGTTGTGAAGTGCGCTAGTCTCTTAGGAACTGTACCGCGTTTCGTTAGAACTACCGAGGTTACCTAATAAACACTAATTTGATTTGTGATTATAATTGGAATAAAATAATAATCAGTGTTTACTTGAGTGTTCATTATGTCCGATGAACCCCTCGACCCTCCTGATCCATCAGGGAAAGCAATAAAGTCACGAATAAATATCTAACGTCAAGTTTCATTGTATTTTTTCACAAAGAGAGTTAAGAGCCGCGCCTTTCCATTTACGTGACACGAGTTTCGCAATAAAATTGGAAAAGTAAAGCATGAAAATGTCGAATTATAATTCGCGAACGGCTGTAAACATCGACAAGGAAACCCGCAACGGTCCTACCGCAGAACACGAAAATCGCAATTCTTGCATATTCGACGCAGATAAGAGAAGTTCGATATTCGTATTTCGTGGTATGCCCTCCGCTAAAAGGTAGGGAAAATTCGGAAGTTGCCACCGCTTTAAGTGCGGTGCTGTGTTCGCGGTGTGAGGCCTGCGAGGTGGGTTGTATTGCCCGTATTGGGGGAGCCGTTATCAATATTGCACACTCAGCAAGCGAAGGTTGTGGAAAGTGTTAGATGACGATATATACGAACGACATATCGATGAGAGAAAAAAGACAGTTTTGCGCTGGTGCAGGATTTTATACGGCTGGATTCGAAATATGCTTCTGGGCCATTTTTTTCTCAAAGTTGTCTACCCCACTTTTTTGTAACATGGATATGTTTTACGCGATTCATACTCAGAATCGCGAGGTCTTTCGATTCTGATAAGAGAAACAAAATGTCCAAATATTTCCATACATTTTTCAAACCTTCCATTCCGTTACCGCCATACAAAATGGTAACGGAATAGGGAAAAAAACCTTGGGGCGCTTTTTTTCTACTATTAAGATTGAAAGAACTCGCGATCCTGAGTGGAAACATACAAATTTAAAAATAAAAGTGGGGGGGACAACTTTAAAAAAATGGCACTTCTACGAGTTCAAAAACGACGTTTTTGGGCGACAAAATGTTAACACTAAAAGATCCGATTAGTACTTGGTGACCTTTTAGCATTGTCTGAATTGAGCCGATAATTAATCTTGGAAAGTTATCAAAATCATTTGTTGTAGAATTCAGTAGCTAGCTAAATAAGGAACACTTCTGGGGTCCCAGCTAGGCTATTACTGAATCGGTGAGCTCCATCTTAGACTCTGTCTTCACTTCCCATCAGGTGTGACTAGGGTCAATCGCCGATCAGTCCATAATAAAAAAAAAGTGATAATCGTAGACGCAAATGTGACGATCGAAACGCAGACTGGCTCTGTCGTGCTACTATAGGTAGAATAGCGACACAGAGGGAAAGTGCACGACTAAAGCTGCTCTCATTTTGTGTGATTTTCCATAAAACATTTTAAGGTTAAGTATTGAAATAAGATGTCATAATTATGTTAAAGATAAAATGACGGATACCACCAGTGGCGAAGGCCGGATTCAAACCGGCGTCTTTAGCAATCCGGGCTAACGCCATGAACTCCTAGGCCACCCCGTCACAGCGGAAGGCGTCGAAATTTCTCTTCTATATGCCACCTTTGAAAGACTAGGCGTCTTTGACACAGTAGGTGTTAAATATTTGTTAAAAATAATTTGATTTGTTCCCATAGTTGCGTAGATTTTATGGGTCAAATTTGTTCAAACAGCCGATGATGATAGATGCTTAATGTTGGGAATGCCCCTAAGATTTCGTGTATTTGGCCGCCGCTCACCGCTGCCGCGCTTACAATCACCGTGCCACACTGCCACTCCGTCACGCACGTTGCCATCAAGATTGTGATTGTGACGTTGGTTAGGACGTGCGAACGCCGGCGGCAGACTGGCAAGTGGCCGTATTGCAGGGAATCGTGTGACAATTTATGGTCAATTCCATATGGCCACTTGTGAGAAAAAGGCTCTTAAGGACCTTTTTTTCTATGGCTCTCGAAATAAGGTCGTAAATTGAACAATCTTCGCCTGTACAATGGGTTGTGTTCTGAAGAACTGTTTGACATGATGCCAACGGCCACTTTTCATCATCGCACCGCTCGCCATCGACAGGGCGCTCATCCACACACCTTGCAACCTAAATGGTCGCGCACCGTGCGGTTTCAGAGGAATTTCCTCCCAGAAACGCTCCGGCTGTGGAATGAGCTCCCTGTCGAGGTATTCCCGATGAACTACAGTATGGGGTTCTTCAAAAAAGGAGTGTACAAGTTTCTAATGGGTCGGCAACGCGCATCTGACACCCCTTGAGTTGCAGGCGTCCATAGGTTACGATGACCGCTTTCCATCAGGCGGGCCGTATAGCTGTTTGCCACCGACGTGGTATAAAAAAAATCTTTAATACGAATCTGCAATAATCCAGAAAATTAAAAAGTTTGAGTTGTGACCGTATAGCAGGCACACGGCGAGGTGTAGGTACCCTGGTAGCAATGCACCACGGAGCAATTTCACAGTCAAGAACTATCCAATGCAAAACAAAAAAGTATGGTCGCAAACAGCAGTCGTGTTTGCATTGTGTTCAAATTGGATATCGGTCCGCTCTGCTCTTTACTGTTGGCAGAGCACAGACATATATCTGACGTGGGTATTTATTTATTTATTTATACTTTCATCATCATCCTCCTTGCGTTATCCCGGCATTTGTCACGGCTCATGGGAGCCTGGGGTCCGCTTTGACAACTAATCCCAAGATTTCGCGTAGGCACTAGTTTTCACGAAAGCGACTGCCATCTGACCCTCCAACCCGAAGGGTAATTAGGCCTTATTGGAATTAGTCCGGTTTCCTCACGATGTTTTCCTTCACCGAAAAGCGACTGGCAAATATCAAATAACATTTCGCACATAACTTCAGAAAAACTCATTGGTACGAGCCGGGTTCGAACCCGCGACCTCCGGATCGAAAGTCGCACGCTCTTACCGCTAGGCAACCAGCGCTTTACTTACACTTACACTTTATACTTTATAGCACATTAAATAAAAGTACAAATGGTGGACTTAATGCCTTACATTATCTACCACTGGGTCAAAAAGAAACATTTTTTTGATACTATGGGTATGTATGCAATGCAGTTAAAAAATTGTTATAAATTTATTGGTAGATTTCCACTTCTGTTCTTTCTGTTCCAATAAGCCTACAATCTTTTCTACTTTTCTTTAAGATTTAGAGACTGGTAGAGAATGCCTCAAGGTATTAAATTCACCTTTTGTCATGAGGTTTAACTTTTGAACACTAATTGTTCAAAAGTTAAACCTCATGTTTAAATAATTTAATAAAAACTATTATGTTGTCTAAATACATAATCACACAATACATATATTTTTACTTATATTTCTTGTAATCGGCCTTAATTTTTCCGATTACTTAAAAAAATCGACTATGTATTCCGATGTAGTATATCCCTAATTAACATTTTAACAGTAACTTAACGTTACTGTCTGCAACATACATGTGACACACGTATGTGAATAAAATAGCATGTAAGCAATAATTTACTATATAAAGTATGTTTAGTTTTACTTGCTCTCTCTTCTGTATTGATTATTGACAATACAACACACATCATCCATAATGACCAGTTTTACTTAACCTCCATTCAACCCTCCAACTTCATCATATCTCATGGCGACCCATACCAGTAGAACCAAGGAAACGGATTTCACCACGGAGCGCAACATGTGAAAATGAAGACAGAAAATCAATTCAAGATTGAAGATTCAAGATTACCCTAACGAAGATACCACCAATATGAAGATCGGCACTGAAGATACAAGATTACTTTTATGAAAATCAGCATTGAAGAAACCATTTTTAAGAAGAAAGAAGCCTTTCAGCAAACTAAAGAAGAAAAGAAGAAAGAAAATAATTATGTCCTATATATAAGTCTACGAAGAAAGAAGAGCGTTGTCCAGGGTTTCCCGGCTCGCGAATCAAGAGGTGTCCAGGGTTATCCCGGCCCATCATCAAGAGGTGTCCAGGGTTATCCCGGCCCAGCTCGAGGGAGTCCAGGGTTATCCCGGCCCGCATCATCTTCAGAGCATCGGTCACGTGCACATGGAAGACTCACGTTGCCAGCCAGCGTCACGCGACAGCCCGACCGCCCGCCCGTGCCAGCGCGGAATGCAGCGTCAACAATTCAACATGACCTACTAAGCGAAGTACATTGCCGCCATCTATGTAAGTTAGTTATATTATTTTGTCATGTTATTTAGCAATTTATAGGGATCCTTTTTGCAGCATTTTTTTTTTATTAATTAATTGAGGTGACAAATTTATTATGTTATTAGAATTACAGTCTTTACGCGATAAACTAAATAAGTTGAAAGAGGATATTTCTAAGTTAGGTCCAGAGAGGCGACGGAAAGAAATAGGTAGAAGGAAATTAGAGGAATCAAATGAATTATATAACCATTTTGCGGATATTGTGTCTCAGTTAAAGAAAAGGCAGGATGAATTTAGTTCTTCAGAAATAGAATTAGGTAATAGACTTATAGGCGAAGTCAAAGACACTTACGAGAGGATTAAGTTATCGTTACAATTCTTTGATACGGATTCCCAAACAGACGGAAAAATGGCTAAACCTAGTTTTGATGTTAAAACGGCCATCGCATTGTTGCCCGTCATGACAGGGCAAGAGGATGCAACTAAACAGTTAATAGATGGTATTCTTATGTACAGTACGATTATTAATACCGAATCTCAGCAGACATTGATAGAATTCGTTTTAAAAACAAGACTTTCGTCTAGCGCTAAGCTCAGGTTAGGCGTCATCCATATATTACGTCACAGTGTAAGGGGGGGGGAGGGGTCATACTAAATGTGACAATCCCTGTTAAAGGGATACAAAAAAGCGTGACATAGGGGGGGGGAGGGGTCCAAAAACCTGAAATTTGGTGTGACGTAATATGTGGATGATCCCTTAAAGACGTCATACAATAGTGTAGAATCACTCGTTTCGGATATGCGTACATTTTTGCTTCATAAAAAATCATCCGAATCGATTCAGGCTCAGCTGTACAGAGCTAGACAAGGTAGGAGAACAATAGAAGCTTTCGGAGCTGAAATTGAGGATCTTTTTGTCAATTTGACTATTTCACAGGCCGACGGTAATGACAGTAGTTATGACGTACTGCTTCCACTGAACGAAAAGTCAGCTATTAAGCGCTTTGCAGATGGTCTTTCAGACCCAAAATTAAGCACAATAATATCTTCTAGGCAATTTACATCTTTGCCTGAAGCTATTAGGACAGCCATTGACGAGTATAGCTCGTCACCACGCGACGATCAGATCCTACATTACGGACGCGGATGTTCTCGTAATAACTACCATAATAACGGGAACCGAAATAATTATACAAATCGTTACGATAGGGGTAAGAGTTATAATTCAGACAGAAATACATTTAGAACACGGTATTATTCTAATAATAGCCGTAATGCAAGTATTTCGCAACACTTCCCGGCAAATAGAGCTACGCGGCCACAGCCTTTTGCTGACCGCGCATCCAGCGTTCGCCGACCTGCGCGCGCGACCCCGCCGCGGCCCGCGCCCGCGCATTCACGTGCACAACACATACGATCGGCAAATGAGGACGTAAAACCAAATAAGCAGTTTTTTCGTGACTAACATGAATAGTGCGATATTTAACTACAACAAAAATAATTATAGTACGGTAAATTGTATTGTAGGTAATGGACATAAATTAAGACTTTTGGCCGACAGTGGAGCAGGCCTATGTGCTATTAGGTATGAATATTTGGAAAACA
The DNA here is from genome assembly GCF_023078275.1 of Leguminivora glycinivorella. Classification (NCBI taxonomy): domain Eukaryota; kingdom Metazoa; phylum Arthropoda; class Insecta; order Lepidoptera; family Tortricidae; genus Leguminivora; species Leguminivora glycinivorella. Next base: position 15,717,173 of record NC_062980.1, on the reverse strand, counting down.
AACCCGATCTCCTTAAACGATTACAAGGAGATAGCATTACTATTACTGGAGTTTGTGGAGATTTAATTTCAGACGGATACATTTATTTAGATTTAGACTTTAACGGTTTTATTTGCAAAGGAAAGTTTCATGTTTTTAAGAATTTGCAATGCTCAGCTGAAGCTATTTTAGGTGAAAAATTTTTCTTACGTTACAATGCAGACATAAGTTATAAACATAATGCATTATTTTTAGAGGACAAAGGTCAAACTGTCTCAATACCTATGAACGTGTATTCTAAAAGTAGTTTTATTCAAAACATACCACCTCGCTGCGAATTTATGACTCACATCGCGTCACAGCTGACCGATGATTGTGTAGTACTATCGGAAGAAATGCAAGAAGGCGTTTTTGTAGCAGGTGTCATTTCAAGACCAGACAAAGGTAAAATACCAGTACGAATATTAAATACGACAGATAAGCCAGTCAGTTTAGATTTATCAAGTTTGAATGTACACAGATTATGTCATTTTGATATTTGCAATTTTGATTCAAGGAAAATTAGTGTTGATAGAGTAAAAACATTATTAGATCTTTTAAATTTAGAGACTTATTTAAATAAAGAGGAACAATTAAGCATAGAACAAATTTGCGCCAAATACGCAGATGTTTTTCATCTGCCCGGCGACAAGCTAACTACGACTAACTTGCTACAGCACAAAATTAAGTTAAAAGATAATTCAAGTCCGGTATACATAAAGCCATACAGAATACCACATGCCTTACGTAATGAACTTCAAACTCAGATTAAAAATATGCTAGATAACGATATAATAGAGGAGACCACTTCAGAATGGTCCAGCCCAGTTTTGCTAGTTCCCAAAAAATGTGATAAGTTAGGAGAAAAGAAGTGGAGGTTAGTTGTTGATTATAGGCAGCTTAACAATAAGATACAGGATGATAAGTTCCCACTACCCAATATAACAGAAATTTTAGATTCCCTTGCAGGTAGTATATATTTTTCAAAACTTGATCTTTCTCAAGGTTATTACCAACTAGCTTTAGACAAAGAATCCAGAAAGTATACAGCGTTTACGACCGATAAGATGTATCAAATGAAACGATGTCCCATGGGACTGCGAACAAGCCCTAGTGTTTTCTCTAGACTTATGACTATTGCCATGTCCGGATTAAATTACAAACAATGTTTCATATATTTAGACGATTGCATTGTCATAGGAAACTCCATGACGTCACACAACCATAACCTTATTCGAGTGTTAGAACGATTGAGAAGCACAAATCTTAAGCTAAATCCATTAAAGTGTGAATTTTTGCGAAAAGACATAATGTATTTAGGCCATAGAATCACTTCAAATGGAGTAGAACCCGATCCAGCAAAAGTAGAAGCATTAAATAAATATCCAAGACCAACGAATACAGATGAGGTAAAAAGATTCGTAGCATTTGCCAATTATTACAGACGGTTTATTCAAAATTTCGCGAATATCGCTTATCCATTAAATCAACTTTCTAAGAAAAATGCAGTTTTCAACTGGACCCCGGAGTGTGAAACAGCCTTTATAAAATTAAGAGAAATACTTACAGGTCCACAAGTTCTAGATTACCCTGATTTTTCTGAAAATAATGTGTTTACTTTACATACAGATGCTTCAAAGATAGGCTTAGGAGCAGTTTTGTCTAATTCTAATGGCAAAGTAGTCGCGTATGCAAGTCGAAACCTTAAGCCAGCTGAAACGCGATATCCAATAATAGATTTGGAATTGCTAGCTATAGTTTGGGCGACAAGACATTTTAGACCATATCTCTATGGGAAAAAGTTTAAAATTGTCACAGACCATAAACCTTTAATTTATCTTTTCGGAATGACTGATCCTTCGAGCAGATTAACCAAATATAGATTATATTTGGAGGAATTTAATTTTGACATTGAATACATTCCGGGACGAAACAATGCAGCTGCAGACGCATTGAGTCGTTTACCGATGAATAGTGATGATTTAAAAAATATTAGGACAAACGTTGTATCAGTCATAACGAGAGCTCAATCACGGAAGTTACGCGCGCAGCAAGAACAACAACAAACGTGTGATCAAGGTAGCTTAGTGACAGATGATCCCGCACACGATAGGCTTGATCAACCTAGAGTGGTGGAAATCATCAAAGCACCAAAAAATTATATTGAATTAATACTAAACTCTAACTATAAGACATGTCGAAATGGAATAATGAGTAGTAAAGGAAATTTTTGGTACGTACCAAGCAAATCTTGCATGTATCCAACATCCCGATCGTTATCTACCGTAGGCGTGTTAGCGAGGGAATTAGAACAATTTTGCAAGGAGCAAAACATAAGTGAAGTTATAATTATAAAGAATAATCGAAATGCACATAAAGTAAATGAATTTTTAGCTAGCTATAAATGTGATATTCCTAGGATCTTAGTAACAAGAGGTGTTACAAAAGTATACGATAAAGACAAAATACGAGTTATTTTAAACAATTTTCATCTATTACCCACCAGTGGACACGCGGGGGTTAATAGAATGCTTAATAATATAAAGCAACACTACTTCTGGCCAAGAATGAGCCACGATGTATACGAGTACGTTAAGAAATGTGCACATTGTCAATACAACAAGCACACTAATAAGTACATTAAGGAACCAATGGTGATCACCTCGACACCAAGCTCATCTTTTGAAAGAATTTCTTTAGATATACTTGGACCTTTAGAAATAGATAATTATAACTATAAGTACGTATTAACAATTCAGTGTGAACTGACTAAGTTCGTAGAAGCATACCCGTTAGAAAGAAAAGACACTGAATCTGTAAGTAAAGCTTTTGTAAATAATTTCGTTTTAAGATATGGCATTCCATGCGACATTATAACGGATCAAGGTACCGAATTTATGTCTAGTGTATTTAGCGATATTTGTAAATTATTAGGTGTTAATAAGCTACACTCAACTGCTTATCACCACGAAACCATAGGAGCGCTTGAAAACACACACAAAAATCTAGGTGCATATCTTAGGATTCAATGTAGTAACAACCGCACCGATTGGAGCACTTGGTTAAGTTATTGGTGTTTCTCATATAACACCACCGTGCATACCGAGACACAATATACGCCATTCGAATTAGTTTTCGGCAAACACTGCCGTTTGCCCAATAATTTAATTTCTTCTGTCGACCCTCTCTATAATTATGATAGTTATCCTAAAGAATTTAAGTATAGGTTACAAAGAGCTCAATCAGAAGCTAGAAATAATTTAATGTCTAGTAAATTTAGTAGAAAATTAATGTATGATAAGAAAATGAATTCTGTTCAATATAAACCAGGAGACTTAGTACTTTTGAAAAATCAAGTAGGCAATAAATTAGATTCTATTTATAATGGACCTTATGAGGTTATAGAAGATATGTCACCTAATGTTCAGATTTCAAAAAATGATCAGATATATATAACTCATAAGAATAACACTAAGATGTATTTGAAATAAAAATAAGTTTATGTTAAGTATTTGAAAATAAATAAGTTAAAAAAAAATGTAAATTCATACACGTATGTCACATTTTTTTTTCTTCCTTTGTGGGGGTGAAGAGTAACTTTACGGGGAGATGTAGTATATCCCTAATTAACATTTTAACAGTAACTTAACGTTACTGTCTGCAACATACATGTGACACACGTATGTGAATAAAATAGCATGTAAGCAATAATTTACTATATAAAGTATGTTTAGTTTTACTTGCTCTCTCTTCTGTATTGATTATTGACAATACAACACACATCATCTGTTAGCGACGCGTCGAAATATATGTAAAATAGCATAAGAATTCGATTAAGACTGTATTCGTAATAAAGATTATTTCGTAGGTAGGAAACGGGTAGAACTGCGTTAGTTAAGTTAATTTTGTCAATTCCGATTATTAAGTATGATAATAAGACTCATATGTGATGTATTCGATAGCAGGCAATTCCCATATTCCTTCCTTCCCAAGTCGCGGAAACCGAGTCCAAAGTTCAATCTAAACTCAGACTGTCCATTGGACTACGATTAATAGCCAATAAGCACTAACGTGAGAGGCTTAGAGCGAGAAAACCGAACTCTCCTCTGATTGGCTAAAAATATTTCCTTAAAGTTCCGAAATCATTTTCCTTTCACCCGAAAATTGCCTTAGGATTACTCGAATCCAAGCCAATAACTCGATAACTATAAGACATATGAAGATGTAAATAGTTTTAAAACGTAGCTGGGAACTTACGTAACACGATAACCTACATTTCCATAGTAATATGCCGTTATCGATAACAATGGAGCTCAAGGCAAGCTGAGAAACCAGTCTATTGTATGGCCCGGACGGCTAATCACCTCTTCTATTGTGTAAAAACGTAAACAAACGCAGGTGCATTCCACTCGAGGTGAATGACCCTAGTGTCAGGTGCATTGTTACGTAATTTCGAAGCGATAGCCTAATTAGTTTATAAGTAATTAGGATTTGAACGAAAAATGATAGCGTTAAATTCACGTAATCGAGCGCCGTAACGCGTTCGACCAATCACGACGCGCCATCCGTCGCCTATCGGGCGCAATTATTTACCTCTCTATCGCACGGAGCCTCGCGCTCAGCCGAGTCGTGATTGGGCGAATAAATTGAAATGTTTCTTTCCGTGAAGCGTAGGCGCATTCTGAAAAGGGGTATAAAAGGAACGATCGCTCGGTATGGGACATTCGAATTCGACCGGAACAAGAAGAACCAGCAGCCTCCAAGGAAAACCAGCAGCCAGCAGCCTACTACAAGCAGCCTACAGCCAGCAGCTAGCAGCCTACAGCCAGCAGCCAGCCACCCTTCACGACGGGTAGCGGCAGCAGCAGAAAACGACAGCATCGCGACGTATCGTCCGTACCGAGCGTTTCGTTAGGATATTAGCTTAGGAGTATTTTTATAACCGCGTTAAAATTAGAGTCGTTGATTTTTGTAAATATAAACCATTTGATTTGATTCGTTTTTTAGTTAGTTTAATCCAAAATCATAATCGGTACGGTTGATTGCTGAGGACGACATCGAAGCTCAAGGTACAGGCCCGGGACGAAAGAGTGAGTCGCACGAGCTCCAGCACATTCTCTCCACTTCGAGCCGTCGATAGGAAGCTTTGCGGACGCGGTCTGCAACAGTTTCTGGTCCTTCGAGCCGGATCTTCGTGCGGACTACGGGTCTACAGCGACGTACCTGTCATGAGCGACGACAGGATGGTAAGGACGAGGTCCAGGTCCAACCGAGCTGCGTCAGTGACGAGCGAAGAGGAGAGGCAGCAACTACTCGACGAAGGCGCGTCGGCGGCCCGCGAACGAGAGGCCGCACGCGCAAGCGCTGAGAGGGCGATGGGCGCCGACGCGGCGCGCCCTCCCTCACCTCCCTCCGGACCCGCTGGCGTAACGGAAGGGCTTAGCGTCGCCGGCGCGCAACCGATGGGCGCGGCGACAGCTAACAGCACGCTCAGGTATGGATTAACCGTAGAGACACCGAGGTCACCGTCCTACGACACGACATTGCTATGGCGAAGGGATTTAGCCAAGCGGTTACGGCGTCGTTCCAGACCCACGCCGATCCCAGCTAGACATCCCAAGGCTGCCGTCATAGACAGAACTACCGAGAAACGAAAGTCGCTGCAGGAAACTACCAAGGAGGTAAATAAACCAATTATTAAAGCTCAGTCCGTCAGATCACATGCGAGCAGTCGCACTGTGATAGAAGCGCAGCTGTCTCAGGCGGAGCTCGAGGCCAGCGAACGGCTAGCGGAGATATCCCGGAGGGAGTTGCAGCTAGAAGCGGACATGGTACGTAAACGGCTAGACGCCAGAAAACTGCAGATCCGCGCTAATGCGGATAGCGCAGACGAGCACGAATCTGCTGGTAGCGTGCGGAATTCGAATCAAGATCGATTAGACGAATGGCTAGAGAACTCGCGAGACGCGACGTCAAAACCCATTTGTAAGAGGTTAACCGACGAACCTCTACCCAAGTACGAGACTCCGAGACGACCTGCGCAGGCGGAGCGGCATATTCGAGGCCTCTCACCGGACCGCCAGGTATATCGGCGATCGATATCGCCACCGTCGGAGTCGCGTAGGCGATCGATATCGCCACCGGAGCGACGCAGGCGATCGACGACGCCGCCGGCGCGTCGCGAGCGATCGACGTCGCCACAGCTGGACGCGCGTACTCCGCACACGGCGCACACGCGCGCCACCGAAGGTACTGTAGCAGAGTCCATGCTGCACCTGTTCGAGAGGATGCAGATGGCGGCCCGTCCAGCCCCGAAAGATATATTCGAGCTGCCGCATTTCTACGGAGACGTCAGCGAGTGGAGAAGTTTCTACAATACCTACGCAGAGACATCGAAGCGGTATAAGTTTACTGACTACGAGAACGTGGCGCGGCTCAGGATGGCTTTACGCGGGGACGCAAAGACGTGTGTGTCTCACGTGTTATCGACAGCCACCAGACCCGATATGATCGTGAGAATACTGAAAAAGCAGTTTGGACGCAGCGAGGTATTGTTAGACAAGGCGATTGACGACCTGCGAAAGTTGCCGCAGTTGGGGCCTACCGCGAACGACCTCAACACTTTCGCGATAAAAATAATGAACGTGGTATCTACAGTTATGGATATCGATCGAAGGCACTATGCCGATAACCCCATGCTCATCAGAGAGGTTACGGACAGGTTGTCGCCGCATCTTCGAAGCAGATGGTGCGACTACGCGAAGAAACATCGAGACAGCAAGGACCCGGAGATTCTGCAGTTGGCGGATTTCCTCATGGAGGAGAGCGAACAGGAGATGTCCTTCTGTCACGCCCGCGCCGCCCCGAGGCGAGCGCAGGCGCCGTTATCAGTGCCGCACGCGCGCGCAGCCGACGCTCGCGTGAAAATATCCGCGACGCACAACCCGCCGAGAGCTCCCACAGGACGTCAACACGAGGTGCAGAAAGTGACGTACGCGACACGTCAAGCCACAACATCCCGTTCGACGACGTGCCTGTTCTGCGGTGGCGGTCACCTGACGCCGGACTGCCGCAAGTTAGCCGCCCAATCCGTGGGCGCTAGATGGGAGTGGGCGAAATTAAATCGTATATGCTATCGCTGTATCGACGCGAAGCATATGAAAACACAATGCAAGGCCAAAGCGTGCGGCGTTGCAGGCTGTCCTCACGTACACCATCGACTGCTTCATGCGGACTCGCCGCAGGAAGTGCGTGAGGATACGGCTATGGTGCTAACACAAGAAATCAGGTCAGTACCTACATCGTCAGCAGTGACGTCATCGGCCGAGCCAGCGGACACGACGGAGCCGCGAGCTGCGGACGACGAGAACGACGCCCGCGTGTACGTGTCGTCAACACCGGACTACAGCGTGCTGCTAAAGGTACTACCCGTAACCGTATCAGGTCCAAAGGGAACGGCGCATATCTTCGCTTTCCTTGACGATGGATCCACCTTGTCAATGATCGACCAGGACGTCGCGGACGAGATCGGCGCGGTCGGTCAAGACGAGCCGCTATGCATAAGAGGTATTCAGCGGTTGAAACTTAGCTCAGTGACACAGACGGTCAAGGCTAAAGTAAGCCCCGCTCGTGGCGGCTTGACATACGATATATCCCTAAAAACGGTAGACGGACTAGGGATACGCTCGCAGTCATTAAATAAGAAGCGTCTATTGGAATACGAACATCTGGCGGACTTGGGCGACGAGTGCTACACGGGCATGGGCGTGCCGCAGATGTTAATAGGCGGAGACTTCAGTCATCTTATAAACCCGACGGAGGTGAGGCAGGGCGGCGAGGACGAGCCGTGCGCAGTTAAAACCTCGTTAGGATGGGTTTTCTTCGGGCGAATGCCGAGGTATGTACCAAATAACGAGCAGGTCGTGATGCACTGCCACAGTGACGACAGTGATCTCGTGGAGCAGGTCAAGAAACACTGGGCAGTCGAGGCGCTTGGCATAACGGCAAAGGACAACATTCGACCCGACGACCAGCGAGCGATCGATACATTCGAACGAACAGTAAAAAAGGTAGGACAGAGATACGAAGTCGGCCAACTATGGGCTGCCGACGACATAAAGCTGCCACCGAGTTTCAACATGGCGAAGGCGAGATTACGCAATCTAGAAGCCCGCATGTCGAGAGATCCTGACTTCGCCAACGAGTATCAAGCACAGATACACAAGCTTCTGGAAAAGGGGTACGCAGAGCGCATCATGGAACCACCGCAGTCAGATCGGATGTGGTTTCTGCCCCATTTCAGCGTCTACAATTTAAATAAAGGAAAGTATCGCGCTGTATTCGATTGCGCCGCGAAAAGTCAGGGATGTGCATTGAACGATTTCATCCTCGCGGGACCGGATTTACTACAGAGCCTGCTGGGGATACTACTTCGATTCCGTGAGTGGGAATTCGCCGTCACCGCGGACATACAGGAAATGTTCCTTCAAATACAGCTGCGAAGAGAGGATCGGCATAGTCAGCTCTTCATCTGGAGGGGATCGCGGCGTGACGTGACACCGTGGACGTACCAGCTAAACCGGGTATGTTTCGGTAACATCTCTTCTCCTTTTCTCGCACACTCGGTGCGGAATAGGAATGCGACGGACAACAAGGATCGCTATCCGGACGCGGTCTACGATATCCATAATAATCACTACATGGACGATTATGTGGCATCATATGAGACAGAACGGGAACTCATATCAACAGCGACACAGGTGAGACTAGCACACGCGGAGGCTAGCTTTCGGCTGCGCAGCTACGCTAGCAACAGCGAGTTGTTAATGCGAAACATCGATCCGGAGGAGCGAGCGACGGGACCTTCTCATCTCGGAGAAAAGCAACAGACCGTCCTCGGAATGACGTGGGACCCAGAGACGGATACGCTGGGGTACAACACGAAAATGCTACGAGTGCCAGACGACGTGAAAAGGTACGAGCGATCGCCCACTAAAAGGGAACTTTTGAGTGCCGTAATGTCAGTTTACGACCCATTAGGCCTCATAGCGCAGTATATGATAAGCGCTAAGATCATATTCCAACGTGTGTGGACAAAGGGCACGGACTGGGACGAGCGACTGCCGGCGGAGGAAGCGGAGGACTTTTTCCGGTGGCTGAGGGCACTGAGCGACGTGTCCGCGCTGCGAATACCCCGACGATACGCCACGCCCACCGGTGCAGTTAGAAGAGAACTGCATATTTTCAGTGATGCATCGACCGAGGCCTACAGCGCGGCGGCCTATTGGCGAGTATCGAACGACGAGGAGGAAACGCAAGTGAGCTTAGCTATAGCGAAAAGCCGAGTTTGCCCGCTAAAGGTAATGACAGTTCCCAGGCTCGAATTAACCGCAGCAGTCGTCGGCGTGCGGCTGGCGGAGACAATTTTACGCGAGCAGCGTTATCCTGTGACAAAGGTGACGTATTGGACAGATTCCATGGTTGTTCTCGGATGGGTTCGCGATGACGCGCGAAACTATCGTCCGTACGTGTCACACCGACTTGCGGAGATCGCCGAGAAGACAGATAGAGGCGCGTGGAGGTATGTACCAACCGCTCAGAACCCCGCAGATCGAGCGACGAGATGTCAACCAGCGCAGAGCGTGCGCATCGAGGACGAGTGGTACGAAGGACCGCGCTTTCTCTATGGACCCGAGACATCATGGCCTAGTCACACATCGAATCGAACAGACGACCTGCCTGAGAGGAAGGCGAGGCCGTCAACCGAGACATCACTGGCGATCATCTCAGCGAAGCCAGACCCTTCGAGCGTACTGCCAGACGTGAGACGGTTTAGCAGTTACGACAGACTGTTGAACGCGACAGCGAACGTCTTGCTATTCATCGAGAAAATGAGAACGAAGAATAAAGCCTTGCAGCTACAAGTCAGACATTTGAGAAAGGCAGAACACATGTGGTTGCAATACAGTCAACGACGAAGCTTTCCCGAAGAGCTTCGAGCCTTAAGCCAGAATAGGCTCATCGATCGCAAATCGCGATTATACGACCTGGCACCCGAGCTAGGCGATGACGGCGTGTTACGCATGAAGACGAGGCTGGGCAGCGCTCCAGTATTGTACACCGCGCTACAACCGATAATACTGGATGGCCGCGAGCCGTTCACCCGTCTACTCATCCTGCGAGCTCACCGACGATCAGCGCACATTCACAACGAAGCAGTAATCAACGAACTGCGACAAGAATATTGGATACTACATCTGCGGCCGACCGTGAAGTCTGTAGCTCGAAACTGCGCGCTATGCACACTACGACGAGCAACACCGAGAGCGCAGCCCTTAGGCGATCTCCCGCCCGAGCGACTACAGGCGTATCAACGTCCCTTCACTCACACCGCACAAGACTACATGGGACCGATGTTCGTCACGATCGGACGGCGCAGAGAAAAACGCTGGGTGTGTCTATACACGTGCCTAGTGACGCGCGCTATTCACCTTGAAAGCGTGCACAGTCTTTCAACCGACAGCGCGCTACTATCACTACGAAGATTCGCCGCGAGAAGAGGATGGCCCAGGACGATGTACAGCGATAACGCGACGTGCTTCAGGGCGGCGGCGACGGAACTACGTGAGGCGTACCGGCAATGGCTGCCTGTACTGCAAACTTACGCCACTCAGAACCGAATGGAGTGGAAATTCATCCCACCTGGCAATCCTTCGGCCGGGGGCGCGTGGGAGCGAATGATAAGGACAGTTAAGATAGCGATGTCCTACACTTTCAACGAACGAGCACCGAAACCCGAAGTTTTCGAAACTCTACTCGCCGAGATAGAGAATATCGTCAACCGACGACCACTTACACATGTCAACGTCGATCCAGACTCCGAAGAAAGTTTGACTCCAGCACACTTTCTACTTCTTCATAACGCTAACCTACCGATGATTGGCGTTTACGACGAGAACGAGAAGAAGCAATGGAAGATGGCCCAAGCGCTTGCCGACCACTTTTGGCGGCGCTGGACCAAAGAGTACTTTCCTCTACTGGCACCGAGGAAGTCGTCCCACGACGGAGGGCGGCAACTTCAACCAGGCGATGTGGTCATCGTCGCTGAACCCAATGGTCCACGCAGCGTGTGGCCCCGGGGCGTCGTCGAGACTACCTACCCGGGACCCGATGGACGGGTCCGCTCCGCTGACATCAGAACGAGGCACGGGACGCTACGCAGGCCCAGCTGCAGGCTGGCGGTCATCGCGTCGCAACCCATGCACCAGGAGTCTTCGACTGCGGGGACAAAATGTTAGCGACGCGTCGAAATATATGTAAAATAGCATAAGAATTCGATTAAGACTGTATTCGTAATAAAGATTATTTCGTAGGTAGGAAACGGGTAGAACTGCGTTAGTTAAGTTAATTTTGTCAATTCCGATTATTAAGTATGATAATAAGACTCATATGTGATGTATTCGATAGCAGGCAATTCCCATATTCCTTCCTTCCCAAGTCGCGGAAACCGAGTCCAAAGTTCAATCTAAACTCAGACTGTCCATTGGACTACGATTAATAGCCAATAAGCACTAACGTGAGAGGCTTAGAGCGAGAAAACCGAACTCTCCTCTGATTGGCTAAAAATATTTCCTTAAAGTTCCGAAATCATTTTCCTTTCACCCGAAAATTGCCTTAGGATTACTCGAATCCAAGCCAATAACTCGATAACTATAAGACATATGAAGATGTAAATAGTTTTAAAACGTAGCTGGGAACTTACGTAACACGATAACCTACATTTCCATAGTAATATGCCGTTATCGATAACAATGGAGCTCAAGGCAAGCTGAGAAACCAGTCTATTGTATGGCCCGGACGGCTAATCACCTCTTCTATTGTGTAAAAACGTAAACAAACGCAGGTGCATTCCACTCGAGGTGAATGACCCTAGTGTCAGGTGCATTGTTACGTAATTTCGAAGCGATAGCCTAATTAGTTTATAAGTAATTAGGATTTGAACGAAAAATGATAGCGTTAAATTCACGTAATCGAGCGCCGTAACGCGTTCGACCAATCACGACGCGCCATCCGTCGCCTATCGGGCGCAATTATTTACCTCTCTATCGCACGGAGCCTCGCGCTCAGCCGAGTCGTGATTGGGCGAATAAATTGAAATGTTTCTTTCCGTGAAGCGTAGGCGCATTCTGAAAAGGGGTATAAAAGGAACGATCGCTCGGTATGGGACATTCGAATTCGACCGGAACAAGAAGAACCAGCAGCCTCCAAGGAAAACCAGCAGCCAGCAGCCTACTACAAGCAGCCTACAGCCAGCAGCTAGCAGCCTACAGCCAGCAGCCAGCCACCCTTCACGACGGGTAGCGGCAGCAGCAGAAAACGACAGCATCGCGACGTATCGTCCGTACCGAGCGTTTCGTTAGGATATTAGCTTAGGAGTATTTTTATAACCGCGTTAAAATTAGAGTCGTTGATTTTTGTAAATATAAACCATTTGATTTGATTCGTTTTTTAGTTAGTTTAATCCAAAATCATAATCGGTACGGTTGATTGCTGAGGACGACATCGAAGCTCAAGGTACAGGCCCGGGACGAAAGAGTGAGTCGCACGAGCTCCAGCACATTCTCTCCACTTCGAGCCGTCGATAGGAAGCTTTGCGGACGCGGTCTGCAACATCATCCATAATGACCAGTTTTACTTAACCTCCATTCAACCCTCCAACTTCATCATATCTCACCGAAAATCACTTCTTCTATTACAGTAAATATACAAAATCATGCATTATACACGAATTATACATTTTGTCATCATAAAACACTAGGGCGTCATCCATATTACGTCACAGCGTAAGTGCGTTTTCGCAATATTGGCAGAGCACAGACATATATCTGACGTGGGTATTTATTTATTTATTTATACTTTCATCATCATCCCCCTTGCGTTATCCCGGCATTTTCCACGGCTCATGGGAGCCTGGGGTCCGCTTTGACAACTAATCCCAAGATTTGGCGTAGGCACTAGTTTTCACGAAAGCGACTGCCATCTGACCCTCCAACCCGAAGGGTAATTAGGCCTTATTGGAATTAGTCCGGTTTCCTCACGATGTTTTCCTTCACAGAAAAGCGACTGGCAAATATCAAATAACATTTCGCACATAAGTTCAGAAAAACTCATTGGTCGCATCGAAAGTCGCATGCTCTTACCGCTAGGCAACCAGCGCTTTACTTACACTTACACTTTATACTTTATAGCACATTAAATAAAAGTACAAATGGTGGACTTAATGCCTTACATTATCTACCACTGGGTCAAAAAGAAACATTTGATACGATGGGTATGTATTAGGGTGGAGCGTGCTTGTATGAAGAAAATTAAAAATTAGAAATTCATTACGGAATAGGTATCGAAAGTTGTGGAAAAAATTGTAGATTATATTTCTGGTATCAAATTTAAAATTAGGTACTACTTTTAGCCCTCTACCAGCCGTAAAAGCAAAAAAAATAAGGTAAAATTAACAAATAAATTAAATATGTCAGATGTCAATTTTTATTTTTTATTATTAATTTATGATATAAAAGAACCTGTTATTAAGTGAATTTAACCATAATAATGTTTAAATTTATTAAATAATAGTAAATAATGATACTTCAATATTTCATTTTTAACTCAATAATCACGTTATCATGCGAAATACGATAAACGAAGTAACAAGTACAATATATTTTTTGGGTTGTCTTTTATATGAAAGGACATCTTTAGATATAAATAAAATGCTGTGGGTTTTTGCGTTTTTCTTGATTTTTCTTACTTTTACATGATGACCAAAAGTGACATTTTAGGCGTTAATTGGGCAATTTAAGCATACTTTGAAGCGTTATAACAAAAAATTTTGGTTGGACTGATATGTTGTTCAATGTGCTATGAGTTTATTTCGATTGATAGCTTTTCTGTCACATGCTTAGAATATTTTTTAAGCACGAGTTATATATAAATAGGATTTTTTGGAAAATTCCAAGTTTATAGTAAATTTAGGTCTCAGAAAAAAAATGTTTTAACGTAAAAAAAACTGAAATTAAAATCATTTCTGATACCAAAGGTGGTGTTTAATATATAAATGTAAAAAAAATATGTAAAATTAAAAAATATATTTTGCAAAAAAATATTAATATTTTTTTATTAAATTAATGGTAGAGGGCCAAAAGTATATAACTAGATTTTTTTATTATTTTTCTCATAATCTACATAAAATTAGGCACTCTTTGAGTGGTATTCAATTGCATATTTCCAAAATTTTTAAATTCGCTCCACCCTAGTATGTATGCAGTTAAAAAATTGTTATAAATTTATTGGTAGATTTCCACTTCTGTTCTTTCTGTTCCAATAAGCCTACTTCTACTTTGCTTTAAGATTTAGAGACTGGTAGAGAATGCTTCAAGGTATTAAATTCACCTTTTGTCATGAAGTTTAACTTTTGAATACTAATTGTTCAAAAGTTAAACCTCATGTTTAAATAATTTAATAAAAACTATTATGTTATACACGTTAAACTTTCGTGAGACATATTCAAATAATTAATTTAAGTACGGTTGTACTCACGTTATTATATCGCTATTGCTGCGACATGTTTCGGGCCAATTCGGAGGCCCCTCTTCAGGCATATAGGAGTTCACGCGACGGCTAAACTCCGCAGACTAACCGCGCCGCTAACTATTATGTTGTCTAAATACATAATCACACAATACATATATTTTTACTTATATTTCTTGTAATCGGCCTTAATTTTTCCGATTACTTCAAAATATCGACTATGTATTCCGAAAACCACTTCTTCTATTACAGTAAATATACAAAATCATGCATATACACGAATTATACATTTTGTCATCATAAAACACTAGGGCGTCATCCATATTACGTCACAGCGTAAGTGCGCTTTCACATTATCCAATCCGATATCGGATGTAGGACCGATATCCCATACATATAAGCCGCCATCTTTGATTTTTTCTTTGAAATCCTTCCGATATCCGATATCGGATCACATAATGTGTAAACGCACTAAGGAGGAGGGGTGTCATACTAAATGTGACAATCCATGTTAAAGGAATACAAAATAGCGTGACATAGGGGGGGAGGTGTCCAAAAACTTGAAATTTGGTGTGACGTAATATGTGGTTTGGGCCCTTAGTGTTCAACATTTCCGAGATGTGCAGCGAGTCGAAACTAATACGTACACATTTTGGCACTTCAATGAAATGGATATACCGAAAGGATATTGCCCTTTCTCGTACCACGACGCAGAAGCAGCACTGCAGCACCCGACACGGCGAAAGGACCATTTTGAGACTTGAAGGTATGTAAAATGAACACAAAGTACTAGAACATGGCTGGAGCAAAAGCGTTGAACTAACTCGCGATACAGTTCGAAAATTCTGTTTACTGCGTAATGGGACCCTACCAAAAGACCAGGGTATTTTGTTTAGTTTTATTTAAGTAGTGTTGATTTTGTTACTTCGTGAAATTATGTTACGAGTCACTTAAAGTAAACCTTAATGAAAAACAAATGATTATCACCTTTATAATTCTTTTTTAGAAGCTGATTTATGTGTAAAAACAATAAGTATCAGCCAAAAATAATAAAATTATATTTGAACCAAAACAACATCATTTTAAATCGATTCAAACCAACGGAACTTTTTCTTATAAATATGTCTGGTGCATCGCCGTTGGCAACATCAAATGCATAGCTTTGAGCACATCCTGAAACCCTCGAGGGGTATATTGGGCAGCGTATAATAGCGTAGATTGTTATCTCTGTATTGCATTACCTTTCAAGTGCAACATAAGATTCCTGTTAGCAATATTGACATTGCATTGACAATATTTGACAACGCAATCTCGTTATACCTATTACTGCAAATTTCGGATACCGGGAGCTGTATGAAACTTTTGAAGCATAAACAATTTAGCTATAGCCATATCGTAGCTAATTGAAGCGCAAGGGCACCTGCCCTATCCCGAAACGTTTCGTTATTTCTCAATCCTCAGAACTTTATAGTTTATACGCAGTGATCTACCTTTTTGATTTAATATACATAGATAATGTGGAGGGAAGTGATGGGAGAGACAAACCGAGGTGTATAGACTGTGTGAGAGATGAAATGAAACCAAAGAGGTATGCACGAGGAAGTCATGATGTGTCGACCCCAAATGACTGGAATAAGGGCAGACGTAAAATCAAGCCTGTAATCCCAAAACGGGTTGGCAGAGCACAAGAAATTGCTCTAGTTTCACGTCTACCGCAGTTAAGTTGAAAGAAACGAAATCGCCTTCACCACCATCCATCCATCCATCTCCATCGTAGGCCACGTCTCACGGTGGGCTGGATGGCTCGAAAAGAGGACATTCGCACTTTTTTCAAAAAAACATTTTTTGATAAATGCTATCCGATAGAAAATTATATAGGGAACAATAAATGTGGCATACATTTTTTCGAAATAAGGCATATTGACAGCAGAAAAAAATAAAGTCTGTTTTTTTTTTGTATGGGACCCAAAAATAGGTATCTTGTTTCTCAGAAACTATTAGAGGTCCCGTCTTCTACCTCTCAAGACATTGTTCATCGACTTGTATAGAGTAGGAAACGATAAGCAGATTTTTTATTTTTTTCGATTTTTTTGCTTATGACTTTTTTTGGGTTTTTACATTATATTTCGATAGTTAAAAGTTAAAATGATAACAACACATAATGGATGTAACGTTTATTAAGTTATAAAAAAATCCTAAGTAAATAGTAAATTTTTTACATTTTTCATACAACTAAAAAATAAAATAAAAATTGTAAAATATTATTAACATTTTATGATTCATTTTGTTTTTGCGAAAAATAATTGTTTCAAGATAAAATAATACTTACTATTTCATCTTCCATAAAATGATTGAGTTGTAAATAACTAACAACAAATTTGAACCAAAATCAACTCTTTCCCAAAAAAAAATGACAAAAAAGGTCGCATCTGTAACTTTTTATTATTATTATAGAATTAAACTATCGAAAAATATTGTGGAATCCCAAAAAAGTCATAAACGAAAAAATCGAAAATGTGTGGACTTTTGACTGGACTAAAAAAAAACAGCACCTGTATAAAAATCTGCTTATCATTTCCTACTCTACACAAGTAGATAAACAATGTCTTGAGAGGTAGAAGACGGGACTTCTAATAGTTTCTGAGAAACAAGATACCTATTTTTGGGTCCCATACAAAAAAAACAGACTTTATTTATTTCTGCTGTCAATAAATCAAATCAAATCAAATCAATCATTTATTCGTGATAAACAACATACAACACATATAAAACAATAAAAGCACATTCAAAAGTTAAAAGAAAAAATAATAATTAAAAAACAAAGAAAAATAAAACACATTCATATGATTGTTTACCACGAAATGGTCCCGCCTCAGCGTAATGCTAACCACAGGGTCAGCGCTGATCTTCCGGCGAGACCATTTGTGTGCCACGGACGCATAAACGTGCAACACGGCCTTAACAGCCTGAACGCGTCCATTTGTCGTTGGTCACAATCGGCGCCATCTTGCGCCTGCGCGTTAATTGTCATGATGACATTGATGACAATTTTGTGAAGACCATGTTGCGCGTAGTATCAATAGAACAGTTTTCCCAAATTAAAATCATAGTTTTACTAAAAATAATACATGGAATGGAACAGGCATATCACTACACAGAAATGATAGTTACAATAATATATCATAAAATAAGAAACAATACATCGACAAATAAGAAGTGTTTTGTTGCAAAAGCATTCATGTGAAGATTATTGGTGTTTGTTGCTAAAAATGAACACAATATCACCTGTAAAGAGCGTCGACGTGCGAGGTGGTGATGAAATTGCAAGAAGGCGGATTACAAATTTGGACAGCCTCAATATGCCTTATTTCGAAAAAATGTATACCACATTTATTGTTCCCTATATAATTCTCTATCGGATAGCATTTTTCAAAAAATTATTTTCTGAAAAAAGTGTGAATGTCCTCTTTTCGAGCCATCCAGCCCACCGTGCGTCTTTGCCTTTGTAAGCCCATTTAAAATAAAAAATAAAATAAAAAAAAACACAATAGAACCGATTTCCCACCGTCGACTTCTACGGCATCAACGAGAGAAATTAGTGAAAAAAAGTTTAATATAAACTTTTAAACGAGCAATTATTGTATATTTATTTATTTATACCGACGATCTCGGAAACCGCTCTAACGATTTCGCTGAAATTTGTTATGTGGGGGTTTTTGGGGGTGAAAAATCTATCTAGCGTAGCCTTAGATCCCGGAAAACGCGAATTTTCGAGTTTTCATGAGTTTTTCTTTCGCGTTAGTAAACGTAAAATATGGTCGTTAATTTCGCCGCGCGCGCATCGATTCCGCTTAGCTCAGTCGTACGAGATCGGTCTAATGTACGCAGATAGATCGTAGGTGTCAGGGTTTCGAATTCCGGCCAGAAATTAAGTTTTTGTTTTTTGTCTTTTTTTTTGTTTTTGTATTTATAAGAGTTTTTTTTATCTAAAGACGTGATATATTAAAACTAGCTTTTACCCGCGGCTTCGCCCGCGTAATAAAAGTATTCTTATTGAAACGTTTACAAAAAATAAGATTTTCATTTGGATCCGTAGGTTTCTTTGTAGGTACATCTGTCCGCGATTATTTCGATTAAGGTAAAGCGGGGCAATTCTCGACTGGGGGGCCATTGTAACTGATCTATTTGCTGTACGGTCAGCCAAGAAAGTGATTTACCACTTTTCGACTCTATTGATCGAAAAGTGGTAAACCACTTTTTTGGCTGACTGTACCTTACACATATTACTATTGTTTTAAAAGAAATTCTTGCAAGGATTGTAGAATTGTTACACAGCGACCACAGCGTAGGTAGTAGGTACGAATATGTATGTATTTTACCTATATACATATTTATTCTGGGGAAACTTCATACAACCCACATAGCCAGTATCTCGACGCTATGGTCGGTAAGGTAAAAAGTACTTCCTTGCATTATCGCTTACAATTTTTTCCATTTTGCTTATACTTATTGCAAACGTAAACATATAAAAGGCAAGCAAACAACGATCTTCTTACAGCACATTGAATGTAAAAGTTATTACGGATGCAGGATACTCGCCGATGCCTACTTACTAATCCCTTCCTATTTACTGAGCCACCTGCATATTACACTGCCTAGATATCGATTGCCGACCGATTATTCCGACCCCAATGTCCCGTCCCTGTCCTCGTCTATCCCCGTCCCCATCCCCTATTCCTTTCCCTATTTCTATCCCTATCCTTATCTATACATAGGTATAGGTATAGGGATAGCCCTATCCCTATCCCTATCCCTATCCCTATCCCTATCCCTATCCCTATCCCTATCCCTATCCCTATCCCTATCCCTATCCCTATCCCTATCCCTATCCCTATCCCTATCCCTATCCCTATCCCTATCCCTATCCCTATCCCTATCCCTATCCCTATCCCTATCCCTATCCCTATCCCTATCCCTATCCCTATCCCTATCCCTATCCCTATCCCTATCCCTATCCCTATCCCTATCCCTATCCCTATCCCTATCCCTATCCCTATCCCTATCCCTATCCCTATCCCTATCCCTATCCCTATCCCTATCCCTATCCCTATCCCTATCCCTATCCCTATCCCTATCCCTATCCCTATCCCTATCCCTATCCCTATCCCTATCCCTATCCCTATCCCTATCCCTATCCCTATCCCTATCCCTATCCCTATCCCTATCCCTATCCCTATCCCTATCCCTATCCCTATCCCTATCCCTATCCCTATCCCTATCCCTATCCCTATCCCTATCCCTATCCCTATCCCTATCCCTATCCCTATCCCTATCCCTATCCCTATCCCTATCCCTATCCCTATCCCTATCCCTATCCCTATCCCTATCCCTATCCCTATCCCTATCCCTATCCCTCTCCCTCTCCCTATCCCTATCCCTATCCCTATCCCTCTCCCTATCCCTCTCCCTCTCCCTCTCCCTCTCCCTCTCCCTCTCCCTATCCCTATCGCTATCCTTTCCCTATCCCTGTCCCTTCCCTATCCCTATACGTATCCCTATCCCTATCCCTATCCCTATCCCTATCCCCATCCCTATCCCTATCCCTATCCCTATCCCTATCCCTATCCCTATCCCTATCCCTATCCCTATCCCTATCCCTATCCCTATCCCTATCCCTATCCCTATCCCTATCCCTATCCCTATCCCTATCCCTATCCCTATCCCTATCCCTATCCCTATCCCTATCCCTATCCCTATCCCTATCCCTATCCCTATCCCTATCCCTATCCCTATCCCTATCCCTATCCCTATCCCTATCCCTATCCCTATCCCTATCCCTATCCCTATCCCTATCCCTATCCCTATCCCTATCCCTATCCCTATCCCTATCCCTATCCCTATCCCTGTCCCTATCCCTAACCCTATCCCGTTCCTGTCCCTGTCCCTGTCCCTGTCCTTGCCCCTGTCAAATTATCATGCTAGGAGATGAACTTTGAAAAATCCTTTCTTAGTGCTCCTCTAAGGAACTTCCGTGTCAATTTTAAATCTCTTGAACCAGAAGTAAAGATAAAAACTAAACCTATACTTATGGCCATTTTGGATATTTTAACCCCATTGCACAACAACAGGGGAGAAAGTTTCATTTCCACCTCATTAGATTTTAGAACCGTTGTATTTATCGTGATCAGCGACCCGATAAACCATAAAAACGATACCCATATTGTGTTTTTGACTTTACCCCCTTTGGACCCCTTTAGGGGTCAAATTTTCAAAAAAACCTGAAACATGTATTTAGTCATATGTCATTAGGAATCCTCCTGTGAAGTTTCGAATAAAATAGTCAAACTAATCTTGTTTCCCCATACAAACTTTGAACCCCCATTTCACCCTTTTAAGAGGTGAATTTTGAAAAATCCTTGGCGTAGAGGAGCACCTCTACGCCATATAAGGAACCTATGTGCCAAATTTGAAATTTCTAGGACCAGCGGTTTCGGCTGTGTGTTGATATATTATGTCAGTTAGTCAGTTTCTTCATTTATATAGTTTTTGATATTTAAACCCCATTGTACTACAACAGGGGAGAAGGTATTTCACTTCCGCCTCGTTAGATTTTAAAAACGTTGTATTTATCGTGATCAGCGACCCAATAAACCGTAAAAACGATACCCATAATAGTTTTTTGACTTTATCACCCCCTTTTCACCCTTTTAGGGGTTAAATTTTCAAAAAACCTGAAACACGTCTTTAGTCATATGTCTTTAGGATTCCTCCTATGAAGTTTCGAATAAAACAGTGAAACTAACATTGTTTCCCCATACAAACTTTGAACCCCCATTTGACCCCCTTAGGAGGCGAATTTTGAAAAATCCTTTCTTAATGCTCCTCTACACTATATAAGGAACCTACGTGCCAAATTTGACATCTCTAGGACCAGCGGTTTCGGCTGTGCGTTGATATGTCAGTCAGTCAGTCAATATCTTCTTTTATATATTTTTTTGATATTTAAACCCCATTGCACCACAACAGGGGAGAAGGTATTTCACTTCCGCCTCGTTAGATTTTAAAAACGTTGTATTTATCGTGATCAGCGACCCGATAAACCATATTACCCATATTGATTTTTTTGACTTTATCACCCCCTATTCACCCTTTTCGGGGTTAAATTTTCAAAAAAACCTGAAACACGTATTCAGTCATATGTCTTAAGGAATCTTCCTGTGAAGTTTTGAATAAAATAGTCAAACTAATCTTGTTTCCCCATACAAACTTTGAACCCCCATTTGACCCCCTTAGGAGGTGAATTTTGGAAAATCCTTTCTTAGTGCTCCTCTACACTATATAAGGAACCTACGTGCCAAATTTGAAATCTCTAGGACCAGCGGTTTCGGCTGTGCGTTGATATGTCAGTCAGTCAGCTTCTTCTTTTATATATTTAGATAGAACCGAGCGAAGCTCGGTCGCCCAGATATTATCAAACTTAAACACGTTACTCGACTGAAAAGCTCTCGATTACACCACGTTTGAATAAAATAGTATTATTACACGTTCCAAACTAAAGTCCCCAATTTATACGACGATAAATACTGGAATTTCAAGAGTCTCCTGCAACGGCAAAGTTAAGTTGCATCCGTTGCAATTTATGCGCCCAGAACTAAAAGGGAAAATGACCGTGTAATTGGCGGGATTATAACATCGTCTTCCTTTGAGCGCATTCAGATTTTAATAGCATTACTTAGGTTGACATGATATTAGAGACGGTGGCGCAGACAACCCGTCTAGTTAGAAATTTAGCTTTTAAGCGATGGGATTTTGTTTTGAAGTAAACGTTCTGTGTGGCTTTGTTTATAGCATTTACCAAGAAATGCATGACATGTTTGTTGATCGTACTATGTTGAATTGAAAAACTTTGAGTACTTTTTTGTGAATATCATGGCCATTTCGGAAAGGGACTTTTTTTTAAAAGCAGCATGTATCAATGGTAGAAAAATATTTTGCACACGAAGCTCAATACTACATTTTAGAATATTTCGCTTCTTTCACGGTTCTATAAAGACCATCGCCGTAAATATGTTTTTTTTTATCTTTATTTATTTAGGAGCTTTTGTTTTTTTGACATGGCAGCTCCATCGTTTCAAAAACAGTTGTTAATCAGCAGATTTTAGACATACACATATTTATAATATAACATTTAGAAGCCCCTATAATACTTGTGTATCTACTGGCGGCACTCCACTAAACTACACAAGTACAAGGTTGCGTCAGATGTAGGGTTGTTCAGAATACTCTGAACATACCCTACACCCTAAATACGTAGTTTTACTTCTTTGTGACACTATTTCTTCTACACAATAGTACATTTCGTTATAAGTGCGAGAAGCATTCTTCACTCGTCCCGAGATTTGCCACTCGCGTGCCGCTCGTGGCAAAATGTCTCGGGACTCGTGAAGTAATGACATTCTCGCACGTGTGACGAACGACGGTTTTTAATACAGTTGCGAAAAAATACTACTACTTACAACGAAATAAAACAATCCGAACTATCAATTTTCCCATGGACATTGACGGATTATTTGACAATTCAAAGGCGTATTTTTGAAGCTTTTAAACTTGCGTGCATATTTTCGAGTTTGCTATTCATCTAACAGAATTTATTTCATTGGGTGCCATAAAAACATAAACATTTACGATTTGGGACGATTGTTTAATGTACAACTACATTTTAATTTAATCGATCCATTTATGCCCCGATGTATTGCAAATAACGTAAAATAATTATGACAAATCGCGTAACATATTGAGGTTTTTTGAACGTGCATTAAGTTAAAACATGGTAGACGCCTCTACTTTGACAGTAGAAGACGCGTTTCGTTCCAATCATGTTCTGTTTACACGACTCATTATGACCGATTTTTCAAAGTATAAATCATTTTATAAATTATGTTTAGTATGACTAAAAGTAAACAATTACATATGAAATATTTACGTTTTAAATATAGACCGTCAACCAAATCTTGTCACTAGAAAAAGGCGGCAAATTTGAAAAATCGCGGGCTAGCAACACTAGTTTTGAAAATCGGTGGAAATTCGCGTGTCATTTGTATCTTATCTGTGGAAATCTCCACCCTACCAAAAAGAGAAATAACTAGCACATATCCGTCCCTTTTTAATACATTATCTAATTCGTAAAGAAGGAGCGAGCCCCTTGAAAAAAAAATATCTGTGGCTGTTCGCCGTACATTGCTGGTTTTTGTTCGTTTCATAGGGATACCATACTTTAGTTTGATATACATTGCTACTGCCAAAATTTGGTTGACAGGCTTTATTAATCACTTAATAGTATGTTTATAGTTTTATTTGTCTTAGTAAACTAGACTAATATGAAAATAGCTCGGTAAGTAGTCGTAAAATGGAACGTATATACTTTTTACGCACTAGTTCGTAAAATACAACTTCTCACACGCTAAACAGCCAAAAAACGGGCACTTTTTGAGCAACTGTATTAAAAAATTACGTTCACCAGTATACAGTTTATAAACAGGAGTAAATTAGCATTGTCTCCACTCTCCAAATATTTTACTTGTCGTTGTTGCGCGTTGTTGTTATTTTAGGTACCTATCAAAATATTTAATGTTTGTCGTAGCTTACGTACACGTATCATAAACAATATCCCAATATTTGCTTGCAGGAAATTCGGGTATTGTCAATATGCTGATCAAATCGAAAGATATGTGGAAGTGACGGGGCGTCGCTTAAGTAATAGTGCAACACTTTTACTTGCGTTCAGTCTCCTGTAAATTCTGCAATTATAATTGACCGGAGCGACAGCGTAGGTCTACGGTTTAACTAAATTTACGTTTTGGATGTCCGGATGCTCTCCTCTACAGGTCGCAATCCTCAACAGATTCTCATGACATTTTGTAACCAGATTCAATGATTAACCTTTTTTTTTTGTCCAGTTTTGGTAAATGGCGGAAATGGCTAGAAAGGGTTTAAATGCGAATAGCGTGTATGACACTTAAGACGTGTCTTGATTGAATCGTGACTTTAAGAACTTAATATTTCCCTCTTTTGCGTTTTCAACACATGTCGCAAAGGTCTCCCAGGTCTAGTAATTATAGTTTAAGGTAACACTACTAAAACTAAACTTCCGTACTAAATAACCTCATTCAATTATGAACCTAAACGCTGTCTTCGTGCTCGGCACCTTGAAGACAGCGTTTGGGTCCAGTCGCATCAACCACTGTTAATAGACACATCAACGGCACTCCCCAAAAGTCTATAGAAATTCCCATACAAACAATTTACAGAACGCTCAAATTCAGTAACGTACAGTTTGGTGCAACCGACTCTTAATCGCGTAAGCCTTTTCTTAAGATGCCCGCGCGAGGGTCTCATTGCCTGTCACAGCAGCTTTCGTGCTCCTTGCGAAACTATCGCGTACCTCAGCCCTAGGGACGAAGTGTCTCGACACCTGGATATACAGATACGTATTCGCAGCTCTTATTTGGGCCATTTTTTTTTCAAAGTTGTCCACCTCACTTTTTTGTAACATGGGTATTTTTTACGCGATTCATACTCAAAATCGCGAGGTCTTTCGATCCTGATAGGAGAAAAAAAATGTCCCAAGAATTCCATACATTTTTTCGAACCTTCCATTCCGTTACTGCCATACAAAATGTATGAAAATATGGTAACGGAATGGGAAAAAAACCTTGGGACACTTTTTTCTCCTATTAGAATTGAAAGAGCTCGCGATTCTGAGTGGAAACCACAAAAAAATCCAAATCCAAAAAAAAAAGGGTGGACAACTTTGAAAAAATGGCCCTTTGTAGGGCCTTAGCGTCTCACATGTCTTTGCGACCTTCGAGGAGTAACGTATTACTCGTATTATTGCAGGCAGCTGCTTCCATCGCTCTTCAAACGCTTTCAGAATCGGAATAAAAAATCAGAATTTAGCTCCAGAGTAGTATACAAGAGGATTTTTTTTTAATTTGAATCAATTAATCCTCTAATTCCAATGTGAGGACAGCAATGCTGTTATCACGTTTGTAAACCTTATCTAAAAAGGACAATAGAAAATTAAAGCTTAAATAAACGTCTCCATTCTATTGACTTAAAGATAATCTTGCCGATGTAACTAAATATAGTGAGTTAACTGCTAAAGTAAGTTGTAAGATGTTGCACAACTATTTTCGAACTTCTGAAACACCTGCGCGGCGGGATAACATTCTCTGCTAGTCTGCTACGGTAAATCGTAGGCTCGTGGCAGGCAAAATAAGTGAACATATAATTTTTGTCGTAGCTCTGCTCTCGTAGCAGTTTGATTGGTGCATCACGCTGCGTAGAATAGAGGTGTCGTGCGTTTGTTGTTTTGTCTACGTGTCTTATAACACTAAGTTCTCGCGCTTTGTACACATATTATACTTGTATAAAAAATGTAAAATAATGTTAATTATAGCCTATGTTATACACCCTGTTTTTATTGAATTCCGTTAACTTTAAGGGATGGTTCTTTAGATCAAATACAATTAATTTTTCTAAGAAACTAGCGCCTTAATTCTTACGGTTATCGAGTTATTAAAAAAACAAAAATAATTACTGAAAATATGTGTGACAGCCTTTACCACTTCCCAATGTTATTTGATTTGACATGTGCTGTCAATCACTTGACACTGTCTTGAATATTATTCTTAAGGGTCTCTCACACTAACTTATTCATTTATTATGTATGAAAACGATGAAAAAATTTTTTTCGCGAATTTAACTAAAAGTGATATACAGGGTGGTTCCTGATAATGAACCTAACAACCTGTCGAATTTAACGGAAAACAAAAAAAACATGGTGTATATGACTATGCACCATGTTGCGGAATTTCATTACAACTATTTTCTTCATACTAAACTGAACCGTCATCCCATACATCAAAATAACAGCGCCCTACTGACAATCCATATCCACACTAATATTATAAATGGGAAAGTGTGTGCGTCTGTTTGTTTGTCCGTCTTTCACGGCAAATAGGAGCGACGAATTGACGTGATTTTTTAATTGGAGATAGTTGAAGGAATAGAGAGTGACATAGGCTATTTTTTGTCTCTTTCTAGCGCGAGCGAAGCCGCGGGCAAAAGCTACTAGTCATATATTTCTGGTTAGGCTTTAATTTCGTTTGACCTGTGTGTGACCTAAAATATGTCTACGCGTCTTATTAAGTGTCACTAACAAAATAGACCGTTCTTATTGAAGAAATCGTCACTACTTTTAAAAAAACCGGCCAAGTGCGAGTCGGACTCGCCCACCGAGGGTTCCGTACAAACTTTCTTTCAAACTACCTAGTAAAAATAATCTCATATTTTCATATAACTCTAATGACTTGACTAGAAGACAAAAATATAGGCACTAATGAGTATTATAGTGTATAGCGCCATCTCCCGGTCAATTTGCTAACTAATTTGCGCGACCTGGTTTTTCAGGGATAATTCTTTATAATGTTAACCGATTTAAACAGTTTTTACTTTATTGGACAGAAGATGGTTTACGTAACACCTCGTAATTATTTGAAGTACGATATACATCCGCAAGGGTGGGTAAATTGAAAGTAAAAATCTGAAAAGTTTTTTGTGAATTAAAAAAAAGTGTTCAAAATACAAACACGATTATATTTTTCCTGTAATATATAGCATAAAACCAATGTTTACTAAAATTTTCATAATTTTTCGTTGATAAACTTCGGAGATAAGGGGGGGAACGGTATTTTTTTTTACATTTTCCTTCAAAATTCTTTTTTTTTCCACAACAAAAAAATTATAAAAAATAGCTTGTTTACGTTCAATTTGAGCTCTTTTCAATGATACCCCACTTGACCTAGTAACTTGAAATTTACAGTTTGCCCCCCTTTCATTTTGGCCATTTTCTACAATTAAAATTAATATATTAAAAAAAATTATATTTTCTATTTGTAGAGGTTTACAATGTTCACAACTATTCCAAATTTCAAGTTGATAGCATTAGTAGTCCTCGAGATATTTAGGAATGTGACAGACGGACAGACAGACGGACAGAGTCGCACCATAAGGGTTCCTGTTGTACCTTTTTGGTACGGAACCCTAAAAATCTCGTATCTCACGCTGTTCCTCAAGTCTATTTTCTTTTCATTGACAGACGAAGATACAAGTTTTTTTAAAAGTAGTGACGAAATGTCACTTACAAATCCATATCAAATTCGTAACTTGTTATATAAAATGTAAATGAACCTTGGGCCTTGTGCTATCTAACTACATGTTGTTATTGTTATGGTCAATTACAATTAAATTCTCTAAGAAACTTGTGTCCTAAATTTTACTGATAACCAATTTTTTAAATAATACATTTTATTTGTGCAAGTGTCCAGCACCTTTATTTCTTCATAATTGTGTCGTCAGATACATGACACTAATTTTTATGCTACTGTAGGTTCTCTCACACTTCACAAATCATTTATTATACTTATAATATATGGAAACAAAAAATATTACTCTTAAGTATGTCGAATATAACGGAAAAAAGTTCTATATTATTATTACTATTTACCGTCAGAGTTTCATTTCGTCGCTTGTTTACTCATATAACAGTAATCTGAAAAGCCATATTTCAATCCACGCCGCGAAATGATACACCCTTACCCGAAGCCGATTTCCACACAACTTTGCGGATTCTGCTACCGCCGGATCTGGAGCCGGGCGCGGTCGGCCCCGGTTGAAACCTGCGATTAATAATCGCTTGCCCGGATTGCGTACTGAGCCGGCTAATCCACACATGATTAATTAACTAGCGAGCATGAGTGTGTTTTAGAAAGGTTGTACAGGCTTCGACAGACGGATAAAAAAAACACGGATTCGGTTCCATGCCATGTTACCGTAAAGCCGGGACACGATAGCACTCTTGTTTGGTCTTTTGTGGTGGATTTTTCAAATCAAACAATTGAACGTTGTTTTGCGCACTGCGCCAGCGTGACGGTAAAAATCACCAAAAAATCTCAAAAATATCGTGCTCACCTTATGTATCATCTTAAAACACCAGGAAGGCAAGTATGGTTGCGCGATAAATGAAAAAAACATCAGGCCCTTACAAATAGTGCGATAGGGACGGCCAGATGTTTTATCATTTTTATCGCGCGACCATCATACTTGCCTGCTAAAACCTACCTGCGGCACAGTAAAGTTCACCTCGTTTCCTTTTTAACTTACACCCTCGCATAATTAAATTAAGTCTAACTGATTACAGCTTTCTGTAATTAAGTAATTAATTTAACGATCAATTTTAATATAATTTTGACTCGGATTTCATGGAATAAATTAAGAACATTACGTAAACCATCAAACAATAAATGTGTGTGCTGTAATTAAAAGTTTTCTAACTTTACAGCTTACAAAATATTTACCTAAGGGGAGTTTAGGATACTTGGACCATTAGGATAAAATATAAAGAAAAGTGACAAAAGCAGTTTTCAAAAAGTTTGTACATAGTCACGTCAGCAAATTTTAATTTTATCCTATTTTGTTACCAACATTTAGTAATATAAGTCGACTTTCGTAAGATGTACACAAGATAATTGTTATAATTAAGAAAATATAGATACTAGAAAACCTTGATGACGAAATAAAACGTACTAAAATCTCAATTCATCAAAAAAATCTTGGTAACAAAAGGAGAGGAATAAAAAGAGAGAGAGGAATAAAAAATAAAAAAAATACTTTTTCCTTAATTTTTGTACAAACTTTTTGAGAACTGCACCAAATTAAAGTGATTTTTTTGGCATGAATGAGCCATGTCAGATACTTATTGTTATCACGCGTCGACATACTTTTGCGCCAAGAAATCACGTGCTAACCCTACTGAACTGATTGGTACGTAAAAGGAATAAATTATTTTGATTTCAGCACTCTCCCATGTCCAACCTTCTGGACTTTCCCGGAAATATCGAAAAACTGTTGTAAATTATTTTGCAAACGATGGTACTTATCCTGACGTATTCGCTGAAAACTAACGTTGAGTTGTTAAATTCTCAAGTACCGACTCTCGATGCACGAGCGCGTAAAAGAGTTTTTGTTTTGACAGAAAAAGTTTATAATTTTCGCACAAAAATAGTAGAGTATAGACGCCTCGCCTGCAACTTCACAAGTGTTTACATGCTAACGGGGGGTGCGTAACGATCGATATAACTTTTTTTGATATATTTTTAGTTGTAATAACGATCATTAAATTTGATATAATTATTGAATCATATAACAACAAATAATATACTTACAATTTTTTTAATTCTTATTTAATATAATGATCATTTTCGAATAACATTTATTATAACATACTTTGAGTATAATGCTTATTTCCGATAATAAATAAATTGTATAACACTAATTCCTTCTAAAGCACAAGTTAGAATTAAAAAAAGTACAACAAATTAGATCCATTATTTACTAGAAAAGTAGATTAGGTTAGAACTGTGACCCCTACACACACATAAGACTGTGACCCTTAAGCATATGTACTGCTATCAGAAAAGTAAGTCAGGTTAAGTTAGAACTGTGATCTTTTCAAAAAATAATAAAATTAATGCATGAAATGTTTTACACTGTTTGCTAGTTATATTAGACTAGTCGTATATCAATAGATAATTATACCATATAACGGTTAAATTATTATAGATAAGTGTTATACGAAATAATGATTATACCTACAAAATAAAAGTAGATTTTCTGTTGTTATACCAAATGTTAATTATGTCTAATGACTGATTATATCCTTTCACCCTTATTCATAAACGTACTCTAAAGTTATCAAGCCGATAAAGTTCGTTTGTCCTTTTCTATCACACCAATACGTCGGAAAGGGACTAACGAACTTTATCGGCTTGATAACTTTAGAGTACGTTTATAAATAAGGGGGTTTAAATATATACCAAATGTTGTGTAAGGTGTTTTTCATATAGTTATTATTAGTTGCATGCTAAAAGAAAAGGTAAATAAGCCTTGTCTTTAAATAATATAATTATAAGACTTTAATGTCATTGTGTCATAGAAATATTATATTATGAAAGTTATATTTTTTTTATAATTTTTATGTTACAAATCGAAATTTTAGTTTTAATTATTTAAAATAACCAAGAAAACCCTTGAACTCACCTAAACACAAAGAATCAATCGCGTAATTTACAGATGGACTAAGAATTATTAAAAATATGGAAATAGATTTTCAATAAAGTCCAAGTTACAGAGGTCATAGATCGACTGTATCTCAGATACAGAGGTAAATTTCTATAAAATTCTTAACAAACAATTAAGTGAATATATATACATTTCAAATTATAGTCTCAGTAACAGAGGTAAAATACACACTCTGTCTCATTAATAGAGGGAAATGTGACTAAAAAATCGAAAAGGCTAATCTCAGTTATAGAGGTCAGTTTTGTCTCACTAACAGAGGTAAATAGGTGCGAAAGTGTCGGGACCGCACCTTGGGTCCCAGCTAAAGAGGTTTCTCACTTATCCAGGTCCCACTTAACCAGGTTTCACTGTATATCAAATGTTACTATACCAAAAAAAGTTATACCAATCATTACACACCACACCCTTAACGGGCAGCTCTCTCGCTGAGCTGTGCAACCTTATTCACACAACACTATGAGGAAAGAGGATCGAGTATTATAGAGAGTTACTGTCAAAGCAAAATCTGTAGTCTCAGTGCAGACTGCCATCTCTCGACAATGGCTTAAAAATTTGAACCTCAGTTTTGACAATTTGGCTCAAAATCATTGTTTTAAAATTGACAAACATTAATATTAACGCCATCTACCCGAGACTGATTCACCAAATGTGCAGCACCTAGGCGACCGTAAACTCCTGGTTGTTCTGAGGTACTTAAGTTCTTCCTTATAATAATAATTAGGTACTGCTAATTCGTATTACCTACTTGAGTATGTATACACACAAATCAAAATCAAATCTTACAAATTGCAACAAATTACCGACTCCACGCTATCGTTTCGTAGCTCACTGACACACACCAAGTTATTTTCACGAAGGCTGCGGAGAAAAAATGATACCAGCGTAACTTGACAGCGAGATCTTTACGATTTATGCCTAACTGAAGACGCCTCTCATATTGGTCCACTATAATGCTAATGCGAGCACTATGCAATATGCAAATGTTGGGAATAACAGGCTGGTCGCTAACTAGTTGGTGCGTTTTAAGTTATCTGAGCCGGTCAACTAGTTGTTTCTACCTACATTCTTTAGAAGCATTGTTGTAGTATAAAATTTCGCAATCGCAATAAAAGAAAAGGGCATTATTTCGTCAAATTGAAGTTTGTTTTGAAATTAAGCTACAATAATCACTACTACTGAACGTATTATAGCTGAAAAACACAACAATCTATATAAAAACAATTTTTTTTAAGAGAAACAAAAAAATGAGAAAAAATCTTTAGACGCCATTTTCTCAAAATGGTTGGCGTGTGGGTTGACACATTGTTGCTTATCAGCATCCAAATGTTTGTTATTATTTATCAAGTCTGCACGTTTGTTTTAAGTACTTATAAAATATTGTGTTCTCATATAAGTGAATTTTGTAAATTCTTTATGAGAATAAAGTTCTTAAACCATAAACCATATATTCCTTGGACTTTATCGACAGATAAACATAATACAGATTTACACAGGTTATTTGATCCAACGTTTGCCAAACAAGAACCCACATATCCGCCGTTTCAATTTGGCAAACGACGAACAAAACACTTAGGTATACATCTTTGCTATGAGCCTAGCAAAATTTTCGTGTAAAATTGATTTGTCTTGAGACCAATCCGGCTTCCGTCCCACACTCATCGTACTCGTAAGTCTATAAATAGATTCACGAGGCTTTTCCATCACTTATCTATAAAACATCACCAAAAGAGGCTGGAAGAGCACATCAACAATTAATTACAATTTGACAGCTCACGAGCGTGACGCCACGCCAGACTTATCAGGGTGGCTAGCCGAATGGCACAATCGCTCACGAAACGAAGCGCTAGTAGATATCTATCTCTATCGCGCTTGCGTATTGGCGCGACAGAGCCAGCGGCGTATCGCTTTCGTTTGGCGTCGGAGAAATGCCATTCGGCTACGGGGCCTGACATGTCGTTAATAACGACGATGGATCACTCAGGGGACAGCCAGTAGGCCCCCAACTTCTGCAACTAAAGGCCGTACAGAGTTAACAAAAAAGTTTCCAACCATTATAGTTACGAGTATTTGTTTTACAAGGCAAAGTTGTTGTTTAACCACACGTGCCAATATTGAAACCTGAGCAAGCGAAAGATTCCAATATAAAAAACGGAATCTTGAGCGTTGCGAGGGTTTCAAGGCACGAAGGTTAAACAAACTTTGCTGCTAGTGAAAAAATTTCACCACACCAACACGAACAAAATACTGACTATAAAACATCAATCTATTCAAAATCATCATAATATATTGATAATTTCTACCAGCCAGCTCAAGATGTCAAGTTAAAATTTGTATAAAATTACTTTGCACTCATGTGTAAAATGCAATTTTGCTATCTGTTTTCCAATAGCAAAGTAAACCTTTACCAGTTGGTGTGGTGAAAAGGAACTTACTTGTTACTTTTCAATACTTTATATTATATATATGTTATCATCACACTCCTATATTATAACAGTAAATGTGCTATGAGGAGGCACACTCAAAGATTATAAGAGATGGCGCCACTTTATTAGTCCATTGCACAGATAAAGAATTTCATGGTTGAGAGCGAGATTATATATTTTTCTCTCTCTCACATATGAATGACATGCACTTGCTCTAGGCACTTGCACAGGCGCCGCCTGGAGGGATAAAATGTCAGTGTGCCTCCTCATTGCACGCAGGCAGAGTGGGACTTACAGAAAAATAGTGTGTTTCAAAATTGCGGCCTGTCATCGGCATGTCAAAGTTTACTGCTAAGCTAATTTTCTACGCATAATAAACTTGGAACTTTATAGCTTTATGTCTATACTACTGCTAGCCGTGTACAGTCAACCAATAGGAACCCTAGGCCACTCTACAACCGTGTCAAAATGACAAGTAGTAAGAGATTTCTTACAATCTGATTTATAACGTCACAATGACATAGTTCTACTGTGGCCTAGGGTTCCAATTGGTTGACTGTACTTACCTACAAATTCGATTTTTCTGAGACTTAAACCTCTCCTAAATGTGTCAGGAGTGTTTGACCCACTCTTACACAAGTATGTTGTACTTATTTATAGCATTTTATATTCATAGACAAGGTTGACCTCAAAGCTATTTTATAAATAAGCATGTAAGGTACATAAATATTATTCCTCCCGCTTACAAAGCGATCGCCAAATAAAATCAAAATCTAATCTCTGAACTCATGTAATACCTTAGAGTATTTGTGTGCCCAAAGTCACACATATTTTGGTTATCACATGTAGCACTTAAACCGATTGTAATAACACCCCTGGGAGGTTACCATGAAGAACTAAAGTCGTTCAATTTAGGTTGAGAGAGAGGGATGGTGCTATATAACTAGTATAGCTGTGTCCCTTTCTTTCGACGTAAACTGGACGGCTTTAGTACCTACTTCATGGTTACCGCCCTGACCGCTGAGAGCATCCTTGGGCACTCCATTTAGCAACGTTACTTATTCATCCGCTAATACCCTCGCTACGTGGTCGGCTATATAATATGAGGCCACGTTGCCGTGTAGTCATTGTAATTGATCACCAGAAGGCTCGGGAGAACGAATAACCTTAAGGTGAACTTTATCTTCTTCCTACTGTTATGGCGGCAATTTTGCCATGGGTCATGAGAGCCTGGCACGCTCTTGTTGCTCTAGGGTAGTGCCGTGTCAGATATGTTGTACCTATTTTGTACCAATTCTTGTATTTGTAGATAGATAGATAGATAGATAGAAGCTTTATTTGTTGTTATTTACTAACCAAATAAGACAAAGTATATATTTATTTACGTCGTCAGTGTCGTTCAGTGTGCTGTCCCGCACCCGCTGGCTCCACAGGTGCCGTAGCCGAATGGCATTTCTGCGACGCGAAAACGAAACGCCGCGAAAGGTAGTCTGGCTCTGTCGCGCTAATACGCAAGAGCGATAGAGATAGATATCTTCGAGCGTTTCATTTCGTGAGCGTTTCGCAGAAAACCAGCGCCGCGCCGTTGACCACGGTAGCTGTGTCAGCTGCAATGCTGAAGTGGAGACCATTTTAGCTCTCACATCTCTATTACCTATTACTACTTTTTTCTTTGAGCATTTTTTACCGTGTTATTTGTATTGATGTGTTGTCTGAATATATAATTTCTATTCTATTCTATTTATTTAGCCGTCTTTTTGTACGATGTTAATGATTGTGTCAGTTAATTTTGCGGTCCTCTTTTTGTGCGATGTTATTGCCGGAGACTGTGTATTAATATAAAATTAGGCTACTTGACCCTTTTTAAAGCCTGTCTTAATATATGATTAGGTAAGTATTGTCCAATTAAGCGAAATAAAATATTACCATATTTTATTATGACTTAAAAACTGGAAAAACTATTTTTAAAGTATACTTTTACGTAATCAGGCGAAAACAACACAGTCATGTTAATCTATAGATTATCTGTGCATCAGGTTATTTGCTCGAAAACAACATTTTCTGACTTTTTAAGTATGAAGGCATAAAGTTCAATATATGTCAGTGATTGTTTTGACATGCAGTAAGGTTCGAATTCAATGACGTCACTTCATCGCTGGCGGCGTTTTCGGTGGCCAAAATAAAAAATACACACATTTTAAATCGAAAATACGTAGTCATCACACACTTTTAATACCCAAAATCTATAAATATTGTTTTTTATGTCAAATACTATAGAAAACAATCATTTATTGTGCCAAATTCGATATGAGTTAAGTAGCCTACTTCTTGTCAGACTGTAGGTAGGAGTATACAATATACATACTGCCCAATGACTTACATCAAATGGGTTCAAGATCGGCTCGAAGCAACTGCATTTGTCAGGTCAGACGATTAATGAACTTTAGCAAAATTAAGGCTCCTTCATCATGAAAGCGGAACAGCGGTCGCTTAGGAAAGTATAATTGGTTCTTTGCTTAGATGAACTAATGTATAAGATGTAGGGGAAAAACGGCTGCCTTTTTATAGCGTTTTTTTTAAGATTTATTATAGCTTGACGGCTATCTCACTCATATTAGTACTATTACCTACTCAGTCTGCCTAATAGGTTTCTCATTTTGAAGATAGATATTATAATTTTTATGTAATAAAATGGTTGGTATTATTAATTTTAAATTGATCTTAAATTGCGTATTCTTTCGCAATCAGGAATATTATTTCAAATATATTCGTACATACATGTATACTTAATAACATCTATTTATAAGGAACCTGACCCATGTAAGGCCCGGTACCTAGCAAAGCCCATTTTTAAAAATTACATCTTTTTTCTACAAAAACCGTAATCAATGATGTAAAATTAAACATTGTTTTGTAAGCCAAAGCTGCTTTTAGGTACCTAATATAATATCAATGGTACAGTTTTTTTCGTTTTGGTAAAATTCATAGCTTTATTTTTGTGGTTAAAATAAGTAAGGTAGGCTTTATGCCCCCATCGTTCTATTTAAGGACAAAGAAAATAGTCACAACGGTTCACGAGATTACGCTTCCTAATTTAGAAACAGAAAGGTAAAATAAATATCCTATTTTAGGATACTGAGTCCTTATTTCGTTTATTCTAAAAATAAAACGGGCCTTATGAACATTTCACGTTCGATAAAGCGTATATTTTTATGAACCTTTGCAAATGCTTGTCGTCCTGTTAAAAGCCCCATGACGTAATATTGTGTTGATGTATTGGCTAAATTAATTAAGCAACCTTTTAGGCTTTTACTATAAACTGAACTGAAACATCAATATCAGCGAGATCGTGAGAATATTGAGCGTGATCTGATGCTGTTGCGAACGCAACCTTTTATTTGTAGGGGAGACCTAGGAGGGTTGACACAAATTTTACATATCCACGCATAACTTCTTTGTTATACAAGCTAAGAGTATGTAATCTTCACTATAAGAAAGTAAATTTCCTAATCTAAATATTGATGTCAATTTGAATAGTAATAAGTCATTAGAACATTGCAAAAACATCCTTCTTCTAGAACAAGTCGGGTTGTTTCAACCCTCCTAATACCGAGGTAAGTTGAAACAGGTACCTGGGTAAGTTGACACATAAATAGAAATTAAGGTTTTAAGATACATATAAAGACAATTTTGAGCATAACCATATTATACCTACGCAACAAACTTAACTAAAATAACTACGAGATTGAATATTAAAAATAAACTAGCAAAAATATGTTTTGTCTTATACTCGTAACAATAAAAAGGCATATTAATTGTACAACTGGGTCATTCATTTTGATTTTTCTTACCAATATTATAATCAGTGAGGTCCAAAATACTTGAATAAGTTTGAGACTTTAAGCACATTAAGTTCTCCAAAATCAAATCAACGATAAGACAATAAAAGAGATCCATTAAAAATTAAAATTGCAAGTGTTCTCCTTTTAGGAATAACAAAATATTACTCATGATTCCAACAAAAATAATCCAACTTATCTTCTTATGGTAATTGGTAGGTAGTTTTACCACCACAAAACAGAGAACATTAATATATCTAGCTAGAGATAACAAAATGCGACATAATAAGAAATATTCAACAAATAGATTTAATTCATCAGACCAACAGTTTTGGCACATGTAGTCCATCGTAAACTAGAACTTTCCTTTGCTAATCCGCGAATAGATAACGTGCAAGTCAATCAGTGCTAACCTGTTATAATTACTTGCGTATTTTTTACATGCAATTAATTTTCCCACCCTCCCACCGCAAAAATAAAAATAAATACGCAAATAAATATAACAACCCACCACCAAAAATACAAAACTCGACACGTGTTTCGCCTCTCTACGAGGCATCCTCAGGAGCTGATGTTGACGGTCCGAAGTCCCGCAACTGACCGTCCGGGACCGGGACTTCGGACCGTCAACATCAGCTCCTGAGGATGCCTCGTAGAGAGGCGAAACACGTGTCGAGTTTTGTATTTTTGGTGGTGGGTTGTTATATTTATTTGCGTATTTATTTTTATTTTTGCGGTGGGAGGGTGGGAAAATTAATTGCATGTAAAAAATACGCAAGTAATTATAACAGGTTAGCACTGATTGACTTGCACGTTATCTATTCGCGGATTAGCAAAGGAAAGTTCTAGTTTACGATTAACATGGATTTCCGCAAAGTAACGCCTGATTCCATCGATTACATGTAGTCCAGTTCACCATTTGTGCATTCTGCAATAATTCTGCATATGCCCAGCCCTTGCAACCTAATCACTGAACCCATTTTTCGTCGCCTCTATTTGTCTTGCGTATGTAGGTAATTATTAGGCATTCTGAAAAAGCAAATTTATTTAGACTGTAAATTTATATCGAGAAGAGTTGCAACAAACGAGGTCAGTTGACACAAGCTGTTTCAACTTACCTTCCCTTTAAAATTAACGGCTTTTTTCATATCTCGGCGATTATTACCTACAAGCGGTTTTTGTTAAAAAAATGATACTAAATATATAAAAATGTACTTAAATATACGTCACAAATGATGTATGCAAGGGACATAATTCTTAATATAACATGTAAATAAACGGTGTTGAAAAAATGGCAAAAAACTTAGTTTTCGCACAATTTTGGAACAACATGCTATAACTCCGCAACCGTTTGTCTGGCGGCCGCGGCATGTACTAACAAGTTGGTGGGAGGGAGCAAACGGATAGAACTGCGCTGTTGCCAGATTTTGAAAACCTATAGTTGTTGAGATTTTGACGTTGTGTCAACTTACCTTTGTGTCAACCCTCCTAGGTCTCCCCTATAGAAGTTACTTATCGCTCGGCTAATTCCGTAAGATTTATCTAGAGCCAATAGGAGCGCACCACATACGATGTAGCGCGGCCAATGAGGCACCTAAAACTAAACCAACCTTTTTAACAGCTCAAATATAGCTTGCTATATTTTATAAAACCACATTTTTATTTTATATTTTTGACTCTTGAGACTGTCATCATCTTCGATACAATAACCACTTCCATATTTAGCCGTTTAGTCAAGTCACCCATTGTAAATCAGTACTACTTTGGAAATAAATTATATTCTATTTATATTGAAGTTTTTATAAGTCGTCGGCTCCTGATCCTGCACGGCGGCTACAGATGCCTATCAGTTACAAGTTTTCAGCAGTATTTTCTTAATTAACCTATTATTACTATCCCACTGCTAGACAAAGGTTTCCCAGTTTCTCTGTCATCGGCGTTTTGAACCCTTTTGGAGAGAATTCGTCCCGCCATCTCTTTTTAATATATGCCTGAAGTCCGAGAAACTCTTAGTAAAGTCTTAAATGAAATTTTTGAATAAAAAGTAATATCTTTGATCAGGCTTTAATGCCCTTGCGCTTTGCTTGGCTTGTCTGAGCGGGAGCACTACTTCAGTAAGTGGCCACAAATGGTCTGCAATCTTACTTCAATGTAAAGAAAGCATCAATAGAGATAGAAGTATTTGGATCATTATGTAAAATGTATGCCGATGCCTTAAATTATTATTTATTACATACACATAAACTATCTAACTCGACTTCATCATTCACCATGGGTGAAGCGTGAGCCTGGCGAAGGAGTTGCGTTTCATCCTCTCTGCCGTTCGTGAGGGCGCGCTGCGATCGATGTATGTTCATCATTCGGGTGAGCGCGCGGCTCGGCCAGCAGGGTCGGCCGCCGCCGCCACCACACATACCGATCAGGTATGTGTGGTGATGATTTGATTCCTTAAGGGTCACTTGCAGCGCCGAAAATGGAGGGTTAACCCACCATTTTATATGGAATTTGACAGTTGACAACCCACTAACCTTGACTTAAGCGGGTGGTGCAAAAGTGGCCCTTAGCGAAGTAAATACCTACGCTCAAGAATATCTCGTAAATCAAGTTTAAATGTGAAATTCTAAACTGAATTGAATCGTTGCCAACTGTTCACTGTTTACCATTAGATATATCGGAGCGCCAAATATACTAGAAATATCTGAAGGTGCACTGTAACACCATCGTAATACAGTATTTTGTTAGATATTTATGAGCACCTAGGCTGTTCCGATGTATTTGGTATCCATTATAAAATATGTTAAAGGATTTACTGGGACCGCTAGGCAAGCCAGTAGCACCTCTTTACGATAAGAGTTTTTAGTTTGTTGACTTTTGTAAAGTATCGTTTCCTCTCCACCCAAAACGACGTATTTCTCCACAAAAATACAACCAGTTAC
This sequence comes from Leguminivora glycinivorella, assembly GCF_023078275.1. Lineage (NCBI taxonomy): Eukaryota > Metazoa > Arthropoda > Insecta > Lepidoptera > Tortricidae > Leguminivora > Leguminivora glycinivorella. Next base: position 15,677,174 of record NC_062980.1, on the reverse strand, counting down.
TACGTTCTAGGAACAGAGTAATTGCCAATCGGATAGGTTCGGGAATAAACCTCGTGGAAACTTTTCTCATAAGCAAGTCCTGAATTAGCTATTTATCTTTCTCTTGGCTGGGTCTGTTTGTTGTGTGATCTATCAGAGACATGTTTGAAATAAGATCTGACATACATTATTACAAATATTAAGAGTTTTGAATGATTCACGGTTATTTTCATTAAACTTATATTGACCGGGATATAGACCGTGTTACATTTTTGATTTTTGTCGAGCTCCCAAAATTTCGACGCAGTTGCATGCATCATGATCACGGAAAAGGTAATTACGGTCTATATCCCGGTCAATATAAGTCTATTATAAATATTGTTTTAATTTCATTATTGGTTTGTTCAGGTGAATGTATTGTAGACGTTCAAGTAGCTCAAATTTTATTGTTGTTGTTGTTGTTATTATAGTCCTTAGACACCTCTGAGGCGCAAAACCCTTCAAAGCTCGCGCCACGCTTTCCTATCTAATTGTATCTGTAGATAGGAAGTAGAGATGTACCGACTATTGATTTGGCCGACTAGGCCGACTACCGACTAGTCGGCGCTTGGGTGGCCGATTAGTCGGCCGACTAGTCGGCTAGTCGGCCGAAACATAAATGTCGACTAAATTCACATTTTGAATGTTATAATTTGGTCCTTCGTTCGCGCTTTTCATGATTTTTTACAAGTTCAGAGGTTCATGACAATATTTATATACATTTTCCATTTTTGACAACCGGCTTGGCTTAGTGGGTAGTGATCTTGCTTATGAAATCGATAATCATAGGTAGGAAATTTCTTTCTGTGATGATAACAAATATTTGTTGTTCTTACAAAGAAAGGAATTACGAATAGGTACATGATACAACCATAAATTTAAGCTGTAGCTCTCAGTTTTTCTATCACTAATGAAGTGCCGACTAATCGGCCTTTTTTGCCGACTAGTCGCCGACTAATCGCCGACTACAAATGTGGCCGAATAGTCGGCTTTCCCGACTAGTCGGCGACTAGTCGGTACATCCCTAATAGGAAGTCGTGAACCCAGTGTAGTTTACAATAAAACTTCTGACTGAGCATGCTCAATTTGGGTAATGGTACCACCAGGAACTTCTCCAGAACAATGCATCACACGGCGATAAAATGAAAAAATGGTAATAAATAAATAAATAAATATTATAGGACATTCTTACACAGATTGACTGAGGCCCACGGTAAGCTCAAGAAGGCTTGTGTTGTGGGTACTCAGACAACGATATAATATATATAATATGTAAATACTTATATACATAGAAAACATCCATGACTCAGGAACAAATATCTGTGCTCATCACACAAATAAATGCCCTTACCGGGATTCGAACCCGGGACCGCGGCGTAGCAGGCAGGGTCACTACCGACTGCGCCAGACCAGTCGCAGTAATAATGGTAATTTACAGTTTAAATATCTTTTTCAGTACAGATGGTGTTTTTTTTACTCACTAGTGCGAGAAGTGGTTCATTATATGTCAGGTCGAAACTTCGGAGGTCCATCTGTACTGAAAAACGTCGTTCGATACACGTGCGAAAAGGAAATTCGTAACTCGTGTCGATTTAAAACACTCCCTTCGGTCGTGTTTTAATTTATCGCCACTCGTTTCGAACTTCCTCTTTTTCGCACTTGTGTCGAAATGTACTATTTCAGTACAGATGGTGCTTTTTTACGCACTAGTATGAGAAGTGGTTCATTATATGTCAGGTCGAAACTTCGGAGGTCCATCTATACTGAAAAACGTCGTTCGATAGACGTGCGAAAAGTAAATCCGCAACTCGTGTCGATTTAAAACACTCCCTTCGGTCGTGTTTTAATTTATCGCCACTCGCTTCGTACTTCCTTATTTCGCACTTGTATCGTAATGTACTGTTACTGTTCTTCTGTTTCAATCAGATTTTTTTTCATTTCAATTTCAGTCATGTTTCTATTGAGTAGGTGGTAACACTGGTAACATATTAAAACACGGTTGTGATACTGGAAACATCTACGCAATAAACGTTCTTTTAGTTCAAATACAGAATATATAATAGTACAAGTACAGAAGGCCCACTGCTTTGATGTTCACGAAATGTCGCCTTTTTAAATGCCTACAAAATTCTAACAAAGAAACGAGCCGCACGGCGTGCGCAGCGTCGGATGATAGGGTTGCCTATGGATTAAAACGAATTAATTCTCAGATAAAATGTTATACTATATATTCAAGCTTTGGGTACTTTATAGGTATATAATACAGTATTTATATATTTTTGTTTAAGCCTTCAGCATCACAAGCCTTATTGAACTTTTCCGTGGGACTTAATCAATAAGATCTGTGTAATATTGTCCTATTTTATTCATGATGACTATTTAACTATGCATTATTAGCCATTCCACACGTGGTAATATGTGGTAAATTCCACAAGTAGGTAACAATAGAAAGTGCGAACGTGCGTTCCGTGAGAACGCGCGCCACCCCTGGGTGGCTAGCCGAATGGCACAATCGCTCACGAAACGCTCACGAAACGAAGCGCTAGTAGATATCTATCTCTATCGCGCTTGCGTATTGGCGCGACAGAGCCAGCGGCGTATCGCTTTCGTTTGGCGTCGGAGAAATGCCATTCGGCTACGGGGCCTGGGTGGCTAGCCGAATGGCACAATCGCTCACGAAACGCTCACGAAACGAAGCGCTAGTAGATATCTATCTCTATCGCGCTTGCGTATTGGCGCGACAGAGCCAGCGGCGTATCGCTTTCGTTTGGCGTCGGAGAAATGCCATTCGGCTACGGGGCCTGATTAGCCCGCAAACTCGCGGCCGCCAGCATGTACTTGTAGTGCGGCGACACAATCGTGGAGTGAGCCGCCCCTGGTTCAAATCATAATGTTTCAAGCCCGAATATGTATGTGGAAATTGATATAAGGTTCATTCCAGTAATCAACATTTCTCTGGACATTCAATGATATTATATTTGTATAGGACTGACGGTCCGAAATACTTTTGTAATTATCTATAACATATTGAAAATAGAGACGAAGAAATAATTATGTTCGCTTTCTCTACTCGTAGCAATTTAGGTAGTGTCCTTTTACTAAGTGAGATGAGTGTTTTTTTTTAATTAAGCAGAAAAGGCTGCGAGACGTTATTTTATTTCTTAGTAGGTAAGAAATTCTTATTCAAAGGCACATGTTCGGGGTTTTCTCCGTGGCCAAAATGCTAGAAAGCTGCAATTTGATATGGCTGTATAAGAAGTATGTTGACAATCAAATTAACCTGTACCTATAGCTATGTGGATATTATTGTCATTTAATTATTTATATAGGTACATATTAGTCGTTATCTGTACTTTAATAGTGTATTAAGCTTAAGTGCGGCATAGTTTATGACGTCAGCACGGGCAGTATCTATATTCCTTTATCTCATATTATGGCAATTATTAATCTGTTATCGTTCTATCGATCCAATATCACTCTAAGAGATTAGGGCAGTGACTTACATGCTTACCAACATTATATAATATCAGTGTTTCAACGCCATGTATCGAAAACAGGGAAGTAGGTATTTTATCGGTTCATTGAGTTCGATCTTATTTAATTCTTGTCAAAAAGATATTGACATATTTTTACCAACTTATTTATCTAACTGTTGTCAAAAAGAAACTATTGATACACACATGGGCTAGGCAGAGCATAGTATTATAAAACTGGTAGTTTCAGTGCCACTCCTGTCAATTAAGGGGTTAGAAAACGTAATACCTACTATTGATACATTTTAGGTTAGAAAACGTAATACCTACTATTGATATATTATACTTAAGGCTAAGTTTAAATCGCTGACAGTTATTTTAATGCCTCAAGAGACTCGAAGTAATGCCACAAGTTGCATTATTTAGTTTCTTTTTGTAAAAACGGCCTAATATTTATTTATTTAATTTTAATTTCAGTGCTTATCGTAGTTATAAATTATAATTTTGCATGCCGTTTTTGCAACTCAATAATAATAATAATGTACCACTTGATGTATGCCTACCATGTTTATGGCAATAAAGCAAATCATTCATTCATTCATTCTCCAACATTACTAAATATAATATATTATGTTTTCAAACAGAATTTAAATACAAAAAATATGCTGCTCCAGATTGCTGCTGCTGACCTACTTATGAAATATATGAATTCATATTTTCAATTATTCCTCGTGAAAAACTCAAAAGATCAAAGCATTCGTTCCTAGAAAAATTAAGTATTAACGTGGGTAATACATACTAAATTCAATCTTACACTGGTTGTATTGCTGACTGGTTGATTGCGCTTATGCTTCGTAACGGCCCGGCCACGACATTGTCTAAGGGACCGGCCACACTTAAGAGACGCATGTCCTGAGGTGCGGAACGGACGTCCGCGCCACGCCGCCTGAGTGTAATTCAAAAAACGTCTCCTCAGTACATTTTGTATAGGAAGGACGTAAGACGCGCCCCAGGTGGCGTGGCGGCGGCGTGGCGAGCGCCGCGCTGCTTGGCGGCGCGCCTTACGTCCTTCCTATACAAAATGTAGTGAGGAGACGTTTTTTAAATTAGACTCAGGCGGCGTGGCGCGGACGTCCGTTGCGCGCCCCGAGACACGCGACGCTTAAGTGGGAACGCTGGATAAGCGCGGCAGCGGTGAGCGGCAGCCATACGTGCGAATGAAAAGTTCCATCGCTGTGTCTCGCTCCAATGTAAGGCCGCCGCTCACCGCTGTCGCGCTTAGACCAATGTCATGGCCGGGCCGTAAGCGTATCGTAGCTAGCTCTCCTTATCGCTCTTCTACATGGACTACATGGCAATCGAAATGCAGTCTAGAGTACGTAGCCGAATGGCACAAACGCTCACGAAACGAAACGCTCGTAGATCTCTATCGCTCTTGCGTATTGGCGCAACAGAACCAGACTATTTTTCGCGGCGTTTCGTTTTAGTTTCGCGTCGCAGAAATGCCATTCGGCTACGGTATCTGTAGTGGTTCGACAGGCAGACTGCAATTCGATCGCTACGTCGTGTCAAGGTTCGTCACCTCGCCTAGGCCCACTGATATCAGAACGATCTCTAAAGCCTGACCAGAAATATATGACATTGTCAGGAGGGCGCTGTTATTCTGATGTATGGGATAACAGTTCAGTTTAGTATGAAAGAAAATAGTTCTAATAAAATTCCGCAACATGGCGCGTAATCATATATTTCTGGTAATATATGTCGATGTCGATGTCGAACGATGTCGTTTAGTTGTCGCGCGTCTTTCACGCCAATACAGCTAAGCGGGAAGGAGAATGAAATGCATTTGAATGATATCCTTTAGATGTGTACTGAGAGAAATTTGCATTGGGAATTTAACAAGTTCGACTTGTTGCGGTTTATCCGTTTGAATCAGCCAAACGTATGTTTAAAACAATATGTGTCAGGTTGTTTTTATAAAATCGACTTGTTGATTCAAATATATTGCCGATTCAAATGACAAGTAACTTGTTGTTTGAACCAAAGAGCACGTAGGCGCTATTTTAACCAAAAAACTTGTTGAACGAACATGAAATCTGGTTGTATTTTTTCTCAGTGTGATTATGATATTGGCGTGTATTCGAATCGGCCTGCGCGGTACGAAAGCATGTCAACAAGATAACCAAATCGATTTTCATCGGACTCAGCAATTTTAGAACTTCAGTTATCATCTGGATTCATCCAGATGGTCCCGATAAGTTCGTATAATTTCACTCCGATTTCCAATTCACTTATTCCAATTGAGGTTTTTTAAAACAGACTTGTCTATCTTGATCCCCGATCCTCTTGCGATCTGTCTTGATTGGGGTCATAACCACTAAAATATATTCGCAAACTGTGAGATGATTTCTCTCTCACGTTAATTACGCCTAATTTGAAAAAGATGTCCGAAATGGTGAACTTCAGTTCTGTGAAGTTATGTAAGGTCTCCTATTAATGTCATCGGACGCTTACAGCGTCACATCGTACGTCACAATGGTTACTATAAGGTACAGTTAAGGTCTTCTTAGACAACTTAGACGCCTGTAGGCCTAGCACATGATTGCCGCGAGAGTATGTCGCTGCGAGATAGATCACACATACATACATACATACAATCACGCCTGTGTCCCATAATAATAGATAATAATAGATCACACGTCTTCTCCTAACTGTATCAATGACGGACGTATAGTCCATCTAACGAATAAATTACAAACATTAGTGACTACAAAAGGAAAACTAAGAAACACCCTCGCTACAAATCAGCGCCACGGATAACCGCGGCATTATGCTGAGTGGGGATCCTATTTAGTCCAAAGGTTTTTGTTTATCTCTTTTCCTTTGTTATGTACAATACAATACAATATATATTTTTTTTATTTCTTTTATTTGAATAATGCGATAATCCTTTTGAGTAGAATGTAAGTCTATTAAAAAGTTAGAAGTCGAATTTCTTTATTATAGTTTCTAATGGGTTGGCAATGCGCATGTAACACTTCTTGAGTTGCAGGCGTCCATAGGTTACGGTGACCGATTTCCATCAGGCGGACCGTATGCTTGTTTGCCACCGACGTAGTATAAAAAAATATACCACTTCGGTAGCAAATAAGCATAACGCTTGAGCTAAAAAATCTGTGTGGCATGTAGACAGTTGCAAATCCAGATGTTTTATCTACGCCTTGTCGACTGTTAAAACACCGGTACCGTTGGCATCGTGCTAAAATAATTATTCAGAACACAACCCTTAGTACAGTCGAATCCTTTTTACAAACCAGCATTCTAAATATACCCGTATGTATCCTACATTAACACTTTCGCTACCAAGAACCCGACTGTCGGGTACACCGCTCGTAGAAGCGTAGCCGATTACATGGGTTTCCCCGTATGTAGCGAAAATGTCGTAGCGCCGCGTAGAGCCCGGTTTCGAAAGTGTTAAACTTTGCAAAGGACGCCAGGCCCCGTAGCCGGATGGCATTTCTACGATGCGAAACGAAAACGAAACGCCGCGAAAGGTAGTCTGGCTCTGTCGCGCCAATACACAAGAGCGATAGAGATAGATATCTATATATTTAAGATTTAAGATTGTATGCACTAACCCCTTAGTTTGTAAGTCCTACTAATAACATAATTATGTGTCCATGGTTACAGCACGAAATAAAAATATTCATTCATTCATTCATTCTACGAGCATTTTCGTTTCGTGAGCGTTTCGTGAGCGTTTGTGGATTCGGCTACGCACGCAGGTGTCAGGAAGATTGTCCTGACACGTGCAAATATGTCTTTGGCGTGTTGGCATGTACAAGAAAAGCGATAGAACACACAGGAGGAGGCAAAGTTCCCTTAAATTTAATTTGAATAAATTTTATGTAACTTTAAGATTATGAATATATACCTCCCATTTCACGAAAACAGAAAATCACTCGGAAATTACACGAAACTTTTGTATAACTGGGGGGGCGATCTTTAAATCTCGCATACGGGATTTTGTCACTAAAATACGGTTGAAAACGGTGACTTGCTTATTATTTTCAGTGTCAATTTTCTGAATTCGAACGCGTGAGACTCAAAAATCGGCCCCCAGGCATGCGCGGATCCAGGGGGGGGTCATGGGGGTCATGACCCCCTCCTGGAGCCTAGGTCGGCCATCACGCTGAATGGCGAAAACCTGGACCTTGTCGAGAATACGCTCTTTCTTGGTATTACTTTAGATTGCAATCTGCAATGGGGTCCTCATATATCTGCCCTAGCAAAAAGGTTGAGCTCTGCCGCGTATGCCGTAAGGAGAATTAGGCAATTAACTGATGTGGAGACAGCTCGCCTAGTTTATTTCAGTTACTTTCATAGTGTTATGTCTTACGGCATATTGGCCTGGGGAAAAGCAGCAGATATTCAAACCATCTTCGTTCTCCAGAAACGGGCAATACGATCTATCTACAACATGGCGTCACGTGACTCACTGAAGGAACGCTTTAAGGAGATAGACATCCTTACAGTAGCTTCACAATACATACTAGATGTGATAATGTATACTCATAAGAATATAGAGTCCTTTAAGAAACTGTCAGATATTCATAGTTATAATACACGGAACAAACATAAGCTAGCGGTTTCCAAGTTTCGTCTACAGAAAGTGAAGAAATCGTTCCTGGGAAACTGTGTAACATTTTATAATAAGGTACCCTTAGAGGCATGGGATCTGCCCTTTACTTCATTCAAGAAGTACATAAAAAGTGCACTTCTCAAAAAGGGGTACTACAAAATTGATGATTACCTGGGAGATACTACACCATGGCCGACTATCCAGGCTCAAAATCTGTCATAGTTTTGCTAGCAGTGTCCCGGGAGACATTGTGTCATGCTTAAGGCGCTGTTGCTACTGGCTGTTTAAATTATTGATCCTTATTATTGTATAATTATAATTTGGTATATATATATATTGACTTGTTGAGTACATACTAGTTATGTATTCTGTAGAATTAGTTGGAGATTGCTAGCTTAACAGTCTCTTGACGTGAAATTTGTATTTCATACGCATTTTTTTTTCTATTTCTAGTTCTTTTGACACTTGGAGAACCTTTACACCTCCAAATTTTTATTTTTTATTATATCCCATTAATTATAATTGACTGTGGGGACCTTTTACATCTCCCAAGATCTTGTTTTCAATTAAGTCAATTTAAACTATGTAACATACAAGCACGGAATGTTGTGTCTTACATCTAGGTATACCGTATTCACTTATTATTGGAATATTTAATACAGCCCGGACAGCTTGAACATGTCATGCTCGCTAAAAAGTCTTTGCTTACGGTGACGTCGTTGATCGGGTCGCCACCTTCCCGAATGAAGGTTGAGGGAGGCGATGGCTGAGATGCGCGCCATATTCGTGAACGGGTGCTGTTTGTGAAGACCGGTCTGTTTCAGCTAATAGGGGCTATGCTATTCTATGTAACATTAATTTTGAATGAGATTACGTTGAGGCACTCTGTTCGGTCCTTGTTTGTTTATTTTTCTTTCTGACTCTTGGAGACCATATACATCTCCAAGGAAAAAAGTAGATTAAGTATACATATTTTTTTTTTTTTTCTTTGCTTAAGACAACAAGAGTCTTTTACAACTCTAAAGTTATTTTAGTTATTCGGTTTTTTTCTTCATGTATAATTTTTTTAGATGTACTTTGACACTTAGAGACTCTATACATCTCTAACATCTCTTATTAATAATCATAATAGCTTTGTACTTTGTATAATTTCTTGTGTTAATATTTTTTTTTTTATGAATACTTTTGCTTATTAAATTGTATCTTGTTTTTTTTTTTTTTTTAATGCATGTTAAATATAAGATGTAATGTTTTGAAAAGAAGTGGCCCGCCGAGTTTCTTGCCGGTCCCATAGTGGATACCCTCCTCCAACTGAGGGGGACTGAAATCTTCTCGAGGCTGAGGCGTAGGGTTAGAGCCGGCGTAGTTTTATTTGACGTTCATAAGCGCATTGTAATATGCCTACTTGGAAAATAAATATTTCATTTCATTTCATTTCATTTCATTTCATTTCATTTCATTTCATTTCATTTCATTTCATACAAATAGACCACGTGACCCCCCCCCCCGGGGGCCCCGGATCTTTATCACGTGACCCCCCCCTGGGCACGAAGCTGGATCTGCGCTTGCCCCCAGGTGGCTATTTTAATTACTTCAATATTCCATTAACTTAAAATAAGATTCGTAAGAACCAAACTCTAAGTTAGTTCAAAGATGCTTTGAATTTCCTTTTCGATTTGTGCCACTTCATTCCTGAATTCAGGTTGTTTTATATAATCCGTTAAGCTATGCTCTCCAAATTTTGCACCGTTCAAACTGTATTTCCATAAATCTATTATTCATTATCTAGGTAAGATCACAGAATATATAATAGTACAAATACAGAAGGCCCACTGCTTTGATGTTCACGAAATGCCGCCTTTTAAATGCCTACAAAATTCTAACAAAGAAACGAGCCGCACGTGCGCAGCGTCGGACGATAGGGTTGCCTATGTATAAAATGTTATACTATTATATTCCAGTCTTGGGTACTTTCTAGGTACCTATATGTATATACCTACAGTATTAATATATTTTTGTTCAAGTCCCAACATCACAAGCCTTATTGAACTTTTCCGTAGGACTTAATCAATATTAATAGTAGATCTGTGTAAGATTGTACTATTTTATTCATGATGTCTATTTAACTATGCACTATTAGCCATTCACAAGTGGACATCGCATATAAAGCTTTAAAAAAACTCGCGACGTAAAGTAACAATAGAAAGCGGGAACGTGCGTTCCGTAAGAACGCGCGCCACCCCTGATGAGGCCGCGAACTCGCGACCGCCAGCATGTACTTGTAGTGCGGCGATAGTATCGCGGAGTGAGCCGCCCCTGGTAAGATTTATGTAAAACATTGAGAATAATTGAGCAACCGACATAATCTTATGGTTATGAAGACCGGCCGGTAGTGACATTGCCTGCTAAGCCGCGGTCCTGGGTTCGAAACCTGGGAAGGGCATTTATTTGTGTGATGAGCAAAGCACAGATCTGATATTTGTTCCTGAGTATATAACTAAATATTTGTAACTATTTATTCACAATACAAGCCCTTTTGAGCTTACCGTGGAACTCAGCCAATCTGTGTAAGAATGTCTTATAATATTTATTTATTTATTAACTTACTTATGTAAGATTGACTTCCAATTTATAAGCACTGGCCGATCACGCTCGATTATGTTCGAACTCAGCTGGGAATGCCCAGCCGTCAACCTACTAAACACTCCCCGGCTTTATGTAAAGTGTGCTTTTTGTATTTGGTGTGTTTTGTGTGTCGAGCCAAGCCTGCGTCACTCGCACGTGGTTGCGCGCTTAGTACCCACACGCTAGCCGTTCATTCGAATGAACAAGTGGCCGAGGGGCGCCACGCGCTCGTCTGTGGCGCGTACCAACTATTCTTCTGAGTTTTACGTATTAACTTATTATTATTAGTTAAATAAAGCGTAGGTATTTGTCGTTTTGCGGGCAAGTGAAGGTTCTGTTACGTTAGTATCTTATGAAAGTTATGAATAATCTGTGGTCGTGTGTAACAGTCGGCCTAGCTGAATGACAATCGTTGACGCTATGTGGCGATCAAAACTCGGTCCGGCTCTGTTGCGCCACAACATAAGAGCGATAGAGAGAGATAGCTACGGGTGCTACTTATTCTTTAGGCTTATCAATTTTAAATCTCATGAATTCAAATTACTGCTATCAGCATCAACGTTTTTGACTATCAGCGGCACTTCACACTCTTTGCCAATAAGCTCCGCCCAACAGCATCAATGTATGAAGTCTAGCAGGGTTAGAACAGGATTGCCGCGAGAGTATGCCGCCGCAAGATAGATCACACGTCTTCTCCTAACTGTATCAATGACGGACGGATAGTTTCATGTATGTATCCATACGGGTATATTTAGAATGCTGGTTTGTAAAAATGTTTGAGAACTCGACTGTAGGTTGTGTTCTCAATAATTATTTTGCACGATGCAAACGGTGCCGGTGTTTCAACAGTCGACAACGCGTAGATAAAACATCTGGATTTGCAACATGCCACACAAATTTTTTAGTTGCTCGCTTGTACTTTCCCACCACTTTGGACAGAATGTGTCAAAGTCAAAACTCGGTCCGGCTCTGTTGCGCCACAACATAAGAGCGATAGAGAGAGATAGCTACGGGTGCTACTTATTCTTTAGGCTTATCAATTTTAAATCTCATGAATTCAAATTACTGCTATCAGCATCAACGTTTTTGACTATCAGCGGCACTTCACACTCTCTGCCAATAAGCTCCGCCCAACAGCATCAATGTATGAAGTCTAGCAGGGTTAGAACAGGATTGCCGCGAGAGTATGCCGCCGCAAGATAGATCACACGTCTTCTCCTAACTGTATCAATGACGGACGGATAGTTTCATGTATGTATCCATACGGGTATATTTAGAATGCTGGTTTGTAAAAATGTTTGAGAACTCGACTGTAGGTTGTGTTCTCAATAATTATTTTGCACGATGCAAACGGTGCCGGTGTTTCAACAGTCGACAACGCGTAGATAAAACATCTGGATTTGCAACATGCCACACAAATTTTTTAGTTGCTCGCTTATACTTTACCACCACTTTGGACAGAATGTGTCAAAGTCAAGGGCCCTGGGGTGGGGGATTGGGGGTCACGTGGTCAGTGCCCGATTGAATATTTTTGCGCTATGACGCACCGTTTAGAAGATATAACTATTCAAATTTTCTGTAATTTATTTCATACCATGTTTGAGAAAAGCACTATACATACCTCGGCGGGAAATACGGGTTTGCCCGCCTCAGACCTATCCGTCTAAGATATGTCTTCGGCCGGCAACCCCTTTTGTCCCGGTCTCTGTAGTATTTTAATATATTTTAACACCTATTTTACAATTTTATCGCCACTTTCTCTATTTCACATCATGAAGCACTCATAATAAATTTAATAATTTAATTTCCTTCAACTCAAAAGGAAATGCAAAACATAATATTCATTGTACGGAAGACAAAGCTAACATGTACAAAGAGAAGATTTCATTAATTAGTTTCAGTTCAGTTTGCATAAGTACGAATATACTGAATAAGAATGGTAAAATACAAAACAATTTAATTTAGCTGACTTTTGTTACTTTTTTGCCTCATCGAATTTGCTCTTCAAACACGAATGGGGAATACAAAAGCTTAAATATTCTTTATATATAAACTTACTTACACGTATTTGTGACCTTTCAAATAATATTACAAAATATTTTACTTACCAAGAACTAAGAAAGGAAAAAACCTTTTGAAATAGAAATCGTATAAACTTATTTACAAAATCAAAATATTTAACACTAGCTTTTACCCGCGGCTTCGCCCGCGTAATAAAAGTATTCTTATTGAAACGTTTACAAAAAATAAGATTTTCATTTGGATCCGTAGGTTTCTTTGTAGGTACATCTGTCCGCGATTATTTCGATTCAGGTAAAGCGGGGCAATTCTCGACTGGGGGGCCATTGTAACTGATCTATTTGCTGTACGGTCCGGTTTTGGCTGACTGTACCTTACACATATTACTATCGTTTTTAAAGAAATTCTTGCAATGATTGTAGAATTGTTACACAGCGACCACAGCGTAGGTAGTAGGTACGAATATGTATGAATTTTACCTATATAAATATTTATACTGGGGAAACTTCATACAACCCACATAGCCAGTATCTCGACGTTATGGTCGGTAGGGTAAAAAGTACTTCCTTGCATTATCGCTTACAATTTTTTCCATTTTGCTTATATTGCAAACGTAAACATATAAAAGGCAAGCAAACAACGATCTTCTTACAGCACATTGAATGTAATAGTTATTACGGATGCAGGATACTCGCCGATGCCTACTTACTAATCCCTTCCCACTGAGCCACCTGCATTTTACACTGCCTAGATATCGATTGCCGACCGATTATTCCGACCCCAATCCCTATTCTTATCCTCGTCCCTATCTCTATCTTTGTCCCCGTCCCCGTCCCTGTCCCCGTCCCTCCCCTATCCCTATCCCCGTCCCCGTCCCCTATTTTTATCCCTATTTCTATCCCTATTTCTATCCCTATCCCTATCCCTATCCCTAACCCTATCCCTATCCCTATCCCTATCCCTATCCCTATCCCTATCCCTATCCCTATCCCTATCCCTATCCCTATCCCTATCCCTATCCCTATCCCTATCCCTATCCCTATCCCTATCCCTATCCCTATCCCTATCCCTATCCCTATCCCTATCCCTATCCCTATCCCTATCCCTATCCCTATCCCTATCCCTATCCCTATCCCTATCCCTATCCCTGTCCCTATCCCTATCCCTATCCCTATCCCTATCCCTATCCCTATCCCTATCCCTATCCCTATCCCTATCCCTATCCCTATCCCTATCCCTATCCCTATCCCTATCCCTATCCCTATCCCTATCCCTATCCCTATCCCTATCCCTATCCCTATCCCTATCCCTATCCCTATCCCTATCCCTATCCCTATCCCTATCCCTATCCCTATCCCTATCCCTATCCCTATCCCTATCCCTATCCCTATCCCTATCCCTATCCCTATCCCTATCCCTATCCCTATCCCTATCCCTATCCCTATCCCTATCCCTATCCCTATCCCTATCCCTATCCCTATCCCTATCCCTATCCCTATCCCTATCCCTATCCCTATCCCTATCCCTATCCCTATCCCTATCCCTATCCCTATCCCTATCCCTATCCCTATCCCTATCCCTATCCCTATCCCTATCCCTATCCCTATCCCTATCCCTATCCCTATCCCTGTCCCTGTCGCTGTCCCTGTCCCTGTCCCTGTCCTTGTCCCTGTCCCTGGCCCTGTCCCTGTCCCTGTCCTTGCCCCTGTAAAATTATCATGCAAGGAGGTGAACTTTGAAAAATCCTTTCTTAGTGCTCCTCTAAGGAACTTCCGTGTCAATTTGAAATCTCTTGAACCAGAAGTAAAGATAAAAACTAAAGCTATACTTATGGCTATTTTGGATATTTTAACCCCATTGCACAACAACAGGGGAGAAAATTTCTTTTCCACCTCATTAGATTTTAAAATCGTTGTATTTATCGTGATCAGCGACCCGATAAACCATAAAAACGATACCCATATTGTGTTTTTGACTTTACCCCCTTTGCACCCCTTTAGGGGTCAAATTTTCAAAAAACCTGAAACATGTATTTAGTCATATGTCTTTAGGAATCCTCCTGTGAAGTTTCGAATAAAATAGTCAAACTAATCTTGTTTCCCCATACAAACTTTGAACCCCCATTTCACCCTTTTAAGAGGAAAATTTTGAAAAATCCTTTCTTAGTGCTCCTCTACGCCATATAAGGAACCTATGTGCCAAATTTGATATCTCTAGGACCAGCGGTTTCGGCTGTGTGTTGATATGTCAATCAGTCAGTCAATATCTTCTTTTATATATTTAAACCCCAGTGCACCACAACAGGGGAGAAGGTATTTCACTTCCGCCTCGTTAGATTTTAAAAACGTTGTATTTATCGTGATGAGCGACCCGATAAACCATAAAAACGATACCCATATTGATTTTTTGACTTTATCACCCCCTTTTCACCCTTTTAGGGGTTAAATTTTCAAAAAACCTGAAACACGTATTCAGTCATATGTCTTAAGGAATCTTCCTGTGAAGTTTCGAATAAAATAGTCAAACTAATCTTGTTTCCCCATACAAACTTTGAACCCCCATTTGACCCCCTTAGGAGGTGAATTTTGGAAAATCCTTTCTTAGTGCTCCTCTACACTATATAAGGAACCTATGTGCCAAATTTGAAATCTCTAGGACCAGCGGTTTCGGCTGTGCGTTGATATGTCAGTCAGTCAGTCAGTCAGTCAGTCAGTCAGTCAGTCAGTCAGTCAGCTTCTTCTTTTATATATTTAGAAGATTGGTTAAATAAACTTCCAGCAATTACACATGAATCGCGATGAGTTTTAGGAAAAAGGGCATTTTCAGAATTTGGGACCCAAGATTAGCGTAAGTTGTTAACAAAAATTAAAACGCTGTCAGTTTTGTGACGACAATTAAGCATAAAATTCGTTTAAAAAATATATTTTTTCACGTTCTGAATGTAGACTATCGCTTAAAGTTTATGTAATTAACACAAAAACAATATTTTTATTGAAATTTCATGCCTAATTCTCGTCACAAAACTGACATTGAGTTAATTTTTAACCGACTTCAAAAAAGGAGGAGGTTCTCAATTCGACTGAATTTTTTTTTTATTTTTTTTTATTTTTTTTTTGTATGTATGTTACTCGATATCTCCGAGAATCGTGGACCGATTTTCAAAATTTTTTTTTTGATCGAACCGGTATAACCCCGAGATGGTCCCATTGGCACCAAGTCAGGGTCTGATGATGGGATCCTGGAGAAATCGAGGGAACTCTTCAAATGTTATAGGCACATGTAATGTTTTTAGTCTATTTTTCAAAGGTACACCAGTATTTACGTCTGATGGTAATAATTTTATGTGGCTGAGCTGATGATGGAAGGTCAACTCCTCAATGGTTAGGAGTTAAAGGATAATTCTTTCACTACTGTACACGTATTCGGACTGATACATATAATATCACTAGGAACCACTAAAAATCAACTGAGCTGATGATGGAAGGTCAACTCCTCAATGGTTAGGAGTTAAAGGATAATTCTTTCACTACTGTACATGTATTCGGACTGATACATATAATATCACTAGGAACCACTAAAAATCAACAAATAAATAAACTTTTTAACAAAAAATAAAACCGCCTTCAAAAATAAGCGCGTTACAAAACACGGAGAAACTAAAAAGCCAAAAATAATAAACCTTTCAATTCAGATTTCTTATCGTATTGCAATAAGCTAAACATCCAAATTATAAACAAATCAATTATTTTTGGAGTCGGTACCAGCCTGTGTATGGTTGGGTGGGGCAAACAGGCAATAGCAAGGTGACGAACAGGTCTGGTACCGACTACAAAAATAATTGATTTGTTTATAATTTGGATGTTTAGCTTATTGCAATACGATAAGAAATCTGAATTGAAAGGTTTATTATTTTTGGCTTTTTAGTTTCTCCGTGTTTTGTAACGCGCTTATTTTTGAAGGCGGTTTTATTGTTAATAACTTACTTACGCTAATTTTAGGTCCCAAATTCTGAAAATGCCCTAAAATATAAATAGTTAAGACGTACCTAACGTAGACAGTTAATTTCTTACATTACAGGTGTTTTCAACTATTGAAAACCTGACAACACATTACAACCTGACAAGAAACGAACCACTTCTCGCATTAGTGCTTAAAAAACATCATCTGCACTGAAAAATAATTACCTTAGATTCGGTGTGCCGCTGAGCCAGTGAAGTAAGTAAGCAATCTTCAAAATCTAAGCTCACTAGAATTAAAAATTAGAATTACAATTTTGAAGCGTACTTACTTACTTCACTGGCTCAGCGACCCAAAAAGCATCTTGGCCTCCGACATGAGAGAGCGCCACTCTGCCCTATCCTGCGCCACTTCACGCCAGTTGGGCACACTGAATCTAAGTTAATTATTTTTCAGTACCGATAGTGTTTTTTTTATACAACTAATGCGAGAAGTGATTCATTTCCTGTCAGGTCGACACTTCGGAGGACCGTCTACTGAAAAACGTTTTACGATACACATGCGAATAGGAAATTTGTAACTCGAGTCGATTTAAAACTCGACCGAAGGGGGAATTTATCGCCACTCGTTTCAACCTTCCTCTTATTGCTCTGGTATCGAATGTACTACATATTTTAGTACAGTTACTCAAAAAAGCCCGCTCAAAAAGTGCTCGCTTTTGGTTGTTTAGCTTGCGCAAATTTTGCTCTTTTCTAATTTATTATTTACCTTAATACGAGTAATGAGATGTTCGTAGAAATCAATTCATGTGCCTACATAAGATCAAACATTAAAACATTAATTGACTTATTTGTTTCTCGTAGACATCCTTCATTTTAATAGAGACCTTTGACAATGTTGTAATATATTTAAATATTATAATTATATACCTAGAATATAAATTATTTGACGTCGACACTAAAACGACTATCTACGACAAGTCTTGGGATTAGTTGTCAAATCCCAGGCTCTAATGAGCCGTGGTCAATACCGGAATAACGCAAGGAGGATGATGATGATGTAGAATAGAAACTACTTATCTGCAACGAACCGTAATCAAAGATAGGAACTGTTAACTGTCATTAAGCAAAATTTGTTAGCCTCGGAGTTATGGATTACTCGAAGATGCACGCCTTGTGAGAAGTGGGGAATTCAATACAAACCTTTGAGTAAGAACTATTGAATTATAACCCCCTTGTTCATACGAGTAAACGCTCACTAAAGTCAAAGTTGATAAGCGGATAATAATCGTTTATCCCGTTCCTATTAGTATGTTAGAAAGGGACAAACGATTTATATTGGTTTGTCAACTTTAGTGAACGTTTATGAATAAGGGGGTAAATATATATAAAATCAATATCTATACAATCAAACAAAAATACTTCACATCAAGGTACTTAGCTCATAATAAAAATTAAACGAAGTGATATTGGTAGCTCTAATTTGTCTCAAAAGAAGCAACGGCATCGCTCTCTCAAATATTAAATAGACTTCAAATAACGGTACGGAAGCTTTTTTTCTTCGAAAAACTCATTCGTTACATTTCACTCTATCCTGATTAGGTACCTACTCAATTCAAGGAACAAGCAGTATTTTAATATCGTTATATTATCAGTCATGATTCATCATCTTTCTTGCGTTATCCCGGCATTTTCCACGGCTCATGGGAGCTTGGGGTCCGCTTTAACAACTAATCCTAAGATTTGGCGTAGGCACTAGTTTTAAAAAAGCGACTGCCATCTGACCTCTCATCCAGAAGGGTAACAAGGCCTTATTGGAATTAGTCCGTTTTCCTCACGATGTTTTCCTTCACCGAAAAGCGACTGGAAAGTATCAAATAACATTTCGCACATAAGCTCCGATAAACTCATTGGTACGAGCCGGGGTTCGGATCCGCGAACTCCGGATCGAAAGTCGCACGCTCTCACCGCTAGGCCACCAGCGCTTCTCAGTCATGATTAATTTCCAGATTAGTTCCCAATCACGAAGCAAAAGATCCATTTTACTATCAAGAACGGGAAGTTATTGTTATTAATACGGTAGCCAACAAATCATCACTTCCCTTAATGTTCTGCTTAATTGTGTTATGTTTGAGTGGTGCCCAACAAGGGGCCGATTTAATTAATGGGGCAATGGCTCTTCGTCCCCTGCCTGCTAAACAGCCATATCTCAATTTTTTTGATTTCCGAGATTAATTGTAGATTCGGGTTCAGAACCATTCAAAATTACGACCTCAATTTGGAAAAAAATACAAAATAGACTCCTGTAACGCATTCACTGCCACCCTCTTTTCTTGGTAATTCGACAGGTGTCACAATTTACTGTGTGCCCCAAACACGCATGTGAGTTCAACCGAGTACAACCCAGTGCCTCCAACGCACACACATGAGTTCTTAACACGTTCACTGCGTTACGGGGGTTTTTGAACCCCGTACGCTGTCATCACTCAGTGCGGGTGAGAAAAATCGTGTTCACTCCGCTGGTGCGGAAGCTGTATTTTGGTCATTTTTACAACTCCAAAAATGACAAATGTACATTTGGATTTCTGTTCAAAAGTATTATTTATTGATATATTAATTATATACGGGGTCTCAGGAACCCCGTACCGACCAGGGGACAAAAATTACCTTCTAGTGCGATACGGGTCTCCGTGAATCCCGTAAAAGAATTTGCTGGCCCGTACGGGGTTGCGGGCACAGTATCGCTAGTGCAGTGCTTACTGAAATACTTGTTATCGGCAAATTAAAAATGAAGCGCTTGAACCTCACGTTAGAACTACAGTAGTTCCTTTGTTTTTGGAATATAGTAACTATATTCCAAAAACAAAGGTTATCCCACACAGTAAACGTCAAAATCATCACAAATTGACATCTAATTGCAGGCAGGTAATTAAATATATGTTTTTAATACGTAAAAAACGGTGGTGGTTTATCTTATTTTATTTATCTTTGTTACTTAATTATATTAACTACTTTCACAAAAATACAAGAGTGCGAAGTACTTCGATATGATACTTATCATATTTTTTATGTGTAATGTTTTTATTAATACAGCACATACATCGATTTTTTATTTCCCATCACTACTAATTTATCGACCTTAATACATTACATGCGTTACGGGATGTACTGAGCCCCGTATTTTTTCAATTTTAGTGCGATACGGGGATAAAATAACCCCGTATTTTCTTTTCTATATAATTTTGTGAGTTTTTATCGTATCCACGTGCGGGGATAATAAGACGTAGGAAATTTCATACTCTTACAGTTAGTCGAAAAAAATATTGGAAAATCCAATATTTCAGGAACTTACAGCACTTTTAACGGACTTAGGTGTACGGGGCACTTTTATACCCGTAACGCACTACGATGTAAACTATTACGGGGCGGATTGGGCCTCGTAACGCACTACATTTTAGGTTAAGGTTTTGGCTTGCCGCAGCGAACGTGTTAATGTGAATTAAGAACTCATGTGTTTGTATGAACATGAATTCTCCAAAATGCAGAACTCATATATATGCGTCAAAGGCACTGGATGAAAGTTACTACATACTATGAACGCATCTGTGCGTTGAAAGCACTGCGTAGGTATATGCGATTGGTGGCAGTGAATGCGTTTAAAGTTTTTTTGGAAGGTGCACATGGCCACATCGCCACAAAAATCGTCAACTCATTTCCTACAATACAGACACAAATCCTGCTATGAACCATAATATTTTTTGAATTATGGCCGTATTGCAAACATGTGTGTCAAAAAAACTTTGATATGAAATTTCTCGAAGATTTTTTTTTAGATATAACCGTTTAGCAGGCACGGGACGTCTTGATATGCCACTCTCAGAGGACGGAGTTTTGTTCGGAAATATCGAGTAACCTTATTAGTACTGGCTATTTCGCCAAACTTGTGAATAGTCATGCTCCTGGAAGAGGTAAAATATCTTTAGAGATATCTTTTACTGGAGATGATTATAAGTATTATAAGTATAACCCATGATAACTACTACTTATTAATTATTTAATTATTGTATGTATTTCTATTAAAGATATCTTAAAAGGTATTTTATTTAAAGATATTTGCAATAGCAAATGGGCGTATCGTAACGTAAACTACCGTTTAGTACATTACTTACGATACTAGTGCAAAAAAAGGAAGTTCGAAACGAGTGGCGAAAAATTTAAACACGACCAAATGGAGTATTTGAAATCGACTCGAGTTACGAGCTTCCATTTCGCACGTGTATCGTACGACGTTTTTCAGTACAGATGGCCCTCCGAAGATTCGACCTGGCATAATAATGAACCACTGTGCTAGAAGTAGTGCGTAAAAAAAACACCATCTGTACTGAAAATTATATTTACGTATACCCTCATAGGATTGTATGAAGTTTGATAATAAAAGATTTACCTTTTTAGTCAACAAATACTACATCACCAACACAGAACTTAATTTAGATAGAAGAAACAAATTCATATATTTGTATAGAGGCCGAGCGTGTCAAATTTTGTACTGAAGTTGATTCTTGCCTGTAATTTTAAATATGTCTCAGGCTCTTGATTGTTCATAATTTTTGTGTTGTTGCAATTGAATATCACGTAACGAGGCATTTTTTATGTTTTGGTTGACTTCAACTTACAAAAATTGACGCCCGAAAGCTGCAAGCTGCTAGTAAAGACGGACAACTCAGTGGATTTCACTGAGTTCATTTGACACGCTAAGTAGATACGTTTGCTTGATCTATGGTAGGTATATATGACATCTGTGATCACCAACTTATCATAGGCAACCATGATAGCATGATTTTTTTGTTATTCCACTATCATCTTTACTCATGTAGTGCAAATAGACATGTCAACTTGCCAATGTCACCATCACAGTCCTATTACAAAAATATTCACACGTCCCGGTACCTCTCAGGAACAAGTGTGAATGTCGCTCTTTTATTTCGCCAATTTTCTGATAGCAACTGTCACTAACATTACAGTGAATTCCAGGGAACAAAATAAATATCAAGTAAATAACAGGAATCAATTCGTTTTATGACGATAATATATAAGAGAATCTGTTGCTATTATGATTTTTAGGACCATTACGTATTCAATTTCGGCTATAATCTAAGCATTTTTGTACCTATTTATGTGGCTGAATTGCATGCCACTGTCGTTGCAAACTACTCACATACTCTTGTATATGTCGATTCGTTTTATAAAGCGTTTGTTAGACTTATTTGATGGAATTTTAAAGAACAACAATTTTATGGCCAAGATTTCATAAAACTTTTTTAAGCAATGTTGTGAAAAATTGGCGCCCAACGTGGGTCTATTGGCGCCCAACACGCATAAACACCCACACTCATAAATCTATGAAAATATCAAAACGTCGTTAATACACACGCCTGTGGAGCACGTTACTAACCTCAATGAATCATAGTTGAAAAGTGGTAAACGACAACTTTAGCGGGAGCCTATCTGAATATACAGCCTCCGCGGCGATGGCGCCAGTCCGCGTCCGCCGCCCGCGTTGAACGCACGTCGTGCGTTGCGCTGCGACGAGATACGACTCTACTCGATACTCACGCGAGCATATCCTACTTTGAATCTGAATCGAACTGATAACAACTAATGTTATAAATAACAAGTTCAATTGATGTGATTCTGAGTCGAACTTTTGCAAGTGGAAAAGTTTCGGCTCGATTTATAATAATGTGTCTTCAAATGTGTAAACGTTACTTTTACAAATCAAATTTCAATAAAAAACTTATACTGAGAAACAAAAGAAAGCTATATACGTCGATTGAAAAATCTGTGATGTTTTCAACGAATACAGTTTAAAAATGATTTGTTAAGAAATTTTGTTTTGTTAAATGTGTAACGTGGTGCTTGCAAATGTGTAAAGTGCTTTGAGTATGCAGGTGGCTTTCTTAGCGCTGATGGCGCTAGCGCTAAGTGTCCCGCGGGAGACAAATGGTACAAAAGGCGTCAAGTCACCTCTCGCTAATGTCACTTCGTACGCGCCACGCTCACTCTTCGTGCCATACAAACACACACGTTACAAGCGCGCGCCTCATACTCTGCTCGGTCCCTTTGACTTCAACAAATTGTTTAAGAAGAAGAAGAAACCTCGTATGGAGGCGGAGCTTGCACCAAGCGCATTTCCACTCCGCGGCGTTGCTTCCCCGCATACTGCTGCCTCCATGACTTCTACAATTCTTCTTTCTGATACAGTTCATAAACCTGAACCTAACATTACGATAATACCTAGCTTGGCATCGATAACAACTGCTCTTACTACTTTACCAGCAACGAGTAAGACAAATGGCACAACGGAGTCAGCAATCACAGAAACAGAAACGATAGCGATAACAACGACACCAAAGACCAAAGGGACATCGAAGACTGATTCAAAGCAGAAGAAGGTGAAAACGCGGAAGAACAAAAACAACTCAACGATGGTGGCGACAAGTCGGTCAGCAAGTGCAAGGCGGTCAGCAGTGGCGGTCAAGAAGAAAGACGAAGCTCCGTGGCCAGTGAAGCATGCTGCTGTTGTGGATGGAGATATCATACTCGGCGGTCTGATGATGGTAAGAGCTATGTTGATAAGCGCATATCGTAATGATTAGATGATAAGAGGTCTGAAAAACAAAGTTCTTTTTTTACGACATGTGACAAAGATAAAGATAATAAAAACAATAATTAGGTGTTTAAAAATTGTGGAATCAGAACTGGACGACTTTTCTCATACTAACAGATTTTTGTTGTTCATAAATTATAAACAACAATTAGGATTACTGATGTAATCCTAGTGGTATAATTGGTATTTCACGACCCAATAATTTGTGTTTGCGGAGTTGTCGGTTTTGTTTTCTGTTCGTTGGTGACATTTATTAATTTTATTATATTTAACAACTAAGATATGTTTAAACAGTGAAATCTACCTAACCCAGATAAAAATAGATTTTTAATCAACAAATACAATTTTATCTCTGACCTTCGTTCGATTGCCTGAAAAAATTACCGGTATAAAAACCCCGTGAGCTATTCTAATCTTCATTCATAAAACATAATTATGCAAATTTTAATAGTTTAGCAAGCACACAGGACCTGCAAACGCTTGTATTGAGGTGAGAATACATTTTAAAATTAGAAAAAAATCTGACTCGGATGAGACTTTAACTCAAAGCAAATTCATTAGGGCTCTCATACGATAGACAGATTCGCTGGCTAAGAAAGTTTTCACATTATCCGATCCAATATCGGATGCAGTACCTATATCGTATATACGTATTAAAGGTGCCATATTTGACATCTGCCTTTGACATTTTTCCTACAGCTGGCAATAATGGCATTTCTGCGACGCGAAACGAAAACGAACCGCGAAAGGTAGTGGCTCTGTCGCTCCAATACGTAAGAGCGATTGAGATAAATATCTACGAGCGTTTTGTTTCGTGAGCGTTTGTGCTATTCGGCTACATACCCTGATATCGGATCGGATAGTATAAAAACGCTCTCAGGATGAGGTCTTTGTGCCTCAGTTACTACTTACCAAACCTTACCAGGCTAGAACAGTTATCGAAAGGTGTTGACTTCAAGTTTCACCCAACGCTATAAAATTCCACATCTTAACATTTTATTCTAAGCTTGTGCGTGCACGAAACGTGCACACTGCTCAGCAGCGAGGCTGCGTAATATATTCCTTTAACAACATACGTATTGACATAAATGACGGGCTTAACAAGCTTTTCTATGTCAGTGGATCACTTTGTGCGGCTGAATGTAATCTGCATAATGAAGATGAAGCAATTGACCCCTTTAGTTACGTGCCTGCAATTTTCTATTGCATAATGTATCTAAAAGTGCAAAAAATATAGAAATATGCAAGGAGCTAGAGGAGGTTTATGTCAAATGACAACCTCACAATTAAAAAGGAAAAATTCCATAGTTATTAATCCATATATGCATTGTCAGTGAATGAAGGCTATTTTTTTTTATTTATTAATGTATCTAATAACATGCATCTATAACAGATGATTCAAGCAGCATCCTTGCGACACTTATGTTCGTGGCTGTATAGCTGAATTCGAGAGAGGATCCCTCGCCCGCACACACGGCGGGTGTATGCTCCGCTAGATGGGATGGGATTAATGTATCTACAACAATAAAAAAAGCGCTGGTGGCTTGATAAGAGCTTGCGACTTTCAATGCGGAGATCGCGGGTTCGAACCCCGGCTCGTACCAATGAGTTTTTCGGAACTTCGTGGAAGGAAAACATCGTGAGGAAACTGGACTAACTCTAACTCCAATAAGGCTTTAACTCCAATATATATAGCCTTTGGGTTGGAAGGTCAGATGGCAGTCGATTTCGTAAAACTAGTGCCAACGCTAAATTTTGGGATTAGTTGGCACAGCGGACCGCAGAATTCCGGGATAACGAAAAGACGGTGAAGATGAATGTATCTAAAATGATAAAGGCCATTTTTAATGGGTGGAACAGCAATTTAAAAGGTTAGAAAATTCTTGGTCAATACTCTTGAATTTCGAGATAGATCTTTTTCTAGACCAATCGAGGTAATTTTGTAATGAAATAGGTACATTACGATACAAGTGCGGAAAAAAGGAAATTTGAAATGAGTAACGCTAAATGATATCACGACCGAAGAGATTGTTTTAAATCCAGTTGTGTTACGAATTTCCTCTTCGGCCGTGTATTGTAGGTACGCCGTTTTTCTATACAAATGGCCCTCTGAGAGACCAACTTCTCGCACTAATAAAAACGCACCATCTGTACTGAAAAAAAAAACTATTTTCCACGTGTGTCTTTCGTTACTATACACCAAAGAGGATCGAGTATTATAGAGAGTTACTGTCAAAGTAAAATGTGTAATCACTGTGCATAGACTGCCATCTCTCGACACAGGCTTAAAACTTTTGAACCTCAGTTTTGACAATTCGGACCATATTCTTAGCTTGATATGTGTTAAAATGTCAAATATTAATATTATCGCCATCTAGCCGAGCGTCCCCCAAAGGTGTATCGCCATCTAGGTCACCGTACCTTTTTCTGTATGGTATTGAGGTACGTTTTATTCTTAGACTTTATCTGTCTATATGGAGTTGTATATGTCTTTGCTATACTCTCTACCTTCATCAATCCTTATGTAAGTAACTATATAAAAGGTTAACTGGGAGGATCCCTTAATGGCATAAGTTCACCTTTGTACTGCCCATATCACGCCTCGCTGAAGGACACTATTTTTCCATCAAAGGTCAAAACAAAAGGTCTACCAGTAGCCTAGGAACCATCCGGTCTTGCTACTACTGGGAAAATAACTTAATTCTATAACAGTACTTTTTATGTCACCAAAAATTAAGTTTGGTAATTTGAAATAGTTTTTTTAGTTAAGCCACCAAAATTTGTGACAAAAAACGTATAATAGAATAAAAAAAATATTATTTTAATTCACTAAAAATCAGGCGAAAATCGAATCAGGACTTTTGTTTTAAATTCGACTACTTTAATTTATGACCTTTATAACACATTAAGAAACCACCTATTTTTGTGAATGATACTTCGTAGTAACAAGAAGCGGAGTAATTAAATTAGTTATGACACAAGCAATAATAGGACAAGTGAAGTTATGGTTGTTTTGTACATACATTATGTGTTAAAACACTATTTCTACTGAAACCACCCTAAAAACAAAACGGAAGTTTAATATTTTACTAGCTCGGAAGAACATTCACGGCAAAAATTATATCAGCAAAAAAATTGGAACAGAACAGACTTTTCGTTAAGATCATAATAAAGAAGTATAAAAAATAAGCCACAATTTAAAATGCACGCAAGAAGCGCTAAAACCCGTACTGAAAGAAGTATTTTCATATTTTTCATTTACCTACAAACTCTACTATTGACGATGTCATTTTCTGCATTATTTCAAAAGTTAGTTATTCATTCGTATTTTCGTTACATCGCGGTATAATAATATATTTCGCCACCTTTACTATCGCTTAAATAGCTCAGTTATAGTAGGGTAAGACGATGGGCGCGCTCCTGACCTGACGTCGTGGGTTCGATCCTCGGCAGCGGAAATCTTTTTTTCTTGTTATTATTTTTTAATCTTTTATACCCTTTTCAACCCTCTCTTTTAAAATATTGATTTTTATAGTATTAGATTTACAGGCCATTTCATTGAAATTTTTTAGACACATATAATGCAATAAGTTTAAAAATTGTCTTTCAGTATTAGTATTGATTGAAGGTAACCTAAGGTTCAACATCGTTCCTACTAACCGCAATACTCTGTCTTAGCTAACCATCGCTAGACGATATGCCCTTGTAATAAGGATTACAAATGTACAGTGACAGTTGTCCGGTATGACTCATAGATTTATATATTATTCAGCTAGATTGAGTTGTTAGGCCAAAAAGTGTGTCCACATGAGAGGGTAAAGTTGGGGCTGGTCTCCCTCTCGCACATATTGCCACTGTCAAAATTATTTGAATGACGTCATCACTGTCATTATTTGGGGATACCAGTCAATATTCAAAGTTACTACGACGTTTTATGGCTTCATAATAATGACTTACCAATTCGTTACAAAGTAATAATATCCTTGCCTCGATATAATACAAAAATCATTTAAGAAGTTTATAAACTTAGTTATCATACAGGTAAAAATACTACTACTATAGTAATCTCTTTAACACTGGTCACACGTGCGAGAGGGACACCAGCCCCAACTGTGGCATGGCAAAAAAAGTGTGAGCTCAGTCCCTATTGAAAGTCCATGGTATGACTCAATGAAAAATTGGCTAAATAGTAATCGGAAAACAAGAAAAAAGGGTAGAATATATTTCTATAAGTTATTTCATTGGATTACATTACAAAATGAATGTATTATACATTATAATACTCGTTGTAATTGTATAGATTTAAATAAATAATTTTATTAGTTCAAATGAATGACCGTCAAGGAACAAAAACTATTGAGTCGCTATTAGACTGTTTTCACATTATCCGATCCGATAACGGATGTCGGAAGGATATCAATAGAAGAATCGAAGATTCCGCCTGTAATGTATGGGATATCGGTCCGACATCCGATATCGGATCGGATAATGTGAAAACGCACTTAGGTCTACATTTTACACTTTTTAAAATCAAGATTAATTAGAGTCAATTGTATGGTCGGTATGTAGTGTAAATAAAAAGTCGAAAAGTCTATTTGCTAAAATACTATTTGTAAAAATACTATATTGTAAAAGTACTAAAGTAAAAAAAAAAACTATTTGCTATGTATTTTATATTTCAATAGGCAGGCTTTTGTACCCATAATACAGTACTTTCAATATGTGCTATCCTATAATTAAATTCGAACACTCGCATAGACACTTTTAATATTATTTGAATGGCATTACCAACATTAAATCTCCTTTTGAAAATAAATTTTAAAGAATATCCTACTATCAGATCAGAGCCACTAATATTTAATTTAAAACAAATGCCTATAATAAATAAATCCGATTAACCTTTGAGTTGTCTGCTCAGCTGTCGAATTTAATTATTTTCATAGAAAATATTTTAATTTGTATCCTTCCAGCTCGAGATTCTTGGAAGCCCTGTAAATTTTTCTTTATGACAACAAGATATGACATTTATTTCAGGAAATTTACACATACATACATACATTTATTGTAATAAACGGAGTACAAGTGACCAAGATAAAGATGATACAGTAGGGTATTCTTAAAGTTTATGTAATGAAGAAGTAAAATTGCGGCCTTTTTAGGTACATATTTCTATTTATGGAATAAATTGGAAATATCTAATATATACCTACATACTTATTATAAATATTGGTAGCGGCTCCATTCGTTCAATATTCGTTCGCAATTCATTTTGACATATAAGTCATTTGAGCATATTGTGACAAAAGGTATTTTGATAAAAAGTTTTTAGTGTGTCGCAGTTCCATTTGCAATTTTGATACTTAGGTCTTTATACACTAAGTTGGTTATAGCATGAACGATTTTTTTCCTAAGCAGATAAGAAATTAACGTTATTAGCATCAACAAGAATGTTCTAAATGCAATTTAGACCCAGATTTTTAAAACATTTTTGTTATGAATTGTGCGTCCTTGTATTTAATGTCATTGAAGTAGCTTGTACTCATCAACTTATAATATAAATAAAAAATTAAAAAAATGAATTAAAAAAGCTGTAATATCTACGTATGCGACACTGAGATTTGAACCCGTGACCTGTGGCTTGTAAGTCTAACGATAATCACCGGGGCTATACCTGGCCGTGACATATGGGTCGAAATTAGACTTTGCATAGCTTTCGCGTGTTTGTAACAAGCTTTGCTTCAACGATTCTGAAGAATGGAAGAATACATTTCACAAGATGACGGAGATCTGTCAAATGGTAGAAGAGAAAAACGTGAGATAGATGTATGTACTGACAAGTATATACTCTTTTCGACGACTGTCAAATCGGATGCCTAAAATAAATATGTAATTTTTTTAATTACTTTGGACTTTATTATCGGTGGGAAACGTCTGTTTTTAATTTACCTAAAATATTACTTATGTAGAAATAGGCATGTAATGAGGAGGAACACTCAAAGGATATGACAGATGGCGCCACCCTATTAGTCCGTGAGACGTGAGAGCGAGAAACTGATAATTATGTTTTTAGGTGCCTTCGGGTTGTAAACCTTAAAACTGATTTTTTTTTACATGTTTCCACCATTAAATTACTGTGAGGTATTTTGCTGAAAGAAAACGCTTATTTTTTGGGTGTAGTTTTTTTTAATATCTTCCATTCCAAACTATTGGTGGATTCGAAAATATAGGTTTTTTAAATTGCGATTAAACGCTGTATATGAAAAAAAACTACTGTTGTAGAATTATTTTCAAAAATATCGCACCGTTCTTAGGCTACAGAGAATATCCAAGAATAAAATTTTAAGTAAAAAAATAAGTTTTTGTTCATTATCAGAAACTACCTGGTATATCATCACATCTTAACAATTCGAAAAATAAAATTTTTCATCACTGCCTTACATAATCCATATACTATTACTATTTT
This sequence comes from Leguminivora glycinivorella, assembly GCF_023078275.1. NCBI lineage: Eukaryota > Metazoa > Arthropoda > Insecta > Lepidoptera > Tortricidae > Leguminivora > Leguminivora glycinivorella. Next base: position 15,647,311 of record NC_062980.1, on the reverse strand, counting down.
AAATTATAAATGGGAAAGTGTGTTTCTGTTTGTTTGTCCGTCTTTCACGGTAAAATGGAGCGACCAATTGACTTGATTTTTTAAGTGGAGATAGTTAAAGAGATGGAGAGTGACATAGGCTACTTTTTGTCTCATTCTAACCCCCATTTCCCTAAAATGGGGGGTGGATGTTTGTATGGAGCATCGAATTCAACGCGACCGAAGCCGCGGGCAGAAGCTAATAATTTAATAAGAGACTCTTAAGAGTAAACATTAAAGTATTAATCACAGATGTCATATATACCATAGATCAAGCAAACGTATCTACTTAGCGTGTCAAATGAACTCAGTGAAATCCACTGAGTTGTCCGTCTTTAATCGCAGCTTGCAGCTTTCGGGCGTCAATTTTTGTAAGTTGAAGTCAATCAAAACATAAAAAATGCCTCGTTACGTGATATTCAATTGCAACAACACAAAAATTATGAATAATCAAGAGCCTGAGACATATTTAAAATTACAGGCAAGAAACAACTTCAGTACAAAATTTGACACGCTCGGCCCCTATACAAATAGATGAACTTGTTTCTTCTATATAAATAAAGTTCTGTGGTATTAATAGTGTCAAGTATCTGACGGCACAGTCATGTCATACATAATAAGTAATACTAGGAAGTTATAAAGTATGGGCAAGACTTATTGATCCACATTTATTATTACTGAATTACTTAATGACAGTAATAAGAGCAAGACAAAGTAATAGTTATTTGTTTTACAAGGGGGCAAAGTAGTTGTTTAACCGCACGTGCCAATATTGATACCTGAGCAAGCGAAAGATTCCAATATTGAACCGCGAGCGTAATGAGTGGTTCAAAAAGTGGAATCTTGAGCGTTGCGAGGGCATCAAAGCACGAAGGTTAAACACAAACTTTGCCACCGAGTGAAACACAAAATTTTTCACCACACCAACACGAACAAAATACTGACTATAAAACATCAAAATAAATCAAATCCATCAATTTATTCAATATTTATGATTCAAGATCATCATTTATAGGTAAAATCTAACAGCCAGATTAAGACATCGAGTTAAAATTTGTATGAAACTACTTTGCCCCCTTGTGGATAAAATGCAATTTTGCTATCTGTTTTCGAATAGCAAAGAAAGCCTTTACCAGATGGTGTGGTGAAAAGAAATTAATCGTCATTGTCCTAAAGAACCTTTGAATTTGATTTGTTCCCTAGTTGTAAAGTAAATATTAATATTTGTTAAAACTAAATGACAATTTTAATAGACCTGAATGTTACTGCAACACATTTCATAAATGCAAAAATATTAAAACCTACGCTTTCTTGTGAAAATTCCCTCATGCATTGCCCACAAGTGCTCAATACCGCTACTCTCCGAGGAATTTATAATCATGAAACGGACCCAGTGCAGCGTATGCTTTTCAGCCTTTTTTAAACACCAAAGCTGGAAATGAGGCTTTCAATTACTTAGCCATGAAATATTCAGCTCCAGTACATATTATGATGCTTTTTTTCGGCACTAGGGGGCCGATTTTTGAATCTCAGCCATTCCATTTCGTGAAATTCGTTCAATAATATCTCCACTACTAGCGATTTAAATTCTACTAATAGAATCGAAAACGAGTGGTCATTACCACTAGTTTTAAAATTACTAGCCGTCCTTTTTCAAAAATAGCGTTTTCCACAGACTTTCGAACGGCGAATTCGTGCGTTCGAAATTCGAAAATCGATCCCCAGTTCGCAAAATAGATTTTTCAGTACAGATGGTCTTTTTTTACGCAATAGTGCGAGAAGTGGTTCATTATATGCCAGGTCGAAACTTCGGAGGCTCATCTGTACTGAAAAACATCGTACGATACACGTGCGAAAAGGAAATTTTTGCGTAACTCGTGTCGATTTAAAACACTCCCAAATTCGGTCGTGTTTTATCGCCACTCGTTTCGAACTTCCTTTTTTACGCACTTGTATCGTAATGTATTATTTTATTCTATGTTGTGTAGTATAGTTTGTGCTAGATTTCCTCTAAGTCTACATTTAGTACACCTACTTACAAGGTTAAATTTATTATTCTCCACTACCTAGGTTGTCTGGAAGAGATCGCTCTTTAGCGATAAGACCGCCTCTTGTTTTACCTCTTAAGTTGTTGTTTATTCTTGCTATGTTGTTTCGTGTATTGAGTGAGTGTATTGAATGCCACGTCGTACAATATCCCACAATACAAGCCTTCTTGAGCTTACCGTGGGACTCGGTCAATATTCAATATGTGAAAGAACTTCCTTATAATATTCATTTATTTATTTAATGTGAAGAGTAAATTCGTACCTCGTGTGATTTATACAATCCCTTTGGTTGCGGTTTGCTTTTTCGCCACTCGTTTCAAACTTCCACTTTTCCGCACTTGAATCATAATGTTAATTTACTAATTGTACCCCGTGTTTGTCCGCTATTTTTAGATGTGATTGAAAAAATATTCGACTTTTGGATTTAGTTTTTGAGTATATTTGAAAGCAATACGCGTATTTTTTTATTCACATTTGAACACTGATATAGATACTTACCTACTCTAACTTTAAGAATTTTGCCTGCTAAGCCGTGGTTCCGGGTTCGAATCCCGGTAAGGGCATTTATTTGTGTGATGAACACAGATATTTGTTCCTGAGTCATGAATGTTTCCTATGTACATATATAAGTATTTGTATATTATGTATATCGTTGTCAGAGTACCCATAACACAAGCCTTCTTGAGCTTACCGAGGGACTCAGTCAATCTGTATAATAATGTCATTTAATGTTTTGTTTTTTATTTATTTGTTTGAATGATTTTCGGGTTGTTTCATATATAAGACGATAATACGGATCACAGTTAATCACGATCTATCCCAGTCAATGTAAGTCTAATTCTCTCTGTCCAAAAGAGAGGTATGGGCACTATAAATCTTGCTTTATGTTGTTTCGCACAACAGAACGGAACTCATTACAGATATATATAGAGCAGAGCACAACAGTCTTTTCTCGTAGGTACCTCCAACTTATAGAAAACCGGAGCTAATATTGCTAGATTCGGAAACTCCTACGATCTACTTAAAAATATTTTAAGCGGGTTACTCACGTTTTCAGTCGATATAACGTTCGACGCTACTCTTGAGAAAGATCCTCGGAAATAGATCGAAACATATCGATTTAACATGTGAGTAACCCGTTTAAAATATTCCTGCGGTGTACATTCAAATAAAGCTTTTATCTATCTATCTATCACATATCTATCTTACCCGGCACTGGTCTGGCAGACTGCTGCTTTTTAACCACTGACGCAGCATACGAGTATTAAAGATGTATAAAATTACGCATGTAATTAGGCAGAGGGCACGAAACTGCTCAAATCTACTAAACTCTGACAAACAAGTCTGTCAGTAAATAAGAACAAAGAAAACTATAAGCATCCTTTTCTTTAGGGTGCTAGAGAAAAGGATACCTATAGTTTTCTTAGTTCTTATTTACTGACAGACTTGTTTGACAGAGTATATATACCAGTTTGAGCAATAAACAAGTTTCTAATACTATATTATTATACTCTTTGCAATAAACGGGTTGTAAGAGGTAAAGTATATTGAAAAGTTTCTAATAATATATTATTATACTCTTTGCAATAAACGGGTTGTAAGAGGTAGTAAGTATATTGAAAAAATTCAAAAAATAAAAATGTGAATCAAAAGCCAACTTTAATATTAATAATTTGTTTGTTGTTTTCGCTGATAAAATACTTGATTTTGTTATTTCACTGATAAATGTAAAAATTCTACCGCTAAGCGTATTAAAACTTGAATGTCTTATCCTTCTTTAACATTTCAAGCATATTTATTTATTTTATTTATTATATTTTAGAAACATATGTTTTATGTTCATGGCTATGCAATAAATGAAATATGAAATATGAAATATGAACATACAGTCGTTTACAAACAGTACTTACACAATATTGTTAAAGTTTAGACCTTGAGTATCATTTGTTACATAAAATCACAGTCTGTTTTTTAAATGTTACTTATCCAAATCCATATTGCAGAATACATAACCCTATTGGTTTCTTCATAGTTAACAAACTAAAACTAGGTGTTTTTTCTCCAATCATGGACGGCAGTTGTCCAGTAATGGATCCCCCATTATGGACAGTGAAATAAGTTTAAAATTTTACTTTTAAAGCCAACTGATACTTAATGAGTCAATTTTATATACCCCAAATAAAATTAGTTTGAGTTATTTTAACATAGGATTGTTTCTTGTAAATTATGGTTTCGTAAATTTTCCTTGTCCATCATAGGAGGTACGCAGTTTTCCGGGTCCAGTAATGGACACTCGCAAAATAATACTATTTCTTTATATCTTTGGAGCAACAAACTAGTACTTCTTACTGCTAACAAACACTCGTCTCAACGCATCTTCCATCACAGACTCAAAAACGCTAAAATCCGCCGAAGGTGGTCTGTAGACGCACATTATAATGTGATCCTCCAATTCTATACATGATATTTCTATAGTTCGCTCAGTAGAAAGTTTAACTATGTCATTTCTTTCTTTACATTTAAATTTATTTTTTACTATAATCAATGATCCCCCGTGAATGGCGGACTTTCTACTGAACGAGCTAATTATGTCATAATTACAGATATTAAATACTAATAATTCATATTCTTTGAGCCAGTGCTCCGTAACGCACATGACATCAATATCTTGTGATTCTAAGAAAAGAACCACCTCTAACTCTTTGCTGGAGAAGCCCTGTAGGTTTTGGTGAACTAACCTAAGCTCACGGGGCCTCTCCGCTGTCTCAGCCGTCAGTTTAAATGCTGTGGGCGGCCCGCGGGGAGGCTGCGCACGCGCCGGCGCTCGCCGCGCGGCCGGCACCGATGCCACTGGCCGAAATGTCAAAAAACCCCGGTTCTACGTTGTAAGCTAGTAATTTTGCTGTCGTCACTTTACAATTCCGTGGTACATTCAAATAATTATCTCTTAGTCTAAAACGGTAATTATTTCTTTTATACATAATGTTCAGATCAATAAAATGGTAAGCGCTTTCGTAACAAGTCGCATTGTACAACATGGAATTTAACTCCGACACTCTAACGTTGTGCTCATGGGAAACAGAGTCGGAATACGGAAAAGAGCATAAAATAATTTTATAAATTCCATGTCGCTCAATGTCGGACAGCGTGCGTATGAGGGATCCCACGTGAGATCTCTTCACACCCACACTATCGCCGAGGTGTATAATCAGAGTGGTGCCACTGTCAAACTTGTCCCTCGCCAGGCGGCGCACGACCGATTCGACGGAGGCACCACGCAAACACACATTTGTTACACTTTGCCGGAGACATTCACCCAGCAGCACGCCGAGGCCGGCCCCGATTGCGTCAGAATAGATCAGTGTTTTTCAAAGTGTGGGTCGCGACCCCCAGGGGGGTCGCGGCATTTATCCAGGGGGGTCGCGAAGTTCAGCTTTAAGATAAACTTATGACAGGCTGGTTAAATTTTTGTTTAACTTAAAAAAGTCAAATTCTTGAAAATTAAAAGGTTAATCTTAAAACAACTTCATCATCATCCTTGCGTTATCCCGGCATTTGCCACGGTTCATGGGAGCCTGGTGTCCGCTTTGACAACTAATCCCAAGATTTGGTATAGGCACTTGTTTTACGAAAGCGACTGCCATCTGACCTTCCAACCCGAAGGGTAACTAGACCTTATTGGAATTAGTCCGGTTTCCTCACGATGTTTTCCTTCACCGAAAAGCGACTGGCAAATATCAAATGACATTTCGCACATAAGTTCCGAAAAACTCATTGGTGCAAGCCGGGGTTCGAACCTTAAAACAACTTATTTTATGATAAATAAATAAATTGTGTTTATTTGTTGAAAACGTCAGCTCGCATAAATATGAAGTAGCAAATGGGATCGAAAGTTTAAGGGCTTCTTTTACTAAATGTGGATATTCAGCCATTCTTTTAGCCCAGAACGCATCAATTGAAATGTTGCTTCTTTCACCGAGGCGTTGAGATCGGCCAGCTCAACGGACTTAATATTAAAAAAAAATATTCAAAATCCAACTTTCCATCACCAGTCAATGTTTCAGTTGAGAAATAACTTTGGAGTTGGTTTTTTAAACTTTGCAAGCCCTCCACCGTATCTGATGATATTTCTTGAATGATTTTAGCCATGCAAGGGAAATAATCAAACTGCATACGCAAACTGCATGCTGTGTAAAAATGTTGTCCAAAACTCAATTTTTGCTAGAAATCCGTTCTTTATCTTTTTCTGTAATTATGTTTTCGTCCCTTTCTTTGCAGACTTGCGATCATAACATTTAAGTGGTCAAAGATACCGGCAAGATATGCTACTTTCAATATCGTAACATAATCAGCAACAATATTGTAAAAACATTAATAATTCTGATTTAAGCTCTATAACGCGTATCAAAACCCTTCCTCTCGAAAGCCATCTCACCTCTGAGTGATAAGTGATAAAGTACACCCATATCTACGCATACTATTCGCAATAGACGAGTTTGCAAATCTTTACCTTTTTTTGATCGAATTTACAACTTTTATTACATCTTTCAGCACTAAGTTATAGTTAATATTAGAAACGAGTTAGGGGGGTCGCGAAAAAATTTGAGAGGTCATAATGGGCCATGGCGCCATAAAGTTTGAAAAACACTGGAATAGATGACCGTCGACCGCGGAGGGTCCCGGCTCCGAGCGCGCGGAGCGCCGGGCGCCGGGGCGGGCGCCGCGCTCGACGCGCGCGCCGGCGACGGGGCCGGTGGCCGAGGCTCAGGCTCGACGGTCAGCCGCTCCAGAGCCAGCCGCAGGAGGCTCGACGGTGTCGGGGCCGGCGACCGCGGCTCAGGCTCGACGGTCAGCCACTCGAGAGCCAGCCGCAGGAGGCTCGGCGGCGACGGAGCCGGCGCGGCGACGGCGGGGCTCGGCGGGACAGGGCGGCGGGCGGCGGGCTCGGGCTCGCGGCGCGGAGAGGGCGCGGGCGCGGGCGCGGGCGCGGGCGCGGGGCTCGGGCGCGGCGCGAACAAGGCACGCAGCGCGGGCGACCCCGGCGCCGCCAGCGCGGCACGGAGCGCCGGCGAGTGCGGCGCGGCGGGGCGCCGCCGAGCAGGCGCAGGCGAGTCCATGCACACCGGGTACCCGCTCGATGGATCTAGAACATTATTCATAAAAGATATGTACTCGTGTAATGCTTTACTTGTCAATTCATATCTATTATTCAGGTCTTTCAGTTTTGATTCTAATTTGTACAATTCATCGGAGCGACTGTTCAACTCCTGTGCTGTCAGGTCGAGTCGGTGTTGACAATTTAGAAGTTCATCGCTTAAGGCGACACTGTTACATCTGGACTGTATTGTCTTAAACATAGAATTTTGTCGTTTAACTAAAAGCTTTGATTTCTTTATAAATTTGCTTAACTTTAAGTATTTTTTAATTTTATTTGACCCCTTCAATGTCACTCTGGGATCACTGCCGCCCTCTAAGTGCACAGACTCCTTTAAATCTACATGGTCCTTCATTGGGGAGCACGGTGCACTGTCATGAACCACATCTAAATCGAAGCTATTAAATTCAGCAAATATACTTAAATTGTTTTCAGCCGGAGCGGAGTTCCCGGAGCAATACTTGCAATACCGTTTTGAATCCGACTCCTGCAGTTGCTGCTCGAGGTCCCGGATGCGTTGTAATGCCTGCTCATGTATCTCTTGGCAATGCTGGAACCTTTCTACGACTGCCTGGAGTTCATCTCGTTGTCCTTGCAGGTCTTCATACTCGACATCTTGATTGGCTAGCTGATTTTTGAGGCTTGTGTTTGTTCTTACAACACGCTCAATCTCCTGCTCACTCTCCTCCTGTTCCTGAAGGAGCTTTTTGTTGAACTCATTAGCTAATTTAAGTTCTTCCTGTAGTTGCTTCATTCTAGCCATTATCACATCCCGACGTGTTGTCATCTTAGTAGTCTGTAAATATCTTCCAAAAAAAACACCACTAAATACGGTGTAATTTTAAATCTTGAACGTTACTCCGTTGACAGTTGTCGTACTTTTGTCATCAATATTTGGCTTCACAGGCTGCATGAAAACTTATGATAACACTTTCACACTTTAATTAGGATGTGGTACATCCATTTATCACTGTAATTCCTAATATTTTACATTTTTAATAATTAAAACACATTATTGAAATATGCAGCTTTAACTTGACGTTTGACCTGGTCGGTGTTGCCCGACCAAAAAAAATGACTCAAATGGTGAGCTTTACTGCGTGACTTGCTACCGGAAGTTTAAAACAAAACTCGGCTTCGCAATTCACGTTCGAGCCCATGCACATCATCGTCATCTTCCTTGCGTTATCCCGGCATTTGCCACGGCTCATGGGAGCCTGGGGTCCGCTTTGACAACTAATCCCAAGATTTGGCGTAGGCACTAGTTTTACGAAAGCGACTGCCATCTGTCTGACCTTTCAACCCGAAGGGTAACTAGACCTATGGGCCCGAAGGGTAACTAGGCTAGGGTATTGGAATTAGTCCGGTTTCCTCACGATGTTTTCCTTCACCGAAAAGCGACTGGCAAATATTCAAATGACATTTCGCACATAAGTTCCGAAAACTCATTGGTTCAAGCCGGTCTTCGACCTCCGGAACGAAAGTCGCACGCACTTACCGCTAGGCTACCAGCGCTTCCGCTAGGCTACCAGCGCTTCAGAATTTATTAAATACCTGCCTCTCAGCAGTCCCGGTGTCATTTCTGCTCTCCAACATCCTGGCAAGGTCGCCATATAATGTTCGGCGGTAGGAGTGGTAAATAATACTCTTACTTCCAGTGCAGTAATGAATCGTTTATTCGAAGATGTTTAGGCTTATATGGTTGATGCCTACGTGCGTGACATTTAGGCTGACCTTTATGTATTGTTTTAACATAGATATTATATGTTTATATTGAGTTAGGTATTTACATTTTTTTTTTTATTATATTTGCACTGCCCTTAACTCTTTTCTATCCACTATCTCGCTGTCTGAAGGTTGTCTGGTAGAGATCGCTCTTTAGCGATAAGACCGCCTGTTGTTACCTACTATTTAAGTTCTTTATTTGTTTGTTTAGCTGTTGTCGTTGTAGTAGTGCAATAAAGTATTTTATTATTATTTGTATGTCTTTCCCATCACGGAACAATGGTATTCCGGACCTTTGGGAGGCGTGCGCGGGGCCGAAGCCAACACGTAGAGGCCCTTTCGACACTTTAATGAAATGTAAGGGGTACACCGAGCGGATGTTGCCCTTGCCCGTATCATGGGACACACGCAGAGGCAACACCCGCCAGGGTGTAAGGACTATTTGAGAGTTAATGGAATCTAAAATGAACTGGTCTATTTTGATGAAAGTGATGGACTAAATACTGGGCTATGGATAAAAAACCGGACGCCTGCCTAATAAAACGGTATCCAATTTTATTTCCGGCAGACGGTGACTCGTCCCCACAAGATGGGCCCCCACAAAAAGCGACATCCAAGATGGCTCAAGGGCAACACCGGTGTGAGAACTCAAGGGTGTCGAGAGGTGTACACCGCTTTCTGCCCAGTGGCTGTTAAGCCACTGCACCAACTCGCGTCTTATGCAAATTTTCACTTCCACCCCTGGGGCATGTAGCCCTAACGACTCCACTCTGGACGGCCAGCCAAGGCAAGCCAGAGGTAGAGAGTACTGTCCCACCCACCTGCCTTACGGGTAACAGAACTCCCCAGGAGCACTCGGGTACGTGGGGTCGCTGTTCCCCAACAGCTCGCCACAAGCTGCCCTGCGTTGACTGATTGCACTGGTAAAACCAATGGGCGATGGGGTCGTCACATCCCTACGCCTTTATTATTATTATATTAATTATGGCTAATTTAGGTCAGGCCTTTACAATGATAAACAAGCTACGTCACGACTACACTACACCTGAATTATCCAGGCGTCGCCGTCTACGGACATGTCCAGGAGGACATCATCATCATCCTCACTTCGGTTAATAATGTCAAACATGGAAAATATTTCGATTATATAAATTGAATACGAGTACCCCGCCTAGATTGCCACTCTACCCATGATTTTTCAGGAATTTCCGACACCATTTCCGACTTTCACGATTTTTCCGCATCTTGCAACAATATGGAATGTTCATTGTTCATAAATTGTTATTGTTCATAGTTCAAGCTTCTGTTGTGGCCAACAATGTGTTTGATATCATAAGTCAAAATTAAATATTAGCTCTAAATACGATAAGGAGATTTTGCTTAAAGAAAATTCAGATAACCAGGAATGAAAAAGGTAATTTTTATTTTCGATTTCGTGGTCCGTCTCATGAAAAAAGTTGCTCGGTACAATATTCGTCCTATAACCCTTTAACGGGCAAGACTCAAAAAAATCGTGAGTTCAAACCTCAACGCCATCCTGTAGTACTAAAAATTCTCTACAAGAAAAAATACAAAAAGATAGTCATACAGGGTGGTCTTTTTTGAGACCGGTGCCCTATAAAGGGATAAATAAGTTATCAACCTCAGTTGGCGTTTCTTCTCTCAACTAGATAACAATTGAGATAACAGTACGGAAATCACAAGAAGTCATTGCAAGGAATTCCATTCCAATGTCCATTCTTTTCATTTCCACGTTATTTTTCAGACATTTTCACAACTTTTCCGCATCCTGCGACAATATGGAATGTTGATAAAGTGTTATTGCTACTGGCTCGGGCCTTTGTTGCGATAAGCTAAAGCTTGCGGTGGCCACTAATGCCACTATGGCCGCACCCGATTACAAAAGATACAATACCTTATTGTTTCAGGCTTACGTTGAGGGGAATAATAAATCCATTGCGATATTAGTTTATATTATAAAACACGCGAGCGAATCCGCAGGCAAAAGCTATTAAGTAATATACGCTTATACGTAATGTACATATGCATATACATAATTCACCCCGATAATGATTTCAGGTGGCTAAATTAAGATTCTATAGCTATATTGTCCTTAGTTTAACAAAATATTGATCAGCCGCAAATATTTAAAAAAAAATGAAATACAGAACCAAACAAATTGAATATTCATATTATTTCAATACTTGATAAACGTCTGAAATTTCTGATAAAATGCCAACCGATTTCTCGTTCTCATTTTTCATACTTGACGATTTCATTCAATAACTTTTGCCGCTCAATATAATAAAATATTGCATAATTTAACGCGACGACCCGTGTCATCGCTTTTGTCGGTTTCATTATCAATGAAATGCGAAATGGACAATAGGTTCCGCATTAATATTGCATTGGGAAATATTTCTGCAGTTGATCGAGCAAACGCGCGAAAATTTATTTTCAGAATGATCGTTATAACGACTAAAAATATATCAAAAAAAGTTATACCGATCGATACGCACCCCGCCAAATCTTGGGATTGGTTGTCAAAGCGGACCTCAGGCTCCCATGAGCCGTGGAAAATGCCGGGATAACGCTAGGAGGATGATGATTGCAACGAGTTAAGGTGAAGAAATGTAAACATATTTATGAACTAGACTGTACCAGTATCTATGAAATTCCTTGATTAAGTGCCGGACGTTAGCAGAGGCATTCACGCTAAGTTAGCAAACCATAATTAAATAAATGGATGTAGGGCTCGGTGTACTAATATTGTGCGATAACTTTGACTGTCAACAATAGTACACGATTGGGAATTTGGTAGCAACTTACCTCAATCAGTGAACTCACGATTCGCACAAGTCGATTTAAACATAGATTAAATATAAGAAGATCATTCAATCCCATAAATTAAAATGCGACCGCCTAAGAACGCGCATACGCTACACCACACATAGATGGTGCCACAAAAAATGCCTTATAGCTTTTGATTATACTTGTAGATGGCGTTAAGTGTCACTTTGGACATAGATTTATGGCTCAAAAGTGACACTTCACGCCAATGGTCTTCAGACTTTTCTGGGTAACACATTGTACCTTGTGAATTTAGAAATAGGGTTTTGTCGCTAGGGTTCCTTAAACCAAAATGATAAAACGGCTGTGAATTGAATGGGTTCTTTGGGGGCTCTGTTGGCAGATCGCTAAATTAGTGATACGATACCGAAACCTGATACTATTAGGTTTTTGTTCCTCACCAGAACTTGGTAGAATAATGACATTAATGATACTAATTATTCGGTGAAGGAAAACATCGTGAGGAAATCGGACTAATTCCATTAATTCTAATAAGGCCTAGTTACCCTTTGTGTTGGAAGGTCAGATGGCAGTCGCTTTCGTAAAACTAGCGCCTACGCCAAATCTTTAGATTAGTTGTCACAGCGGACCCGAGGCTCCCATGAGCCGCGGCAAATGCCAGGAGAACGCAAGGAGGATGATGATTCTGTCAGTCACGCCTGTCACGAGTGCATGAATTTGACATTTTTGGTAGCCACCCAAGATGACAATTGATTGCGCTACGAAAACAAACAGTTATAGCGAGACACGAATCGTAGGGAAACTAGCCATAAACAATTTTAATCTTAACTAGGCAAACAGTATTCTTATTAGAGAGAGCGCAGTACAGCGCCATCTGGTGCGGCTACACGTGCACGTTTCCTTCACACTTGAACATTATAAATGCCCGTAACTCTTCGATGCCAATAACTGTTTATTACCTGAGCACACGCTCCGTTAGGCACTTTAGCTAAATGAGCCACACATTTAAGCCACCGCCACACATGAGCGTTTTGGTAGCGTGGCGTGAGCGGGGCGCGATGAGAGCGTGCCACCAGCGCCGCGCCCCGCTCACACCACACTCTCACAATTAAGTGTGGCAGAAGCTTTAGCTAACGTGCCTTCGTACTGGGTTTTAGAACTAGGCGAGCAACCACAAGCAATAAGTTGCTTTAGAAATTTGTAACTGTGGTGAATACTTGTTTGAAAATATGGCACAAGAGGGATTCTTCGAGCACATACAATTGGAGTAAATCAATATCATATTGTCTTATACAATTTTAAACACTCATATTTTTTCATAGCAAATTTAAATGTATGTCAGTCAGTGTCTATGACTTGTCACTCCAGGGGTTGGAAGCACATCATTCGTATCATTACAGTCAGGAAATAAGAGGAGAAAATTAAAAAGCAACATTGTATTGTCGTCCATTTCAAAAGTATACATAAGTAGTAGGTATGATCGGGAACGTATATGGAATTGAAATTGAATAACTTTCAACACGCTAAGCGGTATAATAATGAAGAATATTTAATTAAATAGGTATTGAAAATACTCCAAATTTTCTCTTAAATCATCTGGCGTTTTTATGTTTTTGACATTGAAAAGTAAACAAGTCAATTCGATTGTATCCTTGGATCTTGAGGGAAAGTCACAGAGACAAGAGTCTTGCTTTGTTTATTGAAATATTCCATAAATTAGAGAAGCGGATACCTGCTTGTGACAGCAGACGTAGGTTGAGTTACTTTCGTCCGTGAAAGCTAATTATTTGGAAGCTAATAGCCTTTTAAAGCCAGGGATAAACTGAGCGACAAATTTTACATGACACGCTATGGACTAAGAGCCCCATCCTCATTTTCTCAAGGATGAAATTTTGGGACAATGTAAAGTTTGTATCGACGTTTAATGTCTGCATATTACCTTGTTCGGCCCGTCGGCCATTTCTTGCTATAAGGATTTTTTTTTAAACACTAACTTTCCTTAAATACTCAAGGCTGATTTTTATATTATGTGATAGAAAAGACTGTAAGGATTTGATAATCATTATTTTCTAACTATTTACGCCGCCCATAGCTTGAGAAATTAGGGTAAATTAGTGAGATTTTCAAGTGTCAGGTAAAAGTTACGGCCGGCGGAAATGGTCAGGAATTGATGATTATCAAATCCTTACAAGTATATAAAAAATAGCTTTGACAATTTAAGGAAAGTTACTTACTACTTACTACATATATAAAAATTAGCTTTGACAATTTAAGGAAAGTTACTTAAAACTAAGTCATATGCTGACGTTAAACGTCGATACGAACTCTACTTTGTCCCAAAGTTTCATCCTTGAGAAAATGAGGAAGGTCTGGCGGCTCTGGGCTCTTAGTCCATAGCGATGTCGAGTGATGTGGTGCTGTGTTGCCAGACTTCGGTCGACATGTTTGGTTCAGCCTTATGCTTTCCTATATTATAATATGTGCCTTATATTGCCTTGTTGATCGCGACATTGCCAGCTGACTTGTTAGTCTCAATGTTGTAACTTGTACTGTCCGTCTTTACTCACAGCTTGCAGCTTTCGGACGTCACTTTTTGTAAGTTGAAGTTAACAAAAAACATACCTCGTTATGTGATATTTAGTTGCAACAATAAAAAAATGTTGAACACTCAAGGACCTGAGAAATATTTACTATCACAGGTAACAACTTAACAAAAAATCTGACACTCTCGGTCCCTAAATATACTCGTACAAATAGATGAACTTATTTCTTCTAAATATATAGTTCTGTGCTTTACAATTAATTTAGCTCAGCACAAAAAAAATCTTAAAATACATTTTTTTTTTAAATAATTAACTCTATAAAATTATTGTTAACAAATATCGCAAAGAAAATCAAAAGCTTATTTTACGTAAAGCCATACCACCGCAGGTGTAAGCGAAATGAGAAAACACCGGAGTAGACTTACGTAGACTATCGTACTGAAATTAAATTTTGCTTGTCCGAGCCACTTTGCTTTGAAGCGAAACGTGAAACAGGAACTCTGTTATGTGACCGAGTATGGAAGCCGTTAAAAACATTTTCGCTATAAAATATTGTAGGTAACTAATTTCCTCCGGGCAACGGGTAAACGACACGTTTTCATAATGTGTAATGGTCGTTCCGTTCGTATATTAAAATATGGATATGGCGGCATTATCGTTAATCTCATTGAAATTAACTTGATTTTACCTACACAGGATCCAAACAAAATGGGCCAGATATTCACAGCATGTAATTTAATTGCTAACAGTAGGTATGGTATGACGTGTGACGAATTATGTAAATAAGTATCAATTTTTTTCTCATTCTTTCAGTTGTTTTCTGTAAATATGTATAATATCACTTATACAGTTTTTTTAATGACACTGTTAATTGTGTGGATATTATTAAAGAACAGTTACCAATTCATTGCAAAATCAAAAACAAATTGGTTTTCTGCTACGCTCGCTAAGCTCGCGGTTCAGTACTGTCATCTTCCGCTTGCTCGGGTAGATATTTATTGGCAACTACGGCACAACTTTGCCCTCTCGTAAAACAAATAGCTATTTCACTGTTCAAGTTCAGAATATAATTATGATCTGCAATTACTTCAATATTAGCAAAGACATATGTAACTCTGTATAGACAGCTACAGTCTACGAAAAAAACGTTCCCTCAGAACCATATAGAAAAAGGTACGGTGGCCTAGATGGCTTCACACCTTTGGGGGACGCTCGGCTAGATGGCGCTAATATTAATATTTAACATTTTAACATATATCAAGCTAAGAATATGGGACAAATTGTCAAAACCAAAAACTGAGGTTTAAAAGTTTTAAGCTTGTGTCGAGAGATGGCACTGTGATTACATATTTTACTTTGACAGTTATGTAACTCGCTATAATACTTGATCCTCGTCGTCGTCACAACATGCGCGGTGTCTAGGCACGTAAGTAGGTTAAACTTTTGTCACCTAGTGAAATATAAAACCAACATGAGGAAAAAAATAACTGTTAAACATAAAACTAAATCAAATTCATTATTTGAACGTAAATTCTATTTGCCAGCTTTGGGTATCAAGTTTAAATTCGTATGAAATTATCTACTTTGCACTCTCTTGTGGACAAAATTCAATATCAAGCAAGAGACCTTTACCAGTTTGTTCGGTGAAAATGATACTCGTCTTGGCAGGGGCATTGCCGTGCCCCAGATTTAACTGTCGATCGTTCTTATTATAGAGGCATTTTCAAAATTTGGGACCCAAAATTAGCGTAAGTCGTTAACAAAAATTAACTCACTGTCAGTTTTGAGACGATAATTAAGCATGAAATTTCAATAAAAATATTTTTTTTATGTTAATTACATGAACATTAAGCGACATTCAGAACGCAAAAAAAGATAATTTTTAGACAGATTTTATGCTTAATTATCGTCACAAAACTGACAGCGAATTAATTTTTGTTAACGATTTACACTAATTTTGGATCCCAAATTTTGAAAAATGCCCATATTACCGATGCCATAGGTATAGGTACTAAGTATCCAATTCAGTTAGTATCATCTGAATTGAGCTTGTTACGAAAATAAAACTAGTTAGATTGAATAACATTGTTATGAACGGATTTGCATGGATCTGAATAGCTAACTCATCTTTATACTATACAAATGTGGAGCTAACTAAATCCTTATTTTATTCAGAATTTATTTATTTAATCGTATGGCAAATTTTATCTAGAAGCAATCATTGTGTAGCCTTGAGGTTGCTTAGCCAGGCAACCAGGTCCGGTGTCACGATGTTTAGATCTTCAGCAGGCCCGGGGCATGAGTGGAGAGCGCAGCGTTGGAAGATTTGTTCTGTGATCTGTTCTCCATTTTTTTTTTTATAAATGGGCTTACTCTTGACCACAGACTAGCCAAAGGCAAAGACGTGGCCTACGATGGAGTGAGCTCGCCCAGAAGATGCCTGTTCACTCTTGATTTGAAGGTTGCCGGGTTATATGAGCTCGGAAATATACCCATCTCCACATTCGCAAAGTTATGAAGCCGTCCAACCCCAATTACGTGTAGCTGATTTGCAGCGGCAATGACCGGTTCTCTGGCTATTCAAGCGACACCAGAATTAATATCTGTTCTCGTACTTAATTCTCGTTTTACTCTGGTTATTCTGAGTCTAATAATTAGAAATAAAACAACATAATCTTTTTAAATGAGATTTTAGATTAGGTATAATTTGGTGGTTTATAACTTAAATGCGATTGAGTACATTACGACTTACGAGAAGCAAAGCCCTTATTTATTATGTGCTTGAAATATAAAAAGATTGCTTTTACAGTTTTTGGCCATTTTTGATACTGTAAAATATTCCCGCACCACAAACCCCCAGGGTACGAAGACTAATGTACAGTCGCAAAGTTACGAGTAGTAACTAGTTGTAATTACTCCGTTGCCTTTTTCGTGTAAAGTCAACCAGGATAATTGCGTCTGGTCTCACAATATAATAGTACAAGCACAAGGACAGAAGGCTCACTCCTTTGTGTTTTTTTTTCACACTTGTGCGAGAAGTGGTTCATTATATGTCAGGTCGGAACTTCGGAGGACCATCTGTACTGAAAAACGTCGTACGATACACGTGCGAAAAGGAAATTCGCAACTTGTGTCGATTTAAAACAGTCCCTTAACGCACTTGTATCGTAATGTACTATTTTAGTACACATTATTATGCTTTATCACACTAGTGCGAGAAGTGGTATTTTGTGTGCATACCTATGTTAAGACTTCAAAGGGCCATTATTCTGAAAAATGTCGTACACGAATCCTCTGTTCACGAAAAGGAAATTCGTAACTTTTTAAATTATTATTATAAATTGGCTACAGACTACCCAAAGGCAAAGATGTGGCCTACGATGGAGTGACCTCGCCCAGAAGATGCCTGTTCACCCTAGATTTGAAGGTTGCCAGGTTATATGAGCTCGGAAATATAGGAAGGAATAAATTAAAACACGACCGACAACTTCCTTTTTTTCACACTTGTATTGTAACGTACTATCCCACCAAAAACATTCTGTAAAAAACTAGCCAAGTCTCGATGGAGCTGCTTGTTTATCTCTAAAAAGTAATGAAAATTAGACAAAGTCGTGCCAAGTCTAAAGTTCCTTACTGCGATTTCTTTATTATTATAAGTATAGTTAATGTTGTGTGACTTGGCCGTATCGCATATCGCTGACCGTCTTTATACACGGTGTTTCCGGTATCACTCAAAAGCTCAGACACCCCAACTGATTTTTATTTTTTTAAACGTATCTAGAATGTTCATTTTTTAATCTGATGATTATTATTTTTTTAAATTGAGTTTTAAATTTTCTGTGCAGCTCTACTCGGCTTTTAACTCTACACTCAATAAAATAATTGCTAGTTACCATCATAAACCTTCAAACTGTTTAATTGTGTACGTTACTGCAACGACATAAGGTTTACCAATAGACAGCTATGTCAATGTAAAGCACTTTAACCTGTGTCACAGTAAACTTCAAATTGGACTGGTGACTCAGTAAGCAAATTTAAACCTCAAAATTCAAAATGACAAGGTTGTAATTAGGTACGAGTTCAATTTGTTATGACTTATGATAAACTTTAAAATTAAACTGACGCACAACGTCTATCTCGTAGCGGAAAAAATAATCGTCCAAGTAACCAGCCAGTATTAATACCGTTAAATACTGAAAAAGGACGTCATGCTCCACGGCAGCGCCACCTTAGCTTTGCCGAACATAAACATATGGGAAAATATCTATATAAAGTCTATAAAATACTAGACTAGTTAAAAAAAATTCTATGTTTCTAGTTTCGTCGTGAGCTCTTATACATTGTGGCGCTGCTGTAGAGCATACTCCACAGCAGCGCCACACTAAAATATCAACTACTGTATGTGGTACAGCCACGTATATGGCTTCAAATAATTCTATAACAATTCTATATTAACCTAGCTTACAAAATCCCTACTTTTATTTTGCATATAGGAAAATACGATGCCACAAACCTTTTGTAAGAAATAATTATCGCAGCGCCTTATTGAAAATCTCGGCAATGGCACAAAAATATAGAAATAATTGTTATAGGCGTTGTAAACATGTTTGACGACCTGTCTGGCCTAGCGCGTCTACCTCTACTACCTCTCTGGTCCGGGGTTCGAATATATATAACAACGACATATATAATAGGTATACAAATACTTAAAAATATCGTGAGAAAAACCGGACTAATTCCAATAAAGCCTAGTTACCCTTCGAGTTGGAAGGTCAAATGGCAGTCGCTTTCGTAAAACTAGTGCCTACTCCAAATCTTGGAATTAGTTGTCAAAGCGAAACCCAGGCTCCAATGAGCCGTGGCAAAATGTCGTGATGACTTACATAATAGAAAACATTCATGACTCCGGAACAATATCTGTGCTCATCACACAAATAAATGCCCTTACCGGGATTCGAACCCCGGACCAGAGAGGTAGTAGAGGTAGACGCGCTAGGCCAGACCGGTCGTCAAACATGTTTACAACGCCTATAACAATTATTTCTATATTTTTGTGCCATTGCCGAGATTTTCAATAAGGCGCTGCGATAATTATTTCTTACAAAAGGTTTGTGGCATCGTATTTTCCTATATGCAAAATAAAAGTAGGGATTTTGTAAGCTAGGTTAATATAGAATTGTTATAGAATTATTTGAAGCCATATACGTGGCTGTACCACATACAGTAGTTGATATTTTAGTGTGGCGCTGCTGTGGAGTATGCTCTACAGCAGCGCCACAATGTATAAGAGCTCACGACGAAACTAGAAACATAGAATTTTTTTTAACTAGTCTAGAATTTTATAGACTTTATATAGATATTTTCCCATATGTTTATGTTCGGCAAAGCTAAGGTGGCGCTGCCGTGGAGCATGACGTGAAAAAGGTATACAACCTCTAACAATATGATATGCACAATGTTGTATTACAAATTTGTAGAATGGGCACGTAAAAAATAACTAATAATACAAATTAAAACAAAAAATATTACCCCCTTCAAGATATAGCTCAATCGATTCTACTCTCGATTCTGAACAAACAGTTTTCAGGTTTTTAGTGTTAAGTGAAACACGGTGTATATTAACATTCCTCTCTCCTCAGGTACACGGGCGTTCAGAAGGCGCGACCTGCGGGCCGGTGATGGCGCAAGGTGGAGTGCAGGCGTTAGAAGCCATGCTTTACGCCTTGGATTACGCCGCAGCGAACGCCATCGGCCCGCCTGGCGTCAAGATTGGCGCGCTCGTGCTTGACGATTGTGATAACGATACGTATGGGCTGGAGATGGCGTTAGACTTCATTAAAGGTTGGTTTTTAAATTATTATTCATGGCAACAAGCATGTACAATAGGCTAAGTTTCCTATACTTAAAATAAAATATTTTATGGAGTGCATGAAATAAAGCACCACATAATTAGAAGAAAATTTCGGACTGTGGTTATGTTTAAACATAATTTCTATTTAATAAGTCAAAGAGAAAGATATAAAGTAGTGTCGTCACTCCTCAGTATTTCATAGTAATTCCATATTAGCAAATCGTTTTGACAGTTTTTAAAAAGAAGCTGATTTGACTAGTAGGAAAATAGCCTATTGTACGGTCAGCATCAAAGATAGCCGCCTGGTGGGACGTTGTCATCACCGTTCATGGACATAAGAAACATCAGGAGAGTTACGTATGCATTGGCGACCTTTGAGAACCCTAAATACCTGCTTCTTGAACCCCATGTCATAGTGCAAGGGAAACACCTCAGAAGGTAGCTCATTCCACAGTTTGCTCGTTCTGGGCAAAAACGAGCGATCAAATAACGCTTCAGGAGGTAACGACCATTTTGTAACCGCTAAACAAAAAGATATGTACCTACGTATATTTCCTCGTAACGCCCACCACCATACAAAAATGTTGCTAGAGAATTTTGATCATTGTTGCATTTTAAATTAAGTTGAGTTTCATTTGTTCAAAAAATTTAGAGACAAAAGAAATGCTACTTTATTTATTCACATGAATGTTAAAATTCCTATGAACCAAAATGTACATCTCATTGCACATTGGGTGGCAAGAGGATATATAGAAAACATGATTAAACTTTGACATTCCTGTCCGCGAACTGTACAGATGCAGGTTCCTCAAAGGGGGTGGGATTATATTCCAGCAACGAGAGGCAGAAAACCGGAAGCTACCTCGGAAAGCGGCAGTCGCATGACGCGGCGTCAACAAATGGCTTGTGCACTCACGGCGTTCACGGAGTTTTACGCAAGATAGTTTATCGAAAAGATATCCAGGGGTTTTGAAGTTCAGCACACCAAAGAGCAAACACGCCAAATGAAGTTTACGCCGGTGTTGCATTTTAAGAATGTTATGACTATTCAGATACGGGGTTACATGAGCTCTCAAAGGAATGTAATGTTGAAGCAGAAGCGAGCACATGCATTTTGAACACGTTGAATGAGTCTTTTAGTTTTAGCAAGAAGCCTTGGCCCAAACACGACATCCACGTAATTGAATTTTGACAGTATAAGCGACTCAACCAATTGAATGCGCAGGGTTTCACATAAATATGGACGAATTTTGTACAACACCTTAAGTCTGTAGAAGCAATTTCTAATAGTCTCTGCAATGTGTTTCTCGTATCGTAATCCACAGTCCATAAGGAGACCTAGGTTGCGCGCTTCATACACTGTATCAACTGGTACATTCATCAGCATGACATTCTCCGTTTCAAGTTGTTTCATCCTCTAGTAGTGATGCTGACAGTACCTAACACTTAAAAAGTCGCAAGTTTATATAATTAGATGTCTGCTTTTGTAACATCACCTATAAAAAGATGTAAACGGAAACTGGAAATGGCTTGATGCTAGAGGTCGTCTTCAACTATTTTATGTTGAATATAAAGACTGTACACGATGGAATCCGGCCACGCAAGACATGGAATATTTTTTTCCCGAATCCACATTTTGAAGTAATGTTTGTACTTTTTTCTACTCGTCGACTGTAATCTGTCAATTAGGACACCACAGACTAAACTACAAGTGCTAACTTTTCAGTGTTGGATACTCTATGGCAGTTCCAACTCAACTATAATAATCTCATTATAGTTGACTTTTAGTTAACTGTAATAATTTTAAAAATAGAATTTCATACAATTTCTATACTAATTTGCGATACCTGGCAAATATTTCTGCATTTGAAACACATTTTTTTTTATCTGTCGCGTTATCGGCCAATCAGAGACGGTTATTACAAACAATTGGTTGCTAGGTAATTCGACGTTGATACAACGGTGAACGGTCCATTGATGATGAAGATGATGACTCGTAGATTCGAACAATAGTGATATACTTAATTAAGACACTGTACCTTACTATTAGGCCACTCAGCAAGCTTCGTGGCCTAAACATGTACTCGACTGAAAAGCTTTGTATTATATCACGATTGTATAAAATACTATTATTAACCAGTATATCTTAAACTATATTATAATAGTAGCTCTTCGTTGTAATGCATGAGTATGTGTGAGTTTTCGCCGAATATAGTCCATACTTAGTACATTTCATTTTTTGTCCAGCGTCCTATTTTTTCTTGATTTAAATTGTACACCTAAATAAACATTTGTTTTAAAGCCTGCTCAGAAATATATGATCATTGTCAGGAGGGCGCTGCTATTCTGATGTATGGGGTGATAGTTCAGTTAATTGAACAGAGCAACAGTCAAGAGTAGAGATGGGTAATGTTGGGTAAATACCGGGTAAATACCCGGTATTTACCCAAAGTACCCAGTAAAAACCCATAAATACCCGATTGGGTGGGTAAAAACTATTACGAATTAAATTTTAAATAAAATTATATTTCCTTCACTTATCTTTTCATCACGTAATATTTTATTATTAAATGGTTATTTTTGAAGCGAATGGTGATTTTCTAAGCGACACGAATGATATTTTTATTATAAAAACCACA
The DNA here is from genome assembly GCF_023078275.1 of Leguminivora glycinivorella. Classification (NCBI taxonomy): domain Eukaryota; kingdom Metazoa; phylum Arthropoda; class Insecta; order Lepidoptera; family Tortricidae; genus Leguminivora; species Leguminivora glycinivorella. Next base: position 15,624,521 of record NC_062980.1, on the reverse strand, counting down.
TAGGATGACTTCTATATGATTAGAAACTTAGTTTACACTAATATTATTGTAGTAATAGAAGACTATCTATTGAAAAATGTACAGAACAATCATAAAAAGTCGGATATCAAACAAAATACCGCTCATTAGACCACCTGGTATTAAAACAGCACTTATATTGTAAAAAAATTCTCTTCATCTTATCAAACAGCTGCGTTGAACCTCATGGTATTTAAAATTGACACCTATTGTTGTTGGATCGTCTACTTCTAGCATACCTAGCAGCCAATCAGAAGGCGGGTAGCTAGGATTCTCTTAACTTGCAAAAAAAAATCTCTAGCATCCCGCAAGAGAGGTCAGTTGCTATTTGTCATCTGACCTGCACACAACTACTTGCTCCCGTTTTACTTAATGTGTTACATCACGTCGTACTTCGACACTTGTTTTGTTTATGGACTTTGAAGTAGTTTTTCTCTGAATTAAGCTAACGTTATCTTTTGGACTTATATGGATATTTGCCACTTGCCAGTGAAATCGATCTTGGATCAGCGGTACAAGTAAGTAAAATTTTATTGTTTTTATCAAACCATGCGCCTATTTTTTACTGTATGGTTTTTTTCGTGATTCTTAATTTCTTGATTAGGTATGTTTCAATTACCTATAACATAAACAATTTCTTTATTTCATAAATTACATTTATTTTGTACTTACCTAATAAATAATCATTTAAACACTATCAACTGTTTGTTTTACTGTTCCTGTTCTATTCTACTTATTCGGCTTGTAGTCTAAGTCTTCTTTATTACACTATCATCTAACTTTGGCCAGCACCTGGAGACTAAATTTCAATTAAATAAGGATTCAGATAGTATTTTTACTTCATTTGAATCAAAGAATGTTATACGAAGTAAATCAAAGTAAAATAATAACGAAAACCTTAATTCAAATACGTTTTACATTCTAAAAAGTTTTTACCCACTCATTCGGGTGTAAAAGGGTAAATACGGGTGGATTGGGTAAAAACCCGGTAAATACCCGGTATTTACCCGCGGGTTTTTACCCACTACCCATCTCTAGTCAAGAGTGAACAGGCATCTTCTGGGCGAGCTCACTCCATCGTAGGCCACGTCTTTGCCTTTGGCTAGTCTGTGGTCAAGAGTAAGCCCATTTATAATTAAAAAAAATAAAAAATAAATTATGAAGAAAATAGTTGTAATAAAATTTTGCAACATGACGCGTAGTAATATTTCTGTCAAGGTACGTAGCCGAATGGCACAAACGTTCACGAAACGAAACGATAACTAAAAAAAAAAATATCTATCTCTAATTTTCTATCGCTCGTGCGTATTGGCGCGACAAAGCCAGACTACTTTTCGCGGCATTTCGTTTTCGTTTTGCGTCGCAGAAATGCCATTCGGCTACGGCACCTGGCTTTACTTTATATGTACCTATACTTTGCCACCGGCAATAATTTACACGGGAACAGTATTTTGGGATTAACCCCGAAATCACGAAACGGAAATTGGGTGGCACACATTTTGTGTACGTGAGAGTAAAGTATTATTTCGCTATTTCGGGGTTGGACCCAAAGCAAAACTTTATCGGTATGACATACATATTCATTTTGTAAATTACATTACATGTGACCAAAGAGAATCAAGTATACGTATAATAATAATCCATACTAATATTATAAATGGGAAAGTGTGTGTGTCTGTTTGTTTGTCCGTCTTTCACGGCAAAACGGAGCGACGAATTGACGTGATTTTTTAAGTGGAGATAATTGAAGGGATGGAGAGTGACATAGGCTACTTTTTGTCTCTTTCTAACGCGAGCGAAGCCGCGGGCAAGAGCTAGTAATAATATACGTTTATTTCAGGCCAAGGGCCCATAAGTTAATTACAGTAATTTTAAATTAAATTCAATAAATTAATTAAGTACAATAAAACATAGTATACTATTATACTATGAAATAAGGCCAAGCATTATTTGCCTCCATTTATTATAAACTAGCGACCCGCCCCGGCTTCGCACGGGTACTATACCTACATATAAACCTTCCTCTAGAATCACTCTATCTATTAAAAAAAACCGCATCATAATCCGTTGCGTAGTTTTAAAGATTTAAGCATACATAGGGACATAGGGACATAGGGACAAAGAAAGCGACTTTGTTTTATACTATGTAGTGATAGGGCAATCAAACCTATACACACACACTTTTACAGGAATAAAATAAAGTTCTAAATTCAAAAGCACAAACATTTGCCAGGGATCCAGGAGGATAGTATGGATAATTGTCGAAGTAAAATGAGTAGGTATAGATAACTAGCTTTTGCCCGCGGCTACGCTCGCTTTAAATTCGAAAATTGTGGAATGCTCCACAAAAAATCCACCCCCCATTTTAGGGAAGTGTGAGGTTAGTTAGAAAGAGACAAAAAGTAGCCTATGTCACTCTTCATCCCTTCAACTACCTCCATCTTAAAATATCACGTCAATTGCCGAGAAAGACGGACAAACAAACAGACACACACTTTCCCATTTATAAATATTAGTTTTTTTTTAAATTATGAATGGACTTACTCTTGACCACAGACTAGCCAAAGGCAAAGACGTGGCCTACGGTGGAGTGAGCTCGGCCAGAAGATGCCTGTTCACCCTTGATTTGAAGGTTGCCGGGTTATATGAGCTCGGAAATATAGTAGAGTATGGATGATTGTCGAAGTAAAATGAGTAGGTAGTCATAGTGCACAGACTGCTATCTCTCGACACAGGCACTACTAGGTACTTGTACTATTATATATTTATTTATTTATTTATTTATTTAAACTTTATTGCACAAATTATCAATAAAAAGTACAAATGGCGGACTTAACGCCTTAAGGCATTCTCTACCAGTCAACCATTGGGCAAAACAGAGATAGTTAGTTTGGTGCACAATATTAGAGCCTGTATGAGATTGTAATGATTAAATACAAGTCGATACCTACTATTATAAAATAAACATACACAAATACAATAAATAAACAAATACAATAAATATATTCTGTGACACAGGATTAAAACCTTTGAACCTCACTTTCACTGTCAGTTTTGACGATTTGGCCCCTATCGTTACCTTGATGTGTGTTATTATTGACAAATGGGTACTAATATTAGCGCCACCTATCCGAGAATCAACCAAAGCTGCGACGCCATCATCCTCCTTCCGTTATCCCGATATTTTCCACGTCTCATGGGAGCCTGGGGTCCGCTTTGACAACTAACCCCAAGATTTAGCAAAGGCACTAGTTTTACGAAAGCGACTGCTATCTGACCTTGCAACCCGAAGGGTAGATAACTAGGCCTTATTGGGATTAGTCCGGTTTTCTCACGATGTTTTCCTTCACCAAAAGCGACTGGCAAATATCAAATTTTCCGCACATAATTTCCGAATAAGTCATTGGTACGAGCCGGGATTCGAACTCGCGACTTCCGAATTGAAAGTTGCACGCTCTTGCGGCGCCATATCGATAAATGTTTCTTTATAGTTCCAAGGTACTTTTTTACTTAGACTTTATTTCTTTTTTACGAAGTCAAATAAAATCTTCATTTCCACTAGCAGCCACAAAAGAACGTGTTACCACATAAACATGTGTATTTCTTTACGATACACCTGCTGCTACTTCGACCAAACTTTGCAAACGTTTCTCATATGCAAAAGAGATCGCTTACTCATAATACTCTAGAGACTAAGTTACAGACTAAGTTACAGTGCAAGCCTTACGTACAAAGTGGATTTGTGATACACTAGAGGCTTTTCTAGAATTTTCTCCTTATTTTAACTTTATCGTTTACTTTGCTACCTGTGGATTGAACCTTTCACACAATGAATACATTATTGTGTACATTTACACGATTATTACACATAATTGTTTTTAAATTGGGACTTAATCGGGTATGACTACATATTAAACTGACTTCCAACGTTTCAGGGACGGCGTAGTTCCCGTGGTCTCGGAGAAAACTGGCTTGAAATGACATCAACACCTTCTGATAGCCGCGCTAGTTTCTCGAACTACCCGCACTTGGTTTTGATTATCAACTTGGTTTTGAAATCAAAACTCACGCGGCTGTCAGAAGGTGTCGATGTCATTTTAAGCCAGTCTTCTCCGGACCACGGGTACAACGCCGTCCCTGAAACGTTGGACCGAAATACGTAATCCAACATTCGCAAGTAGCTTTCACCAGAACCCCAAAGGCGGCGGTTTTTTTTTTCTTAAAAATTATTATGGTTATGCTTTATTTTTTACTGAGCGTTATGGTCAACTCATGATAGACCTTAGAGGTTAGAAGCTAATAAGCGACTCCAATATGCATTAAATGTTGTAGCCGCTTAACATATAGATAAATACATACTTATATACATAGAAAACATCCATGACTCAGGAACAAATATCTGTGCTCATCACACAAATAAATGCCCTTACCGGGATTCGAACCCAGGACCGCGGCTTAGCAGGCCGCAAGCAAGCAAGTTAATATTAAATTAATTACAAGTGTATTTATCTTGATGTTTGCATGGCTTGTGAACGAAAATCGTTCAGTCGGTATAGCCTTTCTTTTTGAAAACGAAAAGCTTAATGTATCTGTCACTTTTCCATATTAGTGCGACAGTGACAGATAGGTTTCGACCCCCGCGGGCGTGAGCGATAAGCCTTTTTATCCAGGGGACTCAGTGCAATTAATATAATCTCAGTATAATTCGGACCTGAGGTAAACTGTAACCACAGGTGATGATGGAAGTAAATGTAGAATTTTTGAAATAAAACTTCCAATCGGACTTCTAACTGACAGCGCGTAACACTCAGTCAGTGTTACGTAACGTAACTTACGTTGCGTGAAATGCCGCTCACTCAGCGCGTAACATTCTGTCAGTGTCGTTGCGCTGAACGCGACTCACTCATTCCATTCATTCACTTATTCATTTAGTCTGTGACAGAACAGTGGAATGGTTGGTTGGAATACGTGTGTTTTATACAGGGTGTTTCAATGAACTTAATACAAAATAAGTGATTCCGGCTCTATTAACGACGAAGAATATAATGCACGTATCCGGGTCTTAAAATTCTACGTAATTGTATTTTGCTAATTTTCTAACTAAATAAATAAATCCAATTCTTGAAATGTGGTCACTCATTGGGAGTCAGTTATCAAGGTGTTGATTATTGTGACAGGTAACATGTCAGAATGCATTTTATTCATAAAATGTCAGTCTAGATAACCAAAAAGGTGAGTTTATACTACAAAACTAGGTTCGAACTATTTTCTCTTAACAACCTAGGAAGGGTAACCATGTTGTGACCAAAATAACAGGATTTAGGAAAACTATTAATGATTATTAACTAGTTCAAGAACACGCGACCTAACATAGTGTTTTAGCAATAGTAAAACGAGTTTGAAAAACATGTTTTGTATTACGTTCATTGAAACATTATTTAGATCGAATGCAAAATGAGTTTATGTTTGTTTCTCAATTATTTGAGCGAATAGGAATATAAACTATTTAAAACATTAAAAAGATGGACGTAACTAAAACGCGATGGTCACTTGACAAAATATTTTTGAGGTTATATTATGAAGTTTCACTTCTTTCACTCGGAGGGACTCCAAGAACTATTTTTTTTTTGTTACAGGCTCAATTAGTAACATAGAGGAGGAGTACGCGTGCGCAACGCGTGGTGTTCAGAGGCAAATCATTTCCGGTGTCGTGGGCGCCGCCTCGAGCGTCACTTCCGTTCAAGTTGCCAACTTGCTACGATTGTTCAAGATCCCCCAGGTACCAGACTTTACAAAGACCGTTTATTATACACCGTGTGTTTATTAACTTCGGCATATAGTTAAGTCCATTATAGGAATGGCGTAGCATAGAATGGCATAGTTAGTTTTCTTTAATTCTTTTTTTTTTTTTTTTACTAAAAAACCCCGTACACCTGTGATAGATGTGAATCAATTGCTGTTGAGAAACGGGCTTTACAATTAACTCTACTAAATAAGTAATTTTGTAGTTAGATTACCAATATAGAATGCCTTCACAAACAAATATTCTTTAGGACTTTAAAATATATATTTTAAATTGTGGATTGACTGGGTTGTTGCCTTCATTCCTGTCCTAAAAATATTAAGAAGGTCAAAAACTTCTGATCTACTTCACGTAATGAATAAAGATCTCATTCACAGGTCTCCTACTTCTCAACATCACCAGAGCTGTCAAACAAAGCCCGTTTCGAGTATTTCACCCGCACGATACCTTCAGATCTGCACCAAGTGAGAGCGATGGTCGAAATCGTCAAGAAGTTCGGATGGCGATACGTGTCCATCATCTATGAGGAGTCTAACTATGGAATTAAGGTGAATCCATACGTGTTACAATTGGGAAAGTGTCTGTTTGTTTGTCCGTCTTTCACGGCAAAACGGAGCGACAAATTGACGTGATTTTTCAAGTGGAGTTAGTTGAAGGGATGGAGAGTGACATAGGCTACTCTTTGTCATTTTCTAACCCCCCACTACCCTAAAATGACGTTTATATGGAGCATTCCGCGATTTTCGAACTTAACGCGAGCGAAGCCGTGGGTAACAGCTAGTTTAGCATAGTGATGAAACATTTTAGATATTTCGTTCAGTTACAAAATTTCCTGTATTGCGTTATCTCCAAACAAATTATTCTATTAATGCTTAATCTGTAAGAAAATTGTTGAGATTTCTGGTAGGAATAACTTTTAATAAACTGGGATTAACTTCTTATGGAAGTATTCAGACTAAAAACATTCTTGTTGTGGTTATATCGGTCTAAAATTGACGATTTTAAGTTTTCATCGGACCGCTTAACAACGGACATTATAAATTCATCATTTATGACTTTTAGATATCCGGTCCATGTTATATCTGGAGCAAATATTTAACTAATATTTTCAAATCACGCCTTAATAGTCAGATAAGACCGTTGTTCAGGCAGCTAAACTTCATACATCTGATTAAAATTCTGCAAGATGCGAGACCGGTAAAACAATCAACTATCTAGTTTGAATAGTTTGTTTTCAACCAGCTAGGTTTCAGTTAAAAGCCTCGCGAGGGAAGCACATTCATTTTTCATTGCTGTAACCGCGTTAAGCCATAGAAAGCCAGCGAGAATTGTGTTTTGTTGGCTGTCATCCAGAACAATTGCTTAGAGGGTAGCTAGTTACTACAGGGCCGTATATTCTCGAATGGTATATATAGATATAGATAATCAGTGTTAGACTATTATAATTAGAGAGCGGATTTCAGGTAGCGATTTAAATATTAATATGGATATGACTCGCATTATTTATAATATAATATTTTTCGCACTACATCTGATGTAACTGAACTTTAACACCAAACAACAGTAAAAATATTGGTTGCATTGGTTACAGGCATTTGAAGAACTAGAGACGCTTCTAGCTCGCAACGATATCTGTATAGCTGTGAAAGAAAGACTAGTAAAGGATTCTGGCGAAGCCACCGCCAGCGCTTACGATGTAATAGTTGCGCGTCTGCTTTCACGACCCCGGGCGAGAGGTAATCGGACTGTTTAAATATTATCTTTCACGACGCGACGAGGGTGTATTTTATGTAGTCGTATTTATAATTTACTTGCTGATTTAATCATGATAGCTATCTGCTTACAAAAGGGGCCATTTTTTTTTCAAAGTTGTCCAATGTCCACCCCACCTTTTTGTAACATAGGTATTTATAACGCGATTCATAATCAGAATCGCGAGGTTTTCGATCCTGATAGGAGAAAAAAAATGTCCCAATATTTTCATACATTTTTCAAACCCATTCCGTTACCGCCATACGAAATGTATGAAAAAATGGTAACGGAATGGGAAAAAATCTTAGGACACTTTTTTTCTCCTATTAGGATTGAAATAGCTCGCAATTCTGACTGGAAATTACATAAAAATATCCAAATCCAAAAAAAGTGGGGTGGACAACTGAAAAAAATGGCCCAAAGATAGGATTTTACAAATATAATTATGTTATTTAAAGTAAAACTTTTAAATTAAATGTTTCGTGTAACGTGTGTCCGCGGCCGATTGTAAAAGTAAGCTGATCATGTTTTTAATTTCTAAATCTAAGCATATAACTAAAATACTAGTATGTACAATCTTAAACAATTAAAATATAAAAATTAAAACTAAAGTACCTTAAAAATTTAAATAAAACTAAATTAAATTATATACAATATAATCTAAGCATATCATAAAGTTATTCGTTATCTCGTACCTTGAGTGAACGAAGCCTCGCGTAGCCCGTATTTCTAGGCAGTTTACAGAACCATACCTCCGCAGAACCATATCCTGATTTTACAATCGGCCACAAACATTATCACGTGAATGTAAGCCCCAAATGGGGCATTCCACGAAAATGTCGCTCACAATATACAATTCTTCTACTACTTCTAAAGACGCTAAGAAAGCGAAGTTGTGTCTGACAACCTTTCATGACTTGGTTAACCAATTGACAGTAGTTTCTCGAGATTTACGGATTTGATTGAAATAGCTGCCAAACAAGGCAAAAGCATGTCGTAAGCGACTTTCTTGTGGAATGCCCCCAATATCGATGGGTAACCTCATTCTTCTATGTACAGGAGTGATAGTGTTCGGATCAGACCAAGAAGTGGCGGGTGTGATGCAGGCAGTAGTCCGGGCAGGTGCTGAGGGGACGTTCGGCTGGGTCGGCTCAGATGGTTGGTCGGCGCGAGCTCTGGTCGCCACAGGCAAGTATCAAAGGCTTACCTTCTTTATTGCCAGGTCAGGACGGAGAGTATTTTGGTCAGACCAGGAAGTAGCGGGTGTGATCCAGGCAGTAGTCCAAGCAGGTGCTGAGGTGACGTTCGGCTGGCTCGGCTCAGTTGGTTGGTCGGCGCGAGCTCTCGTCGCCACAGGTATCAGTCATTTGTTATGTGTCTGAAGGCTACTCCTGAGAGAATATTTGAGTTAGGCAGTGGCCGGGCAGGTGCTGAAAGAACGTTTGACTGGTTCGGCTCGAGCTTTGGTCGCCACAGGCAAGTATCAAAGGCTTAGCTTCTATATTTCAAGTTCAGGATGGATAGTATTCGGATCAGATCAGGAAGTGGCAGGAGTGATGCAGGCAGTGGCCGGGCAAGGTGGACGTTTGGCTGGGTCTTTGGGCTCTTGTAGTCACAACATTGCATAAAATTTATAAAAAAATCAATCATTTATTTAAAAAAAATCATCTTATACTCGTACTTCTTCTGTAGCAAACAAGCATGCGGCCCGCTTGATAGTAAGCAGACAATATCGATGGAGAACGCCTGCGATTTCAGACGTATTACAAGCGCATTGCTGACCTAAAAACTTTGAGCTCTGACAAATCTGCTATTTTTTTTAATGTTTACATACTCAACTTTACTTAAGTATTAATTTTGCCAGGTACTGGCGCAGTCGGTAGGGTTTACAACCAAAATAATTATTGAATTAACTAAAACTTTGTAAATGTCACAAGAGTTAAATTGACACTGGAATTATAGGGAAGCGAAAGGAAGATAATAACTTTTTAATTATCTGTGTCGCAGGTCGCGAACGCGCGGTCGAAGGGACAATCTCCGTGCAGCCACTGGCGAGACCGGTTGAAGGTTTTCGAGAGTACTTCCTCAACCTGACCGTGCACAACAACAAACGGAATCCCTGGTTTGTAGGTAAACTGCATCTGTACTGCCCTATGTGTCTTATAAATACCATGCTTCGCGCTCATTTGTAATTGTAATATCACGCCTGCTTGCTTAGGTACTTGCTTGGCTGACGTGATGAACCAAACTCGTCTTTGCCTTCTGCACATGATCATGCTGCCTTGAGTGGTACCACGCCAGCTTTAACGCAGAGTTTCAAATATTAAAGTAACAATGGTACTAACAAAGTCACGCGTTTGGCATAAACAGAGGTCAATAGAGGAACGTTTGTGCATTCGGCTACGCATACTGGTCTTTAAAAGAAAGACATGTCACAATTGAACGCTTCATTTTAACACCAAATGGCAAGATTGATTACATTAAACATTTACTTAATGAATAATAACAGTGTGTTAAATACCAAATGAAAAATTACGAAAGTATGAGTTCTAATAGTTGCAATTTCTGTGTTAAATAAGGTAGGCTAGATGAACTCCAGATAGAAGTTATTAGATAGCAAAGCGTTAAAGAAAACTGCAACTTGCATTTCAACTTTTACCCTGAGAAACTTGGTAACTTCTCCTTAGTTTTATGAGTTAGACATTCTTGCAAGACTCCAGAATTCCAATAAAAACTTTCATGATTTATGTTCTCGCCACAGTTTCAAAAACTTTAAAGATAAATTTTCTATATTTTGAAATCGTGAGACTGAAATTTATTATGATGAAGCTAACGTAAGCAACAATGTTTTTAAATGAGTTATGTAACCTACCCTACTTCTTCTTCTTTTCGTGTCGCGAATTCGTGTTCATAATGTGCCTAACTACTTTAGACCTACACCTCACTTCTATTTATACTTCTTTTTACAGAATTCTGGGAAGAACAGTTCCAATGCCTCTGGGACGGTCCAGGAGCTGCCCGAACCCCATACAACACCCACACTCGTCGTTGTACAGGAAAAGAACAACTGTCGAACGAAAATACAGAACTAGAAGCACAACTCCAGTTTGTAGCGGATGCAGTACTGGCTTTCGCTCATGCTTTACGAGATATGCATGAGGTTGAATGCGGAGGTGCTCCAGGGTTGTGCCCGGCTATGAAACCTCCTCAAGGACCTCTCCTTCTACGATACTTGAGGAATGTACGGTTTACTGGGTTAAGCCGCGAAGAGTTTCACTTTGATAGCAATGGCGATGGCCCTGCAAGATACAATATCATGCACTTCAAGCAGGTAGAGCCGGGAGTCTTTCGATGGCTACGAGTTGGGCGATACCTGGATGGAGAACTTGAAATAGATGTAGATGGTAGGTTATTTTAAATTACATTTTTTATGAACGATTGACGTAGCATATATTGATACTTGAATACTATGTAAAAGAGATCGCAGTCCTAGCGGTGCCATGAATCCTCTTCGGCAATGCGGAAGCCCCTTCATCTATCTTGTCTTTACAGAACATAATTCATACTTATTGCTAAGTTTCAGAACGTATCAAACGTATTGCATATTGTTTGCAGAAATCCAGTTCAAACTGGAGTCACCTCGGCCTCCTGAGTCCGTATGCAGCGCGGAGTGCGAACTCGGGCAGGCTAAGCAATACGTCGAGGGAGAGAGCTGTTGTTGGCACTGCTTCAATTGCACGCAGTACGAGGTAAACATTCAAGTTGGCCTCACGACGGCCTCCTGCGTCCGTGAGCGTTGTAGTAGCTGACGATGACCAAGCAGTACGGCGAGGGAAAAAACTGTTTTTGGCACTATTTGAACTGCACTCAGTACGAGGTAAACATTTAGTTGGACTCCGTAGGCCTCCTGAGTCAGTATGCAGTGCGGAGTGCGAGCTAGGGCAGGCCAAGCAATACGTCGAGGGAGAGAGAGCTGTTGTTGGCACTGCTTCAATTACACACAGTACGAAGTTGGACTCGCATCGGCCTCTTGAGTCCGTGAGCTGACGCTGACAAAAGAGGTGTACGTCGAGAGCGACAGCCGCTTTTTATGTTTTGACCTTTTCATTGATTCAAACGATATTTACAGATGCTTAATATTGTAAACGGTACTTGATCGCTTATAACTAACTTTTTAAAAACTAACCTCCGACGTTTCAAGGACGGTGTTATGCCCGTGATCTCGGGGTTTAGGAGTCTCGGAGATGGTGTCGAAGGCTAGTCATAAAAACTTAGTTATATGCGATTTGAGTCCCGTTTAAGTGGGGCGCTATTATTTCTAAAAAGAACTTCTTTAGCAACATAATATTATATTTTTAAACACCTAGAATATGATTTACTGCTGCTTGTTAAATGAAGTGTTCTGAAAAGAGAAAATTAGAAATGATTGCCGATAAATTAAAACAGGACACGCGTTTTGGCTAACGATTTCTCAGGCAGAAATTTACAGTTAGCAAAATTACCTTATTCACAGCTTTACGCCACAACAATTCATTAAAACGCCATCTATAACCGATTTTACTAACTAACAAAACTTGACCAAAATGCCATCTGGCGTTAAATAGTTAAACTTTGCCCCTACTACTCCTTCCGTTGGAATTCAAGTACGCTGTGGTTGACTGTGGGAAACTGTCTATTAAGAATTTGTAGCATTTATCAACAGAGGGCGCTATTAAGAGCCTTGAGAAAACAATTAACATGTTATTTATTCAGTCTCTCAGTTGAATAAATAATATTTTTACCAAAACAAATATCCTGCTGAAATAAATTGTTTTTCCCCTCACTAGCTCGGAAACACGTGTTTTGTCCTACCATACCAGCGGGTAAAAACGCATTTTATCCAGTAGTGGATAAAGTAATTTGACCATGAATAAAGTCAAATTAACTGCTTTAAAATTGATAAAAGTAGGTGAATCTAGTAATAAAGATGATTCACCACCTGTGGAACTACTGGAAGCAGTGATAAACGCATTTTTTGCGTTGTAGTTTCCTCGCTATAGTGAGGGGAAAAGTTTTGTGTTACATGCACTCGGGTGCAAAATACATTTAATGTACTTTACTTCTCGTGTGTTAAAAAACTCGCAAGTTCAGGATTCTATTCTCGAACCTTCAACTATAGATTCCTTTCACTTGCTCGTTTTTCAATTCCACACTCGGCGTTAAAATACAACTTTGCCCCCTTGTATAACAAATAACTATTGTCACTCTTCAGATCCGCGCTCCAGAGTCAGAGACCGCCTGCCGCGAGTGCCCACGTGGCACGCTACCTGACGAGACACGCACGCACTGCGCGCTTCTTCCAGCAGACTACCTTCGCCCAGCCTCCCCCGCAGCACGGGGCGCTATGGCATTCTCCGCCTTGGGGATATTGTTCACTGTGTACGTATTCACACATATTATGCTAGCATCTTCTGCGTGTATCCACTACCAGGTAGCAGCAGCATAAAAAAAATCTGGTTTCTGGACGTCTGCAACTCAAGGAGTGTCACATGCGCGTTGCCAACCCATTAGAAACTTGACTCCTCTTTGCTGTGATTTTCAGTTCCATCTCTGAATGTTTGAATATCATCCAGTTTTATTCTGACGATAACTGTGATTACAGGTTTGTGATCGGCGTATGGATATGGCGCGGAGACACCCCTGTGGTCCGCGCAAGCGGGCGTGAGCTGAGCTATGTGCTCCTCGGTGGTATCCTAATGTGCTACCTCGTCACGTTTGCACTAGTTGTGCGGCCTACGGATGCGTTATGCGCTGTGCAACGGTAAGAATTTTTTGAGCGGAGCTATGGAGTTTCATGGAAAGGGAAAATTCCCACCTCCAGCAAGACTCCAATCTGCGACCTTGGGCTTTGCCGGAGCCATAGCTCTTACCAACTAAGCCACGGAGGCCTGCTGGATGAGTGCAAAATTTATCCATGCCTTTCCTCAATTCTTGAACGCCTTACGGCTCAGCCACGACATTGGTCTAAGCGCGACAGCGGTGAGCGGCGGCCATACATTGCAGCGAGACCCAGCGATGGGACTTTTCATTCGCACGTATGGCTTCCGCTCACCGCTGGCGCACTTCAGACCAATGTCGTGGCTAGGCCGTTAGGGTGCCAGGGGTGTGAATATTCCCATTTTCCTTCAATTTTCTGCATGATGAAAAACAAAATCTGGTATAGTTAAATTTAGAAGATGACATATTCCACATCCAATAAAAATTTTCTTACAGTTTCGGCACCGGGTTGTGTTTTACAATAGTCTACGCGGCACTGCTAACAAAGACCAATCGAATCGCGCGCATATTTGCGGCGGGTGAGCGATCAGCGCGACGCCCTGCTTTCATATCACCACGCTCACAGCTTGGCGTGTGTGCGTTACTTGTGGGGGTTCAAGTAAGTTTTTCAGCTAGTTCTCTTAAACTTTCATGACAATTGATTGTCTTTTGTCACCAAAGCCACCTATTTCTCTTAATACCTATACTTCTTTCATCAGGTTGTCATAGTGGGAGTTTGGCAAGCGGCAGCACCCGCGCGGGCAGTCAGACATTTGCCCTCACGCGAGACAGCCGTTCTTGTCTGTGATGCATACGTCGATGCGTCATATACACTAGCATTCAGCTACCCCGCGGCACTCATCGCTACTTGTACAGTCTACGCTGTGCTGACGCGGAAGATCCCTGAAGCTTTCAATGAAAGCAAGCATATCGGTAAGATTAATGATGTTGTAAATCACTCCAATCTACTTTTGTAATCTCCTCGATAAGCAATTAATAAATATTTTTATTAAAAGTCACATCACTGAGATTCCTTAATAAAGAGAGAGAGAGAGAGAGAGAGGTCATCATGCACGCATGATGTAGATGTAGATGTAGTGTAGGGACGCCTGGCCGGAGACAGGCGGGCTGTCGATCACATGATGCGTTCATTCACCCCAATGCCCCGGAGTGGGAGCTGCAGGTTACTGTCACGGCTGCCCTCCCACACTTCTCTCCTCAAATCTTCTCGTTTTCCTACATAACTGAAGGACATCTTCACGCATGATGTAACCATGCCCTAATATTCTTTTGCAGGTTTCACGATGTATACAACCTGTGTGATCTGGCTCGCCTTCGTGCCACTTTATTTCGGCACGGCGAGCCACGTGGCGCTGCGAGTCACAACCATAGCTGTCACCATCTCTCTTAGTGCGTCTGTCACGCTTGCCTGTCTGTTTGCTCCTAAGGTAAGGCCTTCATTGTTTCTGACATTCCATTCGAGGTCAAGACTTGGTAGTTTTTGTGAAGATATAGATACGTTAGTCCGGTGAGTCACGTGAGTTGGGCCTGCAAATATGGTTAAAACAAGCACCCCCGTCTCATAGATCTCTCTACTATATCCATGATGACCATGACGTTCTCCGATCTTTTTGACTCTGATATGAGTCTATGCACCTTCTGTACTGGTAGATTTTGATTTTTTAAATTGTTTAAATTTCGTTGTTAAAAAAGGAACCCTGGTGATCATAAATATCTTATATTTTACATGGGCATTTCTCAGGAGGCGCGTTTTTACGTGTCCGGGGCAAAAATGTCAGAACGGACTGTTCTAAAAATCTGATTTAATTTAGGCATAATCTTTAGCCTCTGTTCTATTTGGTACACTACAAAATTATTCATTTATCATTTGTATAGTATAAGTAATAAAATATTAAATGCGAAAAATGACCTTCGGTGGTCGTGTCCCGCACCCAGAATTTGCAAAACAAAAAATCATAACTCAAGATGGAGTTGTTTATTGCAGTTGTTTTAGATATTCACGCATAAGGTATTAGTTAACCTATCATATTTTCTATATATAAATAATATGTTAGCTAAACTCATCGAGTAAAGACAAATTTACGATGTGTCCCGGGCTAGTGACTGATTTCGGTGTAATTTTTTAAACATGACAGTACTCATACAAATTAATAAATCAGGGACACAGTGGCACAAATATAGTATGTTTAAAATATGTTTTAACCATTTAGTGTAGAGGAGATGAAGTACCGTTTTATAAAGGGGACTTTTTAAAGGTTTCTCAGTCATTCGGTGGGTTTGGTCTCATGTTTTTTAAGATTCGGTGGTTCAATTTACTCCCACAGTTTTAGGGCATTTGTCGTTATGTAAGGTACTAATAAATCCTTGAAAGAATGTTATTTCGTCATTATGACATCTCCTCTCTGTCATGCATGCTATTGGAGTTATCTCCAAAAAAGTGATACAATTTGATATCAGTGGTGTTGATTTCCGTGGTTTCGGTGGATTTTTTGACCACCGATATCAAAAAAAGTGACCACCGACTTCTATTGCCACGTTGTAAAGTGGTTTATTGTGCATTTTTTTCTAACATTTGATACTTAAATAGTAGGATATACTTTGTAAAAACATAAAACTATATTTGTAAGCAAATTAATCCATACTATGAGTACAAAATTCATTAGGTACTCGATAATGACTAGTATATTAATATGTTAAATTTAGTAAAATTGCGCGATTATGAGCCTTTTTACATGACCTGTCATCGAATTAAAATGAAAAACATCAATATATTAATTATTAAGTTATATATAAAGTTGAAATATGGAATAATGTGTAAAAAAATGATTTCGGTGGGGACAATTGATTACAGTGCCCATACATAATTTCGGTGATTTTAAAAACCGAACGTCATGGATGCTGATACGCAATAATGTGTTATCCCACATGAAAATTGCAATAAGATGTCAACTCAAAAATTTGACGATTATAAAGTTATATGATGAGGCAAAAATAACAAAAACACCAACGAATCGTTACAGGTGTACATAATCCTGTTCCGACCGGAACGCAATGTCCGAGCTTGCCTAATGCCGGGACGCTGGCGGGCGGCTGGCGGCGGAGCGGCTGGTGGCGCCGTTTGTGCAGCCCTAGTTGGTGCCGCCGCACCGCTGCCTCCACGAGCACCGTTGACAGCTACTCCATCTACTGATCGCTCCACACTGAACGACGGTATGTTATACCTCTGCCACACTATGCTTCTCGCGCTGGCCCTCACGCTGCTCCTCGTGCTGCCGCGATGTTGCCTTCTTCGACTACACACTGCCCGACTCGCGCGATTATCGCACTAGGTTGTTGCCGTCCCTTTGACTCGCGCCAAAAAACTGACAAAATAGGGAGCGATGGGCATGACGAGGAGCATGACGAGCGACATTACGAGTAGCGCGGCCACACTATGCCTCTGCCTGCTTCCCTCGCTACTTCCCACGCCGATCGTGGAGTGTGTGGCAGAGGTATTAGATTAAAGACAACTACTGGGTTTGCCTGATGCCGGGCCACTAGGGCACGGTTGGGGTGAATGAAACCTTAGTAACTGTACAGTTGATTCTTGCACACTTAGGTCTTTTTTCTAAAATCGTTTGTAAAATCTCTTTGAGCGTACTAGATAATCATTTCCTTCTTTATCTTCGCTTTATTTTTTTTTACTTGATAATATTTACTTAATAATTTAATTCTTTTCACATTACAGATCGCACACCAAGCTCGTGTCTAGACCGGCAAGTGCAGACGGATCCGTCAGAGTTCCCCTCCCCCGCCGCGCCGGCCGCACCCCCCGCGGCCGCCGAGCTGCAGCTCGACGCCCGCGCACTGCGGGGCGGGCTGCCCCCCTTCCCCCTCCAGGAGCCGCCCGTGCCGAACGGCCCGTGCGCGCCCGCGCCCGCGCTCGCAGAGAAACGGTTATAGCACAAGGCAAAGATCCAAGTGCGCTCGAGACGTATTCCAGTGCTCGTGTGACGTCAGATAACCTTAGGTACTTTCTTACACTATACTTTCTAGGGGTAAAAGGTAATGTTGTATACGCGTCTCAGAACCGAGATATCAAAAAATTCCCGGTAATAAGATAATGAATAATAGTTGAGGTACGCTAGGACACGGATGGGACGGGCCGAACTAATGTGAAAATATGAAAAGAGCTAAGTGATAACTGATAAGTGTTAACCCGTAAATAACGTGACACATTCTGTAGAAATTAACACATCAATCCGCCCGTTATCATCCCGTTCTAACATGTATTTTAATGATCTATTAACAGAAATACCATACCTAAGTTAGTTTTATGAATATAGGTTTCGTTTTTCATTTGTTGGACTTTTGTTCTTTAAAAACAATATAAATTATATTATTTTATTGTTTTTGTTAAATTATGACAAAGTTAGTTTTTAAAATGCTCATTACTTGCTCAAAAAACTATAGATATCGATTGTTGGATTAAATTCACGTAAAAAATTGTGCCCTAAAATAGTAAGATAGTCAATAAATCCTTGATCTATAGAATCTGATCTAGCAATACTTTTGGTCTAGTCTGTTGATCTCTCTATTCTGAAAACGAAATCCTGTGTACTGTGTACCTAATTGTAAATACAAGTAGATAACTTATTGCCGATATAAAGCTATATAAATGTTATTAAATTATGGTTTGTTCTTAATTACGAAGTATGTTAAATGAGAACTATGTTTGCATGATAGACTAATTCTCACGCCCGGACCACTGTCGTGTTAGGGTGCCTTTCTACGAGAGATGCGCGGGTTTGATATCCACCAATCGTATTCATTGTTCTACAAAGCATATCGCTTAGTGCTAGTGGGAACGGGTTCGACTAAGCTGATTGGTGGATACATAGCGCATTTCTGGTGGAAAGGCACTATTAAAGTGCCAAAGTCAAATTTGTTATTGTTTTGTTGATTAAGTAAGTAGTAATTGTTTTAAGGAGAGCTCAAATCCACTTCCCTCTTAATATACCTATAGTACAGTCGCATTTAGTTTTTACACGTTTAGGTAAACTAAAAGATCTGAACACGCCTTTAGGATCTATTTCCATGGCGCAATTTTAGTTCCATAGCGAAGGTTAGATTAATTCAGCAAATCATTCAAATACCAATCAACTACAGTATGGGGTTCTTCAAAAAAGGAGTGTACAAGTTTCTAATGGGTCGGCAACGCGCATGTGACACCCCTTGAGTAGCAGGCGTCCATGGGTTACGGTGACCGCTTTCCATCAGGCGGACCGTATACCTGTTTGCCACCGACGTGGTATAAAAAAAATACCGCAATCTCCTGTAACTCGTATAATTATGAGTTCTTGCACTGTGTAAATGGAGCTTTAAGCTTTATAATTTCAAATTAATGTTCAAATATTTATTTTTGTGTGTGTAGATGTAAATGCGACTGTAAGTTTCATTCGAAAAAGTAACGTAAAGTTTTAAATGAGTTGTAAGCTCTAGTTTCCTGAGATAGGCGAGCCGTCATATTATAACGACCGTCTCCATACTTCGTACTAGTATGGACATAACCGCTATATGAGGACCTGGCTATCTGAGTAAACCATAGCTTTAGGCACTGGTCCCACCGCGAGCTAGTAAGCTATGAGCTATCGGCTATAAAAACGAACAAAAGATAGTCGCTCCCCTGCAAATAAAAGAGACACGGCGATGTTTATAGTTACTCGCCCAGCGGTGAGCTATCAAAATCACCGTGTCTCTTTTATTCGCACGGGAGTGCTTATCTTTTGTTCGTTTTTATAGCCGATAGCTCATAGCTTACTAGCTCGCGGACCAGTGCCATAGGCAGTAGTTCCACCAAAATCGAGTATTTAAGCGATGAGGTATCGGCCAACAAAATATAGTCACTCTCGAGTCTCCAGTAAATAAAAAGACTCAATAATAAAATTATAATAATAAATCATTTATTTCAGACCAACATGGATCATAGTGCTAGTAACATAAATAATCTTAGTCTAGTGTTAGTTTATACAGATACTTAATAGCTAGGTTATCTATTCCTGCGTGCGTGCAACAAGCAGCAGGCATTCAAATATAGGCAGTCAAACCTATTCGCTAACATATTCAGAATACTGTTGGAGCTAGCCCGGACTCTTCGCACAAGCGATGTCGCTCGCTTGCGCATGGTGGTGTAGAAGCAGTCTACCCGCGCCTCCGCGAACATCCCCGATGCACTGCAGAATCTGGGCAGCCCCATAAGTACTCTGAAAGCGTTGTTGTATTGAACACGCAGAGCACTGTACCGTTTATGAGTATAATCAGCCCACAGGTTGCTTGTGTAGAAGGTTGTACAATAAGCCCTAAACAGGGTGATCTTAACATCTTTTGTGCAATGAGCGAACCTGCGAGCTATCATAAATATTGGCTCTGACGGACAACGCTCTGCGTTCGCGTTCAATATCAACGTCGTCCTTAAGGTCAGAGGTTACCATGTGTCCCAGGTACTTAAATTGTTTTACGATTCGTAGCGGACAGGTATTCAGTCTGACGCATGGAAACTTGGGTGTAGGTTTACCTTTGACCCTAAAAATAACGCATTCGCTTTTGTTAACATTATACACCAACCCATGGCTAGATATGATAGCGCTAGAGTGTTAATAATCGCTCACTCTCTCTTTTATTTACACGAGAGTGACTAATCTTTTGTTCGTTTTACCGCCGAATGCCGATAGCTCATCGCTTACTCTCTTTTGTTGGGACTAGTTTCTTACACTAGAGATTCTGAATCATCTGAAAGTTTAGAATAAATTTAAAAGTGGAAAATGTCTGCCTTGGATGAGACTTGAATTCACGGCCTCTGGCTCGATACTCCAGCGCTCTGCCAACTGAGCCACCAAGACTTCAAACAAGCCAACGAAATTTTCCACCACTAAGGTCAATGGGATAGTCTTGGTGGCTCAGTTGGCAGCTCTCATCACCCAAGGCAGACATTTTCCACTTTTAAATTTATTCTAAGCCTAAAACTAAAATTCACAATTCTGCGGACTAAATTGACAAATGACTGACATATGAAATGTTACCAGGAACAGTGAAATAAAAATAGTGAAGGGTATATGTCGATAACAATATATCGACAAGTTGTAAAGTACAAATAACAGACTAGTTTAAATAAAAAAAATACGAATGTTACTTTTAAATACAAGGTAAACATTTTGGTTTGTTCGGTTTTCGAGGTAGTGGATGGATAAAATGCGTTTTTACCCACTAGTTTTATAGCATAAAAAGGTATCCGAACCAGTAAGTAAAAAAAATATGTTGTCCGACAATGAGTAGTCTTTATTATAAAATATTATTCATTTCCAAGCTCCGTTATTTCGTCATCTTCATCATCATCATCATCATCAGTTACATTTATAATAAAACGATCCGAGACATTGTAGGTACACTAAATGGTCGAGTTGTAACATTTTGTCCTCGGTTTTTATTATGTGATTTACACAATCTTTTCATCTTTCGGCAGTAACACAAAAATTATTGTAATAATTCATTTGTAAAGATTCAATAAACTATCATAATCAATATATAAATTTCATTTACATTATTGCTGGTTTGAAATTAACATTTTATATCTAATTAGGGGTCTACAGACCTTTCGATCTGTCGAAATCACAAAAAAAGTTGGTATATATTGATTAAAATATCAAATTGCCAATTTGATTGTACCGTCTGGGTGCACCTTAAATCTACGGTGTAATAATAATTTTAATATCGATAAGAACGACACTGGCCAAACTGTGGCAACATTTGTTCACACTTACTTGTCAATTTGGTCCGTAGGATTATGGATTTTAGTTTAGTGTCATCGATTGCAGACGTTTCTGCTAATCAAAAGTTAAAAATTTCTTCTGAAAGTTGTTTGTGAGTAAACGAATGTTAGTTAGTTAATTGTTTAGAGTTTATTGTAAATATTCCCATACAGTTCCTAAGTATTAAGTGATTAGGTGATTGAAACGTTAATTGATCTACGTTAAGAGGAACAAGCCGAATTGTGATATTAGGTTATTAAAGTTAATTGAGAATTAAAGTTTATTTATTTTACCTACACACACACTATTTTTCCTTTTTTGTATAGTACTTGTATATCCTATTTCTAAACAGTGGAAAAGAAAATTGATGTCTGCACTCAAGTTTTTAGTCAAGAATGATTGTAATAATTGTTAGTACCATCTTCTTCTGCTTTCTCTTCCTCGTTCCCTCAATGCTGAGGGTCACGATCTCACGACCACAAGTAGCGTGTCTCCACTGAATGCTGACATAAGCCATGTGGACTGCACGGTATAGGCTGCCGCCAGTCGACTTAGTTTGTAACATATAAATACATCAGAAAGAAATAGTTTACTTTCCATGATCTATACTATAAGCAAACTAATCAATATTTTGTTGCAAGAGTAATAAGAAAGGCGTAAGGTTGGTTCAATTTGGACAAGACTTGAGATTATATACGTTTAAAGCAGTAAAACGATATAATTAATAGGCAGAAGCGTATGGACCAAATATTATTTAGCATATTCAACATATTTATGGCAAAGAAGTTTATTTATTAGCAAATTTTATCAATTTTTGTTCCTATGCTGCATCCACACACAAAGAGAAATTCACTACGTTTTACATACCTGCCTTTGTTCATTGGCAAAGAATCCTGGCCTGTGTCGTTCTCTGTCACCACAAATTTCACAGATTCTGCTTTTTCCACCCATCATGAGTTATGGTTATGAGTCTATCTCAATAATATTGCACGTTGTTCAGTTCAGTTCGACGTCTTTGGTTAGTGAGAATAGGAAACGATAACACACAAACACTACAAGGGATCATAATTGCTCTAGACGCATTGCTCAGATGAAGACCGAATAACACAAAACGTGTAAAATACCACGGAATCACAATATATTGACTTCACGGTTGGTTTTGAAAATTCGCAAAATTTACACATTTGACAATCCCGCCTTTGTGTTGCCATTGCATTATTTTGTTAAGCTTCATTTACACTTATTGTTCTGACCAGTTCTGATGATTTCACATGAAAATAATTCCATTTATCTTTATCGGTGCACGAACAAACGAATGTTCGCTCAGAAATCTTCAGAACACTAAGTGAAATTTGCAGTTCAAGGTTTGCTGGGCCTATGCTGTGAAGAGTTTATTTTTTATAGGAGTTTCCTAAGACTGGTCCACACATTTGGCTATTCAGCAACCTTTCATGATGACGCCTCTTTCATTTACCTTGGATAAAGGGAAACGACAACAACAAATAATCGCTAAACCCCCTGTACATGTTTGGATGAACCTAAAATACTATAACCTAACCACAAAATTAAAATTTTGAAAAAACCCCCGACCGCGACATAGTGGACCGATTTTCATGAAACATGGCCAAGAACACTCCCGACTAACTCAGCTTTCAGACAAAAAAAAACTAAATCAAAATCGGTTCATCCGTTCGGGAGCTACGATGCCACAGACAGACACACACACAGACAGACAAACAGACAGACAGACGGACGGACAGACAGACAGACAGACAGACAGACACGTCAAACTTATAACACCCCTTCGTTTTTGCGTCGGGGGTTAAAAATATATCAATCAGTGACATTTGATGACATATTATTATTTGGTGTTTGGTGATGACCGTGATGACAATATAACGTTTGTTGTCAAAAATCTTATTCACCATCTATTTTTGCTAATAATCGGGGGTGGTGACCAATATAAATTTGTGTTCAGTGTATATCTGCAAAATGTGTAGGTACCAAATTATGAACAAAGCATACCAGCGTCGTTTAGAATCACACCCTTACAAGGTAATCAGTGTACTTTCTAATGTTTCTATATTTATTTATATCTCAATTCCTAAATAAATAACTTTTTCTTTACCCATAACAATTTTTACCGCCTTCTTTACCCAGAAATATGGGGTTCTGTGTTCGGTTGTGGGTTTTCGTACCTGTAAGTTATCGTATTGTACAATGTGCACCGAGTACTCAGAATAATTATGTTATCACTGATTTAAACTTTCACGATTATTACACCACGGGGACAACGCCGTCCCTGAAACGTTGGAGGTCAGTTTAATATGTAGTCATACGCGATTAAGTCCCGATTTTAATAGTTATTTGTTGTACAAGGGGGCAAAGTTGTATTTTAACGCCGAGTGTGGAATTGAAAAACGAGCAAGTGAAAGGATTCTATAGTTGAACCACGAGCGAAGCGAGTGGTTCGAGAATAGAATCCTGAACTTGCGAGTTTTTTAACACACGAGAAGTAAAATACATTTGCACCCTAGTGTAACACAAAACTTTTCCCCTCATTATAGCGAGGAAACTACAACGCAAAAAATGCGTTTATCACTGCTTCCAGTAGTTCCACAGGTGGTAAATAATCTTTTTTACTAGATTCACCTACTTTTATCAATTTTAAAGCAGTTAATTTGACTTTATTCAAGGTCAAATTACTTTACCCACTAGTGGATAAAATGCGTTTTTACCCGCTGGTATTGAAGGACAAAACACGTGTTTCCGAGCTAGTGAGGGAAAAAAATAATTATGTTATCATTTGATAGTAGCTGCCTCGAAGGTGCTCTCATAGAAATCACAGAGGGCCGTAAGGTAAAGGTATTCTATTTGCTTACTGCGATTACCTGTCCAATTTGAAGTTTACTGTGACAAAGCTTTAAAGTGTTTTACAGTGACATCTTAGCTGTCTATTGGTAAACCTTATGTCGTTGCAGTAACGTACACAAATAAATAGTCTTATGGTTTATGATGGTAGTTAGCAATTATTTTATTGACTGTAGAGCTAAAAGTCAAGTAGAGCTGTACATAAATCTAAAAATTCAATTAAAAAAAAAAGTAACCATCAGAATAAAAGATGAATACTCTAGATGAGTTTAAAAAAATAAAAATCAGTTGGGGTGTCTGAGGTTTTGAGTGATACCGGAAACATCGTGTATAAGGCAAGAGCGTCTTTAAGCTCTTAATTTTTGTCTCAACTAAGGTTTGCGTTTGCCTACTAATCCACTTTAGGTATCTGACTGGTTAATGGTCTGACTGGTCGTAAATTCAATGTATAGGTACCTACAATATATTATATATTGTAGGTATACATTGAATTTACGACTGCGACTTTCGTTCCGGAGGTCGCGGGTTCGAACCCCGGCTCGCACCAATGAGTTTTTCGGAATTTATGTGCGAAATGTCATTTAATATTTGCTAGTCGCTTTTCGGTGAAGGAAAACATCGTGAGGAAACCGGACTAAATCTAATAAGGTGTAGTTTACCCTTCGGGTTGGAAGGTCAGATGGCAGTCGCTTTCGTAAAAACTAGTGCCTACGCCAAATCAAGATTTGATCCCAAGGGATTAATTGTCAAAGCGGACCCCAGGCTCCCATGAGCCGTGGCAAAATGCCGGGATAACGCAAGGAAGATGATGACATTGAATTTATACTGCGTGCCGTTCTCGAGCAAAGTGTATCACAACATTGTCCCTTAAACGAAATAGCGTTCTAACATGAAGTTCGGATAAAAATATACTATTACATATATAAATTTCGTCAATATGCTGAGCGATAATTTCGCATCTTTTACTTGAGAACGTCACGTTTAATATATTTTCAAAGATTCATGGAACGATTGACTTCTATAAATAGCGTTTATACCTATTTGTAATATTTTATAAATACTGTCGTAATAGTATTTTATTTATTACACATTGGTGGCAAACGGTATAGATAGTCTGTATAGTATAGAAATTATAGAATGTATGGGGTCAAATACATTCCACGACTCTTCACTTTCCGAACAGACTAAATACAAAAAATATAAATATTATAGGACATTCTTACACAGATTGACTGAGGCCCACGGTAAGCTCAAGAAGGCTTGTGTTGTGGGTACTCAGACAACGATATATATTAGTACATTACTACAGAGGCCGGGACAAAGGCCCATTTCCCGCCGAGGTATGTATAGTGCTTTTCTCAAACATGGTATGAAATAAATAAAGTCTACTGAAAATAGTAACTTTGGATGGCTGTATCTCCTAAACGGTGCGTCGTAGCGCAAAAATAATCGAATTTTCGTTCCCCTTTAATACTCCGTATTATACGCCTATAAAAAAAACAAAAAATTAAAAAAAAAATAAAAAAAAAAACGAAAAAAATTTTTTTTGTATGAAAACGCACCCAAAATCAAATATTGTCTAGGGCCCGTACCAGTTGCAGTCGGCACGTCTATAAAGCCCCTTATAGTTTTTTTTTTAATTGGCTAAATACCTGGATGTTATGTCACAATTATCTGTGTTTGGAAATTAAAAAAGAAGACTTTGCCGGCCTTGGCCTGCAAGGTTTGTATGAAATTCCATTATCTATTAATCGTCCTAGCCGCACCTGCAACGTCATACTTCGCTGCCAATTATAAGGCACATAACATCAATATTTCATACCATGTTTGAGAAAAATATATAAATACTTATATACATAGAAAACATCCATGACTCAGGAACAAATATCTGTGCTCATCACACTAATAAATGCCCTTACCGGGATTCGAACCCGAGACCGAGGCGTAGCAGGCAGGGTCACTACCGACTGCGCCAGACCGGTCGTCGAAAGAGACTCTTCTAGGTATGGAATTAATAGAAAGAAAACAACATTTTAAATGTTTTATGACAACGATATCGCTTTATTTCATGTCAAAGAGGGCAGAGAGGCGCGCGGCGCGAGCGTCGGTGAAGGGGCTGGTAGGCGTGTCTCTGGGATCGCGGCGGTCGCCCCGCGCTCCCCCCCACCCCCACTCTCGATACATACATCAGCAATAAATAAATATCAACAAGTTACAAAATAGGTTTTCGTAAAAAGATTAGAATACTAAAGTGTATAAAGTTTTTTTTTGTTGTAAATTACAGTTTTCGTTTCACGCTTTTTAACTGCTATGTATAAAAAAATTATGTTAGATTAACAACGAAAATCTGTACAGTCCGTTTTGGTTTGTGGAACGTTTAGAAATCATCGTTAGCCAGGTCGAACCTTGGTGGGAAGGTGCCGAAGCCGTCGAAGGCGGGGCGCGGGCGCTGGGGCTGGAAAAAGAAGAACATATATCAGCATCTAACTCAAAATATTATAAAGAACAAGGAACCATGCCAGACGGATACAAAAGGGGAGGCATTCAAATTTCGAATGGCTTGCATTCAGTAGGCCTGATTGGCAGCTCTGATTGGCTGTTGGACTGAGGTCAGGTAGCGACGACCGTTGCTGTCGCCGTGGGGGTGAGCTGAACTTACATCTCTCCTTGGTTCACTAAACACGCCCTTTTACGGACGCCTGGACGAAAGAACACAATTTAGTTATAGCAGTAGGTGTGAAAATTATAAGCAATAGAATTTTTGACTTGATTCTGACTAAAACGAATATATTTCATCTAGTTTTCTAGTGTTTGAATAGTGCGAGTCAAGAATATGAAAGACAATGGTCTGGTGGTATGAAATTAATGCCTTCCTAGGAGTATTCCCGGAACGAGGCGATGGCTTTTTTTACTATAAAGTGTGAAGTGTTTATAATTTTTAATTTTAAAAAGTGAAACTCACCGCCGGGCTGACTCCTCGCGCAGCGGATCCCGCGCGGCCCTTGCCTCGGAACTTGCTGATGGCCTGCTCGGCCAGGTCCGCTCGCTCCTCGGCCTCCTCAAGCTCCTGCTGCGCCTTGCGGAACTTGGCCAAGTTGAGGGCGGCGATCTCTTCCGCCTCCTCGATCTGCCTCTTGTAGGTCTTGATCTTCTGTTGCAGTTTGTCGACGAGGTCCTGCATGCGTTCGTGGTTCTTGCGGTCCTCCTCGGCCTGGAAGGTGAGCTCCTTGATACGCCTCTCGGACTTGCGCAGGTTCTTCTGTGCGTCGGCGTGCCTCCTCTGTTCGCCGTCAAGCTCGTTCTCGAGCTCCCTGACTCTCTGTTCGAGTTTCTGGATGGCCTTCTTGCCTCCCTTGAGCGCGTTCGCTTCGGCCTCATCCAACCTGACTTGCAGTTCCTTGATCTGTTGTTCGAGGGCCTTGCGGAGTTTCTCCTGGGTCTGGGCGTGCTCCTGCTCTGCGCGGAGCTCGTCGGCGAGGCGGGCGGCGTCAACCATGGCCTTCTTTGCCTTCTCTTCGGAGTTCTTAGCCTCGTTGAGGAGCTCGTCGAGGTCGGCGTGGAGGGTCTGCAGCTCGGACTCGAGCTTCCTCTTGGCGGCGGAGAGGGAGGCACTCTGAGCGGACAGCTCGTTGAGCTGTTCGTGAGCATCGCCCAACTCCTGTTCGGCCTGGCGGCGGGCGCGGTCGGCCTGTTCCAGAAGAGTACGGGACTCTTCCAGTTCGTTCTGGAGGGCGTTGGCGCGGCGCTCGGAGATACCCAGCTGTTCGCGGGCATCGTCGCGGGCGCGCTGCTCCTCCTCGAGGGCGGTCTGCAGGTCCTTGATCTGGGCCTGGTAACGCTTGATGTTCTTCTGGGCCTCGGCGTTAGCTTTGTTGGCGTGGTCGAGGGCGATTTCGAGCTCGTTGATGTCGGCCTCGAGCTTCTTCTTCATGCGCAGGGCCTCAGCCTTGCCCTTAGCCTCGGCTTCGAGGGAAGCCTGCATGGAGTCGAGGGCGCGCTGGTGGTTCTTGCGTGTGTTCTCGAACTCCTCCTCCTTCTCCTGGATGCGGCGGTCGATCTCCTGGCGGACCTGGGACAGCTCGAGCTGAGCGCGCAGGACCTTGTTCTCCTCCTGTTCGAGGGCGGACTCGGCCTCCTCGAGAGCGGCCTGAAGCTCGTCTTTCTCGGCTTCCAGGCGCTTCCTGGCCTTTTCGATCTCGTGAATGTTGCGGCCACCTTCGCCGATCTGGTCGAGCAGGTCCTTGACTTCGTCGGCGAGGTTCTTGTTCTCGCGGCGGACAGCCTCGAGCTGCTCCTGGCCTTCCTCGTAGGCACCCTTGAGACGGAACAGTTCGGTGGAGTAGTTGCGGCATTCCTTCTGGCTGGCGTCGAGTTCAGCGGCGAGGTCGTCGACCTTGAGCTTCCATTCTCCGATGATCTTGTCGAAGGCCTTCTGTTTCTTCTCGGCGGCGTTGGCGATGGCGGTGGCACGGTCGACCTCGAGCTGCAGATCCTCGACCTCGGTGGCGAGGCGCTGCTTGGTCTTCTCGAGGGCAATGACCTTCTGGTTGAGGGACTCAATGGTCTCCTCGGCCTCGGCGAGGCGGGCCTGGAGCTTGCGCTTGGCCTCCTCGAGTTCCTCGGAGCGGGCAACGCCCTCGGACTCGTACTTGGAGCGCCAGATCTGGGCCTCGGCGTTGGCCTTGGAAAGCTGGCGCTGAAGATCAGCCTTGCCTTCGGCTTCCTCCTCGACCTGTTCGCGGATGTTATCCAGGTCGTGCTCGAGGTTGCGGAACTTGCCAAGAAGGGTGGCGCGTTCCTGTGGACAAGAAAACATATCGATTTTAGTTATTATGTCGCTAAACGTTATTACCAATATACTTGCATATCAGTGGATCATGAAAATCTCACCTCGATTTACAAAAACACTAATAGGTACCTATGCACTTTTTATTTAACAATATATTAATACATTTACATATTAATGCAACGGGAAATAGTAGACTGATCAACAACTACTATGAAACAGCCAAACAATATTTGTTTGCGGAAGTTTTAATGGCGACAAATATTTTGCTGCCTGCTGAATATTTAGTATACGTGTTTTTATTGATACTAACCCTGGCCTCCTCGTCGGCGAGCCTCTTGGTGTCCTCCAGCTGAGTGGTGAGCGACACCTTGATCTTCGACAGCTGGGACACCTGGGACTCAGCCTCCTCCAGTTGGCGGAGCAGGTCTGAGTTCTCGATGGACATCTTCTTCTTGGCGGCATCAAGGTCGTTGAGGGTGCGGTTGGCCTCATCAGCCCTGTTCTGGACTTCGTTGAGCTGGTGCTGGAGCTGCTTGGCGATCTTCTCCTGGGCAGCCTGTACGGGAATAAATACTTGTAAGGAAAAGGTTTAAAGCTTAGCTGTCGGGCCCAACCCCAAATTAATGGGTCAGGGCAAATGAGTGATGATGAGTTTTTGGGGCTTTTCACATTATCCCATCCGAATCGGATGTAGGACCGATATCCCTTACATTACAGGCGCCATCTTGGATTTTTTCCATTGTGAAAACGGGCTAAGGTGAAAGTTAAAACTTATACTTGATGCCGATATTTAAGGTGGATCTATGGTTTATCTGGTTGTTAAATCTTTGGGCTGACATTCGTTCAAGGAATTATTTATATAAGTAGTCATGAGTGTCTTAATAAAGTAATACATGAATGATGATGTTAGAAGAAAACTTTTTTCTATCATTTATTGGTTAAGTATTATTTTCTCTATTCAAAAATATTGCTAGGTTTAACACGACTACTTTTTATTCTTGTACAGTAAGATTAGGTGTCTAAATGTTATTTCGTTATTAGTTGGATAAAGGATTTTTATTTCATGTTAACATAGGATATAAAATCAGATCAAAATTATTGAGGATGTTATTTATTAGTTTACATTAGGTATTTCTATTTAAAGTTCTTGTTAAAGCGCTTACAGCTTTTTTGCGATTAGTTTGAAACTATATTAGATATGTTATATTGAGCTTGTGTAAAGTGTCAGGTCCCATGTACACAAATTGTTTAAAAGCTAATTATACAGCTTTTATAACTCTAGGTTGCATTATAATGGCTGTATAAGTATTTATAAAGCTTTTGTGTGACTTGGGGTGCAACTCCATCTATTTGGCGAAAGCGAAGCGAAGTCCTGCCGATGCCAAAACATTTTATACCTTTTCGTTGGACACATGGTCGAGCCCAGCGCGGAGGTCATTGACTTCGCTAAAGTACTGAGAACGTTCCTTCTCAGCCCTGCATGGATTAGAAACATGATTAATATCACCTAGTGGTATGTGTTTGTGTTTGAGTGGGCCGTGGATCTTCCACGTTTGGGGAACATGCGGGGGAACTCGGTAGACATGCCTCGTGGATGACATGTTACCTTCTCACGGGCCACCTGATCGACGGCAGCGCGTGTGTTGTTTAACTCCGAGTAGCAAGACGCGCGGTCGTGCTCTGCCCTGAATTTGCACCACATTTGAGTACAGTTCCAAGTCTCATAGGCTCAATACAAAATCACATTTCCGTTGCTTAAAAGTATTTATAAACATTATGCTAATGTTTACAGGATTTACCACGCAGGAGCGCTATATTTAGAATTGAGTCCCTCTGATTGTTACTATTTTTATTTCGCCAATTGCGCTTCCTTATTTTTACGATATATATCAAGGTTTTTCGATATAAAAATACTTGCACGCACATACATACATACTTAGCTTCCAATAATCTAGAGCAATAAAATCTATAGTGAATTTTATACCACATATACAAAATTGCGCTGGGGGCCTAGCGGTAAGAGCGTGAGACTTTCGATTCGGAGGTCGCGAGTTCGAACCCGGCTCGTACCAATGAGTTTTTCTGAACTTATGTGCAAAATACCATTTGATATTTGCCAGTCGCTTTTCGGTGAAGGAAAACATCGTTAGGAAAACGGACTAATTCCAATAAGGCCTTATTAGTTGTCAAAGCGGACCCCAGGTTCCCATGAGCGCAAGGAGGATGATGATACTTATGAAAATTGCGTTTTTATTGCTCTTATAGAAAAATATATAAGTAGTAAGAATAATACTCACTTGGCCTTGAGCTTGTTGAGCTGGTCGAGCTGCTCACCCATCTCGGCGACGGCATCGTTGTGCTTCTTGCGCAGGTTGGCGAGGGTAGACTCGTGCTGGATGTTGGCCTCCTCCAGGTCGCGGCGGAGCTTGCTGAGCTCAGCCTCGCGCTTCTTGTTGAGCTCGATCTGGGCAGAGGTGGCACCACCGGCCTCCTCGAGGCGCTCGCCGAGCTCCTCGAGTTCACGAGCGAGGTCAGCGCGCTGCTTCTCAGCCTTGGCGCGAGCCTGGCGCTCGGACTCGACTTCCTCCTCGAGCTCCTCGATGCGGGCCTGCAGTTCCTTGATCTGCTTCTGCAGTTTGCTGACAAGGGACTGCTCGTCCTCGAGCTTGGCGGTCAGGGAGGAGATCTCCTTGTCCTTGCGCTGGATGGTCTGCTCCAGCTCCTTCTTGTTGCGCTCGAGGTCGGCAACAGCCTCCTGGGTCAGCTTGAGGTCGCCCTCAACCTTCCTCCTCTGCTTCTCGACATCACCGCGCAGCTTCTTCTCGCGCTCCAGAGAATCCTCCAGCTCGTCGAGGGTCTGCTCGAGCTTCTGTTTGACCTTGTTGAGGTGGTTGACCTTGTCCTCGGCGGCCTGGAGCTCCTCACCGGTCTTCTGGTTAGATTCTCCCTGCATCTTCTTCTCCTTGTTGAGCTTGTTGATGAGCTCATCCTGGTGGGCGATCTCGTCGTTCAAGTTGCGGATCTGGTGGTCCTTGGTGGCCTTGTCCTGCTCGGACTTCTGAACGGACAGCTCGAGATCCTCGACGTCCTTCTTGAGACCGGAGACCTCCTGTTCCAACTTCTTCTTGTTCTGGAACAGCTGGTTGCGGGCATCCTCCTCCTGGGTCAGGCGGTCCTGGGTGTCCTGCGATTACAAAAGCTCGAATCAGTATACATATTCAGTATTCAAGTTTATAAAACTAGGTATCGGAAAAATAAACAATTTGCTTTTAATTGCTTTCGCACTTCCTCTAAACACGTCTGGCTTCTGTCTATCGGCAAATAATAGCAATTAATGGTTTGCAATAAAATCGTGCAACCTGCAGACGCGCAATTTATTTTTAACTCCTCAAGCTGCTTTTCGTGTAAACATAACCGTGTTTATTTAAAGAAATACGCCAGCAAACGAAGCATTACTTTGCAACAGTGTAACGGCTACATATTTGGCTTGTAACGCGATGTCTTCTAAGTAAACTAATGTCTGGTATGTTTGCCCGCCGCAGGAATCTCAGCTAATTAATTAAACTAATTAGGTACATTATTTATTTAGCGCCAGAGTATTCGCGACCCAAATTGCTCATTGCTATTTCAAGATGACACATCATTACCGGGTTAAAAATTATATTAAAAATTTACGATTAATATCCGCTTAGAAGAGCCACATGTTAATAAATCAGAGGATTTAAAGAATGATTCAGCATGCTAATCCGTCATGAAAATTGTGCAAATCGTAGCTGGTAGCAATTTTGAGGTACTTTTGTTAATTTTGTTATGTACGACTATATGGAAATTTCTTTCTCTTTTCACGAGCCACTGTAATAAAAGTAAATTAATTATCACAAAAGTACATGACTTCTCTTATAATTCTTATTATAAAAAAACTATTTCCATGAGGCTTTTTTCCTGTCACAACTATGGTAGATTTAATAATTTATTTCAATAAATTCTATGGTCCGAATTGGTAAATTAATGAAAATGTCATCTCTGCTATGTTATCAATAGCATCACTAATAAATTTAATAACCCATTAACACTTACCCTAAGTTGAGACTCCAGGTCAGCCTTCTGCGCCTGGAGCTTGGCGGCGCGCTCCTGGACCTCAGACAGCGAGCCCTTCTCGCCCTCGAGCGAGCCGAGCAGAGCTGTCTTCTCCTCCAGCAGCTTAGCGTTGAGCGCCTCCAGCTCCTTGCGGAGCTTCTCCTCCTTCTCCAGGGCCTCGATAGCCTTGTTGGCCTTCTCTTCCAGTTTCTGCAATTCAACCACACTTTTATCCACACCATCCCATTCCGAAACGTGTATCGTTGCCATTTTATTTAAATTTTATTGATCATTGATTGGATACGGAATGTCGGTTCGTTCGTTGGGGGAGTTAGCGCGCGCCCGGCCCACCGCTCGACTGACAGGGGCGCTGGAGTTTTCCAGCGGGCGATAGCCGCCCACGCGCATGATTACTTAGCTATAGGTGAGTAGGGGGGATTCCAGAAATGGCCGCGGCAGGTGCGGTGTCACGTAACCGGCAGGTGGGTGCGGCTTAGCTATTTGCGTACTTGATTCACGCCGCTAAATTTGATTATTTATTGGGTCAGAGTGCTCCATCATGTTAATGCGCTGAGTGATGCTTACCGCGAGCTCATCCTCGACGCGGGTGACGTTGAGGAGAGGCTTGACCTTCTGCCACAGCTTCCACCAGGGCCAGGTGCGGAGTTGCAGGTACTTGCGCAAGTTGCGCTGGACAACTTGGAGGGCGACCCTAATGGTACAAATTTTTACTTAGCAAAAGCTTTCTAACAGAATCTATAAATTGATGATAATAATTTTGGATATTTGCAATTATGGTATTTGGATATTTATCCAAATTTATTATTTACTAAAAATGTAGATAATAAAGAAAGAAAAACATTTAAAAATAATGCAGCGGTAGATTAAGAATGCTAAAAATCGGGAAATGATATTCAAAGTGATAATAAAAATTAAAACATTAAACAATGTATTAAAACTGTAGATTATGAATGTTAAACATTTTTTAAATATTTATTTAATATGGAAATATCCATGATAAAATTAAGACATTATTACTTTATTTCAGGTACTGATCCCGCTATCACTAAAGTAACAGTGTAAGTAGGCGATGTGGTTATAGAAGTAAATGTAAGTAATGTAGATACCATACCTCTGTTCCTGCAGCTTCTTGTACTCCTTGCGGGACAGATAACCGCGGATGTAGGCCTGGAGCCAAGACACAATCTTGGAGAGCCTGTCGTCACGCATCTCTTCCATCTGACCCAGGACACCAGCGCGGAAGAACACCTGGATATATTAGCTAAGTCAGAACAAGTCCACGTGCCCGATTTGGACGATTAGTTAAAATTATTTCTAACACATAATTTGTGTAAGACTGATCTCTAAATGATAATATGATAATTATTGTTTTTATGTTAAAAAAAACTTCTAATGTTAGTAAGGAATTTGCATCAGTAATCTAGAAAAAAATTCGGACCTTATTGAAGCAGCATGACATGGAAACATAAATTGACATATAGACAACACGAGGTAAAGACGACACAGACAGTAAAAGAACAAGAGGAGTTAGTATCGGAAAGTGTGTATGTGATGTGTCAGTTACTCATGCACTACGTCTACCTTTGTTTTTCCAAGCCTGAACGACTCCGCGTCCAAACCGGATTGCTCAAGAATTTTCTCGGTGGCTTTCTCTGGCGAGATTGGCTCTTTGATCTGCTTCGGGCACAGAATTTTGTATCTGCGTTTGAGGAGCATACAACAATATAACAATGTGTGTGCGTGTATGTATGTGTACAGGTAGAAAGGAGGATAGGGGGAAATCCAAACAGGAGCCTTGTCACTTGGGCCCTTTGAAGCGGTTTTAAGAGTCTACTGGACAAATTACTGTGCCAATTGTAAATGGTGGTCGTAATTTGCCTGTAGAATGGATAATTTGCAATTGGCTTTCTCACAGCTAACTACGCAACCGAATGAACATGCCTTGGTGTGACCGAGACGGTACGATTCGACATCCAAGCCTGTGGCGTCCAGGATGACTTGGGCGATCTTCTTAGGATCGGATTCCTTGTCCACAGCTTGAGGGGCCAGGATCTTGTAGCTACATTATCAAAATATATCCACACAATGAGGGAGAGTCACAATAAATATTTTTAAAACAATGTAAACGTGCTAGGTATATAAGGGGAGGGTACAAGAAAATGTGGGGCATAATGTAAACCTTGATATGTTAATCACATTGCATACGATTCGGGGTATGAACTGCAATTCAGATTAACAACATATATACCAGGATCCTTATATGTTATAGTGACCTAATTCATAACAATGGATCGACAAAAAGGGTTCAAAAGTAACTCTATTCTTTAGAGTTTGACCATTTCTACTTCTTCATGCTAAAACCATTCTGGGCCCCATTATAATTCTTGCCTTGGTGTGACCGATACGATAGCTCTCGGGGTCGAGTTCGACAGACTCCAGACACTTCCTAGCTGCTTCTTTAGGATCTTTTTCGTTGGTCATGATGGCTGGCGCCAGAATCATGTAACTGTTTTTCGAACATTCATAATTTCATAAATATAGTCTTTCAAAATACTCTGCATGTGACACGTCATTAAAATAATTTGTTGTACTTAATATAAAACATCTTATTAATAATCTATGATTATTTCAACAGGTGTTACTCATAGCTATAAACTATGTGAATTCGACTGATGACGTCAGTAAGTCAGCCGTATTACCGGAATAGTTGCTCCAGAAAATTCCAGCGCTAAAAAGATGTTTTGACTAACCACATATAAAATAACCCTCGATAATCAAAACAGAGACATAAAATACTGAAGTTATATGTAGTTGTAATTTAAATTCTTGAGTTATTTTTGAAGTTGGGATCTTACCGGAGCTTGAAGTCGGGGTAGACCATCCTGTTGGGGAAACCTTTACGGCAAATACGGATGCCTTCCAACACACCGTTACAGGTCAGCTGGTGCATGACAAGGTGAGAGTCGATGAGACCTGACGGGAAGACACACCCATAACATATACATATACATTTTTTACGTTATTGTCGAACGAAATCACAGAAACGCTTAATAAATTAAAGATTTTGCAGTTTTCCTTACAGTAAATAGTGAGTGGAAACAGAAAAGTCTCAATAGACTTTGTTTACGACAGAACGAAATTATATATTTATTAAAAAAGGCAAATAAGAGAAAAGTGATATTGGTTACTTTACTAAAAGAAATACATAATGTAAAGAAGAAGTGTTACTCACCAGGCTGTTTCAACTCGTTGGGGATGATACAACGTACGAAGTGAGGCTGGGTGGACCTCAGAGTCGTCATCAGGTTGTTAAGTTGTTCCTGTATGGATTAACAAAATTAGTATGCAAGAAATATGGTATTTCAATTTAAAAAATCAGTATTTTTCATATTATATTTAACTAAATCCAAACCAATTGATTATTTACCCAGAACATTTCCTAGTTTTGTCTAAAGGAGATGTCTGCAAACAACATAAAAAGCGGCACTCAATGAGACATGAATATAGGTAAGGTAATGGCGCCTATTAACGTGGTACTTAAGGAAGATTTCAAAAGATACCAAAAAATTAAGGGTATCAAAGCTCATTAACGACCACAAATATTTTTTTTATGGAAGAGTATTTATTGAACTATTAGTTTTGAAGAGTTTTAGGATTATTTTAGTTTATTATATGTCATAAAATGATTATTGAAGCCAACATACCTAAATTTTCTATTACCGTGGTAATGAACAGGCTGCAGTTCTATTAACGCGAATTGAGATTTCATTACCGAGGGTATGAATGAC
Source organism: Leguminivora glycinivorella (assembly GCF_023078275.1). Taxonomy (NCBI): domain Eukaryota; kingdom Metazoa; phylum Arthropoda; class Insecta; order Lepidoptera; family Tortricidae; genus Leguminivora; species Leguminivora glycinivorella. The sequence continues at coordinate 15,587,801 of NC_062980.1, read as the reverse complement.
AGTGTTTTTCTTCCATCGGTAAATGGAAACCCATCTCAAAATTCGGAGCTTAATACCGACGGTTGAATATACAAATTATGACAAATACATATACCTATACTTTCCTCCTTTATGCATACCCACAGAAGACTCAGTTTCACCTAAGAAATCTGTACTTACGGTACACTAAATGTCATATTTTGATACAAGACTAATATGTCGCTCGGTAATAGATACTTCTATAGGAACCCATTACCGACCCAAACAAATATTGCATGGATCGGTAATAGATTCTTATATATTCTATTACCGAGGGTTATCTGATCGTACCATCGGTAATAGGCATAAATTGGAGTATTATAAAATCTAATTCCGACCCATAAAAACAAAGTCATACAGATGTATTTTCATTACAAATCAAAATAAAATATTGCAACCTTATATTAAAACCAAGTTTACATAACTGGTTAGTAAGCATCAGACTTTATGTCAATGTTTAAAAAAAAATACAAATTAACGGTTTTCATAGAAACTACGAAATCAGTCATGAAGTTTTTGCTAAAAATTAAGGTTTTGTTGAATAATTTTCATACCGCGTAAATAGTTCTTTGATAGCGTGAATAGATCAAGATTGAAACAACTATAAGACATTATATAACTGATCACATATACTTAAAATAAAGCAAAAAGAACTAATATCACTACTTTAACTATTACTGTGGTATACCACAGTAATAGAATCTACTCACGAAATGGCGCCTTTCACCGCTGTTTTTTAATTTCCACTTTAAACACATTTCCAGGCTAAACAATACGTAAAAAGTACTCAGAAGTCATGTAGAAAACTATAAACAATAATTTGAAATGCATAACTTTCACCTGTTTGCCATAATTATTACGTAAACTACTAAATGAGATTGGAGTTCACTTAGGTTTAGCGTCACACGTCAGTATGACACAACCTCTTCTCGCGGCCCCGTGGCAAAAACTGTCAAATAGCGAGCGTCTTATTTCATTCACACTCTCTATCGCCTATATGTGCGTTAGTCAACTAAACAGGCTTCCTTTGTGTGAGTAACTTTTTTTAAGAAATTGGTCGGTTTGCCTATAAAATGCGTATTTGCAAATGCGGCGGTAATGGACGTCGATTTCGATACCCGCGTTAATAGCCGCCGTTACCTTATGACAAGGTAATGTGTAAGCGTGAATGGCCGACCCTCATTACCACTGAATATGAAAGACTTAGGGCCGGTTGCATCAAACCGTCTGTCACCGTTAAAGCGTTCTTTATTTTTTTATTGTATGGGAAGTTCCGTAGACATCTGCTGCGTGACGATGATGTGTCTGTCAAACGTAGTTGATGCAACTGGCTCTAAGAGGAGTAGATTCAGTAGTAACAAGGATTAATCTTAAGCATGAGAGACGATACACTGAAGCTACGCCGTAGCCATTGAAGCAAATTCCTTTCAATGAATATAAGTTTACCCTGTAGAGCGATGATACAGTCTGGAAAGCAGAACCCTTGGCACGCTTGCCTCCAGCGCCTTAAGTTAAAAAGTGACATGAGAAATAAACATAAAAGTGTAATAGTAAATATATCCCTAATGATGTAAATATATTAATTACAAATGATGGTGTATAATTTTTAAGAAAAAAAAACCGCCTTCCTTTGGGGTTCTGGTGATAAATACTTTCAAATGTTGGATTATGTTATCAATTCGTCTGTATATTTTTTAATGTTTGTTATTCGATATCTCCGTCATTTCTGAACCAATTTTGAAATTTGGATGATTCTGAAGTACTTACAGATGAGAATGATTATCAGAACGGAACTCTAACCAGGGACGGCTCACTCTTCATCAACAGTTCCACTGCACCAAATGTCACTGTTCTGGACGTAAGTGCATGCTGTTCTTATAAAAATACCAAAGTCACTATAAGTGTGCCGTTCAGATTTGAGGAGTTCCATTCTGACCATCATCAGGAGTTCCACTGCACCAAATATCACTGTTCCGTACGTAAATGCATGCTGTTCCTTTATAAAAACATAAAAATCACCATATGTATGCCTTTCAGATTTGAGGAGTTCCCTCGATTTCTCCAGGATCCCAGCACCAGAACTGGGTTCTGAGAAAAATGGGACCAATCTGTATGCATATACATTCAATCAAAAAAAAATTTTCAAAATCAGTCCAGTAACGACGGAGATATCGAGGAACAAACATAAAAAAAAAAAAAAAAACAGACGAATTGAGAACCCCTTCCCTTGAGATTTGGAAGGCGGTTAAAAATGAAATAATCCAAGATCACCGAAGTATTGAAGTGATTTTGGTAAGTGACATTTGGGCTGTGGTGTGTGATGGTAATATGTTCACAGAAGGTATGTGTACAGCTCATGGTACCTGGTCACCTGTTTGGAGATCAAAATTCTTCTAGGGGCTTAACAGAATAAGAATTAAAGATTATCATTTAATATTTTTAACTGTATTCATATGAGATGAAAGTGATTGATACGTACCCTTGCCGCCACCGGCATCAGCGCCACCGGACTGACCAGGATGGTCAGCGAAGATCTCAACCAGCAATTTGTTGACTCCCTTCTTGAACTGGTCTACGACAGTGTCGTTAAGGGGATCCTTGTTCTTCTCAAGCCAGCCAGTGATGTTGTAACCGACCTGTTCAAGAAGAAATATAAGTTAGTGTCTTAGTGAAGGCATACCATGTAGAATAAAAATCATTCTTTTAAATTTAAATTTGGAAAATTACAGGTATGAGACTTGAAATAACGACCTCTGGCTCAATATTTTAAGTCTAGTGGCATCGATTGCAGACATTTCAGACAGACTTGTCAAAGAGTTAACTCATTCCTTTGTTCGTACTGAGGGTCGCACGGTGTATAGAAAAGAATAAAAAAATTATAAGGTTCATCAAACATCTAACTTTTGAAGGATTCTCTATCTTAACTAGCTTAAATGAAAGAGCTGTTTATAAGGTAAAAGCGCCAGTGCTCGACAGTGTACTAGTGAACGCTATTTTCATTTTAAGTCACCTTTAAGGGTCCTACAAATTATCTGTTCGCTAGGCGATATTGGCATGACAGGCCAGTAACCAAATACCGTATCAACGAAGCCTTTTTGATTCTCTAGGAGGATGGAAGATAATTCTTTCTGTTGGAGAAATAAAAGTTAATAAATTGATTAAAAATACTTACATTGCCGGCATAATGGCCAATAGCGAAGTGGGCGGCCTGGCAACCGGGCTTGGGGGGCTTGGGCTTCAGGAACGGAGGTGACTTGCCCAAGTGATTGTTGTTCAACTTCTCAACGAAGGTCTGATCGGTGGCTTTCGGGAACATAGACTCTTCCTCAAGGATGGAGAGGATACCCATGGGCTGGAAACGGACCGGTAGCGTTAGAACACGAAGTTACGGGCGCTGCCTTCTGGAAATGCTACTGTGCAAAATGTACTATACAACTAAAATTGTGTCATCAGTTAGAAAATTTTAAAAACATAACTATGTTGGTGTTATTGATAAAGATTTTTTATCGCTATTGAAGAATTACATATCAAATGAGGAATTACTGAGGCAAATAATTAACATAAAATATTTTATTGTAAGTCTGAAGAGAAAGATGTTTTAATTTAAATAAGTACTACTTTACTTTAAAAGGGGGTTCTTATTCTAGTGTGTATATTTGTTAAGCGTTATCGAATAAGCTAAGCAGCATGCATTATTAATAGTGTGCTCTGTTCAATAGTGTGTGTAATTTTATTAGCTATATATTTTTAGGTATATTGCTTATAATTAGCGTATTGCAACGTTCACATAATTTCTTATTTCCATTTTTATTAAATCTTCACTGTTAAAAAATTACTATTTAGGTATTACTGGTGCAGTTAAGATTACTGATTAGCTAAGTATAATATACGCAACATAACTGATTAGATTTTATTATACTTAGTGTTGCAAGTGTCCTATCGGCAGTGTGAGCACAAACTGTGATAAGTATATCAAGATGGTCAATATAATATTAATATCCCATAACACAGCTAAGTTTGTTAGAGATTTATATAGTATTATAGAATATTTTGATCATTTGATACAATTAAACAGCATGTACAGTTTCGCAAGGATACTAATTTACGTTTTAAATGCTTTTAGCCTCAAGAGATGAAAAGGATCGCGTGTGTGCAAAGCATTTGTTTATACCGCGGAGCAAGGGATCAGCCAGCCATGTACTTGCGGGAGATGTTCTCAGCCCCAAGCGTCGTCTAATCGCGCCTATCTTAAGATACTTATACTCTTTTCTAATACCTTTTCTATCAATTCTATAGTCGCTTGAAGGTCCATACCAAAATCTATGAAGGTCCATTGGATTCCTTCACGTTCATACTCCTCTTGCTCTAACACGAACATGAAATGGTTAAAGTATTGTTGTAATTTTTCGTTCGTAAAATTAACGCATAGCTGATTAAACCCGTTCATCTGGATCGTGACACATGGAAAAAATAATCGTAACTGTTAAACAACTAGACTTCATTGTGTGGAAACGATGGCCGTTGGTGTGAGAAAATATTAAAATTGTAAGAACACGTATAACACAGAACACATATAACACAATACATTGCATTGGTGAGTAGCTCGAATGAAGTAACAAATGAAATTAAATTGAAAGTAAAAACAGGTTACTTCTTTCGAACACCCTGTGGCGTGAGGCAAGCTCTTGTTGTTGCGTTTCCGCCAACTACCTTTTCAATAAGGTCAATGCACATTTGGAGGTCCATGCCAAAGTCAATGAAAGTCCACTCGATGCCTTCGCGCTGGTATTCTTCTTGTTCCAGCACGAACATGTGATGGTTAAAGAACTGCTGCAGTTTCTCGTTGGTGAAATTAATGCAGAGTTGCTCAAAACCATTGAACTGCAGGGAAATAAGTAATGTGGAAAGTTAAGTCAAGGGTTAGGTTTGGATTTACTACGGATCACATTCCGCAGCTGTTGGGTTTAGTCCCTACTAATGAAGCCCTGCCAGAGACTGGAGGGTCTGTTCGATATTTGATTGAAGTTTGAAAAATCCCCGTCTTGAGTTCCAGCGTCGACGGGATGATCGACCACCACCAACTATTACCTTCTCGATCAGATCGATACAAGCGAGCAAGTCCATGCCAAAATCGATGAACGCCCAGTTGATGCCCTCCTTCTTGTACTCTTCTTGCTCAAGTACGAACATGTGGTGGTTAAAGAACTGCTGCAGCTTCTCATTGGTGAAGTTAATGCAGAGTTGCTCGAAACCGTTGTACTTTTATGAACAATAGGAAACCCAGGTAAATCGACAATTATGGTTAACAAAATCTATGCTATCTCGTTATCACGGAGATCTGTTAGTAGGGCACAGAGTAAACTAAAGTCTATAAGCTATACTCTAAACACATGGAACTGCCTTCAACCGAGCGTGCGTTACACTCAGTATACCTTTTCAATAAGGTCAATGCACGCCAATAAGTCCATTCCGAAATCAATGAACTCCCAGTGGATGCCTTCTCTGGTGTACTCTTCTTGTTCCAACACAAACATGTGATGGTTGAAGAATTGTTGGAGTTTCTCGTTTGTGAAGTTAATGCAGAGTTGCTCAAAACCATTGTACTAGGAAATCAAATGGATATTAACATAGAGAAATTTTGAAAAAAACATTACTACTCTACAGTAACTAAAATATAGTCTAATTAACTTAATACTATTTTCTAATTCTATTATTATTTTATTGACCACAATAAAGTGTTAATACTTCAGTAGTAACACTTAATTGCAGATATTAGAATCGATTTTGTGAAATTTACTTAATATAAGAGGCTACATTCTGACTTTCACTCGAAAGCAACAAATGTGCCTAAGTCTTGCCGGCGATACTCACGTCGAAGATTTCAAAACCGGCAATATCCAGTACACCAATGAAGTGCTGCCTCTTCTGCTTGGTGTCAAGAGTCTCGTTACACTTCTTGACGAGCCACTTGAAGAGACGATCGAAGACACCCTTGCAGAGGGCACCGACGGAGTTGGTGACCTGGTCCTTGTTACGGCCCTGGGTGACGAACTCGTTGCCGACCTTGATGCGGGGCTTAAGCAAGTTCTTGTACAAGTCCTGGCAGTCAACACCAAGGAGCTTGGCAACGCGTTCACCTTCCTGAAATTAGAAAGTTATCTGTTAGTTTTTCTCTTTAGTTTTTACGATTGCATCTTTAAGCATTGTTCTTCTGTTGTTTTACATAGGGAAACCTCTCGAGTAGGGCAACATGTTATGGCTACTTTAGATTTGTATGAAAGTGTGTTTAACTCGCCTCCATGCCATCAGCCTCAGCCTGCTCCTCGCGACCCCTCTGCTTGAACTTCATGCCACCCATGTGCATGACAGCGGCGGTGATCTTGTATACGTTGTCCTTCTCCTCTTGGGTGAAACCAAGGATGTCGAAAGCTTGCTATAATACCAAAACATATGTCAATAACGAGCTTAAAGAAAATGTCAGTAAGGCCTTGAATATACTAAATACAGCAAGACTATTGTTACTCAGTGGGTTTTAAAGTTTACTATTTGAACGAAACAAAAATGGGAGACAAAAATATCAGATCTGACTTTATAAGGTTTAAGACAAATATGAAAATTTATATTAAAATGCTGGGATGATAGAAAAATACTCAAAGGCCTTAGAGAAAACAAGACAACAAATAATTAATTGTTAGCAAAATGTAAAATAAAAAGGCGGTTATTATGTTAAGCGGGGCAACGCGTATAGGTCCATTTTGGTTTCGGTGCACAGGAATCTAAACTCTGAGGTGTACTAAATTTAGACCCCCCAATCCAAAATTATAGGGTACTAAAATCTATCTATAATCCCAGGTCAATTCTTTTGGCTGTGATTATATTATCTAAACTACTTATATTTCTGGTTGTCTATTTTACCATTATAGTAACGACAATGGTATTGGGTAACACATAGGGTAAAATTTCCGGTGGGTCTCTCAAACTGCTGCTATTCGCAGACAACTTACGTCGGTCAATTGACATTCCTCGCCGTCATCCATATTGGGGATGGTAATCTTACCCTGGGAGACGTTATAGTAATCGTAGATGTCGTTGGACAAGAAACACATAGCTGTTGGTCAAACAATATTGAACAATTTAATACAATCACCCTTTTAGCCAAAACGGTGGAACATCCTAAACTTATCGTCGTCGTGTATTTTGTTATCGTGTCGGGTAACCTGTTGGGGGTGAAGGGGAACCAAACTCTGTGCAAAAAGCCCTTTTTGGGAACAATGCGGGGGGCGAGCATGTGCGTGTCAGAGATTGCTCAATGTCCAGTGCACGAATAACTCTGAAGCGTCCGTCAGCTCACTTACGACCGTCAGCAACAGCTCCTCACTATCGTTGACGCCAGGTATTCGAGTTTGTCCTTGACTTATGAGGGGATAGTCCGAGATGCGGTTGCTTAGCATCGTCATCTCTGTGAACATCAAGCCAAGATCTGACACACACATACGCGACGCTAGTAGCGCCGTAAGCAAAGCGACAAGCGACAGAAACAGCAGAAGAAATGAAGTGAAGAAGATAGAATGAAATGAGCCAGTTTTGTCGTGTTCTGGACTCACGTCAGTAAGCCTCATTTCCTCGCCGTCATCGACGCCAGGAATGACAGTCTTGCCTTGCGCGACGATGTGGTAGTCATTGATGTCGTTCGACAAAACGCACTTCTCTATAAAGGGACACCAATCACAGTCATATTGGTAATTGGTGCGCTTATAAACTGAACTAGGGTGAATTTCAACATACTCGAAATTTGAATAATTTTGGTGGATTTTTTTAGTTTTGTAATTTTTTGTTGAAATTATGTACTGATGTTACATAACTAATTATTACCAATGTTATGTATCAATGACCTTTCATTATAATAAGTAGTTTTAGAGAAATCACGATTTCAATGACATGGTCGCCACCAAAATTGGTCTACCCACAAAAATAAAAAATAAAATCAAAAATAAAGCCTTTTATTCATTTTTCTATTATTTTAACTTTTAGTGCTCAGTTATAAGTGTCAAATTGTATAATAATATTGACTTATGTCAGCTTAAAATATACTTAATGTAATAAAGAATGAAGTTATGGCAAGTTTTTTTTATAGCTGCGGATTTACTGGATTTACCATAGCCATAATCCGCTAAAAACAGGCTCTGGACGTTACACCAAAATTAGAATTTCGATGGAAAATTATTTTTAAATAAATATACATAAAACTTGTAACAATTTGCAATGTTGCCGAAGGTGAAGAAGAAGGAAGGTAGGATTGGTTTTCATAAAAAAATAAAAACCCGGAAACAATTAGCCCACACAATGATTATCAGCTCCGCCACAAAAAAATCAAGCTGAGAAATTCACCCACTAAGACATGCCAATCAACGCCCTTAATGTTCTTGGAAGCGGACACACACTTATTAAGCTAACAATCACACCAGTCAACGGGTGCGACGGTCCGATAGCCCAAGTCACCTCGAAAGAGCAATCGAATGTAAAACAAAACTCGGGAAAGCCTCCCATATTGTTGGGGGCCTAGACTTACGTCAGTCAACAAACATTCCTCTCCATCATCTAAATTGGGAATGGTAGTTTTTCCTTGCGAAACGATGTGATAATCATATACGTCGTTTGACAGCATACACATCGCTAAATGTCATAAACACACACGTTAATTACCAATTTAGTGCATCACGGCTGTCCCAGATCAAAACCTAGCAAGGGACATTTTTGTCAAAATACGTTTTTTTAATAAATCAGCCTCAAATGTTGAGCTGCGTCTAATGCAAAAACACCTGTATTTCTATCTCAATTAGAATCAAAGTTACGAAACCCTCTAATCCTAGCAAGTGCATATCTTACATGGAAAAAATATATTCAAAATCCTAGTAAGTAACATTTTCAAGTCCAAAAACCTAGTAAATGCATGCCATACTAAGTTTCTGAGTTTGTAAACGGAACATACTAGGTTTTTGAATATGGAATTGTCCCATACCAGGTTTTAAATTTTAAAAATTTAAATAAAACATAGCAAGTCAGTAATGAGTGAAGTTTGAATTCTAACGGTCGCCGTTCCCGCGCCCCCCGCCCGCGGTTGTTCCGTTCGGGATCCGAATTATAGGGAACGAGTTTCAACTTGAAGTTTGTAGTTTGTCGTACTTTGCGCTGCTGCGCGGACGCAAGATGAATAAAAGTGATCGATGGAGACGAATTTTAGCAGCTGCTTTTAAAAAGCTTACTTATTTAATATTGAGTGTGGCGATGGCGTGGCCTACAAATCGATCGCAAAAGTGCTTGTGGTGCTGAATTGTGTTTTTTATCTGTAATGTTTAACTGGGGCTTGGATCGAGGTATTAACATTCGGAATGCTTTTTAACATTATTTTTGCGATCTATTTTAAGTAGGTACCTACTTATATATACTTGATGACGCGAGCAACTTAAATAGTGCTATCAATTATGCATTTCCAATCTACCTAAAGCAATAACTGCCAGTAGGTACCTAGTGCCTGTAACAGGTTGTTGATGTGCAGTATAGGGTGTATCTTAACGTACATATATAGGTATGAAACTATCGTGTTAACAAAAGACACTCTAGTTGCAAAATTAGTGCCCTTAATGCCAGAAACAAGGCGTGATTTTTGGTGTCGATTGCCAAATATTATAAGGTGATCAGACATCACTTCTTAAGTTGAAGTTAGTGCGGTGAAGCTGCGGGAAATAACTAATAGTCAGTAATTTCAAAATCATTTTAATCCCCTAGATGGCAATTAAATTGCAATTCATTTGGAAGCACTGGTGGCCTAGCGGTAAGAAAGTGCGACTTTCGATCCGGAGGTCGCGGGTTCGAACCCGGCTTTTCTGAACTTATGTGCGAAACGTCATTTGATATTTGCTAGTCGCTCTTCGGTGAAGGAAAACAACGTGAGGAAACCGGACTAATTCCAATAAGGCCTAGTTACCCTTCGGGTTGGAAGGTAAGATGGCAGCCGCTTTCGTAAAAACTGGTGCCTACGCCAAATCTTGCGATTAGTTGTCAAAGCGGACCCCAGGCTCTCATGAGCCGTGGCAAATGCCGATATAACGCGAAAATGAACCATTTTAAATACTTAGTAAGACCACTTGCTAGGTTTTTGTTTTGCAATTGACAAAACATTACTATTATTTTTTTGTAATCAGTTGGCACATAAAAGTTCTAAAAAGACACATACATATAATTTTAACAGTTTGTCTTGTAAAGCAAGTTATACTTCTCTATATAAAACAAAGTCTTGTGAGAAAAAGGTCTTTGGTACTATTTTTTTTTAACAAAATCTTTATTTGCCTCTCCTGTAAAATTTCGGTTTTTTTTTTTAAATATATATAATATATTAATAATAATATTACAGGACATTCTTACACAGATTGACTGATTGATTGATTGAATGCACTTACTAGGCTTTGATCTGGGACAGCCGATTATTATTCAGTGTAAGGATATTGTCTGAGTGTTTGGGGTGTGTACATAAGTGTGGGCGTCAAATATAATTTAAATATCAAAAGAAAATGAAGTCAAAAAGAGCGTTGTAATCTAAATGATTTCCTAAGAATTCATATTATATTCAAAAATATTCTAAGTAATAAATAAATAAATAACCTACATAAAAAAAAACCTTGAACACGTGATGAACCAGAAGACTCGCGAATGACACTTTGATCATCGAGCTAATAATTAATGATAAAGTAATTTCATGAGATAATAAACAAAATTAATTCAAAATAACCTTCACCTTATTGCTTGCGCTTACTTTTATGTGTGTAGGTGGACACATTCATTATTTTTCCTTCATATTCTATCACATGTCCAACGTGATACACAATTATTATACATGACGTCCCATTGGACTTTATCTCAAATATTTTTATTGTTCTTATTTTATCAATTATTTTATGATTTACTGATTAATAACTTGAATGTGATGTTTATATGTTTATACGTACGCTTCAGTCCTTCAACGGAGCCAGACATCATCTGGTAGAAGATGTGGTAAGAACGCTCAAGAGCTTGCTGGGAGATGACACGGGCCTTCTCGAGCAGGTCTGGAGAAAATCGAAACTTAAGAATCAATTCTTAAAAGCACTAATGATATCCATGGCGCAAATGTAGAAGAACTTACAGGTCTCGATATCAGCACCAGCCAGTTTTCCAGAGGGGCCGAAGTGGATACGGATGAATTTACCCTGGAGAAAGAGGAAAACGAGTTCATTAACTTAACTGATATTACCAATCTAATTTTCAAGTTATCAGAATCCTGTCATTTAGAACGACGACGGCGACATTTTAATAGAGAACAAGACAATATGAGATTAAGCACACGTAAGTGTTTATGATAGAAACGAGTTACATATAGAAATCAGCCATGATAGTAATTTTCATAAAGTTTTTTTTTTTTCAATTTACTTTAAAAGTAAATATAACTTTTAATATTCTTTGTTTTCTTTGTTTCAATAGCTTATTGAATTTGAACTCTATCATTTATTTTAAATATTATAGGCATCTTATTAAAATATAATGATTGATAATGCAAATACTTACGAAACGGGAAGAGTTGTCGTTACGGACGGTCTTGGCGTTACCGAAGGCTTCAAGCACAGGGTTAGTCTGGACGACCTGGTCTTCCAGAGAGCCCTTCTTCTCCTGGTTGGGGTCCTTCTTCTGGGAGGCACCGACGGTGGCGAAGTACGCAATTACCTTCTTCGTGTTCTCAGTCTTTCCGGCACCAGACTCACCGCTGAGGATTGTAAGGATTTTGATTAGTGCAAGGTTCCGCTAAGATTCATGTGCATAATCAGTGACAAAGCAGATGAAGTAAGGTAGCAAAAATCCTTTACATTTTGATATAAACAAACAATTGAGATTTTTTTGTTTCTCGTTATACTGATTTGAAGCAAGCCAGAAGTTTTTTGTCTTCTCTCTGGTTTAGAATTTGAATTCGGCCTTTTTATGTACAAATTTCTTCTCCATCAATTTATTCTTTTTGACGTTTACTTAAGTAAACGGAAAGATAACTCAAATGTGTAATAACTTTGTGAAACCTGTTTCAGAAATTTTCAAGTTTCTACTTACGTAATCAACATAGATTGATTTTCGTGGTTGGTCAACATGTTGACGTAAGCGCCGTCGGAAATGGCGAAGATGTGGGGGGGCACTTCCGAGCGGCGCTTGCCACGGTACAGGCGGGCGCATCGGGTCGTGTACACGGGGAATCTCTTGTAGGGGTTGATAGCCACGCAGAAGAGACCAGAGTACGTCTAGAGGAACATAATCATACACTTTGTAAAGAGGCTGATGGTGAGAGTGATGAAAAACATGAAATAGGTTAACACTTTTTTTGCGTGGACATTACTGATATAGATCGAGATGATGCTTCTAAGCGCAAATCAAACTGATAACCGGGGACTTACAACTAATCATTCACACTTGGATGGTCATCGCAAGTGTGAACACATTAAATTGACCCTGGTCTGAAGTTTGACATACGGAAAGCGTAATTTTTGATTATAAATTTTAACGGCCAAAAAGTTAGATCAAAACAAAGTCACGAAGGTCAATTTTGATAAAATTTTGTAAGTGTAATGAATCTCCGCACAATTCTGATTTTGTCAACTAATTACGTACGTACGTCGATTATTACTGTCGTTTTAATATGATTTGTGAACAGGGGAAAAGGTATAAACGATGACTCACGTTAAACCGGGCTAGATCCGGGCCGAAACTTTCAGCGCTTAATTTTCTGTGAAGGTCACTGATGATTAGGTGATTGTCGTGATCTTTCCAAAGAAAACAATGCGCCGCAAGCTTCAGTTTCGAACCGGTGTGGTCTAACGTGATGTGAGTCATTCATATTTCTTACGTAATTTGTTGACAATATTCAGATCAAAAACAAATTAAATAAAGACACACTAACACGGAGACAGTACTGTATCGATACTTTGAGTCTCCGCGTATAAAATAGTAGAAACATCAAAAATCTCTTAATTTTCTCTGCCAACTCTGATAATTACTCTTTAATATTGTATATTGACATGTCAATACAGACACACAATCTACGAGTTTTTTGATATTTCTTAGATAAAACACAAAGAAAACAATCTGAAATAAGAATTCTGTAAAACTGCAAGGGGTATTGTATCGATACCTTTCTCGCAAAATCTTAGGCACTAAAAGAAATCAGTAGACTAAGAAAACGGTGAGACACCCGATACAAGAAACACACAATCCTCCAGACGCCGGTATCGCTGGATAAACTTCGACTTGTCCTCTGTAAAAGGGTTCAAGTTCGAACGGGGTTTTTAGGAAGGAATAGAGGAACATAGACACATTTACCTCTTATGCCGGTTTGAAAATGATAACGATTTATGATCCAATCAAGGTCATCTCACATTTGCAAATAACGCGTAAAATATAAAAAATATATAGAAAAAAGGAGCAAACACATGTCCATTCACCTGGTGACATATTTTTTTGCGCGCGCTCTATTAAGAACATCTGGCTTACAGTCTGCATAGCTTAAGCGCGACCGAAATAACAAGGCACCAAAATAGCCCACGTTGATATCCAACGCACTATTTATATACAAATTGAGCCATCAGTCCAAAATGAATTGCGCCTCATGGGCAGCTATTGATCTTTGGCTTGGTAGCTCTCCAATAATATCATCGACATTTAGAAGGCTATTAAAATAAGATCGCAATGATGGATAGTGTTGAAAGTTAAACAAATTTAGTAATTGATACAGTTCCAAATTTTTACTACTATCATTGCATCTAGTAATCAATAGTAATAATATGGCAATCAGCTAAGTGCATGGATTGAATGAACACGTGTTTCCAATTAATTACTGAGTTTAAGGCAAAGTGTCTACAGAACTGGACAAGGATTCGGCATGCACACTGCAAGACTCCAACTCCAGCCGGCGTGGCTCCTAACTTACGTAGATAAGCTTATGGTAATATCTCTGCTTCAAGTTATACAAAACCGAAGCGTCGTTGAGGTATGTCAAGTTGGACATGTCCTCGCATTTTTCGTACTTGGGCGGGTTGACCTGGCCTACAAGATCCTTCTTGAAGTCTTTTGTCTGCGGGAAAGATGGTCATATTAGTAAGGTAATAATGAAAAGGCGCCATGGGCGCCTACTTACATAGATCAGTTTCGCATAGTATCGCTGCCGCAGGTTATGCAGCACGGCAGCGTCGTTAAGGTATGTCAGGTCTGCCATATCTTCGACTTTTTCAAATTTCGGTGGATTCACTTGTGAGAGGAGTTCCTTTTTTAATGTCTTTTCCTGCTCATTTAAGATCAGTTTAATATATTTGTAATATTAACAACAATATCGAAATGCTATAAATTAAAACAATAGAAAAGATGATATTAGGATTAAAAATTTAATGTCTAAATTGAATATATTGAAAATCATTCAGTTAATTCCTAAAATTGGAGTTACTATAAATCTATTAGAGAACCTAACAGGATTGTAATTCTCAAAGACAGTGCGACTAAAAGTTCAATATTGCTGATACATTCAGGTTTCTGGTACCTATTCCAACTTCAAAACTACTTCTTATATGTTCTCAATAACAATGAAATAGATTTTCATAAATAGTGATAGCTTATCAGAATTTAAGTGTTCATAGTAAAAACTGCATATATTACCTCGCCACCAGGCAGGCTGACGGTCACCAGGTCGCCCTTGGTAGCCTTGATCTCGCCCTGGAGGAAACCCTCCTTCTCGTCCGGAACCCAGCATGCCTTCTTGCCGTCGTAGGGCTTGCTCTGGTCGATGCGCTTCTGTTCCAGAGACACGAACAGGTACGGGGTTGGATCGGGGTCCTCACCCTCCTGTACGATTGGCTTCGGCATGTTCGGAGGGTTAACGAGACTTCTGGGCTAGTCGAGACACGAGAGCAGCCCTGAGCCTTCCTGTAAACACAGCTGATGTTTAACGAAGCCCGTACGGAGCTTAGCGGAGCCCGAGAGGGGTTTAGCGGAACTGGCGCGTGCGTCTATTTGTGGCTGAAATCCGAGTAGCGCGCATGGAACGGTGCCAAAGCTCAGGTTTGCGTAATACCGATTTTTTATGCTTATCCCGAAACGTTACGTCACGCGGAATGCGCTGGAGCGACGCCAGCCGATTATCAGAACGGTTATTGTCTTTTATGGTGCTGCTGGTTGATGGGTCAATTGGATTTAGATCGTCATAACTGGCCCGATCAGATGCATTTGTTTCATTACTTATATTTTAATCTAATATACAAACTTCATTTATTATCTTTCCTTTTAATATTCAACATCAAATTTACTTGCAACTTTAAGATCTAACTGTTCAAATGTAACGTCTTCAATGGATTCCAATTGAACTGAACGATTGTTCCGAAACCAAGCACTGCAATCTATCCTTGAACCATACACAATCCAGCACTTTCACCACAATCCTGATAAACAGCTGACGCGTCACTTTCGGTTTCGTTATGCACTCGGATTCTTGATGCACTTCACAGACGCACGTGCCACGTGCGCGCGTACTCACGTTGGAAGCCGTTCTGACCGGCGGCGGGGCGCTCCGTTGCTTTTTATACCAGGAATACGACACCACCGCGCCCGATCTCCCCATTTTAGGCGGATGCCTGGCCCGGCCGCTACACTTTCAGCCGATCTTAGCTTTCATTCGGGCGGCAGCGCGAGCGCACGCAGCGCGCTTTTCAATTTTCCATGTATTTCAGATTTATGCAGATCAATGATGCCGGTAGCATTCCAGGAAAAACTGTTCCAGTTGCAGTTGCATGATTGTTCATAAGTTATAATAATAATAAAATGTAATAAATACTTAATGTATGTGTAAGTAATGTTCAAAAACATTTTTCAGTCATTGAAGTCCCTGGTTTCAAAATTCGTTATTTTACTAAGCTCGAGTAATTTATTGATTGTATAAAATTCGGAACAGACGAGCCAGTTATAATTCATAATTTACAACCATAAACAAAACGTCTGGGTGATGTTTTTGATATGGTATTTATAAATAGTGGAATGTGGTTACAGGTGGATTGATTTTCTGGACGTTAAATACACACATCGATGGAGTATAGGCCAGTTTAAATCGGCAATAAAATGCGCTTAGACTTTGATTGGCTGTAAAACGTCGAAATAGCTCTTTTGAATGTTCACGAGCTCTTGTAATCAACTAATTCGCCTTTGATATGTAAATAAAAACTGAAGAAGTGCATGTTAAGGGTGTTGGAAGTTGCTTTGATGGCAAGCCTAGTGGTTTCTTTTTTGGGTCAGGCTAGGTCAGGCCTGTTATACTTATTTTATCGAGATGAAGGTCGTACATTGCACTTTTTTGTACTTTATTGATGACTTTATATTTCCTGTGAGTACTTTTACCTTATTTATTAAGTTCCATTTGTTCGCTGGTCTTATCCATGACCCTGACTGACGTAAGCCACATTACCCCATTCGGGTAGCTTAAGATTCGGGCAGCTCCCGGTCTATCCTGCTTGGTCTTATTTCAAGTAAAAACATACCAACAACAGATCTATTCACTTGACGATTTTTGAGCGTTTCAGCAACTTTTATATCTTCTGTTGTGGTGCGTTTTGTTTCGCTGTGATAAGAACTACAATAAAATTAATGTTCTTATAAACGCCAGGAAAGGGATAAGATTTTTTGGTTGCCGTTTTTGTCGTAGTTTTCTGCTTGTTTGGAATATTTTGTGTACACCGCCTTTATCGAGTAATTCTCCGGTACTAGACCAGCTTTATCCGTTACTCCTTTATGTATAATATAATTTGGATGTTCGGTTCATGATCTTATTTCTTCATGATTTTTATATAAACTAAAAAGAAGCTAGGCCTTTATCGAGTAATTCTCCGGTACTAGACCAGCTTTATCCGTTACTCCTTTATGTATAATATAATTTGGATGTTCGGTTCATGATCTTATTTCTTCATGATTTTTATATAAACTAAAAAGAAGCTAGTAGAAGTAGTATCTACATTATAATATTCATAACCTACACTGCAATTTGAATTTTTTTTAAATTGTTAACCTTCTAAGCCTTTTCTTTTTTTTTTCTTCTCAAAATGAACGTCCAACTACAAAACGATTGCACCTCGATTTACAATAAGAGCATGAGCATTATTTTCCTCGTAAGTGTATTATTACCAGAGCAATCTTATCTATTTTGAGAGCAGTAAGTTTACTGACGATATAGAAATAGCTCGGCTGAAGGATGCTCGTTAGTCCTTTGCGTCCTTGCGATTGTCTGTGCTAATTTAAGATTGCTTGCTAACACAATGTTGTACTTGTATTCGATTGTAATAGGTTGTGTTTTTTTTTCTTCCCGATGCATGTCTTATTATCTGTGACTTATGAGTGATATTTAATTGGTGACCTTGAAGTTTAAGAGATAAATTGTGTTCTATGTACGGAAGTAAGTACCTATAATTTTTAATGAAATAAAAGAACAATATTGGTGTGGGTTCCCTTTATCTTGCAGAATATCGATTGTCCGAAATACATTTGGCATAGCAGCTTTCCCAGAAACATTTTTACCCGAATGATACTTTTTCATAATTGTACAAATAGCATAACTATCATATCGCATATCATTCATTTGGCAGAATTCTGGATTAACTAATATTGTCAATTTTAATATAGCAGAATTGTATATAGTATACATTACATTTTTCACCGAATTAGTAATAGCATACTGCTAATATCGTCGACTTTAATTTTGCAGCATTTTATGTCGCATAATACTCATGTTTCTGACTGTAATTTTGCACCGAATAGACGTTCCGCTGAATTTATTTTGTCATGTTGCCAGAAATGTACATTAGGTTAGAACCCCCATCCAGACAAAATACTCACACGACACGGAAATCTTATATGTCACAGAGTCGGTTTAGGTGCGACGACGAGCGAAGCGAGGAGGAGCGTGTTAGGTTGACAGTGAGTAAACCAGAAAACCCTTTTAAGTGTAAAAAGTAAATAAAACATAAGTGTCATTATTCTGCGCATCAACATTATGTCAATGTATTATTCTGCCTAAGAGAATTGTGCGAAATGACAGTATGCCAAGTCAATAGAATGCGACACAATTTTCGACAAAACAATTAATCGATTATACGACTATTATACAAATTACCATTATGCCATTGTATTACTCCGCCTTAAATAATTCTGCAAAATGACAGTATGCCAAGAAATTTATGCGAAAAGTCATTATGCGAAAAGAGGATTCTGCCAAGCGTTGTTATGCGAAGGTAAAATATGATAAAAAAAATTATGCAAGATAATGGTAAACCTATTGGTGTAATACGTTCTTGTTAATAAATAAGTAAATATTTATTCGTAAGCACAAACACAGAAGACAAAATTATGTTAACAGGAAACAAAATAAGGCCTGGAGAAAGTGCGAAATGGTCTTATACTAGCACAATAAAATTCTAATCTTTCAATAAAACCAGAGTATGTATAATAGTGCAAAAACGTGTGCGTGGTATGACAGCTATATGACTACCCGGCAAACACCCATCAAATAAAGAAGATAATAATAGGTAGGATAAAACAATATACTAAACGATGATATGAGACCATCATCAAAATGCAACCGTCGTTATCACTTAGAAGTCGCCCGAGTATGGAAACAGTAGCTCCCGATCCGGGCGGGGCGCCTTCTACACTCATGATGACGGTGCGTCAAAATCGAACTAAGGACAAGTTGTCGAGTTGAATCAAAGGCAAGAAGGGTTGCAGAAGATAGGAAAATATAACACGATTAATAACCCTTTTCAGAGAGGTGTTTTACAAGTGAGCTACATGTCATCGGGGCCCATTTAGACGGTACGGGAACTCGCATACGAGTTTTATTACATTACGGTATTTGATGGCTGTGTAAAATTGTATGTACCCTCAACAGCCCGCAACGTAACTAAAATCGCATGCGAGTTCGCACGCCGTCTAAATCAGGTCTAACGCTACACACTGATAGCAATTGCAGTCGTCTCATGCATCGCTCCACAAATTGAGCGACGACATAATAAACGTACCGCGAAACTGCTCATATTTCAGACCTATCCGCAAGTTACTATTAAATACCATAATTACTTGTGATAAAGTGTTACTTGTTTCTCCGACGTAAAAAGCGTACGCCGCTGGCTCTGTCGCGCCAATACGCAAGCGCGATAGAGATAGTTATCTATAGCGCTTCGTTTCGTGAGCGTTTCGTGAGCGATTGTACCATTCGGCTAGACAATGTATTAACAAAACATGTCATCGTTGATTTAATGAATGATCTGCTAGCCGTTTTTTGCAGTTTTTTTGCAAATTTACGATAGGTACAGTGATGTAAATGTAATTTAGGCTCCATAAAATTAATCCAATGCAATGGCCTTACCGCGTAAATAATCTGTACTAGTGTATTTCTTTCATGGGGTAGCATAGCAATATTATTTTAAATAACCAAGGTAGAATTTGTGTGCGTTATGTGTTAGCTACAAGTAGGTAAGTACTAAGAACACATAATAGCTTCAGAAAAAGAACATAGACCTAACCAAACCCCTCGTATAGTGACCCGTTTCGATTGCTCATCCTGTGTATATAAAGAGTGTGAAAATAACGATATTATTTATAGAACTTTGGACGCACGTAAATAAAGTGATTCACTCGAAAGAGCGGCTGGAGAATTACGCTTTTGGATTCACTTCAATATGCACCGAAATAGTATCATTCCATTGACATGTTTCATATGTAGATAAGTTTATAAAAGGTAATTTATGTTTCTTTCCCTTAGTCTACATTCTTGAGTGGAATTTATCTCATCCTCGTCATGTAATTCTGATCTCTTATATGTATTATGCGTTCTTATTTTACTGAAGCAAAATAGTCTCCATAAAAAATGTGTCAAAATTTGAAGATTTTATTTGATTTCTACCAGAATATTATCATTCCATTGAATGTTTCATGTTAATGTAGCTTATTTTCTTTATTTTATTTCCTAGTCTCGACTAACTTTATCAAGATAAGGAAATACCTACTCGTTGACTCTTTTTAACCCCCGACGCAAAAACGACGGGGTTTTATAAGTTTGACGTGTCTGTCTGTCTGTCTGTCTGTTTGTCTGTCTGTGTGTGTGTCTGTCTGTGGCATCGTAGCTCCCGAACGGATGAACCGATTTAGATTTAGTTTTTTGTCTGAAAGCTGAGTTAGTCGGGAGTGTTCTTATAATTGATGTTGTTCCGTCATGCATTAGTCGCAATGGGCGACGGTTGGGTACTTGTTTTAACTGAAGTGAACATATTTCCATTGCAATGAAGATATTTTCAAAAAAAATCAATGCTTTGGTTTTGTTTTATATGTCATCATTTGGTTCGTTTTGTTCGTGTGTTCAAAAAAGGACTATGTGAAAATACAAAACTATTATCATTAAAGACAAAAAATAAATCATAGTAAAGGGAATGTAAAGGGAAAAATCATCCTATACCATAAATACAGGACTAAAATATACATCTATTTTAAATTTAGAGAGAGATAAGGAATCGGAAACGATTTCTTAAGATAAAACTTGGTGAAGGAGAATCGCAACCGAACCATATCAGGATATAGCGGCAAATCGGCATAGATACGTCAAAGTCAATGTTGTCTTCTAACTAAAATATATCAGCGTAAAAGCAAACGTCGGCAACAAAACAGTTTTATTTTACGAGATCGAAAATAAACAGCACGCAACAATCACATTCTTGGCACCGCGCTGGTATAAAGGATTTCGTCTGAACATTTGGGACCTCTCGTCATGTATGACGAAGGACGTACTAACTGACAAATAGTCTTGTATTCATTGATTTTTAATTAAGTGGATTGTTGTGACTTAAAAAACAAGGTATGTCAGACACCAAAAAAATAGTAAAAGAGCTGTCCGTAAAACTTATTTGTTCGTCTGGCGACCTCCGGGCAGGAGCGTTCTTTGCCCAAAGGTTAAGTATAGCCCTGCAAAGAGGCAATGCGGCCAGTGTCCTGGGAACAATGCCTCGCGCAAAGTTACTAGGCCTATATGAGTAGACTGTAGGGGTTTTTTTTTTTTTTTTTTTTTTTGGTTTATGTAGTTTTGTGTTAGTTTGTAAGTGTGTAATTGGTGTATTTTTGTAATTATATATGTTTGTTAAGATTATGTAACTAAATAAATGATATTCACAGGTATGTCAAAGCATTTGAACGCAAATTAACATGTAGGCAATGCCAAAGCAGACTAAGGCAGAAACATGCTTGCATTGCTTACCAGCTTGCTTAAATGGGTCGATGGATAAAAATATTTGAAAAAATAATTGTTGTACAGTCAAGTGTAAAAATATGGGTGCGTACCTACAACTTATCAAAAATATGTCCCATAGCACTTTATGTCGGCGGAATAAGGTCTCGGTACATATTTTTGAGCGGATAAAATCGATACGTATTTTTGCACACTGTAGCCCGCTCTAAAATTAAGTAAATACATCGGGTATACGTAAAGCAAAGCAGACGGATTTTAATAATTAGACATTGACAACGATCGTTGCTGCTAAACCCCAGCATAACACCATGCCTGAAAATTTGAGAACCTAATGTTAGAGTGCCAGGATCGGAACTCAGAATTTATTATACTCAATGTTGTGGTACTAAGATGATATTTTATCGTAAGTCAACTATTTATTGCCTCAAAATGATCAGCTTTTATAACCGATCAATAACAGTTTGGCCTCATTTCAAGATTATTGCAATATATTCAAATAATTTGACTCTTGACTAATGTTACGATGACAGGATTGTGTTCAATTTTCTAATTTTGATCACATCATGTATTCATTTCATTGAATGTGATAAAATTATGAGACACTTCAGTTTCGTTCAGTTTGAGGAATATCCATACTAATATTATAAATAGGAAAGTGTGTGTGTCTGTTTGTTTGTCAGTCTTTCACGGCAAAACGAAGCGACGAATTGACGTGATTTTAAGTGGAGATAGTCGAAGGGATGGAGATTTACATAGCGTCGCTGCGCGTGCAAAATTCGCTATGTGATTTTTAGCGATTTTTCGTTTTCAATGCCATTTTAAACCTTATTTCTAAATACATATGCTCCAAAAACAGCGTCGAGCTCATTTCAGTATTACAGGTTTTATCAAAAGTAGATATGTGATGCCCATACATTGAATGTTCTTCCTATAATCGCTAACTGCAATAAATCACATAACTACATTATCTTCTTATAACAGCAGTTTTGGAATTGCGCCTGCTATGTGAATTATGACACATAGCTATATTTTCGGAAATATTGTATAAAAAGATGTGTTAGATGTTTGTGCCCGATTTGTACAATCTCATACATAGCGATAATTTTGTACTATTTGTAGAAATCGTGAATGTTTCCAGATCGTGTGTTTTTCGTCACATAGCAGGGCTTTTCTTATAAAAATCTAGCCTACTCTCTTAAAACTTGTTTAAATAGTGTATGGTAGGTGGGTTTGTCGTCAAGTATAACCTCTATAAATGAGGCAGAGAGTGTAGTTTCCCTTTTTATTGAGACTATGTCTGAAAGTACTCACTCTGACCGAATAGTTATTTTTTAATATTTGTTAAAAATAAATCATTTCAAATTGATTTTTAAGATTAACTGGTAGAAATTTATTAGTGTTTAGTATACTGACAAATTTCGTATAGGGTTCAGTGTGTGTCAACGTACTTATATTACAAAATATTGAAATAAGATAAATTTATGCTAAATAACTCAAAAAAACAGCAAGTGATTTAACATTGCCTTGAAGTGGTAAGACATCGTTTTGTATGAAATTTTGTGTGATAAGATCTATCTATCCTTTCTGGAAACATTTTAAAATAAATTAATGAAAATGAAATGTTTAATAAATGAAAAAACGCTGACTTGAGAAATCACATAAAGTTTTGAATGACAAAGATTTTTTATCTTTTTCGGATCAAAAGGGAAATATGGAACCCTTATACAATTGTGTACTTTGTTGTCAATCCGTTTATCTATTTGGCAATATTCTTTATTTCGGAAAAACCCTATACTCAAGTGTACTGTACTGTACCGTTCCTTGAAGCTGTAAAAAAGCCTCATTTTTAAGTAGGTAAATACAAAATAGGTTAATTGAGTTGAAAAAAATACTACACTCTCTAGGAAGTCAAAATTAATAGGGTACTTCCGGTTGACCTAAACTATGAAATTTGGAAAATAAATCGTATTACACTATACATCAGTACATGATTATTAATATAGTTTTGAGAAAAAAAATAGTAAAATGTACACGTAACCTTCGGTGTTCGAGCCAGACTAGCATTATCCGGTTTTTTCAAGTTAAACATGCATAATGAAAACTTATTCAATACATAAATGTTTACATAATACCGCATTGAGCAACTTTGTAACTGAAATAACCACCATTCATAAAAAATAATGGAATAAATATATTATTATAGTTGTAATATATTGGTAGTAATATATTAATTTAATCGAGTTTTTTATTATGGTTAGTTAATACACAATTTAAGCGTATAGTTCTAATTCGTGGTTTTTCTGAAATAATTAATTCGAAAATGAATTGATAAATTACAAATAAACAACAACATAGTTGATTCAAATCATATGATTAAATAACTATGTGACGATAAAGTGCACAAATTGTATTTTGTTCCTTAAGAATAAAATCTAGTTATGTGATTGTAAGACACATACCGGTTATTTACGACTCAAATTTTAATCGCTATGTAACATATTTATGAAAAAATATTTTTTTAACCTTATAATAACTAAAATATAATTTCAAGTAATTTCTTAATGTATGCAAAAGTGAAAATACTTATTCCATAAAAATATTGATTTGTTTATGTTCAATAATTGCCGAAATAAACAGTTTTTTGTGTCTCCTGTAAAGTAGGTTAAAAACACATAGCGAACTTTGCACGCGCAGCGACGATTTTAGTTCAAGTGTTTTTAACGTCATTAACAGCTTTTCGGTGAAGGAAAACATCGTGAGAAAACCGGACTAATTCCAATAAGGCCAGTCACCCTTCGGGTTGGAAGGTCAGAGATGGCAGTCGCTTTCGTAAAACTAGTGCCTACGTCAAATCTTGTCAAAGCGGACCCCAGGCTCCCATGAGCCGTGGCAAATGCCGGGATAACGCAAGGAAGATGAGTTAGGTAATATTTCATTTCACCTCTTCAGGTAGAATTATGGGAAGATACTGTTAAACCGTCGTAACGTCATAATTTCATAGAAGTTTGATGGCGGTTTGGCAGGGCTACCTATAGGTAGAAATTTCTACCAACTCAACTTGACATTTCTCTACGTAAGGTGGATGTACTAGTGCTCGACGCGGTACTAGTACTCGTCGCCTTCACATTTCATACGCCATATTATAAAATATAGAAACTTTTTATAATTAATGAATAATATATGTGATGACATTGTCATGAGCAATCAATCTCTCAATTTTGTTAGCGATTTGGTTAAGCTTTGCTCGTATTTGCTGACTTATTTAAAATACTTTCACGGTAAGTTGTGAACATATTCTATAACTGTGTTGGTGCTAGCATGTGCGGGAAGATATTTAAGTAATTAAATGTCGATTTCGTTCATTGTTACTGTGATAAACAAGCGTGTCATTTATTAGGACTGAAAACCGTCGCAAGTCTAAAACTCGACACGGCTGGCATTTATTGGGACTGTTACGTTATTTTCCAAGTCCCAATGTTTGTCGAGCCGTTTTTTCAGGATATCACGATTAAAGTAGCCAAAACGAATCGTTTACAGTTTCATATTATCAGCATATTTTTCTGTAAGTCACATTAACTTTACTGAAAAAAACAAATTACATGCACATAGACAGTTTTTGTATATTTTTTACGGTTTTATTGATATGTTTTCTCGTTAAATGTAGTGAAATCTGTATAATTTCTTTGGGTAGTGCTTGACATGTCATTTTTCACAAAACATTTTCCTGGATCTGTTCTTCGTGATGCTTCCAGATACAGAGGTGGATTTAAACGACGAAGAAGTGGAGCCGGCAAAGTATTGCAGAACCTGTGGAATACAATTTTTATTTTGGGGGAATCCCTATTTTAGTTCATTACATAATTTATTTTGCTCAAAATGCGGAGCCGACTTATTCTATTTTATTACATAAATGTAGCACGTAAAAAGTAAATGTTATCAACAGAATACGTTTTTTTTTATTAAATTATTTAATTTTGTAGTAAATTTTAACCCAAAACACTTGTTTTTTACTGTTTTTCCTGAATCATACTTAGATGTCATCTATTAGGACTGCCAGCAAAAGCACCTGTCAGTTATTCGGACAAGCGTATTGACTTACGTTTTATTTAATTTTGAGATTTTTTTATATTATCACTGTATGAAACTAATTGCATTTAATAAAGTTAAAGGTCACATCTCCCAAAAAAGATGGATGTGTTTTGTATAGATGGGTAAATTATCGTAATATCACGAAACACATAAATATTTTCCCTTAACCTGTCGAGCAGTGGTACATCCACCTTAATAATTAGTACTTTACCTACGTGCTAACACTACTCGTTAAATTATGTGATAATCTCATGTGTATGTTCTCTTATCTTCATCTGGATTATTGAAGACTTACTATTTAGGGTCCCCCCACATCTAGCGTCTCGCGAACGTCGCGTTGCGCCAACTGTATGGAAAAAGACGCCGCGTCGACGCGACGTCGACGCGGCGTCAGGCTTTGCCCATACAGTTGGCCCGACGCGACGCTCGCGAGACGCTAGATGTGGGGGGACCCTTAGAGGAATCGCAAGTTTAATGAATCTATAAAACTAATTTATGCATCCTACGTGCCAACATAATACTGTTTATGTATTTCTTTCTTTATGTAATTTGGGTCTTTAGGCCTACCGGAAACACTTGCACGTTGTAGGCAGATTATTCTCTTTTACTTTTACTCAGCCGTAGTAGTTTCAGTTCAGCCGTAGTTAGAGTTCTAGAGAAAAATGTGCTATGTGTTCAATTTGATAATTTCAACGATTTGGTAGAATAAAGATGACAACAGTTTTTGATAATTGATTTTTTATAAACTTTATCGCATCAGTGATAGTTGCGTCCGAAACGAAGCGTATCGCACTTAAAATAGTGTCAGAAAAAATAGTGTGAACGGTCCAACGTGATAGCCTTTATCGCGCTAACGTGCTTCCCGACCCGGCAGGCTAGTATAGTCGCGCGATAAATGATAAAACAGCGATTACGGTTCGTTACAACCAAATTTTATAATACCATGTGCTTAGAATGCCGCAATGTTAAAACGGATTAGTAGTAAAATATCTAAAATTACTAAAATACCAATTTTCAGTACATCAAAATGCCAAAATGACATTGGCCTATTACATCCAATCCAATATCCGAAATTATTAGTTTCATAATAACCAAAATTGATAGTGACACTCTGTCAGAATACCTAAAAATTTATTTACATTGTGCATTATATTCCTTGCACTGTGTTTTATTATTAACTTTAATATTCATTTAGTTAATTAATGCTAACTATTTATGAAAAACTGTAAAAATACAGTTTTCATGGATACTGTATTTTAGGCATTTTGAGAAAGTGAAGTTTTAGTTTTAAGTTAATTTGACTTTTAGACATTTTGGGAATACGGTAATTTGAGAAGTAGGTTTAAGCCATTTCAAGTTTTAGACATTATGAGACTAATCTGTTTTGGCATTTCGACGTTTTAAGAGTATGGTATTATTATGGTATGGTATATTTGGTTGTAACGAACCGTAATCAGGCCGTCCCTACTGCACTACTCGTAAGTGCGATAGGGACGGCCCGATGTTTCATCGTATATCGCGCGACCATGATTACCTGGCAGGGTTACTTACAGTTATGTGTGCAGAAGCGTAGCTACCTATGCTCAGGTTATGCCGATTAGCTGATGCGAGACAGACTGGCGCGGGGCCAGATAATCTATGAAGGGAATAGATGAGACAGATCCGATTTACAATCCTCAATTATATTTTAAAAGTCTTGTAGAAAATTAACCAAAACCAATTTTTTCCGGTTATTTTGAAGACATCGAGGAGTTAGTGGCCGAACCCAATATCATCGGCGAAACGAAAGCCCACAGACTTCACTGGTTCGCTAACGCCTGTATTCCCAAACGGAAAAAGCAGCACATACAACTCAAGGTTCAGTGGCACTGATTGCAATTAAGGAGCTTAAAGAAAACCAAATAGGCTACTAGACTCATATCGAATTGGGCACAATAAATTATTGTCTTCTGTAGTATTTGACATAAAACAACAATATTTATAGATTTTGGGTATTAAAAGTGTATAATGAGTAGGTATAATGACTATTTTCGATTAAAAATGTGTGTAATCTTTTATTTATTTTGGCCACCGAAAAGGCTGTCAGCGATGTTGTGACGTCATCGAATTCAAACCTTGCTGCATGTCAAAACAATCACTGACATATTGAACTTTATGCCTTCATACTTAAAAAGTCAGAAAATGTTGTTTTCGAATAGAAAGACTGATGCACAGATAATCTATACACGGTGTTTCCGGTATCACTCAAAACCTCAGACACCCCAACTGATTTTTATTTTTTTAAACTCATCTAGTGTATTCATCTTTTAATCTGATCGTTACTTTTTTTTTAATTGAATTTTTAATTTTCTGTACAGCTCTACTTGACTTTTAGCTCTACACTCAATAAAATAATTGCTAACTACCATCATAAACCATAAGACTATTTATTTGTGTACGTTACTGCAACGACATAAGGTTTACCAATAGACAGCTAAGATGTCACTGTAAAACACTTTAAAGCTTTGTCACAGTAAACTTCAAATTGGACAGGTAATCGCAGTAAGCAAATAAACTCAATATTCAAAATGACAAGGTTGTAATTAGGTACGAGTTCAATTTGTTATGACTTATGATAAACATTAAGATTGAACTGACAAACAACGTCAAACTAGTAGCGGAAAAAATAATCGTCCAAGTAACCGGCCAGTATTAATACCCCTAAATACTGAAAAAAGGTAAACAACCTCTAGCAATGCGATATACACAATGTTGTATTACGAGTACAATAGAATGGGCACGTAAAAAATAACTAATAATACTAATTTAAATAAAAATATTACCCCCATCAAGATATAGCTCAATCGATTCTACTCTCGATTCTGAACAAACTGTTTTCAGGTTTTTAGTGTTAAGTGAAACACGGTGTAGATTAACATGACTGTGTTGTTTTCGCCTGATTACGTAAAAGTAAATTTTAAAAATATTTTTTGCTGTTTTTAAGTTATAATATTTATATGGTAATATATTATTTCGGTTTATTGGGCAGTACTTAATCATATAAGACCGACCTTAAACAAGGGTCAAGTACATAGCTTATAGTAATTATACTTTTTTAGACTGATCAGCGATTGACCTGTCATAGTGTATAGTGAAAACAGAGTATGAGATGGAGCTCATACGATTCAGTACCTAATAGCTTATTCACTCTTGCGTTTCACTTATCTACTGAAACAGACACGGGCCGAGCCGGGAATCGAACCCGGGTCTTCAACGCGGCTAACGTACCCATCGAAAATTCTCTACTGTTTTTTAGACAATAAAGCTAGGCGCCCTTGACCAACTCTAAGGGTGGGTGATGTACATATGCTTACATCTTCTATACGAATCCTTTACTTATCTACAATATGTATATCCATTCTCTGCAAACTAATCTTTGGAGTACGGAAGACTCAAATACCGAGAACCACTGATTGGCCTAGACTAATTTAACACATCTTCATATGAATATCTGACAGGAAATATAAACATGCGTTAAATGCTAAAATAACAGCTGATGGCCGCGTTAACAGCCAGGAGATTTCTATAATTTATTAGTTTAATTAATTAAGTATTTACATGATAAGTCATTTAGTTTTGAAATTGCTAAGACTAGTTTTGAAACACCGTTTTCAGTATACAGATTAAGTGCATAATGTTTCCGCTGTATTTTTTGAAGCGTTTAGTAAATATTTATCAGGTAGTAGTAGTAGTGCTTAGTATAATTTGCCATGATATTTACGAGTCGACCTTAGCACATGTTCTACTTATTGTAAGACAGACTGAAATAACGTAGGTAAATATTTTTTTCCCCTCACTAGCTCGGAAACAAGTCAAATTAACTGCTTTAAAATTGATAAAAGTAGTTGAATCTAGTAATTAAGATGATTTACCACCTGTAGAACTACTGGAAGCAGTGATAAACGCATTTTTTTGCGTTGTAGTTTCCTCGCTATAGTGAGGGGAAAAGTTTTGTGTTACACTCGGGTGCAAATGTATTTTACTTCTTCACTTGAATCTTTTCACTTGCTCGTTTTTCAATTCCACACTCGGCGTTAAAATACAACTTTGCCCCCTTGTATAACAATAGTTATTTGTTATACAAGGGGGCACAGTTGTATTTTAACGCCGAGTGTGGAATTGAAAAACGAGCACAAAACTTTTCCCCTCACTATAGCGAGTAAAATACAACGCAAGAAAATGCGTTTTCCCCTCACTAGCTCGGAAACACGTGTTTTGTCCTTTAATACCAGCGGGTAAAAACGCATTTTATCCACTAGTGGGTAAAGTAATTTGACCTTGAATAAAGTCAAATTAACTGCTTTAAAATTGATAAAAGTAGGTGAATCTAGTAATAAAGATGATTTACCACCTGTGGAACTACTGGAAGCAGTGATAAATGCATTTTTTGCGTTGTAGTTTCCTCGCTATAGTGAGGGGAAAAGTTTTGTGTTACACTCGGGTGCAAATGTATTTTACTACTCGTGTGTTAAAAAACTCGCAAGTTCGGGATTCTATTCTCGAACCACTCACTTCGCTCGTGGTTCAACTATAGAATCCTTTCACTTGCTCGTTTTTCAATTCCACACTCGGCGTTAAAATACAACTTTGCCCCCTTGTATAACAAATAACTATTATCACTGCTTCCAGTAGTTCCACGGGTGGTAAATCATCTTAATTACTAGATTCAACTACTTTTGTCAATTTTAAAGCAGTTAATTTGACTTTATTCAAGGTCAAATTACTTTACCCACTAGTGGATAAAATGCGCTTTTACCCACTGGTATTAAAGGACAAAACACGTGTTTCCGAGCTAGTGAGGGGAAAATAACTATTGTAAAGGATGCACTGCATAATTATGTTCCGTAACATCAATATGCGTGGCTAGACTATTTTTAACCCCCGATGCAAAAACGACGGAGTGGTATAAGTTTGACGTGTCTGTCTGTCTGCCTGTGTGTGTGTGTGTGTCTGTCTGTGGTATCGTAGCTCCCGAACAGATGAACCGATTTTGATTGAGTTTTTTTTTTAAAGCTGAATTAGTCGGGAGTGTGTTTCATGTAAATCGGTCCACTATGCCGGGGTTTTTTTTTTCAAATTTTGATTTTGTGGTCGGGTTAGGTACTCATATTTCATTATACGAAGACAGTAAACAGCGTCCCCAAATAGTTTCTTAAAAGAAGCAAAAAATACATCAATTTTCTGCGTTGTTTAATGTTTATGCTCTCGAGCAATGTACTTTTAAATCCATGGTACCCACCACACAGTGTATGTATTAGAACATATTTACTTAACTTACGTTTTAAACTTTGGAACAGTAGCTTTTGCTTTTGCTTATTTACCTTCCTAATTCTTCGAAAATCTATATTAGAATACATTATGAAATTGAGTATTAACTAACCTACATAACAGGTGAACTGAGATTCTAATTCATTTCATATTTTTAGACTTGTCCGTATTGTAGCGTCGGTGCGCCGCGTAACACGATTTTAGATATTTGAGGAACGACAGAACTACTAACTGTCTATTCCTGTACAACAAGGACCGGATATGTGTTTGTGGATCAAGCTGGATGACGGGTTAAGAAACTTCATATAATATATTATTTTCAAGCTATTCGTATTATCAAGCTCTCTATACCTGTTCTAGTCCACAAACAAGAGTTCGAGTAGCAATTAAATATAATAACATATGCCTGACTAGCTTTTTCCCGCGACTAATCTAGTCTTGTTTTGCCATACAAACTTTGGACCGCACAGCTAAACTGTGGAATGAATTGTCGCCTGCGGTATTCCTTAGAAGGTGTAGTTCTAAGGAACCTACGTGCCAAATTTGGAATCTCTAAGACCAGCGATTTCGACTGTGCATTGATACGTCAGTCAGTCAGTCAGTCAGTCAGTGTCTTCTTTTATATTTTATAAATATAGATATACATATTGCTAGTACGAGCTCCGAAGCGCTCGAGCTGAGGATGCAACCGGGAAAACGCTACTAGTAATTATGTTACCCAAGTATATTAATAATACGTGTATAGAGGTATTCGTATCTTTATCTGTGTATTTTATAGTTTTATACCTACGAAGTTGTTCACTTGTTTACGATTACGATTGTTCAATTTTTTTTCTTATTTACTGCACCATTTTTACATTTCCAAGTTTGTTTCGGTAAATATCATACAGCGAGCCAAGTTTCGAACACAGCGTACCTACATAAACAAATCATTTGAAAACGAAACGAAATGTTTTGGAACGAAATTCACACTACTTTAAAACTGTTGCCATTTTCGTTGAAATCGTAGAACATGCCACAACTTGATAGCCTAATCTATTTATTATATTTGTGTAATATTTATAAATAAATATAATTAAAAATAAATTAAAAAATATACTTATTGAGAAATGTTACTACACTATAGACGAATTTATTGAGGATCAATCTTTAGATAACATGACGTAAAAATAATGTTTTATTTAAATTGAATTAATAACAATGTATTTAAAAATTAAATTTATGTTACTATTTTGACGTTTACGACTAACATAACTATAATCGAATTGCTCTTATGTTTAAATTTAGTTTAGATATAATGATGCATGGTAATTCTGATGTACCTCATTTTAAAATGTATCATATATATTAATTAAGTTAGTGAATAAGTAACATATCCTATATTGTATGCCCTAGCAGGGTATCATGTACCTACTAAGACCTATGTAAGACCTTTATTGTACTGATGAACATGATAACAATGGATTAAATGAATATGAATATGAATAATAGTTAAGATCTCCGTTGGATTTTGTGCGGAGATAGAGCACATACAGAAAAAAATCTTACACATTCAAAAAAATCTGTGTCGAACGAAGACACACATTTTCATTTTGGTACAGTCACACAGAATCAGTAATCACACATGGCTACATTTATTAGGAAATACGATGTTATTCACAAAGTGGTATATTACTAAAAGTACCGTCTAGTTGTCTATAGTTTAAGGTTTCAATCGATCAACAGTATGACATCATATCCGAACTTCATATTTCAAAGTACTTATACCTAACTAATTTTTACCAATTATGGAAGAAATTGTTATAATATAATACATATTTTATTTCCGTTTAGGCTTCTATTTAGTTCTCAAAATCCAATAATCTACTCATGTTTTTGGATCAAGTTAGTCCATAATTTATTTTAGGTAGGTATCCAGCAAGGATTATTTATATAGGATTTACATATTTTACAAACTTATTTCATACTAAGAATTGTACCTCGATTTTTTAGCGCCACCTATTAAATTCTATCATAACTACACTGATGATGCCTACAAATTTTTTAAAATGTGTATTGACGTGATATCATGATTTTAAAATAAGGAAATATGTCATTTGTTCTTGTAAAAAATAAAAAATAAATATATTTAAGAAAAATAAGATTTTGGCCACTTCCGGGCTGCGAACTGCGCCATCTAGTTTTAAGCCTAAAAGGCCCATACATTGCAGGGATATGCTTTTTTGTGTGGGCTTTATCAGTCTAGTATTAAATCGTTCTTGCCTACAGTTAAGAAAACGCCTACCACGAGGACACTACACAGTTATTTTCCGATAGCTTGCTATTCATAACAGAATGACGTTTTGGCTCAGCGCGTTTGCATTACATGTTTACGACGAGGAAACTGGTCGCTTTAATCTCAGACAAATATAGAACTGAAGCAGTTGCTTTAGTTATACTCCGTCAAATGATGGATGCAATAAAAATACTAATAGACTATTTATTCGCTAGTTTTTTCGTTCAAATAAAATGTTGATTTGTATTATTCCTAACATCGTTTTGATAAGCAACTAAGCATGGCAACCTAGACAGAACCAGTGTTTACCATAAATGCACACGTCACAAATTTAAACCTGCAGCGAAACTGTTGGGTTTTGAAGACGAAGGAGCAGCCATTCCCAACTTCAGGTAAACTAAGATTGCGAAGACGTGAACTATACGTTTTGTTTTTATTACTTGTGTTTACTCTACTATTACTAGTTTTTATAAATAAAATATATCTATGGGTCCCTTTACCATAAAGGGAGATTTTGTTTTAATGCTTTACCTTTTTCCAAATAAAAAACTTAACTAAAGACAGGGACGCGAAAATATCGACGTATACATCAATGAGCTTTCAGCCCAACAAAATGTGCAGTGTATTCAGTATACATCAGGGACAGTCCAGTGTAAACATAATGAATCTACACAAGTTGTTCAACAATAGTCTTTCACTCGCGGCCAAAATGGACGAAGAACCCAGAGACGCCAGACCTTCCTCATTTTCTCAAGGATGAAACTTAATGTTGAGTTGATAATGTTGAGTTGATAATGTTGAGTTCGTCTTCTTCTTCTTCCTCCTACCCTTATCCCACGTTATGTGGGGTCGGTACAACATGTCTTCCTCTTCCATTCTCCCCTATCTCTCGTCATCTCAGCACTCACATCTGGAAGAGGACATGAGAAAGAACTCATGTCCTCTTTCACACAATCCATCCATCGTTGTTTGGGTTTACCCCTCCCTCTCCATCCATCAACATTCATATCCAACATTCTTTTGCCTATATGACACTCATCCCTCCTCATTACATGACCGTTTCACGCCAACCTGCCACTCCTCATCTTTTCCGTTATAGGCGCAACTTTCAAAATTCCCCTAATATACTCATTCCTGATCCGATCCATTCTGGTCACTCCCCATACAACCATTTCAGTCGCAAAATCTTCAAATCAGTAACTAACCGTCAAATGTGACATAACGCGTGGTAACGTCGTGCAAACAATGCGACCGTATTGATACAATAACAAAATGTAGTCGTCGTGTGCACTCGTTACGGTAACAAAATGTGTACGAATTTGTGGCTGTCAATGTCACTGTCAGAATGACTTTTAACGACACTTTATTAGTCGACGTTTGCACACATAACGGTAACAACATGTGGACGAATTTGTGGCTGTCATTGTCACTGTCAGAACGGTTTCTGACAGTGACATTGACAGAATTTGTACACACATGTGTAGGTCTGATTACCGAACTGCTCCTAAACCACTGTATCCGCAAATGACAATCTGAAATACGAAGGTTTCTCAAACTGTCTTGTGAAGTTGTGGACTGGTTGCTTTGAATCATTTAAATATGAGCGAATTAAATAATAATAAACGACGACGACCATTTAAGCACTCCTCGACATTTTATAGAAATGTAGGAAAGTTAAGAAAAGTGCAGAATGATAATACAAATAGATAAGCACTTTATAGTTACTTAATGTATTAAATATATAATTTTTAATTCTTATCGATTTCATTTCATGTCAATAAAAGTAGGAATCAAATGAAATAGAGTATTTACTGTGATATTAATAGAATTTCTGTTGCGCAATGATAGTTTTTTTCAGTACAGATGCTGCTTTTTTTAACGCAGTAGTGCGAGCAAATCAAGCAATGATTCATTTCTTGTCTGGTCGAAACTCTTAACTTAGATTTAGGTACTGAAAATCGTCGTACGTTACACGTGCGAAAAGGACATTCACAACTCGTGTCGATTTAAAACACTCCCTTCGTTCGTGTATTAATTTATCGCTACTCGTATCGATTTTCCTCTTTTCCGCACTCGTATCTACAAGTATTTTGTTTGGGTTACAAAAAAACACATTATTTACTCTACTACGTTTTATTTATGTCTCTTTAACATTACAAATTTGTAGACACTTATCTATACAAAAATCTTGACAAAAGAAGTACAGATCGCTGAAATTAATGTTGATAGTAATATTAATGACGACTACTTCAACAAGTGTCAATTGTGAAATGCCGCAAAATACTAGTTGCTCTATAGAAGACCATAATAATATGATCCCCGATCCTTTACAACCCAGCAGCTCGGTACGCACGTTACAATTTTTTTGGACCTAGATTTTGGTGAAAATGACTTAGATTTAGGTACTGAAAATCGTCGTACGATACACGTGCGAAAAGGACATTCACAACTCGTGTCGATTTAAAACACTCCCTTCG
Organism: Leguminivora glycinivorella; assembly: GCF_023078275.1. Taxonomy (NCBI): domain Eukaryota; kingdom Metazoa; phylum Arthropoda; class Insecta; order Lepidoptera; family Tortricidae; genus Leguminivora; species Leguminivora glycinivorella. Next base: position 15,552,307 of record NC_062980.1, on the reverse strand, counting down.
TTCGTGTATTAATTTATCGCTACTCGTATCGATTTTCCTCTTTTCCGCACTCGTATCTACAAGTATTTTGTTTGGGTTACAAAATAAACACAGTCATTATTTACTCTACTACGTTTTATTTATGTCTCTTTAACATTACAAATTTGTAGACACTTATCTATACAAAAATCTTGACAAAAGAAGTACAGATCGCTGAAATTAATGTTGATAGTAATATTAATGACGACTACTTCAACAAGTGTCAATTGTGAAATGCCGCAAAATACTAGTTGCTCTATAGAAGACCATAATAATATGATCCCCGATCCTTTACAACCCAGCAGCTCGGTACGCACGTTACAATTTTTTTTAATCTTCTTTAGTGAGGGCAACTGAGTACGACGGCATATTTAATTGTTTATAAAGTTTGAGGATACCTGGAAAAAATTAATACAAGAAGCCATTTTGAAAATATAATAAATATTCACTGCTTTCGGTCACGCGTGTACGCTGCGACCATTTTGCGACCGTTTGTCGACCGTTTGGTGACCGTTTGGCGACTGTTTTTTACATGGAATATTACCGTCTTAATCCATATTTTAACAACTTTATTGGTTTTCTAGGCATTATTTTTATTATTTCAGTATAGTATATGCACCGGAGCACTAAAACTTCACCAATCAATATACATAACACGCAAACACCGAGTAGTCAATAATATTATTACTGGTTAAACTGAGGTAAATTGATGGCGCGTTGATAAATTTAGACTTATTTTATGAAATCACTCGAGCAATTTAATTGGCCATGGTAATTAGCCCACATTATATTACAAATGCAAACAATATTTATCTTTAACAAATTCTTACGCCATTAGATTTTAATGTCAAATGATTTTATTTCTTTTTACTTTGACGTCTCTGACAGTCGCCATTTGAAAAGAATGAAATGAACGAATGATTTTGGGAAAGTAGTCGCCAAACGGTAACAATGTGTGCACGCGTAGTGCACACTTCTGTCACTTCTGTGACCATTTGTGCCTGTTACCAATCGTCCCCATTTGGGTCGCCGCGACTAAACGTCGACCGTACTGCGACTAAGCATTGAGACCCGAAGACCTGTGTGTACACAAAATAGGAGGATTTGCGTAGGAACGGCGACCGATTATGGTTATATGGGTCCACACATCCATCTCAACATTCTCATATCCGCTACGTGCACTCTCCTTTCATCCTCCACCTTTGTCGCCCAGCATTCAGATCCATACAATACAACAAGCCTCACAATACATCGACGTTTAATGTCTGCATCCCGTCGGGCAATTTTTTGTTATAAAAATCAGCCTTAAGAATTTAAGGAAAGTTAGTTAGTTTTTTTAAAACATTGTAGCAAAAAAATGGCCGACAGGCCGAACTAGGTAATATGCAGATATTAAACGTCGATACTAACTTTACATTATCCCAAAGTTCATCCTTGGCAAAATGAGGAAGGTCTGGCAGCTCTGGGCTCTTAGTCCATAACAGATATAAATAAATAAATAAATATTGGGGGACACCTTCCTTACACAAATCAACCTAGCCCCAAACTAAGCAAAGCTTGTAATATGGGTGCTAGGCGACGATATACATACTTAAATAGATAAATACATACTTATATACATAGAAAACATCTATGACTCAGGAACAAATATCTGTACTCATCACACAAATATATGGGACATAATATACTTATATTTGAGCAACTTGTGTAGGTACTCCAGTATTTTCACACTTGGCCATCACGTCAAAAGAGTCGTTCGTCAATTGTTTCAGGGTAGACAAATGTCACTTTGAATCATCACGCGACGTCCAAACGGACGTTTTCAAAATAGGTGACGGTGGTGTGATAATTACTCAGCTAAAAACAGAATCTTTGCAATGACCTAGAACTAAATGCTACGCGGCTGCGCTGACGAAATAATATGCACTTGATGTAATTTACGTACCTGTTTCACCTTATATAATAACACTGTTGGCCACCAATGTAATTAATCGAAGATTTACATAATTATATAAGAAACTAAGACTAAACTTAAAAGCTAGCTAATGTCTAAAATAGGCCCTTGAGGCATTGTACCAAGGATTAGTATCGAAGATTAGTTGAAACTGTTATGTGAGCGTTTCTTTTATTTCCAACCATTTGTATTTTTTTATATGTTTAGTGAATTTTGCTCAGTTGTTCTACTCAGAATCACAAGCTTTTTCTGTTATCTACACAGGAGAAAAATTGTGTTCCAGTACCCTATGTCCATACATTTTTGTTACTTTCCTCTTTTGTTGTCCCTATTATTATATAGGTGGTATTTGAATGTCTAAATAGCTAGATGTTATGTCACAAACATCTGTAACTAGAAATTAAAAAAACCGCCTTCAAAAATAAGCGCGTTACAAAACACGGAGAAACTAAAAAGCAAAAAATAATAAACATTTGAATTCAGATTTCTTATCGGATTGCAATAATCTGAACATCCAAATTATAAACAAATCAATTATTTTTGTAGTCGGTACCAGACCTGTTCGTCGCCTTGCTATTTCCTGTTTGCTCCACCCAACCATACGCAGGCTGGTCCCGACTCCAAAAATAATTGATTTGTTTAATTTGGATGTTTAGATTATTGCAATCCGATAAGAAATCTGAATTCAAAGGTTTATTATTTTTTGCTTTTTAGTTTCTCCTAGGTTGTTTTGTAACGCGCTTATTTTTGAAGGCGGTTTTATTTTTTGTTAAAAAGTTCATTTATTTGTTGATTTTGTTACTGGTTCCTATTGATACTATATGTATCAGTCCGAATATATGTTCAGTAGTGAAAGAATTAGATCCTTTAACTCCTAACCATTTAGGAGTTGACCTTCCATCATCAGCTCAGCCACATAAAGTTATTACCATCAGGCGTAAATACTGGTTTACCTTTGAAAAATACACTAAAAACTTTACATGTGCCTATAACATTTGAAGAGTTCCCTCGATTTCTCCAAGATCCCATCATCAGACCCCGACTTGGTGCCAATGGGACCATCTCGGGGTTATACCTGATTGATTGAAAAAAAAATTTTGAAAATCGGTCCATGATTCTCGGAGATATCGAGTAACATACATACAAAAAAAAAAAAACATTCAGTCGAATTGAGAACCTCCTCCTTTTTTTTGAAGTCGGTTAAAAAGAGGTCTTTGCCGACCTAGACCTGCAAGATTTGTATGAAATTCCAGTATCGGCCTCTTGTCCTAGTCGCACCTGAAACGTCATACTTCGTGGCCAATTGTAAGGCCATCAATATTTTATACCATGTGTGAGAAAAAATATTTCCAATAATGTATTATCCAGAGAGAAAATCAAAGACAAGACTCGTATTAAAAATTGATGTCAGAGCGGACGCTCCCTTTTATTTATTTATTTATTTATTTATTTATTATTTGGAGAACCAACAGCTTACAATTCAGAATAAATAATATAACCCTAGTAACAAACAGCCAATTATAGGTTCCCACCAGTAGTAACAGGTAAATGGGGCTTTTTAAGTAATATTGAAAATACGTATGTAAACATTCAAAAGTTATGTAGGTATTCAGTACACAATACATTACACACAAGCAACGAGTATTTAATACGGGACTGACAAAGCCCATACAAAAAAGTGTAGACACCTGAAATATATGGGCTTTTTAGGCTTAAACGAGATGGCCCTGTTTCGCAACCTGGAAGTGGTCAAAATCATAATATTTTCTCCAAATATTTTTGCGTGTTTTTATTTTTTATAAGAACACTAGCGAACCGCCCCGGCTTTGCACGGATATTATACCTACATGTAAACCTTCCTCTAGAATCACTCTATCTATTAAAAAAATCGCATCAAAATCCGTTGCGTAGTTTTAAAGATTTAAGCATACATGGGGACATAGGGACAGAGAAAGCGACTTTGTTTTATAATACTATATGTAGTGATGTAGTGAAGTGAAATGACAATTTTCTTTATTTCAATATCGTAATATCACGTCAATATACATTTAAACAAAAATTGTAGGCATCGTTAGTGTTGTTATGATTGTATTTAATAGGTGGCGCTAAAAAATTAGGTACCATTCTTAGTATGAAGACTGTAAATCCTATATAAATCATCCTTGGTTAAAACATTTTGTTGCAGACGAGACGGCCATTGAGGTTCTTCCCAGATTATAGATAAAACCATGCCAACAACTATTACTGATTCATGTGACGGAATTAGAAGATTTCCAGTTGCGGGTCGATGTTCTCTATTTTTTTTCTTAGTTTAATTTTGCGAATGTGATTTGCAACATGGCTACTTTTTTTATAAAAAAATAGTTTTTTTATTCTTCTATTAATTTTGTTTGAATTTAAATATTTATTAATAACTTTCTCATTCTTAATTGTAAAAAAAATAAGACAGTCACCTCTTTATTAATTACTTGCTTTCTATGAAAATCTTGTCATCAAAAGTTAAGAAAATTTATTAAAACGTTGTCCAAATACTTAATTGGGTATCTACTATTAAGTTAGGAGATGTTGTTTTATATTATTATCTTTTCTTGTAACTAATATTCAATGTGATCTATTTTGTCATCCTAAAATTCGGAAACCAATAAATATATGCGTTTGCCTCTTTTATTATGTTCATTCAAAAATAATAATTGCGATTATTAGGGCCATTTCTTTTCAAGTTGTCCACCCCACTTTTTTTTGTATTTGGAAATTTTTATGTGGTTTTGTGTGGTTTCCACCCAGAATCGCAAAAATGACTGTTCTGAAAGTAAACGTAAGCTGTTCTTATGAAAATAGCAAAGTCATTATAAGCGTCCCGTTCAGATTTTAGGAGTTCCGTTCTGATCTTCATCAGCAGTTCCACTGCACCACATGTTACTGTTCTGGGCGTACGTGCATGCTGTTATTATAAAAATACCAAAGTCACTATAAGTGTGCCGTTCAGATTTGAGGAGTTCCGTTCTGACCATCATCAGCAGTTCCACTGTACCAAATGTCACTGCTGTCCCGTACGTAAATGCATGCTGTTTTTGTAAAAACACAAATAAAGGAGATATCGTGGAACAAACATAAAAAATAAAAAAAAAAACATACACACGAATTGAGAACAACCTTCCTTGAGATTTGGGGCGACGGTTAAAAATAGCCCATTTACCCTCTTTAAGCACATTATACTGTGCTTTAAGCCACCCTGTTAATCGTCTGCAATAAGGACGAATGACGTAAATGTGTTGCAAGTAGGAAACTACTTGGGACACATTTTCATCATTCGCCCTCATCTATAGCAGATGACACATCAAGGTAACGCCATTTTTGGTGGCTGATTAAACCGACGCGAGGCCGTCATCATCTACCGCATCCCTGACAAGTGCAGCGGGCCTACCGTGAACCTTGTTCAACGTGTTGCCTCACACACTTACGTACGAATTTACAAGTGCGACAGAGTGGCAAGACTTCGAACGTGGTGTGACGTAGATAGTTCGTGGTAATAGGGTCTCAGTTTGCGGCTGTCACTGACGCAGACTTCATTTTTTGTCTCGTGCCAGCAATTGCCGCGAACTTATCGATAAAGCTTTATCGCCACTGCGTTTCTCTGCAATCCTCTCCCAACTTCGGCGATAGCTGACACAATAGACTCGATAACCAAGCGCCACACGCGACAAACGAGAAACCGTTCGGTCTAAATCGGTCGCGTGCCCTGCCGGCTATTTCAGCGGGGCTATTTTTACCCGCGAAGTGGGTCGGGATGCCTTCCACAATCGCCCGGACAGGCCCCGGGTGGTCGAGTTACACCTCACCAGGTTGACATGGCATTCTTGCTGATTCATTACATTGTAATCAAGAGTCTTAATCGTCGTTAGCTCGCGCGAGACGCTTGCGCTGCTGCTTTGATTGCACGAACCAACGAGAGAGTGTAAAAATTACAGTGGCAACGTTGTAGTTCGGTCCCGTTTTCTTACAAAACCAAAATGTATAAAAAGGACGTCACTACAGTCATATTATTATAGTGTTGCCACTATTATAGTTTCTAGAATGTCTTGTCGGACTGTAAAGCCTGACCAGAAACATATAACTACGCGCCATGTTGCGGAATTTTATTAGAAATATTTTCTCCATACTATACTGAACTGTCAATCTATACATCAGAATAACAGCGCCTTCCTGACAAATATACATCTTTAAGCATTTATCCTCAAATCAAAACCAAGATAAATCTTACTGTTTTGTAAGTATTGGAACTGAAAAAACAAACATATGGAACTGAAAAAAAATATATGCGAATCGGACTCGCCAACCGAGGGTTCCGTGAAATATAATTATTAACAGACACGTATTAGTTTTCTTATCTTTTTCTACTAAGACTTACTGAAGCGTGACACATTCTTGCGTTATCGTGGACATACGTTTGTACCTACCTAAAGGATTGATCCCTGTCCCCGTAGGCCTAGCACATGATTGCCGCGGGAGTATGTCGCCGCGAGATAGATGACACGTCTTCTTCTAACTGTATTAATGACAGAAGGACGGGTAGTCTATCTCGCGGCGACATACTCTCGCGGCAATCATGTGCTACATAGGCCTACTGGTCCTGTAAATTTATTGTAAAGAAAGTCTTATAGTTCCTGTCAAGTGACCAGGTCATGCTCCCGGTATTTCCCGGTTCTCGATTTCCCGGAAAATCCTGGTAATTTTATGGTGGCGAAAGAACTGCGACTAAAAATCAGGAACTGGTGCTCCCGGTTCTTTTAAAAAAATAAGATTTATTTATTTTTTAAATTGTATCCTGCAGTTGTATTTGTGTAATGGCATTTTTAGTATTAGTAAAAATTGTCACCGGTTCTGCATGCCCTACAAGTGACTTTTATCAGTTGCTTTTGCACTGGAATCCTAAATTAATTTCATAAAATAAAATCCTGTTGATAAGAGTCCCTAAGTAGGTGGATAGTCTGAACACAGTCTAGGTATTTTAGCTGATGTTCCCATTTTTATTACGTATATCACATTTAACTTTATCTCATGGTAAACAATCAGAAACGACTTAAAGCTCCATCTTTTACAAGAAAGAGTTATTTAAAGCCTGACCAGAAATATATGATTATTGTCAGGAGGACGCTGTTTCTGATGTATGGGGTGACAGTTCAGTATAGTATGAAGAAAATAGTTCTAATGAAATTCCGCAACATGGCGCGTAGTCATACATTTCTGGTCAGGCGTTAAGTAAGCGCCTAGATAAAACATTAGAGCAAAATTCATATTTTCATCGATATAATTATAATTACCGCATAAAGGCATACTGTTTAAAGGTACAATACGAGTACATATACAATAGGCTAGACGAATAAAAAAAAACGAAATTGGTCCGTCAGTTACTTAGATTATCAAAGAATTTTAGACACGTAAACTCTTCTTCTTCGTCTTTTTTCTCGTAAACGAAATATTACGACGGCACAGGGTGTTAAAGTTTTGCGTGACGTCACGCCTAGGTACAATTTTTACTTAGAAGTGACGTCACAAGCCCCCACTCCGGAACTATGATGCTCTATATATTTGTATTTTTTCATTAATTAGAAAAAGCGAAAAATATGTGTTCAGTATTTTTGGACGATCTAACTGACGGACTAAACAGAATGCCATTTTTATGTAGTCGTCATCCCTATTCTGGAATTTTCTCAAGTTTGCCGGTAATAGCCAGCTAATTGCAAAAAAAAAAAGCAAACTGAAAACGATCATTACAAAAATACATAATTACTGCCTACGTCAATTTGATTTATGTATTTCATTTACAAACATAATACATATATTATATTAATACAGTAGTGTTAAAAGAAGTTTTGTTGACTTTGCAACTGCAATAATTTACCTAAATAAATCTTCTTCTTAAATTTCTCTAGATAGATAGATAGATCTTTATTGTTCAACCGTGTTACACAGGTGTTAATTCATTACATTAGTAGGTTACAACGGTGACCCAATTCGGGTATACAATTATCACTTAAAGCTAAAAAACTATACTAGGTATACATTATTAGCAATCATGTCATGGCGAATCATAATTATCAGTCATATCTTTCAAAGAAGTCTTTTAAGGTATAAAATTCATTGTTAATTAACCATTTCTTTAAACTAGGGATAAATTTGGAGTCCTCTAACATTTTTAATTCATCTGGCAGCTGATTAAAAACTCGAATGGCAGAGATGTATGTGCTTTTGTCAAAGATTTTGTTATTGACTTGAGGCAGTTTTAAATCATACTTATATTGAGAGCGGAGGTTGTCACGGAGGGAAGCTAATGTTATGAAATAATTCTTGTTGCTCTTCAGAAATTTACAAAGCTCGTATATATATATGCCAGTTAGGGTTAGAAAACCTTTCTCCTTGAAAACATTTCTTAATGAGTGTCTATAATGAAGGCTAAAAATAATTCTTAGGCACTTCTTTTGCAAAATGAAAGTGGTCTGCACGTCCATTGAGTTGCCCCAGTATATTATACCATATGTCAACAGAGAAAACACGTTGGCATAGTACGTGGTAATAACAACATCCTCAGAACACGTTTCGGATAATATGGACAATGCGTAACACTGACTGGAAATTTTACCATTAATCTTCTCTATATGATGTTTCCATGTTAACAGTGGATCAATTGTTAAACCTAAGAAATTTATGTTGTCAACTTCTTCTATCGAAATGCTAGACTCTATCACATTCAAATTTGCTGGAGTTTGTTTGCAGTTTCTAAATTGCATAAGCTTTGTTTTTATTAAGTTTACGTTTAGGTTTATAGATTTTAACCAATCCACCACTGTCTTTACTGTATTGCTAATGTTTGAGCAAAAATTGTCGTCTATAGTTTCCCCAGAAAATAAAATTGTAGCATCGTCGGCAAACATTACACAGAGTTCTTCAATAATATCTGGTAACTCGTTTACATAGATGAGAAATAAAAGAGGGCCTAAGATACTGCCCTGGGGAACACCTAAATTCACCGCCTTGTACTCAGATTGAATTTTTTCAACAGTTTTTGTATCCTTATTATAGCTATCGATAATAACCGCTTGTTTCCTGTTTGAAAAATAACTTTCAAATAACTTTAAGGCATTACCTCGGATACCTAAATGTTCCAACTGCGATAGTAAGATGGATGGCACAACGCAGTCAAATGCCCTGCTCATATCGAGGAAAAGGTTTTTTGTAATTTATTGCATCCCAAATATACTATAAACGCAAGGTTTTTTGTAATTTATTGCATCCCAAATATACTTGAATGTTTTGAATATTGCCAGTGACGTTGATTTACCTTGTTGAAATCCAAATTGATTGTTGTTTATTAGGTTATTAGCATTGACAAAATTTACAACTCTACTATAGATAACTTTTTCAACAATTTTCGAAAACGAGGGTAATAATGCAATGGGTCTGTAGTTACTAATGACATTTTTATTTCCTTTTTTATGCAATGGCAATATTAAGCTTTTTTTTAAGTCATCCGGGAAGATTCCCGATTCGAGAATTAAATTTATTATATGAATAAGAGGTTCAGCGACGTATTCAAAACAGGCTTTTATTACTGGTAGCGGTATGTTATCGTGACCTGAGCTACATTTATTTTTGAATGCATTTACAGTTTTTTTTAGCTCTGGTTTGGTGATTGGAGAAAGGAAGATGCTATGAGATAGCGATGAACGTATCGATTTCCATTTTAATTCTGTTGTGTCGATTTTGTTTTGGTCTATTAAAAAATTGTTAAATGCTCTTGCTATCTCCAATGGATCTTGAGTAACTTGCCCATTCAGATCGATGCTATCTATCATAGGTTTTATGTTATTTGTATTGGATGTGTGATGTTTAATTAACGCCCAAGTGGCTTTTGTTTTATTAGAGCTATTGTTGATAAATTTATTGCTAGCCAACATTTTTGAATTACGGATAACTCGTTTTAATATTTTAGAATAATTTTGGTACTGGCTTCGACAAAACACGTTAACATTTTTTCTTTGAAGATATTTTATGAGCATATACCGTTTTTTCCGGCAAGATTTTTTTACCTTTTGTTTTCCAGTTTTGTTTACGCTTATAGGTAACTTTTTTCCGCTCCAAAGGAATACACAGGTTAAAAACGAGCAGAAACTTCTCTAAAAATAAATTGTATGCCACATTTGCATTTGAACATTTTAAAACATCCATAAAACTAATCTGTTGAATGTATTTCATAAAAATTATTAAATTAGAATTTATGTTTCTTTTCCAAATAAACCAATATTTCTCGGAAAAACTAAAATTTGTTTTCAGCTTTATTAATTGTCCTGTATGATCCGATATGCCCAAATTTAAAACTTCTGAGGCGTAGGTATTAGAGTTAGTAATAATGTTGTCGATACATGTACAAGATTGTTTGTGAATTCTGGTTGGGGTTTCAATAGTGAAGTTTAAGTTAAATTTTTTTAATAATGTTTTAAATAGTTTCGAAGCCTTATCATTTTTTAAAATATCAATATTGAAATCGCCTGCGATCACAATTTTCTTGGCCGCATTTCGTGAACGTACTGTTAATTTATATAAGAGCAATTCTAACTTTTGTATAAATACATCTAAATCACTGTCAGGTGTTCGGTACATACTAATTATAGTTAATTGTAATTCGGGAATTAAGACACCACAAACTTCGAAGTGTGTTTCAAGTGACATATCCGAAATCCAATGAACTACTTTATATGTTAATGAATTTTCGACATATATACATACTCCTCCTCTCGATTTCCGCTTTCTACAAAAATGTGAAGCTAATTTATAACCGTCCAATTGCAGTATATTAGGTTCATTACCTTTCATGAAGGTTTCTGAAAAGCACAACACGTCATAACAATTTTTTTGAGTTAATAATTCAAGTTGATCGATTTTGGATTTGAGACCTTGAACATTTTGATGAAAAATTTGGAACTTAAAGTCTTTCTCCTTATCAGGTACGAAAAAAGTCATTACTGTTCCTCGGAGATTGCAGCAGGTCCTGTTTATTCGAACACTGTTCAGGGAGTGACTGGCTATCCGTTATATAGCTAAAATTAAGTAATGTTCCGTCAGTTTGAGTGGCTATTTCCATGTAGTTCGTGGCCGATGTGTTGCATTCAGTGGGAGACATTTCTAGAGCGGTGCGAGTTGAGCTGCGGTTTTGACTGTGGTCAGCATTTGTCAAGGTTGTTTCGGCTTCTACCGTAGGTCGATACTCTACACCATTTATGAACAGCTTGTTGTTTCTGATAATTGCGTACTTCCCATTCCTACGTGCATTGATCATTGTTTTCCTGAGCAGTTTTCTGTTTTCTAAGTCTTCCTTGTTGAGAACCTCAGACACAGCGTAACCAGTGGACCCGAAGCAGCGCGCATTTTCCAGTACGTACCTCTTCATTCTGGAGCTGATAACTTCAATAATTAGGGGACGTCGATTTCCTTTTTTACCAATTCTTTTTATCGATTCAATGAACCCGTTGATTTCAATACCTAAAATATCCATGAACACACAGTTAATTCGTCGGTATAGGTCGGTCTCTACTTCTCCGTGGTAATCCTCCAAGCCATAGAAGATAAATTTCTTTTTATTATCATAATTTTGTGGACTGTCTGATTTAGTGGTATTTGACAGTAGTTCTTGTAACTGGGATTTAATTTCACAGTTTTCTTTTTCCAATATTTGTATTTTATTGTCAATAACTTGCAATTTCTTGGCGAAGGTTTGTTGTTGAGCAAAAAGAGCCGAGTTATTTTTGTCAATCACTTCTCGTTTAAGCCTGTCCACAGCCAAGTGTATTTCGGATTGAATAAATTTTTTTAAATCTTGAATAATGTTGATGTTGTTCTTGCTGAGTTTTGACTCCATTAGGCTTCCAATTTGTTCTATGGTAATGCTAGAATTTGGTTGACAAATTTCCGGCGTTGCATTTTGACGTGGTATATTTTGGATGTAGCCCACCGTGTGATCACCAGAGCAGGATGTAATGTCATCTATTGACATGTCGGTGTTGTCTAATGGTATGTCTAATTGTCTTCGAACCGGAGTGTCATCATTTCGAACACGCCGTAAGGTGATATTTATGCACAATGGACAGTGCCAATTCCTTTTTAACTGTTGGTGTTTTTCTCTAAACTCCGCCGATGTAATGTTTAAACACCCATGATGGTAAACACGAGCGCAGGCAACACATTTAAGACTATCCAAATCACTTACAGGTAAGTCGCAACCTTGGCAGTTCATTGTAGCTAGATAATATTGTTGTCAAAGGTCAATTTTAATAGAAGTGATAGAATTTCTTTTTAGTTCAGTGGAATAAGTGTCCATGCAAAGCGGAAGCAAACGGTAGTAAGCGCCATGCATTATCCGGGCGCTTACGACTTTTTTCACACAGCACTGCGGTCACCGTTGTTTACATTCCGGTTATCGATGTATTTCACTATTTGAACACAAGTTATTGAGTTTTAAATCAATTTCACTATTAGTACACCAGTTATTGGGTATCGAGTCACTTTAAATTAACTTGTTTGCGCTTTAATTACAATAATATTTAATATTAATTTACGGAGCTCAAGTGACAGACGTTGACGTTCTTGCAAGCGGAGGGTAGGTATCTAGGTATCTAGATACCATATGAATAGGATATCCCTAATTTTTAATACGGAGGTCCAAACTTACTGCGGAAATAGTACATTACGATACAAGTGCGTAAAAAAGGAAGTTCGAAACGAGTGGCGATAAATTAAAACACGACCGAAGGGAGTGTTTTAAATCGACACGAGTTACGAATTTCCTTTTCGCACGTGTATCGTACGACGTTTTTCAGTACAGATGACCCTCCGAAGTTTCGACCTGTCATATAATGAACCACTTCTCGCACTAGTGCGTATAAAAAACACCATCTGTACTGAAAAAATATTTAAAACCACATACACATTGTTCATGTTCATTAAGAGCCCTCCTACTATCACACCGCCGCCGGAAACTCCGGAAAGTAACATCCTGTTAAAAGTTATTTATTTATCTTGGTCACTGCCGTCCGGCGAAATGCATGATAGTGAGTAAGCCCCTTAACACCACAGTTCCCACTTTTCCGAGACAGTTTTATGTAATATGATTAAATGTGCATAAACATTTTCTTTCTCGTGACGTCACAAATCCCAACTGACCTGTCAAGTGAGTCAGCATCTCTGGCCATCGTCAGAAACCCAATCCACCTCACGACTGGTCTCTGCCAAATCTATTTTTAAAAACAAAGCAACCGTACCATTCAAAAATGAATCTTTTAACTATTACAAAAAGCTCTATTATCAATGACATAAAATGTAAATCAGCCAAAAACTGAACCATAGAAAATAAGTTTTAGTACTAAAGTGGTTAAGGATGAATTTAGAATGGGTTGGCTATTGCATTCCACGAACAACGTCACTTTATAATAAGTCGTTCGAATAATCGAAGACTATTTACGCGAGGAGCGATAATATTATATTAATTTGTTGGATGTGTCATATCAGTTCAGGGTACCTAGCCAAGCTTACGAGTACACTACAGGCCTTAGCGTCTATTTCAGACGATTTATGGTGCAATGTCCGAGAGACATCGCTTTTGATGGCTAAAGAGTCCTATGCGAGAGCGACATATTTCGCCACTTAGCTGACAAGGGAAGCTTGCAACCGATAGGGACGTTTCGCTATGGTGTCTTCTTTCCTTTTTGTCAGCAAGTGCCGCAAATCAGGTCTCATCGACGAACTTGCGCCCATCTTCAACGCGCTTTCGCCACTCTGTCCGCTTCTCCGCAAGCTTCTCCCAGTTTTGGTAATCGATCTTAAAGGCTAGTTAGCTACTATGGCCCTTACCTAGTATGGCCCTTCCGTATAGGTGCGATAAGAGCTATGATAACAATATTATCGTAAGCGATTTTGACGTTGGTTAGGCACCAGTCATGACCAGACACATCGGAACATACTAGCAGTCAAGAATATCTATACTTACGCTATCTACTCAATAACTCAAGTCAATGTCACATCGTAAATTTTGCAAGTTCTAGATTAGATATTTCTATATTATGCTGATATGAAAAGGTCATCAGATCAAAACTGCTAGCTTTAATTAGTCGAAGTAAATGCTGAACAATAACTGTGTAATTCTATTATAGAAGGTACCTGATGCAACATGTAAAATAATCAACTTACCCTCAAAATTTATGGAAAAAACATTACTGTATAAGGACTCTTCCGTCACACCTCTGACAATGACGATCAAATATAGGTATGAAAGAGGCGCGTTCCTACGCACAGAGTCTAGGCTCGTGTAGGTGAACTAGTGAGATATGACAGGTTGACTGGTCGCGTTTTTGTCAGGCGGTAACTATGATGTAATCGAGAGCGGGTGGGCGGCACTTTCAGCGGGGAGCGGGAGTGACCATACTGTGCGATAGTACTCTTTATTATACTTATTGTGATTCCGTGGCCTTAGCCTTGGAATGTCTGAAAGTCCAGGAGCTGAACGCCTTACTGAAGAGCATCGGTGCGGTGGTAGAAAGAAGTCGTAGGCATTATGTCGCACAATTCTTACGAGTGCTGCGAGACTAGCAAATGATTGAATATCTTATTCTAATTGTATTAATAATTCAAGGATGGGTAGTACTTACGGCAACAATCTCGCACAATCATGAGCTAGCCCTGCGACTGCAAATTATAATTTGGATGTTTAGATTATTGCAATCCGATAAGAAATCTGAATTCAAAGGTTTATTATTATTTGCTTTTTAGTTTCTCCGTGTTTTGTAATGCGCTTATTTTTGAAGGCGTTTTTTTAAGTTTATTTATTTTTTTGATTTTTAGTGATTATTCCTATTGATATTATAAGTATCAGTCCGAATATGCGTACAGTAGTGAAAGAATTATCCTTGAGGAGTTGACCTTCCATCATCAGCTCAGCCACATAAAATTATTACCATCAGGCGTAAATACTGGTGTACCTTTGAAAAATACACTAAAAATATTACAAGTGCCTATAACATTTAAAGAGTTCCCTCGATTTCTCCAAGATCCCATCCCATCATCAGACCCCGACTTGGTGCCAATGGGACCATCTAGGGGTTATACCCGTTGGCTTAAAAAATAATAATTTGACAATCAGTTCACGATTCTCGGAGATATCAGGTAACATACGTACAAAAAAAACATTCAGTCGAGTTGAGAACCTCCTCCTTTTTTTGAAGTCGGTTAAAAATAGCTGGTTGCCAAGTGGTAAGAGTGCTACTTTCAATGCGGAGGTCACGGGTTCGAACCTCGGCTCGTTGAGTTTTTCGGAAGTTATGCACGAAATGCCATCTGATATTTTTCCGGACAGATCCCAATAGGGCTTAGTATACCCTATGGGTTGGAAGATTAGATGGAAGTGGCATCCGTAAAAACTAGTGCTTAAGCCAAATCTTGAGAATTATGTGCCAAAGCGGAATCCAGGTTCTCATGAGCCGTGATAAAGCAGGGATAACGCAAGGAAGAAAAAATAATAATAACTAAGAGACTTGGAATCATTGACGTTTCGTACAACCAGTTTGTGATCCGAAAAGGTCAAAATATACATGGTATTAAATAAGAAGGTCTTTAAATTCATGGTCATATGGCACGTTGGTAAATATTGAACTTACGTTTTTACATTTCAACGGATGGACCGAATTTACATAAGTAACTAACAGTATTATTACTCGTATGAGTTTGGTATACAGTATGTAAACCCATATAACCATAATCGGTCGCCGTTCCTATGCAAATCCTCCTATTTTGTGTACACACAGGTCTTCGGGTCTCAATGCTTAGTCGCAGTACGGTCGACGTTTAGTCGCGGCGACCCAAATGGGGACGATTGGTAACAGGCACAAATGGTCACAAAAGTGACAGAAGTGTGCACTACGCGTGCACACATTGTTACCGTTTGGCGACTACTTTCCCAAAATCATTCGTTCATTTCATTCTTTTCAAATGGCGACTGTCAGAGACGTCAAAGTAAAAAAGAAATAAAATCATTTGACATTAAAATGTAATGGCGTAAGAATTTGTTAAAGATAAATATTGTTTGCATTTGTAATATAATGTGGGCTAATTACCATGGCCAATTAAATTGCTCGAGTGATTTCATAAAATAAGTCTAAATTTATCAACGCGCCATCAATTTACCTCAGTTTAACCAGTAATAATATTATTGACTACTCGGTATTTGCGTGTTATGTATATTGATTGGTGAAGTTTTAGTGCTCTGGTGCATATACTATACTGAAATAATAAAAATAATGCCTAGAAAACCAATAAAGTTGTTAAAATATGGATTAAGACGGTAATATTCCATGTAAAAAACAGTCGCCAAACGGTCACCAAACGGTCAACAAACGGTCGCAAAATGGTCGCAGCGTACACGCGTGACCGAAAGCAGAATGGCTTCTTGTATTCATTTTTTTCAGGTATCCTCAAACTTTATAAACAATTAAATATGCCGTCGTACTCAGTTGCCCTCACTAAAGAAGATTAAAAAAAAATTGTAACGTGCGTACCGAGCTGCTGGGTTGTAAAGGATCGGGGATCATATTATTATGGTCTTCTATAGAGCAACTAGTATTGTGCGGCATTTCACAATTGACACTTGTTGAAGTAGTCTTCATTAATATTACTATCAACATTCATTTCAGCGATCTGTACTTCTTTTGTCAAGATTTTTGTATAGATAAGTGTCTACAAATTTGTAATGTTAAAGAGACATAAATAAAACGTAGTAGAGTAAATAATGTGTTTTTTTTGTAACCCAAACAAAATACTTGTAGATACTAGTGCGGAAAAGAGGAAAATCGATACGAGTAGCAATAAATTAATACACGAACGAAGGGAGTGTTTTAAATCGACACGAGTTGTGAATGTCTTTTTCGCACGTGTGTCGTACGACGATTTTCAGTACCTAAATCTAAGCTAAGAGTTTCGACCAGACAAGAAATGAATCATTGCTTGATTTGCTCGCACTACTGCGTTAAAAAAAGCAGCATCTGTACTGAAAAAAACTATCATTGCGCAACAGAAATTCTATTAATATCACAGTAAATACTCTATTTCATTTGATTCCTACTTTTATTGTGTAAAGCAACACTACACTTCATTTTTATCAATAAGAATTAAAAAATATATATTTAATACATTAAGTAACTATAAAGTGCTTATCTATTTGTATTATCATTCTGCACTTTTCTTAACTTTCCCACATTTCTATAAAATGTCGAAGAGTGCTTAAATGGTCGTCGTCGTTTATTATTATTTAATTCGCTCATATTTAAATGATTCAAAGCAACCAGTCCACAACTTCACAAGACAGTTTGAGAAACCTTCGTATTTCAGATTGTCATTTGCGGATACAGTGGTTTAGGAGCAGTTCGGTAATCAGACCTACACATGTGTGTACAAATTCTGTCAATGTCACTGTCAGAAACCGTTCTGACAGTGACAATGACAGCCACAAATTCGTCCACATGTTGTTACCGTTATGTGTGCAAACGTCGACTAATAAAGTGTCGTGAAAAGTCATTCTGACAGTGACATTGACAGCCACAAATTCGTACACATTTTGTTACCGTAACGAGTGCACACGACGACTACATTTTGTTATTGTATCAATACGGTCGCATTGTTTGCACGCCGTTACCACGCGTTATGTCACATTTGACAGTTAGTTACTGATTTGAAGATTTTGCGACTGAAATGGTTGTATGGGAACTAACTAAAACCATTTACTGTAACCCGTAAATGTCCAGGTGATACTGAGAAACTTTTACTATGGGACCAACACCCAAAACGCGAAATAAAAATTTACTCTCCCATATACTGGGGACGCTATTGCTATGTCTTGTATGGGAACCCTGCATTTTATGATTAAGCACTGAGACTTGGCACAGTTGTTCATTGGTTGGCCCTGAGTAGATAAAGATCGGGAGGCATCGAGAGCCCCCCTTAATTTAGGAGGGAGGAGGGGGGGAAGGCTGGCGCCTCCGCGCTTCCTTTGAAACCATATTTCTCTAAAACTATACAAAATAGGGCATGCGATATATCATTTTCGGATAAATGAAGGACGAGGAATTCATTTTTGGAACAAAAAAAATGTATTTTAGAACAAAAATACAAAATAAAATGGGAAAATCTGAAAACGATATTTTTTTTTATACATATTATTGCACATTTTATGAAAACTGTAATGGTTTTTTCTAAATAAAAAATAGTATTTTATAGCTACATTTATCTAGTTTTAGAAAATGTATAATTTGTTATAGAAATATATTATACGACGAGTGATAAAAAATAATTTACATCGCCCGATAGGGTGATTTGAATGCTCATTTCAATAAGTTTTGTCAATGATTTCAGGTATAATCAGTATTTTTAACACACGAAAGCCGTAATCATTGTATTTCATGGCTATTTTAGTGATTAATGTACTTAAAATAAAAAAAATACAAAAATTAAAAAAAATATTAAATGTGATAACTTTTTTATAACATTATCCTATTTTGTTCTTTCTATACAATATATATCTAAAAGCAATAAATATGAATGAAAAGCCACATTTACGTAGTTTATAAAAATATATAGTTTGTTATATAAATATATTACGAAACGCGAGATAAAAAATAATGAAAATGAAAATTTTAATGTACGGGTCAGCTTGCATTATTCGATGAGGTGAGGTAAAGGTACTACCCGCTATGCAGTGGAGTTCGTCTAGTAATACAGAAATATACTTATTCTAATAACGTTTACACATGTAGGTATATCACGACCCAGTACAGAAAATTGTAAAAGTCCTATAATATAGTTTATTTTGATTGTAAAATGAAAGTGACGTGGCAGGGCGATCTTGATGTACGGTACGGGTCAGCTTGTATGATTCGATGAGGTGAGGTAAAGGTACTCAAAGCTCTCAAAAAGTGTAGTTATTTAGAGTACTTCAAATTAAACAACATACTCCTATATAGTCTGAATTTAACTATTTATATTACATGAAATGATCGATTGATATGATAGGTCAGATATATACATCTGATCCTAATACATCTTGTGAAATAGTAGTTATCTATATGATTTGCATAATTTATGGATAATTCTTACTTGGCATATTTATTATTCCAGATCTGAGTCCTGTACTTTGGTTAACGAGTGCCGAAAATAGTTATTAACCAAAAAAGACCACCAAATTTACAGCATTTCACCGACAAAAGCTGCCTTGCACCATTTTTGTAAGGGTTCCCAATTCAAAATTTGCCATTATTTGCTACTTGTGGCTGGACGAAAGTCTGTAACAATTGGGATTTGGGAGCCTACTTGCCCGCAACGTTGCCTGTTGCTGCAGAAACATGCCTCGAAATTGTCGGATGCAGGTGTAAAAAACAGTGCCGTGTAAGGTACAATCGTAAAAAAAGACTTTTTAAATTAAATGTTCGGAGCTGATGTGCTTATGCAGTGGATGTTGTGATATAAATATACATAATTAAATCCAGACTATTCATGTTGTTTTATTTGAATAACTCAAAATAGCTACACTTTTTGAGAGCCTTGAGTACTAGCCCCGATACACATGTTTTCGTCTAGTCAGACCATTTTTTGAGGTTCTCCTTTGTACAAAAGCAATGTCTTCGTTCAAAAATCATTAATGTTTAATGCTAATACGAATCTAGTTTATTTTTTATGGCACTATTGCGCAATAACTAACTATCATTGATACTGAAAGGAAGAATATGACGATAAAACCGGTAAAACCGATTTAAGGGGGCCCAAAGGAAGTAACTAAATTCTGCTAGTAAACTAAAAAATCTTCAAGCCTATGCATGCAGAACTGCTTTAGGAGAGGAGAACGTTATTAAGACATTTTTTTTGCAATATAAGTCACATGCAATTTTATTTTACAATCTAAATAAACTATATTATAGGACTTTTACACTTTTCTGTACTGGGTCGTGATATACCTACATGTGTAAACGTTATTAGAATAAGTATATTTCTGTATTACTAGACGAACTCCACTGCATAGCGGGTAGTACCTTTACCTCACCTCATCGAATAATGCAAGCTGACCCGTACATTAAAATTTTCATTTTCATTATTTTTTATCTCGCGTTTCGTAATATATTTATATAACAAACTATATATTTTTATAAACTACGTAAATGTGGCTTTTCATTCATATTTATTGCTTTTAGATATATATTGTATAGAAAGAACAAAATAGGATAATGTTATAAAAAAGTTATCACATTTAATATTTTTTTTAATTTTTGTATTTTTTTTTATTTTAAGTACATTAATCACTAAAATAGCCATGAAATACAATGATTACGGCTTTCGTGTGTTAAAAATAGTGATTATACCTGAAATCATTGACAAAACTTATTGAAATGAGCATTCAAATCACCCTATCGGGCGATGTAAATTAATTTTTATGACTCGTCGTATAATATATTTCTATAACAAATTATACATTTTCTAAAACTAGATAAATGTAGCTATAAAATAATATTTTTTATTTAGAAAAAACCATTACAGTTTTCATAAAATGTGCAATAATATGTATAAAAAAAAATCTCGTTTTCAGAATTTCCCATTTTATTTTGTATTTTTGTTTTAAAATACATTTTTTTTGTTCCAAAAATGAATTCCTCGTCCTTCATTTATCCGAAAATGATATATCGCATGCCCTATTTTGTATAGTTTTAGAGAAATATGGTTTCAAAGTGAGCGCGGCGGCGCCAGCCTTCCCCCCCTCTTCCCTCCTAAATTAAGGGGGGCTCTCAATGCCTCCCGATCTTTATCTACTCAGGACCACCCAAGGAACAACCTGTGCCAAGTCTCAGTGCTTAATCATAAAATGCAGGGTGTTGTGCAATAGCGTCCCCAGTAATAGGAAATACTTACTATAAAATAAAACTACCTATGAAACTGTCAGAAGATATTTTCGTGATTTCGGGGTTGATCCCATAGTAAAAGTTTCTCAGTATCACCTGGACATTTACGGGTTACAGTAAATGGTTTTCGTTAGTTTACATACTGTATTTTTTCAACGTATTCATAATATTTTTTTTTCATATTCAGGATTATATAAGTAAGTAACCAAAAGCACCCGTACAATCAAACACACGAAATAATAAATCTTTATTATTTTTACATTGCAATCAATTTCATGTTTTTTTTACTGCATGTATTTTTTTTACTTTACTGCGATAATTAAATTACAGTAGGCTAAAGTAACACTGGATTCTACTGTCCAACAAGGAGCAAGTCGAAAATAATCAACTCCCCCCCCCTTCCCTTCCTTCCTTAGCCCCTGTGCTGGAGCACAATGCTGAGCTTGAGCCTTTTTGCTGACACACAAACATGGTCGGTTTTTTATTTTGTTTTATTGTTTTTTTTTTCGAACTGTTTGATGTGTGTTTGCAAATAAAATATGTTTCTTTCTTTCTTTCTTTATTGACTTTGGCATAATTGCAGAGTTTTAACCGCATATCTAGTTTTTGCAACTCGTCAGGTCAGGGTGTTCAGAAACTCAAATTTGTTCCTCAACTCGCTGTTCTTGTCAAGTAGTGCCACTTTTAAACTCTTTACATCAACGATGTATTATAATTTTTATTAAATTTCATTCATTCGATATACTTACCCTTTAGGTACATTTTTGTACACATTACATTTTTATTCCTATAATTAGTCAAAAAACAAACACAATTTATATTATCATCACTCTTTCTCTGTCACTCTCGCAGCCAAAACCCCTATGTAGATATTCCTGTAGAGTATAAACTTAACGAACAAGTACCTCTAACAATCTCAAACTTGTGTCACATACTTATATCCTGTCGTGATTTGTCGTGCGTGTCGTGCTTTAATTTGGTTATTATCATTATAAAGTTTTAAGTATTTCAAAATCTTCGGAAACAATGCTCTACTTATATTTTTATTAATAACCATATCTAAATGATTCCAATGAGGATCTTCCATTATGACCATCTCTTTAACATTGGGCAGTTTGCTCACAAGCCACTCCGTGTCAGTGGCGGATATCAAGCCATCGTTTTTCCCAAGGAAAACATAAGTTGGCATTCTAACGGTTGACAAATTAAAATCAGGTGGATCTCCACCGTACAACTTCATATTCTTCTCTGGACCATAATCAAATTTACTAAATCTGTCAACGTTTACGCTTTGTCCGTAGCGAACGATGTTTTTGATCGAAGTTCCTGCCGGGAAATGCGTTAATGCAGCCTTCAGGGTTTCCTGAGTTAATGCTGAGGGATGTGGCGCATCTACAACAGATATTACAGTATAAAACGCCTCAGGTATATATTGACAAAGTAAATTTATCGGATCCATACTCCCCTTCCCCAGAAACTCTACCATGCCTATACCTTGTAAAATATGCTGGTGGTCCCGTATCATTGTAGAGACTGTTCTGAAAAGTATGTGTTTTGTGTGGGTAATTTTGGCCGCTGGCGCCAATCCTATCAACACTTTCACTTTATCACTGTACTCTGGTCGTTCAGAACACATCGCCAAAAAACTCCCTGCGCCTTGCGAAACACCAATATAGTTAAGTTGAGGCTCTCCAGTATGGTTTAGCACTAAATCGATGGTAGCTGGTACATCATATTTTGCAATTTCATCGAATGAGAAATCCCAGAAGGCCGTATCACTGTCAGGATCCAGGGTTATATGCCTCCTGCCATCATAAGTTCCCCGATCGTTGCCGACCCATATGTCATAGCAAGCGTCTGCAAGTAAGTACGGTAGTCCATTGTCAACTCCAGCGTCCAAGAAGCAGTCCGCACTAGCCAATATGCCATTTATAAGTAATACTGGTGTTTTTGTTTTTGCATTAACACATTTTGGGCTGTATGTAATCCTGTATAAGCTTAGCAGGTATCCGTCCTCCGTCTGCACCGTGTAGTTTTCACTAAGGTAACCGTGTTGTGCTACCAATTGTGTGAAATTCAAATCGTCATGTTTCGCAGTGAATCGAAACATGGCCCACAGAGTTGAGAACGTGATTAAACATCCTAAAATTAATATGAACACGAACGTCCAGATCATTGTGGTGTCAGACACATACTAATATGGATACATTTTCGATATACAACTATTGACAAATCATGAGAGTGGTCATGGCCATGGACCAAAGGGTCGTAGCGTGGTTTAGGTAATAGAAAAGGTGCGTTCACAGCTAGAGATTAAGAACACAATGCAATACTCTTTTCATCACACTCGCACACTGAATGCAATTTAGCACGCAGACGGAGCGGGAGTTACAGAAAAATCGTTCTCTGAAGGGAGTTATGAAATTTCTAGTACCGCATTTTAGTTACTTTTTATATCTTACATATTTTTAGGGTTCCGTACCTCAAAGAGGAAAAACGGAACCCTTATAGGATCACTCGCGTGTCTGTCTGTCCCTCTGTCACAGCCGATTTCTCCGAAACTACTGGACCGATTTACTTGAAATTTGGCACACGTATGTAAACCTGTGGCCCAAAGACGGACATGTAATTTAATTAAATGAAATTTAATCACAGGGGTCACTTTTGGGGGGTAAAATTGAAAATTAAAAATCAAAGTTATTAAAACTATATTGTGTTACATATCAAATGAAAGAGCATTTTATCAGCATCTGAAATATATTTTTTTTATATTTTTTGTTTTGGTAATTTAGAAGTAATTTAAGAAAATAAGCAAAAAATGACCATTCCCCCCCTTATCTCCGAAACTACTTAGCGTAAAATTTTCAAAAAAATACACGAGATAGCCCTCTCCATGTAGATTACAGGAAAACCTATTAGAAATCTACAGTCAAGCGTAAGTCGGACTTAAGAGAAAAAACTCAGATTACGAATTTCACTCACTGCCGCTGCAAGTAGTTACTAAACGTCTTAAAATTGTGTAATCGAGTTGGACAGGTATAAAGAAATTCATTTCTGTCTTTTTCTTTTTAGAACTTGTTCAATTTTTTTTTATATTTGGTTCGCGATACGAGTCATTTGTACAAAATGACTTAAGTTCCTACTAAAAAGGAGGCGCTTAAGACCGTTTATAAATTGACTGAGCAAAATTTTATTCAAATCGGTCCAAAAAAAGGTGTCTGTTGACGAAAACATAGAATTTGTGCCACCGAAAGCCCAAATCTGAAGTCCATTTTGCTCTATCTCTTATCGTTTCCGAGATATATACGTAAAGTCTTGAAAGTTCGAAACGTTAACTTTGCCATCATAGTCGTTCAGGCGCTCATGAGTTCTTTGTATGGAAAAGTCGAAAACCGACTCGCACTTGACCAATGTTCATAGAACGTTGTGGTTTTTTTTTTATTAGCAAAAATGACTTAAGCGCCTTCAGAAGTGTAGGTGCTTAAGACCGTTTGTAAGTTAAAGTTAGCTGTGATGGCTCAACGAAGAAAGAAGATTTCAGTATCCTACTTATCAGGGCGAGCGGTAGCGAAGCTCTCCTAGTCGACAAAGTTCCGAACCTTGTGGTACATTTTTTGAAAAAACTATCACGCCTATGAAGTTGTGCTTAAACATAGTAATTTATATTCATATCTAGATTTCATATCTGTAAAAAAATATTATTTTATTGTCATTTAAAAAAAATCAAATCTCAGTTTTGTGTTCAATATTGTACTACTAACGCCATCTGTTAGGATTCTAAGGAGTAAGAAAACATCGTTTACTATTTTGTATAACTAACGCCATCTGTTAGAAAACTAAAGAGGTAACGTTGTATTTTTGACGTCTGTCAACTATGACGATCAATCGAAACTTGGCACTGGAAATGGCGCGTAATTCAATTTTTCTATGGGAATCAAAACTTAGCCCCTACATTTTTAATATTATGTTATGGCTCGTCAAAGTTTAGGAAGCCAGCCAGATGCCAAGGGAAGAAAGGGAGGGAGAGAGAGGTTATCAACACGGTGTTTTCAGTCAAAAGAAAAAGTAAATTTTATTTATTTATTTATTGTTGAGAAACCCAATGTACATAGGATATGTTTAGGAAACTCAACGATAGAGTTGTTCGCTGTCGTTCGCTAGATGTCACTGTTACCCCCGCAAACTGGGCAATGACTTGTTTTCGTAAAATGTATAAGTATTTTTTGATGTCCACATTTTTCGTTAGATGTCGCTGTACCACCTGCAAACTAGCGAACGGCATTCTATGGTTCAATAACATATATTTAAATTGTATTAATTTCATCTTTTTTAGGGTTCTGTAGTCAACTAGGAACCCTTATAGTTTCGCCATGTCTGTCTGTCTGTCTGTCCGTCCGTCCGTCCGTCCGTCCGTCCGTCCGCGGATAATCTCAGTAACCGTTAGCACTAGAATGCTGAAATTTGGTACCAATATGTATATCAATCACGCCAACAAAGTGCAAAAATAAAAAATGAAAAAAATGTTTTATTAGGGTACCCCCTACATGTAAAGTGGGGGCTGATGTTTTTTTTTTCATTCCAACCCCAACATGTGATATATTGTTGGATAGGTATTTAAAAATGAATAAGGGTTTACTAAGATCGTTTTTTGATAATATTAATATTTTCGGAAATAATCGCTCCTAAAGGTAAAAAAAGTGCGTCCCCCCCCTCTAACTTTTGAACCATATGTTTAAAAAATATGAAAAAAAATCACAAAAGTAGAACTTTATAAAGACTTTCTAGGAAAATTGTTTTGAACTTGATAGGTTCAGTAGTTTTTGAGAAATATACGAAAAACTACGGAACCCTACACTGAGCGTGGCCCGACACGCTCTTGGCCGGTTTTTTATATTGCAAGTGTGATGAAAAACATTGTGTGTAACTCGGGAAGTATAGATATTGCAAACTCGAGTCTTTAAATCGCTCCGGCAAGCCGTAGCGATTTAACTTACCTACTCTCGTTAGTAATATTCAACTTCCTCCCCTTTTTGCACAATTTACTATTATTGCACACCTCACATAGTTTACAAGTATTGCACAAGAAACACAAAAACAATAAAACAGATGTAACAACAACAGGCAGACAGAATAGCTTTAGTAATAGTTATTTGTTATATAAGGGGGCAAAGTTGTATTTTAACGCCGAGTGTGGAATTGAAAAACGAGCAAGTGAAAGGGTTCTATAGTTGAACCACGAGCGACGCGAGTGGTTCGAGAATAGAATCCTGAACTTGCGAGTTTTTTAACACACGAGAAGTAAAATACATTTGCACCCGAGTGTTACACAAAACTTTTGCCCTCACTATAGCGAGGAAACTACAACGCAAAGAATGCGTTTATCACTGCTTCCAGTAGTTCCACAGGTGGTAAATCATCTTTAAGACTAGATTCACCTACGTTTATCAATTTTAAAGCAGTTAATTTGACTTTATGCAAGGTCAAATTACTTTACCCACTAGTGGATAAAATGCGTTTTTACCCGCTGGTATTAAAGGACAAAACACGTGTTTCCGAGCTAGTGAGGGGAAAAGTTAATTATGTTAAGACGTCTTCACTAGGAAATCACGCAGAGTAGCAGAACTACAGAAAAAGTTATTGTAATTATATTATTGGTTTAAAAATGGAAACTTTTTACAAAAAAATAAAACCGGCATTGTCCAACCGACGGACTGAACAATAAGTAAAATCGTAAAGGCCCTCTTGATTCTTCAGAAACAGATAGCAAAATTACATTTTATTCACAAAAGGGCAAAGTCATTTCATACAAATTTTAACTGGATGTTTTTTTTTTATATTACGTCGGTGGCAAACAAGCATATGGTCCGCCTAGTGGAAAGCGGTCACCGTAATCTATGGACGCCTGCAACTCAAGGAGTGTCACATGCGCCTTGCCAACCTAGAAACTTGTAGGTACATTCCTTTTTGCTATGTTTAGCTGGCTGATACTATGTTTACCTATAAAACATGATTTTAAATCAGACACAAAATAAAAATTAAACAAATCTTTATTACTTCCACTTTACAATCTGTTTTATCTATTTTGCTTTGCAAATATTTTTTTTAGTTTATTGTGATAAATCACGATCACATATTTTTAATTTATTAAGAATCATATTTAACATCAGATCGAAGGTCAAATAATTTACAAGATTTTTATAGTAGTTAAGAAGGACCGATAAGATTAATAATATTGTGTATGGCTATGAGCCAGTACTTACATTTTATTGTATTGTACTAAATTAATACACATAATAAAACGCTAATACACTTTGAAGCATGTAATTCAAAAACAGCTTGTGGTAACACTATGGATCCAATTGACTTTGGAATGATTATATGTTCATTTATTTAACTATGGAGTTTCTACAATTTAATCGTCAGGGCGCTTAGAAACACAAACTTGGCCCTAAACTTGTTATTCTTGATTTTTAGCCTTCGCATCGTGTCACTTTGAGACTATTTACACTGTACGTTGTTTAATTTTTTTATATATCAACTTTGTTATTTGAAACACTCGATAGTACAGCATTTTACAATTTTGTATATTTTAGGAATTAGTATGGTATTCCTAAAAGCTCTTTAATAATATTTAAAAATTGTGCCTACCTAAATAATTCAATAAACTTAAAAAAAACTATTTACAATTATTATTACTCTCTCTCAAATCACTCCCGCACCCAAAACCCGGATGTATTATACCTTTCAATATTCCTGCTCGGAATTCAATCTTTGGATTGGACGACTTATGTAAACCCCTAAAACAGGCTTGTGGTGTATAAACTTCACAAAGAACCTATAACCTTCTCAAACTTGTGTCACATACTTATATCCTATCGTACTTGTAACAACACTTTGGTTATTATCATTATAAAGTTTTAAGTATTTCAAAATCTTCGGAAACAACGCTTTACTTATATTTTTATTAATAACCATATCTAAATGATTCCAATGAGGATCTTCCATTAAGACCATCTCTTTAACATTGGGCAGTTTGCTCACAAGCCACTCCGTGTCAGTGGTGGATATCAAGCCATCGTTTTCCCCAAGGAGAACATAAGTTGGCATTCTAACGGTTGACAAGTTAAAATCAGGTGGATCTCCACCGTACAACTTCATATTCTTCTCTGGACCATAATCAAATTTACAAAACCTGTCAACGTTTACATTTTGTCCGTAGCGAACTATGTTCTTGGTCGAAGTTCCTGCCGGGAAATGCGTCAGTATTTCCTTTGTGGTTTCCGTCGATACTGATGATGGATGTGGCGCATCTATAATAGATATTAAACTGTATAACGCCTCAGGCATATATTGACAAAGTAAATTTACCGGATCCATAATTCCCTTCCACAGGAACTCTACCATGCCTATCCCTTGTAAAATATTGTGGTGGTCCCGTACCATTGTAGAAACTGTCCTGAAAAATACGGATTTTGCGCGGTTAAGTTTGGCCGCTGGCGCCAACCCGATCAACACTTTCACTTTATCACTGTACTCTGGTCGTTCAGAACACATCGCCAAAAAACTCCCAGCGCCTTGAGAAACACCAATATAGTTAAGTTGAGGCTCTCGAGTATGGTTTAGCACTAAATCAATGGTAGCTGGTACGTCATATTTTGCAATTTCATCGAAGGAGAAATCCCAGAAGACCGCATCACTGTCAGGATCCAGGGCTATATGCCTCCTGCCATCATAAGTGCCCCGAGCGTTGCCGACCCATACATCAAAGCAAGAGTCTGCAAGTAAGTACGGTAGTCCATTGTGAACTCCAGCGTCCAAGAAGCAGTCCGCACTAGCCAATAGGCCATTTACAAGTAGCACTGGTGTTTTAGTTTTTTCACTATCACATTTCGGACTGTAAGTAATCCTGTACAAGCTGAGCAGGTATCCATCCTCCGTCTGCACGGTGTAGTTTTCACTAAGGTAACCGTGTTGTGCTACCAATTGTGTAAAATTCAAATCGTCATGTTTCGCAGTGAATCGAAACATGACCCGCAGGCTCGAGAACGTGGTTAAACATCCTAAAATGAATATGAACACGAACGTCCAGATCATTGTGGTGTCAGACACATACTAATATGGATACATTTTCGATAAACGACTATTCACAAATTGCGAGAGTGGTCATGGTCATGGACCAAAGGCTCGTAGCGTGGTTTAACACAAAAGGTGCGTTCACAGCTAGAGAATAAGAATAAGTTTTGTGTATTGATTACAATGAGATGTTAAGACGTTTTCACTCAAAGTACAGAAAGAGTTATTGTAATTATATTATTGGTTTAAAAATAAAAAAGTTTTACAAAAAAGAAAACTGATTTTGACGACTCGACGGACCGAACAATTTTTTTTTTTCTATTAATTATCAATCACAATTTGCACTGTACGTAATCCTGTTAAGTTGAGACCCTAGTATTTTACTACCTAAGATGTTATCAATTTTAAGTATAACTTGTCCAGTATGAATATTTCCTTATCAAGAACGTCAACAACCGAACAGGTTTTAAAGTCGCGACTCTTGATTCCAAGGCCTACCTAACTAACTAAGCGTAACGGTCATAAAATGTCATAATTAATAATTTATGCTTATTAGGCTTCCCATTGGGTATTTGCGCCCTGAAATTTTAATATAAGTACATATAAAGATCATTAACCATAGATGTTAAATGTCAGTCATACTGCTGTGAAGCTGTGATCTACTCCGGCTACCTGTAGTTAGGCAATTTAGGCATTATTGCTTAATTTTGTCATATTATCTGCTTTTTATCTGTCTGTTCGTATGTAACTCGGAAACCTCTTTTTCTTAATCTTCGTTACTTATCTTCATTAGGTTAACTGGAAGAGATCCCTATCAGGGATAAGTTCGCCTTTGCAATTCCTCCTTCTTCTTTCTTTTATATTTGATGTCTTGTATATTTTATGTTGGTGTTGGTTGGTGGTATAATAAAGAGTTTACTTACTTACTTACCATAAATGATGATAGTTTTTAAATTAAAAAAAAAATCAATAAAAAGTGAGTCAGTTTTTTTACATTACACTTTCCGCCAAACAGTAGAACAGTAACACATTAACAGAACACAGTAACAGATTAACTAAATACTCAGAGATGTTAACTATTTGAAATAAAAGCATTTCAAATAGAAATACAAAATACAAAATACCTATTTTGTAAATTTGTATTTGGTATTTTAAATAAGTACTTTTATCGAAAACTATTTTGTATTTTATTTGAAATACTTTTTAGTGCAAGTATTTTGCATTTTCTACCACTTCAAAATACAAAATGCTTTTTGTCACTTTTTGACGTAAGATAGATGGTAGGTACCGAGCGCGTATTCTATTTTTTCTTTGTCTGCTTAAGTTAATGTAGGTGACCGGGACAACACGTTCGGAAGTGCATAATTTGATGTTTTACAAAAACACACTTATTTTCAGTGCTGCCAACATAGTGGTTCCTATAATAATTAAGGTTCAATAAATAGTAAGCGATTTTTACAAGATCCCAAAGCACCCTGACCGTGAACATCGAAAAATCGGGGAAAATTCGTATACCTAATTAATATTAAGTACTATTATTTTAGGATTTTTTTTTTCATATTTCATACATGCAATGTAACTCTTTCATTCGATTTTTATAATATGTATTAGGTAAAGACATGGAGACAGTCCATTTT
Source organism: Leguminivora glycinivorella (assembly GCF_023078275.1). Classification (NCBI taxonomy): domain Eukaryota; kingdom Metazoa; phylum Arthropoda; class Insecta; order Lepidoptera; family Tortricidae; genus Leguminivora; species Leguminivora glycinivorella. The sequence goes on along the minus strand of NC_062980.1, from coordinate 15,521,648 downwards.
GGCTTCACTTTTTATCGTGTTAATTTTATAGAGCCAGCCGGCGTATCATGCTTCTAATTTTATCACTTATCCACGTGGATAAGACGTCTGTCACGCTTTAGCAAGTATGTCAGTGTGAGAGTGACAGATGTCTTATCCACGTGGATAAGTGATAAAATTGGAAGCATGGTAGGCCGGCTGGAAGGAGCCAGCCGGCGTATTATGCTTCCAATTTTATCACTTATCCACGTGGATAAAGCATCTGTCACGCTTTGGCAAGTGTGTCAGTGTGAGAGTGACAGATGTCTTATCTACGTGGATAAGTGATAAAATTGGAAGCATGATACGCCGGCAGGTTTCTGGGCTCTCTGGTGATTCTGTGTTTTAAACACATCTTAAAAATAAAAGTTTTACCTTATGTCAAAAAAGTATTTTATTTGAATAAAGGTATTTTGAAAATACCTATTTTGCATTTTGTATTTCAAATACCTTTTTGTAAAGCTATTTTGTATTTTTATTTGAAATAGGTAAAAACCCAAAGTATTTGAATTTTGTATTTAAATACATTGCACTACCTATTTTTTAACATCTCTGTAAATACTATCCTACAATGTGTCCATTGCATGTTTCATGTGCGGTATGAATTTTTTTTTTACGGCTTTATAGTAGGTCAGTGGAAAATATCCAGAAACCAGGATTACCTCTGTCCTGGGTGGCTAGCCGAATGGCACAATCGCTCACGAAACGCTCACGAAACGAAGCGCTAGTAGATATCTATCTCTATCGCGCTTGCGTATTGGCGCGACAGAGCCAGCGGCGTATCGCTTTCGTTTGGCGTCGGAGAAATGCCATTCGGCTACGGGGCCTGTGTTTTTTATCCGAAAGTAGTGTATCGAATTTATAGGCTTAACCACACTAAGAGTTAAAATGAATATCACTGGCATATTTGACATGCGTAGACAAAATATCCTTCACTCCACCAAAATTGGTTGTTTAGAATTCAATAAAAACTAGTAATACAACTATAAGATGTAACACATTAGCATTCACATAACAGCTATCAAAATATCGGTTTAAATAAAACAAAAAAAGTCTTGTAAATTGTATCTTAAATGCGATTGTATGAAACATTAGATTAATAAAGTAATTACTAGTAATTTATTACCTAGTACCTACTAGTACGTTAATAAAAGTTAATAATAGGAATATCGACGAATTTTAAATCATTTTTAGGGTTCCGTAGTCAACTAGGAACCCTTATAGTTTCGCCATGTCTGTCTGTCCGTCCGTCCGTCCGTCCGCGGATAATCTCAGTAACCGTTAGGACTAGAAAGCTGAAATTTGGTACCAATATGTATATTAATCACGCCCTACATGTAAAGTGGGGGCTGATATTTTTTTTCATTCCAACCCCAACGTGTGATATATTGTTGTATAGGTATTTAAAAATGAATACGAGTTTACTAAGATCGTTTTTTGATAATATTAATATTTTCGGAAATAATCGCTAATAAAGGAAAAAAGTGCGTCCCCCCCCCCTCTAACTTTTGAACCATATGTTTAAAAAAATGACAAAAAATATGAAAAAAATGACAAAAGTAGAACTTTATAAAGACTTTCTAGAAAAATTGTTTTGAAATTGATAGGTTCAGTAGTTTTTGAGAAAAATACGGAAAACTACAGAACCCTACACTGAGCGTGGCCCGACACGCTCTTGGCCGGTTTTTATACACTGTTACGACTATAAGGTGAGCTGCGAAATTGCATGGAGAAACTATGAATGAATTAATTGATAAATTCGCCATGAAATTTTGCAGCTCAATGTACACGAAATAAAGCACTTGTCTATTATTGAAAAAACATAGACAATATAGTATTTTGTGCAACAGGCGTTTAAAGGAGGTCAAAAAAGACGAGTGGCGTGGGTAACAATTTGAGGCGAAGCCGAAAATTGTTAATAGAGACGCCTCGAGTATTTTTTGACTCAGTTAAACACCGTTGCATACAAAACTTTTTCTACGACGATGCACTTGCTTTTTAATAGTTTTCTAGAAGAACTTTCGTGAAATTCACACTGTTTCCTGTATTTTGACGCAAAGGTTTGCACTGTCAGCGCAGCTGCCCAAAGCCATCCCGCGCACGCGCGCAGTATCGTTATAACAATGCGCTGCCATGGTTACAGAGTCAAAAAATACGTTTTCAATTTTTTCGTTGACCGCATGCGAGAATGCTGGCTTTGGGGAATAGACTTTTATGTAGGGTTTTAAAGATCTATGCACGACCCTGTAAAACAGTTCGGGAGTAGAAAAAGCATTTTTTTAAACTTAGGGTAATTATATAATTAAAATCGGGTAAAATCTGACCGTGAACTCACCATCCATCAATTCGGTGGTTCTAAAAAAATCCGCCGCAAACCATTTCCTTGTTAATTTTATTCATACATCCCGTGATCCCGACACTTCAACGCTAAAGGATTATGTTGTATCATATAGAATACACACAAAGTTCGACAGCTTTTTTATGAAAGCACATATATGTTTCTCCTACATTTTAACAGCAAATATATAATGTGATTACCTATTTACTTACTTGCATATTTATCTTACATAAAATTAAGTTCATTAAAAATACACAAATTATTTACCTAAATAAACCAATGTCCCTGGTTTTGATCATATCATAATTTTTGTGCAAAAAGATGACTTAAGAACGAACTCCTAGCTACTTAAAAGCATATGTTAATTATTCACATTTTAATGCCAACAGCCTCCGTATTATGCTTAGGTAATAAGGTACATGTACGTCAAAAACTGACAAAATCTGTCATATTTGTTTATCACTATTGGCGTCACTTATTCGGCAATTTCGGAATTATGAATTTTATATTACCGTTCAATGTCTGAAGTCTTAATTTAGCATCACTAAAAGCAGTGTTGTTACCATATTTTATTTCGTTTATACTGTGTCCGTTATTATCGTGAAGTCTTAAGTATTTTAAAATCTTTGGAAACAACGCGCTACCAATGTTCTTATGAACCACCATATTTAAGTGATTCCAGAGAGGATCTTCCATGAACACAAATTCTTTAACATTAGGTAGTTTACTAACAAGCCATTCAACGTCTACAGTGTCCACAATCCAATCGTTCTTACCCTGGATAACATAAGTTGGAACTGTGACTGCTGACAAGTTAAATTCAGGTGGTTCTCCTCCATATATCTCGATGTTTTTTTCAGGGCCATAATCAAATTTACAATATCTATCAACGTTTACACTTTGCCCAAATCGAGCTAAGTTTTTAGTAGAAGTTCCTGCTGGGAAATGCGTGAATGTCAATCTCATGATTTCAATCGACATTGATTCAGGATTTGGTGCATCTAGTAGATATATTATATAGGACAGAATCTCAGGTTTATACTGGCTCAGCCAAATTAGCGGGCGGAAAAATCCCTTCCACAAAAACTCAGCTAAACCAACTTTTTGTAAAATAAATTGGTAGTCTCGCGCATTCGTCATCAGGATCCTAAATATAGGAGATTTTGTGTGTACATGTTTAGAGGAAGGCGCTAGTGCAATCAGAACCTTAACTTTATCACTATACTCAGGTCTTTCGGAACACATTACGAAAAAACTCCCTGCGCCTTGCGAAACACCAATATAGCTGAGCTGCGGTTCCCCAGTATGGTTTAACACAAAGTCGATGGTGGCTGGTAAATCATATTTTCCGATTTCGTCGATTGAGAAATCCCAGAATGCCGTGTCCTTGTCAGGGTCCAAGGTTATGTGTTTCCTTCCGTCATATGTGCCCCGAGCGTTGCCGACCCACACATCATAGCAAGAGTCTGCGAGTAGGTACGGTAGTCCATTGTCAACTCCAGCGTCCAGGAAGCAGTCCGCAGTAGCCAATAGGCCATTCATAAGTAGCACTGGTGTTTTTGTTTTTTCACTGTCACATTTTGGACTGCATGTAATCCTGTATAAGTTAAGTAGGTATCCGTCTTCTGTCTGCACAGTATATTGTTCACTAATGTAACCGTGTTTTTCGGCAATTTGTATGAAATTCAAATCGTCACGTTTCGCGGAGAGTTTATAAATCAGCCAGATAATTGAAAGCGTTGTTAAACACCCCAAAAGGAATACGAATACGGCCGTCCAGCACATTGTCAAGTCTGAAACATACTAATATGGATATTTGCGATATACGATCACTTACGAACGCGAGTGTGGTCATGGTCATGGACTTAAGGCTCAAAGTGTTTTGTCGAAGAATGAGGTATGTTACAACAAGTGAACAAGAATGAAGTGTATTGTTAGCAATCGAAGCAGGCACTACCTACTTTTTCACTTAAGTATAGGAAAAAAAACACCGACTCATTGACAATTTGAATAATTTGTCAATGAGTTATTTTTGAAGATAATTTTAAGATACGTCAAATATTAGCACAAGAACTGGAATGGATCGGATATGTATATACATTTTTTTTTTAATTAAATGGCTTCCGTCCATTATTAGGACTATTTCGCCAGTGTCAAGGTGATATGAGCTAAATTAATATTAATTAGTAATATTAATTTAGCTCATAAATACGACAGTGTACGGTGAGCACTTGTAAATTGATAGCTAGATTTTACAAGAGCACGTGGACTACCGGCCGTTGATGACAAAAAAGAGGCTAAACGCGTTTCGAGATTAATTCTTCATCAGCTTCTCACTACAACATTAGTTTACTGCATAATAAGCTATCGATATTACACTATAGACAACATTAATGAGCAAAAGAAAAATAAATTATTCACGACACGAGACCGCTAAGATGGCGCTCGAACCGGAAGTCCCTGTATGTATATCTACATTATTGTTTAAAGGCATATTTGACATTGACATATCCGAACCATATTGTATCGTGCTAATATTTGACATATCTAAAAGTAACATTCCCTTAAAGTTTCAACCGTCTTTTGTTTTTTTTTTTTTTTTTCAAGATAATAGATTTATTCAAGTATGTAACCAATATTGGTACCGTGTCTTTTGTCTCACTGAGTGCCTGTGAAGTTACATTTCTCACTGCTTTTAAGTATTAAGGTACCTGGTGCATTAGGGTAATTCCGAATGACAGAAATGCTCGGGTAATTCCGAAAGGGGAATCTTGATATGATGGAAATAATGGTGATTTTTATGCGACTTTCGGAATTACCCTAATGCACCTTACGTACTCTTGTTCTAGCTGCTGAAGTCAACAAATTAGTGCTTATTTTAGTTTCTGGATGCTAAATGCTAACATGGAAAATTGCCTTAATAAACAGCACTCAGATAACATAAGTTGATACGTAATGATAAAATTATACCTAAATGACGTTCCAATGTGACTTGCATTGATTATATAAAAGGAAACTTTATCGTGTATAACATAAAATTCATATTTTTAAAAGACATCGATGCATTATGTGAGGTGTGTGTCTATTCTTCTGTACTGATAAACGTCGTACAATACACATGCGAAAACGTAACTTGTGTCTATTATTTCCAAAGCGGACCCCAGGCTCTCATGAGCCGTAACAAAATGGCGTGGCCCTTGTCGTTAGCACTGTTGGTGAGAAATTGCATTTCAAAACCACTAAAACATGCTTCTTCAAATTATATTAACTCTAGTCATAAAAATAATAAGTGTGTACCTTCATACAATACAAAAAACTGCACAAACGGAACTGTTTGCACTGAAACATAATGATGAGGAATCATAGAACTTTTATGACCTATTGACAAAGATTACTAATACGAGTATATAATATCACAGGTAATCATTTATTTCATATCAAAAACATACAAACTATCATCCAAACCCTCAGCGCAGGCTTCGTCAAAACGAATAATTACTAATATTACCTTTGAAAAGTAAATTTTTTAATTTTATGAATAAATGCATATGAATACGACCTTCAATGCAACTGCGTGCAACATCCACTTTTTTGTCTTGGCTACTTCGCTGTCTTCAACTCGCCCACATTTTCGGCAAGCGACTGGAATTCCTCTGGCTGTCAGGTGGAATTATTTTCAGGTGTCGACTCAGTAGGGCCGGTCCTACGCTGATTCAGGGCTATTTGGAGGTGATGACGTCATCCGTTTTACTATTTATATGCCTTGATTAGTCGCTTCTTATTATTGACTGAAGGGCTGGTAAAATGTAAACACCTGCAGACCTAATTTTCCGAAGATCATACTACATTTAGGTCCAAATTATATTAATTATCCGGTTACTTAATGAATGATAATTATTTGTCACCAAAACAAGTTTGTTTTTGTGAAGTACACATGAACTAGGTGCGTTGAATATTTATATGTATAAAGTTTTCAACATTTTGAATTTTAATATTATATTACGGTGTATTGGCACAGAATATATAATAGTACAAGTACAGAAGGCCCACTGCTTTGATGTTCACGACATGCCGCCTTTTTAAATGCCTACAAAATTCTAACAAAGAAACGAGCCGCACGTGCGGCGTTCGGCGATAGGGTTGCCTATGGATTAAAACGAATTAATACTCAGATAAAATGTTATACTATTATATTCAGGTCTTGGGTACTTTCTAGGTATATGTAAAGTATTTATATATTTCTGTTTAAGTTCCAACATCACAAGCCTTATTGAACCTTTCCGGGGGACTTAAACAATAGTAGATCTGTGTAAAAATGTCCTAATTTATTCAAGATATTTATTTAAGTAAACATTATTAACCATTCCAAACGCGGACAACGCATATGACCTTAAAAAAAATTCGTGACGTAAAGTAACAATAGAAAGTGCGAACGTGCGTTCCGCGAGAACGCGCACCCTGATTAGGCCGCGAACTCGCGGCCGCCAGCATGTACTTGTAGCGCGGCGATAGAATCGCGGAGTGAGCCGCCCCTGGTATTGGATCCAAGCATTTTAAATTTTTGCAAATCAATAAAACTAGACAGACGAGTTATAAAACGTCATCAAATGGTGAACCTGTTTTATATGAATTAGATTCACAATATTATTCAAAGTAACGCTGGATCAGCGTTCAAAACCTGCATTGTTTTTATATTGACTTTGTAAGTTGGCTTAAAAGAACGTTTAAAATAAATGTTTTCACTATTAATTAGGTAAACTGTACCAAGCACACAGACCCAACTCTATACCGATTAACCTTATCCATTACATCTATTACTATATTTATTTTTAGTTGCTGGCCTTTTAGGGTACCTTTACACTAGAGATGCGCTACGTGATAGTGTTTCATATCCACCAATCATGTTCACTGTTCACAAAGCGTAGCGCTAGTGGGAACGGGTTCGACTAAGCTGATTGTGGATATCAGACGCATCCATAATACATATCTGGTGGAAAGGCACCCTTAACAGTCCTCAGCTAGCTCGCAGACTAAGGAGCGTCCGCGGGAGAAAAATCCTCCTATTGCGATAACCGTATTTACTCGTACCATAAACTTGTTCAATGTAAGTACATAAATTGTCGCATCCCAAACAAAAACTGTCCATAAAGCATTATATCGAACACGAGAGAAAACCAAAACCTAATAATCATTGGTTTTCTTAGTCATAAATCTGCGCATCCACACACCCTGGACCCGTATATGGTCGCACACTGCGGCTTCTTCTTCAATCTAGCGTTTTCCCGGCCTAGCGCCAGGGTCCGCTTTCCTGCCCAGTCTTCTCCACTTTACCCGGTCTTCAGCATTCTTAGACATGAGATTGTTCTCTTGCATGTCCGCTCCCACGACGTCCAGCCAGCGCTTCTTTGGGCTACCGGGGCCGCGTGACTTAGAGCCTTGGACAGCGAGATTAAGGCATCTGTTTTCGATGTAGGCTTAGGAGGATTTTTCTCCCGCGGACGCGCCTTATCTTGCGAGCTAGCTTAGGACTGTTAAGGGTGCCTTTCCACCAGATATGTATTATGGATGCGTCTGATATCCACAATCAGCTTAGTCGAACCCGTTCCTACTAGCGCTACGCTTTGTGAACAGTGAACATGATTGGTGGGTATCAAACACTATCACGTAGCGCATCTCTAGTGGAAAGGTACCCTAACGGGCCAGCAACGCGCATGTGGAGGCTCTAGAGTGGCAGGCGTCATAGGCTACCGTGACTGCTTATCACCAGGCGGATCGTACCCGTATTTACCATGGTGTGGTACCTATGAAAAAAATTACTTTGCTGAAATGTATGTACTATTAGTGCTGCTTCTGGCCAATTAGTGAGAAAGGTGTCTAAGTAGGTCGTCCTTCCATCTCCATCTGGGACTGTGATAAATTACTCATAAGGTAATTCCTGTGGGTGCCCTCTATTTCGCCTATCATTAATTCGCATAATTTGAATTCGCAGAACAGATTTGGCATAACATAATTGTTCATAATATTGAATAAGCATAATATTAAAATGCATAATTCTTATTTCGCATAACAATGAATCTGCATAATTTAAAATTGCATATATATACTTACTAACTGTATGGAGCAAGCGATTGGATCAATCAGGGGCTGATTTTCCAATTTCGAGCGCTCGATTTTGAGTGTTTAATTTTATACTGTCTCACTTATTAAGCATGAAAAAAATAGGGGTAAGTAAGGTACAGCGGGGCAAATCTCGAGTGGGGGGCAAATGTAACTGTGGTCAATCTTCCATGTTTTACAATGTTTGTATTATTTAAAAAAACTGTTTATTTTTAAGAAACATACATGTATTTATGAACTTATCTGCTAATCTTAAATTAAAAAGATTATTTGAGTTAAGGAGTCTTTATTTTATTTATACATTACTATTAAGTTTTTTCGTTTTTCAGAAGAGTTTTTCAGAGAATACATAGAGTGTCTACCAGTTATGTAGTAAGCGTGTTCAGTGGGTACATGTAATAATGGAATAATGGAAATAGTGTAATAATGGAAAAAATGGATTAGTTACAATTGCTTTTTAGTCTAGATTTGCCCCGCTGTACCTTACTAAAGAAATTGAAAATGGATAGTATTTAAATAATATTATTTCATCGTTCAGATTTTCGCAGATCGCACGTGCCAATACTGATACCCGAGTAAGCGGAAGATTCCAATATTGAACCGCGAACGTAGCGAGTGGTTCAAAAAGTGGAATCTTGAGCGTTGCGAGGGTTTCAAGGCACATTAACCTTCGTACGGCACGTTAAACATTGCCACCGAGTTTGAAACACAAAATTTTTCATCACCCCAACACGAACAAAATACTGACTATAAAACATCAAACTAAATCAAATCCATCGATTTCTTCAATATTTATGATTCAAAATCATCATTTATAGGTAAAATTCTATCAGCTAGCTTAAGATTTCAAGTTAAAATTTGTATGAAATTACTTTGCACTCTTGTGGATAAAATGCAATTTTGCTATTTGTTTCCGAACAGAAAAGTAAGCCGTTACCCGTTAGTGTGGTGAAAATATAATTTTCTTGTATGCCATTTAAACATTCTACGAAACAAAGTTATGCTTATTATACTTATACCAATTCATCGTTATAACAATTTACATTATGCGCATTAGCATTATACAAAATCTGTTATGCGAAATAATGATATGCGTATTAAACGTTATGCGTAATAAACGGTATGCCAATTCATATTAGGAGTATTCAGTTATGCGAATTAATATTTCCTGTGCCTCATTTCCTTCTTCCTAAAAGTATTTGCCTCAACCTTTTTACAAACTTGAGTATACCATTGGCGTAGCGTCTATACAACTCGATTCCCAACGGGTTCCCTAAAATTCTCTAGTATCTGTAGAAGTCCATACAAAACAGATCCCGAAAACCCCTCCGGCTTTACCAATAAAAATGTTCACGCCACGCCACTGGTAAGTATATACTTCTTAAGTTAAGAAAAAGCATAGCAATGTTCCACCGTCATACTACACGACTGCTCATGCAAAACTTTTAAATCAAAATGTGCCGTTCATCCCAAATCTTCGCCTTTATATACGTGTCGCGATCTATTATTGCTTTTAATTCTTCTTCATTCGTGCGTTTACTACCGTTCTTATACTCAAGTTACAAAGGTTCAATTTCAGGAGATCCCAGTGTGTTTGACGTGTGTAATTTGTATGTCAGAATCAGGAAGCGAGCCGAGCCAACTCGGACACGCGGTGAATCAGTAACTAGTCTATTCTCGTTAGGTTAAAACTTCTTTGGAAAAAGAGCATTTATACCTTGTAAATTCTTGAAAGTTACATCGTTTTATTACGAGGTATCGTCATGTTTTGGAAGTTAAACTTTAACGCATCACGGAATCTGTCAGTGGGTGTTTTGATCTGCCGATATTGTTTTACACTCAATTTTGCACAAGCGCGATTTTGTTGCTCTGAAACGGTGCGGAAGATTGCTTTAGTAGTAACGGGACTTAAAATAGGTATTTTTTTGAATAAATTATTTTTACCAAGGCATCTTACGCAAATAAAATTAGGTTCACAGGTGGTTAATAGCATGCCATGCAAAAATAAAGATGTGGCATTTATTCTGGAAAGAAATATACCTCGGTACCTACAACCAATAATTAAAAACATGTGTTACCGAGTTCAGGTCACGGCAAACGAGATACCTATTGTTTTATCAGAGAAGTCAACTCTTCAATAAGCTAACCTAACCACAAAATTAAAATTTTGAAAAAACCCCCGACCGCGACCTAGTGGACCGTATTTCATGAAACATGGCTAAGAACACTCCCGACTAACTCAGCTTTCAGACAAAAAAACTAAATCAAAATCGGTTCATCCGTTCGAGAGCTACGATGCCACAGACAGACACACACACAGACAGACAGACAGACAAACAGACAGACAGACATACACACAGACAGACACGTCAAACTTATAACACCCCTTCGTTTTTGCGTCGGGGGTTAAAAAAATAGACAAAGCAATTTAGGTAACAATAATTTTTTTGAACTTAATAATTTAAAGTGTGACGTGGGGTAAATAGAATATAATGTATAAATTCCAGGAATTGAAAGTTACCTTGACCTCGGAAATAAAGAAATAACTAACTATTAGTTGAATTTCTTGTTACCTACATCCTGTATAGTTATTATGCACTTTGGGAGTCTTCTTGAACTTACTAACAATTAAAATATTTGTACTCGTCATACTAAATAATGCCATTTCCGGGATTTCAACCCTGAAGCATGGGTTTTTGCATACGATGTCACAACCACTATCACTCCCATTTCCCATCACTAGACCGGTCGCCAAAAATGTATGTAGGTATGTATTGTACCTATCACAAAATCGAAACGTCTGTCTGTTCAGTTTCAAACTGCGTTAACCCTGCTCTAGTCATTCAACCCTAAACTAATATACTACATTACAAAACGAATATATTATCATCGTCGTGATTAGCCAAATGATAATAAAGTCTTTTAAAATAGAATATAAGCATTATCCCTACATTTCGTCAACACAAATGAAACTCTAGTAAGATAAGTACAAGGTGCAGAGTTGGTCGTTTTGAATTTGCAATTATGCCTTTCGGCTTTGAAAAAGCATCGTCAACTGACTGTACGAGATGATGGCCAGTCATCGTCCGAACGCCAATGTTCGATGTATCGTATATGAAGATGTGTTCACACAGAACTTACTTGGTTAATGCTATATTATTTTTGGTTAATGCTATCATGAAAACAGCAGATATGTTAAATAGAGTTCAACAAATGTCAATCCGTCGCTAATTATAAACATAAATCTAACCTAATTGCTAAGAATAATTGCACCAATTTGTACAACTATTCGGTCTCACTGAGCTAATTTTCATATAATAAATAAAACATATTAAGTAGTCGCCACCTTCGGATGTTTTAAATTAATAATGAACAATTTACCACTGCAATGTCACAATTTAGATTTCTTTCAACCCCTTTTTGCCAAGAGTGGCACTGAAACTTAGTAGTTCATGTGCTCTGCTTACCCCTTTATGGGATACAGGCGTGATTATATGTATGTATGTATGTACAATTTACCAGAATAAAATGGATTCCGATAGTGGACTACTCAGTTGGCCTCCCGAGCGTCATAATGGTCAACCAAAGTAATGCCAATTATTAGCTTGCTTGTAAACCACCTTATTTATAATCTGACCATTGCTGGATATCCTAGAAAGCGCGGTAGTTCAAAAAATGCAACTTCAACTAGACGCTTTTTAAAACTGATATGTTATACGAGTTGTTTAGGTGACATTTTTGGCATGGCGTTGATGACAATTTAATATTGACGAGTCAGCAAAAATAATAATGTAGGAACATTTTTCATGGCAACAGGTTTCATTGCTCTTTCTCATTTGTAAACACAAACACCTCGTGGACATGCCTTAAAGACAACCGCCGCCAAAGCCACAGCCAACCGCTCAATCAAGACACGACGGTTAAATAGGTTGTCGCTAATTTGGGTTATCGACACGGGAGTGACTAATGCAGCTAATTCTGTAGGGAGCGGATATACTGCTCATCATCATCATCATCATCATCATAATCATATCAGGCCCCGTAGCCGAATGGCATTTCTACGACGCGAAACGAAAACGAAACGCCGCGAAAGGTCTGTCGCACCACTACGAAAGAGCGATAGAGATGTATCTACGAGCGTTTCGTTTCGTGAGCGTTTCGTGAGCGTTTGTGCATTCGGCTACACATGCAGATCTTCATCGCCCAATACTGAACATAGGCCCACCCAATGTCGTACACCCAATGAGCTAAACATCCGAAAATCTGATCCGACTCTAACCTATTAAGTACATATCATGTCATGTTGCCTCTTTGTCATCCAATTCAGCGACATTTTCATGAACAGCTTGGTAAATCGATTAATGTTTAGTATAAGTTCGTTTATACGCCACTTTTTAGTACTTTTAAAAATACTTACATGAATTTTGCAATAAGCTCTTATCCATTTATCAATACGAGTATGTACGACCAAGCTCCAATGTGAAGCTGAAAGCCCACGCCATTAAAGGAACTGGTGAATAACTGATAGGATGATATCAACCCGCGAAGGTATGAACTGTGTGCTATTTGACCACAGTGACATTTACAATTCTGTGCCTATCTCTGGGTTGATAAGTAAGTGAAATAGGCCACTGGTAACCTGTGGACCTCTTAACCCGCATCCACACTATTATAAATAACCTTACACTTGGGTCTTCAAAAACGCTTCTCGCTCCGCTTAAGCATACTCTTATTATTCTGCTGTGGATGTGCGTCACCGAACTATTTGTGTGCCAAGAAATGCAACATTAAATGTTGCAGTTCAAATGACTGTCCATGCCCTTTATTCTTCTGTGAACTTTTGTTAAAAAATGTGAGCAAATACTTATTAAACGTAGCTTTTGACAAAGTAGAAGTCTTCTAATGTCTAACTAATGTGTTAATAAGTCTCACTAATTGACAGTGTCTACAATACCACAGGTCAAGGATGATGTCTTAAAATACTAAAATTAACACCATAAATTGCTGATAAAAATCATAAATATAATAAATTTCTCATTTGTCATTACAGTCGTTCTTCATATTCCATTCTTGACATTTCTTCAAATAGTCCAGGTCCATGGCCAGGTCTTTAGAGACGGTCTTCACATCAGCTGTGGCGGTGGACCCGGGACTGTTCGCGTCCCTGGGTTTGATTAAAGGTTGCACTGTAATGCCCCACAACTTGCCAAACATTGACATGAGGCCGATAACGGAGAGGCCTAGAAGGAATCCCTGCAACGAGAACATTTTTATGTAAATAAACATTACAATCGTGATGTTTTCAGAAAAAAAGATAAGGAATAATTTTACCAAGACTACACAGTAATATTTTTTATAGAACGGCGGACATGACCATAAGATAGTCTCGGATGGTCACGTAGAACGTTCTCTAGAAGTCTCGCTTTTTCTGTCCACTTAACGATCCATAGTGCCATTAGTGCCGCGTCAAAATGGTAAATGGAATGTTGTTACCCATTATTGGTGTGAAACCATGATGAGACTACATGAAATAGCTACGTAGAATGATTTTGATACACCTATTCTAAAAGAAGTGCTAAAGGTTTCGTTGAAACATTTCTACAGCTGCATTAAACACTACTCGTAGCGTTGTGTTCCTGCCGATGAGTAAGGTTCAAAGTTCAAGTACGGTGCGGAGTGTTAAGGTCGGCATTCGTGTCACACATCTGGGGTTCCTGGTGTCCATAGACTATGTAGGCAGCTTACCTCCAGACAGGCCATATGCTTGTTTGCCACCTACGTAGTATAAAAAAATAAAAGCTGGGTTTGGGTAGACCATGATCCATGTTGTAACGCCAAACTATACAAGTATACACCTCCTACTCATGTTTAAATCCTAGTTTAAATGCCTAGGCATCTGATAAAACAAACAATCGAATACTCATATGATATACGACGAGAGTGTTCTCTAATTCATCTTCGCGATAAATATTTCTATAGCAGAGCATTGATGAGCGAATATAATTTGGACGAGAGCCAAGATTTGATGAAGTGGCGTCCGATAGGTTGATTTCGAAGGTGTTGCTTCGAGAAATCTGGAAGCTTCGAAAGTACGTTATAATTACCTTAAGGGCATGGTTATTTAGATTAATATGATCCAAATTTCCTCTTTGAAGTTTTTGTTAAGTGCAGTGGGGTAATTTCGAATCACAAAAATGCTCGAGTAGTTTCAGGTAATCACATCAGAATGAGAATTTGATTCGACAGCATGTTTTGAATATAGACTTATATTGACCGGGATATAGACCGTGATTACCTTTTTGATTTTTGTCGAGCTCCCGATATTTCGACGCAGTTGCATGCAAAATGCTCGACAAAAATCAAAAAGGTAATCACGGTCTATATCCCGGTCAATATAAGTCTAATGAAAATAACCGTGAATCATTCAAAACTCTTATGTTTTGAATATGTCAATTACTTAAGTAATATTCCTATTTATCATTTTTAATGATTTTTAAAACTTACAATACTTCCACCGAGGTCGGACAGGAATAAGTTCCAGTCATAGTTGTATCGCTCTTCGTAGACGGACACCATCATAGTGTTAAAGTTGATGTACAGCTGAAATCAAATTCCTAGACCTTGATAAGAATGAGATAATAGGGTTCAAACCCCGCTCTTAGATGAAGGAAAACAATGTAAGGAAACCGAACTCATTCCAATAGGGTCTAAACTATCTGCGTTGAAAGGTCTGATGGCAGTCGCTTTCCTAAAAAAGCGCATGTCTACGTCACTACTTCGAATCAGTTGACAAAGTGGACCCCAGGGAACGGTGGCGAAAATGTCTGGATAATTCTAAAAATAATAAAATATAAATTGATTATGTTAATTAAGTAAAAAGCTACCGGGACGCATTGAAAATTTATATTCTGTGACCCATATTTTCACAATATAAACCGTCATATAAATTGACTTACATGAGTCTCCAAAGTGGCAAGACCTGAGTTTAGAGCCCACACCTTCTGCATAGAATCCCATGTGTAGTCGCTCCTCCGGAACGATACGTAGGCGTTGTAGAGGTATGAGCGACAGATCCGGGGGCAACAGGTGCAGCCGTGATCCTCATACGTGCTGGAAATGAGTTTTTGATTAGGACTGAGATATTCCTACTTATGAGAGACGATTTAGGGTACTAAAGTGTCTAAATGAACAAAAATTAGTGGGAATAGTGCAAAGATGTGATCATAACCACTAAAAAAATATTATAAAATAGAACAATAAAATTCAGATCCAAGAAGACAAAATAAGCTTTACATTTGAAAGTGGTATAATTACTGCCTTAGATGAGATTTGAACTAACTACATCTGGACCACTATTCTAGCGCTCTGCCAAGTTATCAAATAAGCCAGCAAGATTTCATCCTAATTATTCAATGGCTGTTCCTTAATTCAAGTATCGCCCAAAGCAGTAAATTTTCAATATTTCAATTTATATTGCTCAAGCTCAACAACATCTGAATGTAAAATTCGAATTGTTTGTTTCCCTCTTGTATTTTAGTTATTACTTTATATACTGCGTGATAAGTCTCTTCATGTCATTATAGTTGTCACACCGTGGAAGATCACTGATCATCCAAGGTCCGGAGCAGCCAACAGCCTCGCCTACCAAACGTGACACGTGCCTAGTGGTGCACTGCAATGAAAAATACTTATACTTATAAGAAAGTTTAGAAATACTTATACTTAATGATTATTTTATGTAGATTTTGAGAGTCATAAATCTGTGGTCAAAACAAACCTTTTTTTTTTTATTTCTTTGTCAAACAGTATGATACACTCGTAGGTATGCAAAATTCAATATAGGTTGAGCTTTGTAGTTTGAATTTGTAGTGGACATTTTGCCTAAGGAATCTTTATCTCAAAATAAAAGCTAAGTACTTTTAAAAACATTCATCCTTAAGAGGGTAAAGTATTTTAACTGGCTAGTACCTACCCACAAAATTAGATTTAGATAGAAGAAACGAGTTCATTTATTTGTATGGCGGCCGAGCGTGTCAGATTTTGTACTGAAGTTGTTACTTGCCTGTGATTTTAAATATGTCTCAGGCCCTTGAGTGTTGATAAGTTTTATGTTGTTGCAATTAAATATCATGTAACGAGGCATTTTTAATGTTTTTGTTGACTTCAACTTACAAAAATTGACGCCCGAAAGCTGCAAGCTGCGATTAAAGACGGACAACTCAGTGTATTTCACTGAGTTCATTTGACACGCTAAGTAGATACGTTTGCTTGATCTATGGTTTATATGACATCTGTGTGCCTACCTCATTTGTACTGTAATCCTCCCAGTTCACACAAGGATCGTGATCTCGACTGATCTTCTGATACTGGTCCACTGCTAGCTTCACGCTTATAGTCTCACCGGTGTTCACGTACAGATAGTCAACCAGACCACCGTTGTATACTGCCACTTCTGTTTAATATTATAAAAAAAATATGTATAACTTTTGAGCTCCGGAATCAAGTCAGTGCTATTTGGTGCTATCGAAAATTTGAAAATGGTATCTTCGAACTACCCGTCAGCAGCATCAACTTTATAAATAAATAAATATTATAGTACATTCTTACACGGATAGACTGAGGCCCACGGTAAGCTCAAGAAGGCTTGTGTTGTGGGTACTCAGACAACGATATATATAATATATAATATTTATAAATACTTTCTATATACGTAGAAAACATCCATGACTCAGGAACAAGTATCTGTGTTCATCACACAAATAAATGCCCTGACCGGGATTCGAACCCGGGACCGCGGCGTAGCAGGTAGGGTCACTACCGACTGCGTCCGACCGGTCGTTTATATGTTGAACAGCTGAGCAGTCCTGCTCGAATGCATTGTTATTTTCCTTACTTACCAGTAAAAGGTTCCTTTGAATAATGGACGTAGACATGATAACCCGGCGGGGTAGTGCTGATGGAGTTAGCGATGTCCCTGGCGTTGTGGCGAAGGGTCAAGGAGTACCCCACGCTTTTGGATGCTTTAGAGCTCAGCACCTATTCATAATTTATGACATGAAACATCGTAACGTAATTACACCCAAAAGACATGTATATATAGAATTCTTCACATTTTCTGAATAGTGCATAGATATTAGCAAAATAGTGGTAATAGAATAAGTAATTTTATTTACCCGTGGTGTAAGAGTGTAACACCGGCCCATCACGAAGCCCAGACTTGATGTCACTTCCACATCTGTATAAAGGCCAAATGTATTAGTAGACTAATCAAAGAATTTACTATAGATGTTTGGACGTATAGGTATATTATTCCCTAAGGGTCCACAGATAGATATCGGATCGGACAGTGTTGTGATGACATCTCTCGCTATTCCAAGAGAAATGAAAGAGCACGAAAGTTCTCCGAAAACGTGTATTGAAGGAATGAAGGAATATGTGGGAGCAGCTTAAGCGCATAAGAGTACCTGACCCTACATACGATGAAAGATGAAAGTACAAACATTAAAAATCTTCTACTTACTTTCTGTGAGCCCATCGAAACCATACTGTACGAAGAACTCGTCACTGCTGTAGGTGATATCTTCCCACAAGTGATCCAGGCTCACGTGGGAGAAGTTGAA
The DNA here is from genome assembly GCF_023078275.1 of Leguminivora glycinivorella. Classification (NCBI taxonomy): domain Eukaryota; kingdom Metazoa; phylum Arthropoda; class Insecta; order Lepidoptera; family Tortricidae; genus Leguminivora; species Leguminivora glycinivorella. The sequence continues at coordinate 15,503,555 of NC_062980.1, read as the reverse complement.
GTTACGCCAGACGGAGGTGTACCGAGGGTGCGAATACAGGCCATATTCCTGTCGAAAGATTTACAATTTTAAATCGCATTTCAAACATTGGTTGGAAATTCCAAAGCAGGAAGGATGATTAAAGACAAAAGGATGTTTAGAAAACCCACCTGATCGTCATTAAACCTAGAAAAGTCATGTTCTACCAGCTATTTTATTAAGCATACAAAGCAAACCATGGAACATTTTAATTTTCATTCTACAAATCCATACAGAGCATTGAAGTTCCATCTCAGAATATATAATAGGTTCCATCTTCACATACTTATATATTTTTTCCGGTTTGGACAAAACACGAGTCTCAGTCGTCTTATTCGCCGGAGGTTCTAAGTTGAGTTGGCAGGTTGGCAGTGTTGGCACGCTTGACGTGGCAAACGAAACGCAGTCTGGCTCTGTCGCACCACTACATTTGCAGTCGAAGTGTATATAGATTCTATTGTATTGTGATTGGGAGGCAGTTCAACCATGCTCTACTAATATCAAATTTACCTCCATCTTGTCGAACTTGTACGGTGGTTCCCGACAGAATGTAAGGCTGGGGTACATGAGCGTTTCATTGAAGTCGAAGTGTGTGTGCGTCGTGATCGGGATGTTGATCAGTTTCCGCACACATGCTGATATCTAAAAGGATGAAAATGTTGGGTTGTAAGTATATATTTTGCTTTGTTCCAACGGAGATGCTTGCCTGCCTATTTGTAATACTATACCTACTATACGATTAAGAGATCCCTTTAAATGTTTTAGTATGTATCACATCTATTTTACCAGCCACATCACATTTCTGTAGAAATGAGTGACAAATTATCTCTACAGCAATAAGTAGTAACTTAATATATTGAAACTGATGAGAATGGGATGCTGCTGTGCGACAAAGATGTTTGGAGTGCGGTTGATTTTAATTTATTATAATTTTTACCAGTTCTGTGGTTTAAACAATTAACACTACAGAGTCAACATTTCAGACAAAAACAAGAAACAAACAAAAAAGAGGTGTTAAAGACAACTTATTAATAGCTAATACGTATGTTAAAAATGTGTATTTCAAGGTTAGGTAAATTACCACTCATTTCATGTTCATTGACAGTGAAACAAAGCAAAATATTTAGGTATAAAAACCTTCCGTGTCCGTATAATGTGCGTAAAACCTGACAACTTTTTACTTGGCCTTGGGCAACTTGCTTACTGTTACGTAACATTGAAATACTGCTACGAAAATACATAATTATTTCATCTTCCTGATTAGCAAGCTTCAGGAAGTGTATTTCCTCGTTTCAATGCCTTCTTACTCTTTTCAGTCGCCTCCTCGTGGTTGAGGATAGTGACCAAATAGTGATGTCTCTCCATTTGACGTGGTCTAGGGCAGTATGAATTGCCTTCTTCATGGATCCACGTACTTTCTTTATGGTGTCAGCCCACCTTATGATTATTGCCAATGCTCCAGTGGCATTCGAATTTGCTCAGTATGACCACCACCGACATACCTACATGTTATTTTATTTAACTGCATTTAATATAGTTCTACTGAGAAAAGGCCGGCTGAAAGGCCGGTATTGATGGATCGATGAGGTTCAGAAAGACCTGTGTGATCTTCGAGTGACTGAATGGCGTCAGATCGCACAGGATAGGAGCGAATGGCGGAATCTAGTGTCGGAGGTCAAGATCCACTTCGGGTCGCTGAGCCAGCGCAGAAAGTAAGTAATATACCTGTTGTATGACCACGCAGCTGCACACCAGCACAACAAGTGTCTTGATGAGGTTGGGTCCCTTCAGGCACTGGTAGCATTTCTTCTTGAACGTCTCGGACGGGGCTTCCGACTTGAGTTGATAACATAAAACAAATTTAATATTATAGTTTTATAACTTGGAAAATTATCTTCCTCCAAGATATATCTAAAAGATATATTAAAAGAGATTTAGTATCTTGAATATTTGAGTTTCTCTTCATTGGAATTCTATAATCTGTTTTAAATGGTTTGGAAGAATGATACTCAAAGCTTTTCTAGAATAACTGTTCTGGTTTTACGGAAGTTTTTGAATCTCTAGCGATGAATTAAAACGAATCGAACATGAAATTAAATACTTATTAGATTTCTGGAAAATCGCCTCAAGTATAGTAATAAGTATTGTAAATAACATAAATATTTTAACAGGTAACCTTCAATCAAAGTTCTATTTACCTCTGCATAAAGTTTCGACATTTTCCTCAATCGTCCTCCAATGTGAAAATGCGTCCAAACGGCTGAATTTAACCGCAGTTACTCCAGACAACTACCACTAAGAGATATAATATGTTATAGGCGTTTATAGCAATCGTAAATAACGATTAGGGTGATATTGAAATTGTTCTGAATTTATTTTCGCGATTAGATCAGCAAGGGCAGGGCAAGGTTTTCGTGGTATCGACTAGTCCCCGTAGCCGAATGGCATTTCTGCGACGCGAGACGCCACCGAAACGCAGAAATGTAGGTAATCTGGCTCTGTCGCGCCAATAAGCAAAAGCGATAGAGATAGATAGCTACAAAAGAGATATTATCGTGAGCGTTTCGTGAGCTTTTGTGCATTCGGCTACGCACACAGGAGTGGTTTTGCACTACGTCTTATCCGAATCTTACTTTACGCACTACATTTGATCTCCGTCATCTGATTTCTTTCCGTCATTCGGATCTAGTGCCTAAACTACCATACAAATAGTTCTATCTACGGCTATGACGGATTTTATTTTCACGGTTTTGATTCGGATTCGGATCAGAAGTACTGTGAAACCGCTCTGAGTGACATTGACAGGTGGACTTCGGACCACCCCAGCATTTTTAACATTTCTTCAATTTCTGTAAGAACTGCAAGCAAGCATTATGTCCCAAATAAAAGCTAAAATTTTCCTTTATAATTTCTTATGATTTTTTAAAGTTTCCGAGCAATACTTTTAGTTTTTAGGGCTTCGAACGTGGCTTCCCTAAAAATGCGTACTAAATCTCTCTCAGTTGTTGTTGTTGTTGTTGTAGTCCTAAGGCACCCCAGAGGTGCAAAGGGCCTTCACAAGCTCGCGCCACGCCTTTCTATCTTCAGCGACCCTCGTGGCCTCGCTCCAGCTCAGACCAGCCGCTCGTAGCTCATTTTCGACGGACCGCTTCCATGAGTCTCTCTCAGTAGGACCCTATAAATATTGCAAAAAGTGACTTAATAATTAAGTGCAAATTATTTGCAAGAGCTGGTGACTTCCTCCCACAAGGTACTATCAGCTACAAAAGTGAATGGCGAATTTGAATTTAATGAATTCATTCACAATTTCTACATGCACTTTTGCAGCTGATAGTACCTAACATCTTTGCTATATACAGCGAGGAGTTGTCGCCAGCATCTTGGTACAATGCCTTAAGTCCCTCAAAGTCTTTAACCTAGTAACTTAGTAACCTAAAAAGAGACATCTTTTATTTTTTTGTAAGAAAAATTACACATTACACAAATTACACATTGTGTGAAATTAAAAAAATCAATGGATGAAAATTAAAGGTAATGTTTTTAAAAATAAATTCTGACTCGTCCGGGGAAAAAATGCTATTTACGCCAAATGTCCGGGTTTTTTGTATCTTTGTCCGGGTTTGGCGAAATTCGAGATGGCAGCCCTACTCAAAGACCTATTTAAGATGTTAGCTATCTATTACGTTTTATGCTTAGTCTCAGTATCTATAATATGTAAATGCTTATGAAAATAAATGGTTTTCATTTACATTCTGTATGTGTACATAATACTTAGTCCGGCAATCTAATTATCAAGTAGCGGCACATCAAACAGGCAAAATATTGGTTTCACCAAATTCGATAAAGGATGAGTGGGTGGTAAATCTGCCATAACTTTATGTTCGCAGAATATTTAGAACCTACTTCAGTTATGATGTTATGACCATAGAAATAGAATGACAAAGAACAACTTTCGAATATCAAAAGTGAGACCAAAACTGGACCAATGTCAAGTGTGTGTCAATTATCTATGAAACGTGAATAATGTGCTTTTCTAACTGTTTAATCCAAGCGGAAATCACTCACTGTATCCTCTAAATACAACTTTTTGTACTGAAAAGTACGATTAATTAATCCGTTAACTTAAATTGAGTAGGCTGCCTGTCATCAAAAATGGTCACGTTTTTTTTATTTGTATAGTCTGCCTCTTTTGCACTCATAGGATGATCATATACGTGAAAACTTCTCTATTGCACACTTTAAGCAGTCTTTAAGCGAAAGCGAAAAGCGGTCTGTGGTTATGACAATAATTTATCAAAATAGTATAAGAATCGCCTGGCATCCATTGGCTCGTTGGGTCGACGACATCCGGAATTGCGGGTCACAGCAATAACTGGATGACACTAGCTCAGGACCAGGAGAAATGGCGTAGGTACTTGAAAAAAAAAATTCAGTCAAATTGAGAACCTCCTCCTTTTTTGAAGTCGGTTAAAAAGAGGCCTGATGCTCATCAGAGGCATAAAGGGTTGATAATGATGATGATGAATTTGATGTTATCAATCCGATTTTCATACGAACTGTCTACATATTATTATATCATATTTTCTCAATAAGTTTATACATTTGGATCACATTTTAGATGATAATAAAAATTGTTATGCTTATTGAGTAAATAATGCAGAGCAAGATCTACCAGGCTTCTCACGGCCGTTTCTAAACGTCGCAGGAAGTTTGTATGAAACTTACTTTTTTAGGGTTCCGTAGTCAACTAGGAACCCTTATAGTTTCGCCATGTCTGTCTGTCCGTCCGTCCGTCCGTCCGTCCGTCCGTCCGTCCGTCCGTCCGTCCGTCCGTCCGCGGATAATCTCAGTAACCGTTAGCACTAGAAAGCTGAAATTTGGTACCAATATGTATATCAATCACGCCAACAAAGTGCAAAAATAAAAAATGGAAAAAATGTTTTATTAGGGTACCCCCCCTACACGTAAAGTGGGGGCTGATATTTTTTTCATTCCAACCCCAACGTGTGATATATTGTTGGATAGGTATTTAAAAATGAATAAGGGTTTACTAAGATCGTTTTTTGATAATATTAATATTTTTGGAAATAATCGCTCCCAAAGGAAAAAAAAGTGCGTCCCCCCCCCTCTAACTTCTGAACCATATGTTTAAAAAATATGAAAAAAATCACAAAAGTAGAACTTTATACAGACTTTCTAGGAAAATTGTTTTGAACTTGATAGGTTCAGTAGTTTTTGAGAAAAATACGAAAAAATACGGAACCCTACACTGAGCGTGGCCCGACACGCTCTTGGCCGGTTTTTTTATAACCAATTTTCGTCAATATCGAAGACGTGATTCAAATGTACACAATTTTTGAGGATTGTTACTTACTCATCTTTCAAAGTCTACTACCTACTTGCTATCAAAATATCGTAACCACAAATTGGTTGGTAGCGCCATCTAGGAACAAACAGTATAACGATATCCAGTACACCACAACTACTTAAGCAACCGCGAGCCACATTGATTGCAGTGCATTGTTTTTGGAAAATCCCGAAAGATGGCGCTAATTTCAAAGGCTATTTCGGCTGGTGGCTGTTATTAACGTAAGATTTTCCGATATTTGATTCGTATGTGATAACCATCTAATTGAAAATGGCATGTACCTAATATTTACAGTAAAATATAATATTTAGTGGTATTTCGGCACTGTAAATCAGTAAATACGGTACAGCGGGCATCGGGCAATTTATGACTGGGCAATTTTCGATTACTTATTTTTTTTTTTTTTTTTTTTTTATTATAAATGGGCTTACTCTTGACCACAGACTAGCCAAAGGCAAAGACGTGGCCTACGATGGAGTGAGCTCGCCCAGAAGATGCCTGTTCACTCTTGATTTGAAGGTTGCCGGGTTATATGAGCTCGGAAATATAGCCGTGTTTAAATTTTCCATGTTTTACAATTTTTTTCCCAGTGTTAGGTATGTAATTGCTCCGCTGTACTCGAACCTTAAATCTTTTCAAATCCTAGATTTTATATTTAAATTCAACTATCTTGCATTCATGACGACAATTTTTGCTTCTATCGTCTCCTCTCCGACTGGACAAGAAATACCTACCGTATAATACCTACAGGTGATAATGAAATGAAAACAAAAATAAGCTTATGGCATTTATTTACAGCTTTAAAATATTTACAACACTTGTAAAACAAAATAACCTAATACATAATACAATATATCACGATTTAAGGCACATAAATACGTTGGAGGTAAGTACTCGTACTGTAAACCAAGTACTTGATTTACCAAATATTGATTTGCCTCTTTTTGTACCATATCTAAAGAAAGAGACAAAATATAAACAGCAATCATACAACCATAACCGTCATACTGTTAAACTGTGTAACAAAATTTGTAGTGATTTTAAACAAGTGATTATTACCGCAGCGATACTACCGCTATTCGAAATTTCTACCGCTCGGTTTTTAATAATAGACTTTCAACTTTATCCTACCATTCTACGCTTTACACCGTAACGTAAGTCGAATGGCGATATCGTGGGGTCGTAATTCAAAAATAGACCCTCAGATCCTCACTACCTATATTTGTTAAAAGAAAAATTGAGACATGGAAGGAAAGTGCCTTAGCATCTTACGTTAGCCATTTTAATTACCCGAAGGCACCATCATTTTACTTTTAGAAAGCTTAAGTACGGTACCAATTTTTGCTTTAGGTATTAGCAGAGGAATAGAATCCACTAAATATGTATTATAGTTTCCACAGAACTAGGTAGTTTACTTTTAGTGAATAAAAATGTTTCGTATAAGTATTTACTTAAGGTTAGCTAACTTAAAATTTAAGACACTTTCCATCCAGGGTCCATTATTTTTTCTACACTGTATCTATATTTTTATAAACGTTATATAAATATTACTGCGACCAGACGATCATCAATAGTGCTAGCACTCCAAAGAATTTGATATAAATACACTGAAAAGCAATGAAAAAGCGTCATCTCATATGGAAATTTGGAACGAAGTGACCCGATTTCATTGCTACCTACGTACATCTACTTACGATTATTCTCGTACATTTTAAATTATGTAATAAATAATGCGGTAACCATTTCAATGACCCATCTGCAAAATATGGCGTCGTGGCGACAAAATATCTGTTTCACCAAATTGTAATCCGATTCGTAATATATTTTAGGGTTACCATATAGCAATAAATATGTGGTCCAAAATACCACATAATTATAGTTGTTGTTACATTAAATTATGTTCTTATTAGCGAGTCAGATCAACTGACATAAACGTATTTCTCAATTGATAAATTGACATTATCAAGTTTTATTGATAATTCATTATACATTGCTAGATTGAAAGTAATTTATAACGAATTATCAACTATTCCTAGTAAATTAATTAAGGCTGGGCTTTCTATAACAGTTATATAGACTAGTTTCTTAATATTCGGTAGAAGATATGAACAAACTTATCATTACTAACGCAACGAATGACATAGGTGCAAACGAAGCGCCTGAATTTGGCTTTATCTTAGAAGCAATCTTTGCTGTAGCATTCTTCACGTTACCCAAAAACTTATCAAGAATATCTGACCTCGCCGTGACGTCACATGTTGTGTGGCTAATCGCTTCTAATACAGGAGCTGTGAATACCCTAAAGTTGACATCAGCAGGGTTCATTTGTCCGTACATCCAGAACGGAAGCCTGTTAGAGAGAACCCATAAGTTCTGATTACTGTCCACCTTAATGTCAGTAGGATAGATCATGGTGGTATCGTTCATAGAGATTCTACCCTGGTTCTTCATTGTGTATTCCTTGTTCGATGTTCGCCAGCAAGCCACAGCGTTAAGGTTCACTAAAGAGTAGAAAAGAACTCCCGTCTTGGGATCCACGAAGGACACACTCGATTGAGCATTTGGACCTCTGCTGCCGAGAAGTTTAAAGGAATTGAAGCTAGCTTCGGCTAAAGTCTTATTTCTAAGAATCTCAGTGGAGACCGAGAATTCATTAAAACTGGCCATTGGATGGAAGTAGAGAGTGCTGTAATTGTCAGAGTTAGGTGCCGACAATCCCATGCCGAAGATGGCGTCGTCCCAAGTGAAGTTCAACCCTTTAATGTTGAAATCGCAAGCCAAAGGATCTTGGTTGAAGTAGTGATGGCTGATTCTCCACGATTCGTTCTTCTCCCACGAGTAGACGACGATTCCCGCCTTGCCAACGTCTCCGGCGTATGCGAAAGTTTTATCGCAATCGAAGTCTTCCACAGCAATGTTGGCAAATCCAGAATCTTGTTTGACTTGGTCAGCAGGGAACGTGTACTTTCGTAGAAGGTTATCGGTCTTTAAGTCGTAGACTATGATGGAAGGCGAGAATCTGGTAAAGTTAGTTTCGAGGCTGCCCACCTTTCCACTGTCGAGAACCCAGAGACGACCGCACTTGTCAGCTCGGACCCGGTACGGTGAGATGATTTCTGGAGGTTTTCCATCGCTGCCGATAGAGTGCGATGCCCAACTCGGGTAAGGGATTAAGTTCGGTGACTTTGTGCTATTATCTGAAATTGAAAAAATATGCCGGTTTATTCAATTCTGGTTAAATATTACTTTATGAACTTACACAATAGACGCATTTATAACATCGATTTAACAAAAGATCCAACCATTGAAATATTAATGGACGAATGTATGTCAACATCCATTATTACAGCGAAAGTTATTTCAAATAGCTCACTGATGTACCCTATCAATGTTTGTTTTCAGAATGGAATTGAAAAGGAAAAGTTATTGAATTGAATGTACTATTATCAACTCTTATTGTAAGCTTTTACTATAAATACTATTGAATACTGGGTAGGTATTATCTACCTGCTCCATATATTTGTGTTACAGGTCACAAAGAACTGGAAAACACGCATGACTCAGAGTTGTAAAGGCACTTGGTAGAAAACCCAAAGGTGTTTTCAATATCCAGGAACTTCATTGATCAAAAAAGTCAATGGTGAGTCATTTGCGGCAAAAGTCCTTTAATATTCTTGACGCAAGTAAAGCAATGATTGGTGATTAAGGAAAAGGCTTATTTGACAATTGAAATGGATTCTATTTTAATGGGTAAAGTATTAAGACGGTGTTTAACCTAATGTGGTTTTAGATTGTAACAACACTAATTGTCATAGGAAGTCAGTGACACCGTCAAATAACGTATTTGTTTCCGGTCATTTTAAATTGGGGAATAACTGTTTTCATTAATTAACAATATTAATTCATTTAGCTAGTTTGTGATACGTTTGTAAAGTAGAAAAATAAGTATTTAGCAAGCAAACAAATAATTTCTGTATTCTTATGCTAACTTGTCACAAATGTATATCAGAGGTTTAGAGTTGGAAGCTGGAGCAGGAAGTTAGTCAAACCCGAAACAGCGAACTATCTACCACTCGTCGTACCTAAATGTTTATCTAATGGATTTACCTTGGAAGTAAGCTCTGTCTATTTTTATTAGTAGCTAAGTATTTGTCTTTTATGCGTTCTTTATTTGATAATTATCTATTAGTAAGTGTTTATGTGTCAATTACATATGCTTAAATAATGAATCATTAGTACATTACGCCTCACACGCCCCCACCGCCTTCCCGTGGGTGTCGTAGAAGTCGACTGTGGGATATGGGTTAAATTGTGGCGTAGGCGAAGGCTGGCAACCTGTCACTGCAATGTCACAATTTCGTTTTATTTCAACCCCTTTTTGCCAAGAGTGGCACTGAAACTTGAGTAGTTCATGTGCTCTGCCTACCCCTTTATGGGATACAGGCGTGATTGTATGTATGTATGTATGTAGTACATTACGATACAAGTGCGGAAAAAAGGAAGTTCGAAACGAGTGGCGATAAATTAAAACACGACCGAAGGGAGTGTTTTAAATCGACACGAGTTACGAATTTCCTTTTCGCACGTGTGTCGTACGACGTTTTTCAGTACAGATGAGCCTCCGAAGTTTTGACCTGGCATATAATGAACCACTTCTCGCACTAGTGCGTAAAAAAAACGCCATCTGTACTGAAAAATAATATTCATAATCAAGTAATGAGATATTGGCATTGATAAACAATTTTGATAATAAGCTACTCAACAACTCAACCCACGACGTCTACACTTCTGTCTCGTCTCCTATCGCCTACCATACAAAAAATAGCATTATAAATTATGTTAACTGTGTTCAAATTGATAATTGTTGAATTGTAGTATTTGCAGGTAATACAGGTAGGATATATTATTTGTATAGGTAGGTAGGTCTTACGAGGCAATGAATAACTACAAGAATCCAAATTTCTTTTAGTTTCATTATATGTACAAGACCTTCCTAAAATAAACAATACAGGTTAGACTGCTTACTTCTATGTTGACACTTTCTTATGTTTATGTAACTTTATCTATTTTATTTTTGGTTCGATTTAAAACAACAGATTTTGTATAATTCTGAACCATCATTATTGATTGATCGTATTTACCTACTATATTGATTGTTTGCGTAGAAATTTTACCATCCTCAATCCAATTGTAAAATGAAAACGTATGAGTCAGTCGCGCCGATGGATCGAAGTTTCTTATTACATTGACTGATGGTCCAAACTTGTCCCACATTTCACAGACAAACATTATATCTGAGTAAATAAGTACATATCGTTCGCGTGCTAGTAAACCCTCGTGTCATCGGACGGACTATTTCAGAAGCATATACTTACTCATAGTCATAATACTCGTACAAAGGCTTAGTTCATTTGCCTGTCTGTATTATTTAAAAAGCCATTTCGTTTTGTTATCATTGTATTTGTAAAGTACCTAGCATACGTCTAGACGAACACAAAAAGACATGAGTCGTAAAGGTACCTATAAACTTTGTCTCTCTCAAAGGGCTAGCTTTGAGAGAGACAAAGTTTATAGGTAACTTTTAGACTCATATTGCAAAATTACATAATAATGTAAAATATAGTGTACAACTAAGCAAAACAATAAGCATTTTGACAATATTAACCTCTCTTATTAACTCACACAACTATAAATTCTGCCACTCTATCTGACACAGTTTCAATACTTAGTAAAGGACTCGGAAGATCAATGATTGATTGTCTCCGAAAATATGCATAGGACCAAACATGTAAACACATGTAAGCTGCAGGGTTAAGTGATCTCCTTAAACCTCCACTCCCATCGGTATATTATTCTCTGGGATGAATGCTTTAGAGTCAATGGCCTGCTGTCTGGCCTCAGGAGTTGCGTACTGGTAAGTCAATCTGACTCCGTTTGAAGACCGGGTGAAGCTTGTCCGCTTAGGGATCACTTTACTGTGTTACTACTGTACCTTTAACAATCCCTCACCTTTCAAATTGACGTAATTCAGCGTCGACGGCACTCCATGCTTCCACCTTGGCACCGTCACAAACAGCCTATCCTCATACACCTCCACACCCATCGGTATATTGTTCTCCGGGATGAATGCCTTGGAGTCAATGGCCTGCTGTCTGGCCTCAGGAGTGGCGTACTGGTAGTCTAGCTGGCTCCATTCGAAGACCAGGTGGAGCTTGTCGCTGGTGGCGAGGCAGGCGAAGGAGAGGAGGAGAAGGGAGCGCAGCCCCATGGTTGGTTGCTGGAATAGAGAAAATATATGGTTAGTTACAGTTACATAATTCAGTGTAGTTAAATGTTTCTAGTAGTACCGAAAGACTTCAGAAGTAGGTGAGTCAACTTGGCGAAAACCAAGCGAGTGCAGCGTACGAGTACCTATTACTGATCTTGAGCCATTTTGCAGCAACTCACACACATCAAACCTTTATATTTTTTCTGGTGCTCTTGTTTGTAATTTTTTTAGAAAACGGGTGGAAAACTAAAAGAAGCCCTAAAAGACCTGTCCGCTTTCAGTGTGGCCAACTGGCGTGAAGTGGCTCAGGATAGGGTAGAGTGGCTCCTGTGTTGGAGGCCAAGATCCTTTTTGAGTCACTGAGCCAGTGGATTAAGTATTTTATAAAACAGTGGATAATATTCCATAGTTTTTTATAAACATCTATTTAAAAGAGAAAACTAACGATTATTTGAGTGTGCGCTTTCAATTTAAACACCTGTACCTACCATTCTTTCTACTCTCTCTTCGATATTTACAATCTCTATTCGATAACCTTTACAAATAGTGCTATAAGTATCGACACAATGTTTGCGAATGACATAACGAGAGCTTACGATCGCGCACAATCAATCAGCGCAGGGTGAGTGACCTTGCGCGGTTTAGAGGTCAGCTGCGCAGGCGACCATTGTCGAGCCGCATTCTACTGCGGAACTTTTAGTTATACGGCCAGAGTTAAAAATAAATTTGGATGAGAAACTTAAAGAAAAAAAAGTCAAAATACCTTGTAGTTGACATTTTACCAGCTGGTAGAATAAAATTCTCCGGCTGATAAAAATTCAACAATGGCCTTTAAGTGTTTATTATATTATTTTTATGTTGTTTATAAATAAATGAAAAATTACAATGGCCTACACTACACGTATTACATATTATTTCAAAAGTATTATCCTAAATAAAAAAATGTAATGCTTTAAGTACTGAACTTAAAGTCGTAATCTAATTAAATGATTTATTTATAAGTTTATATTAATTAATTAAGTATTATAAGTAAATTGATTTATTCATTGTTATCAAATGTTTATTTTATTTTATACTGTCCCAATCAAACCGTAGTTATTTAAAAGAAATAATTATTAAATTACTTACTTAAAACATGATATTTTATTAAGGGATCTAGTATGGAGCCTTGGGGAACACCACAGGTTTATTCCTAATGATGAAACAAACAAACAAATCTTCATACTCAGAACATTCAGAATTCAAGTTTGCTTTTAAATTGGATAACGATTTTTTAACCTCGTGGGAAAAGCAAAATCCCACAAACTCAACAAACAAAGCCATGCAGGTAATAAAAGAATCATGTATTTTTCCACTGATGCACTTCGTACATTTCCCTGTAACAGTATCAGTGACAGGCATATCCGCCGGAAGCGACAAGGCCAAAGGTCCGGATAGCCTCGGTAAGTTCTCGTGAACTTTGGAATGTTCTTAACCTTTGGAAAACTCGAACAAAATGATTGATAACTAAAATGAGTCCCATATCAGAGCCACCAAATTAAGAAAAAGTTTCCTTGATTTTCCGGACACTCGAGAGTTTAATAATATGCGCTCTAGGCAATCGGTTTATCTACTGTAGTATTTCCCCTGTAGGTCTGCCACTGTTCGGGTGCATTTTCACTACCAGTATTAAGTATGAGATACAGAGATTAAAACACATGCGCTACAATAGCATTATTATGAACCACATCAATATACGTTTCTTTACGAGTAGGTAAGATTTTATTGTTTCCTTGATGTACTGGTTTTACTATGATTTTGCTTAAAATGTAAGTACGCTAATCACATTGGGTTTTCTTTGGCTTGTTTTCGTTCAAGTGCCAGTATTGTCATTATTTTAATCGTCTTCGTTATTTTTTTCTTTATTTTGTTGATATATTTTTGACAGCTACCTTCATCTTCAGATACGTTCGCTTCATGATTTTGGTTAATCTAAATTATTACAACAAGGTTATCACTATTCTTAAAATTTGTTACACTTACTTTCAAAGAATTTACAGGTTAAAAACTCACAAGCAACAGTTCTTACACAAACAACATACCCAGTTAAACCGCGAACAAAAAAAGACATAAACGTTACATAAACATAGTATATGTTACTTCCTTTTGCTATGAAAGTAAAAGCCTTAGGAATTTAATGAACATTAAAATTCAACGCAATACGCGACCATTGTTACTCCATTCAGGGTAAAATGGGCTGTAAAACTATAAAGCAAGAGTCCTAAAGGCGTGAACTATGATATGGACTAACCGATTTGTTCCACGCTTTATCGTAGTGCCACTTTTATGATAGCCTAGGAACTGTACAAGAAAATTTAGTTAGTATTAAAACCTAGAATATATTGTTTGCGATTCATTTAATTTTTGGTACTAGATTTGATGACGATAATAATATGAAACGCAAAGAAAGTTTAGAAATTCAATTTAACATAGTCGCTTAACCAATTGAATGACAAAAATGTTTGTGATAACTGCACAGGATAACTGTGATTTTGGGAAATATTAGATGTGCATCATGTGCACTATGCTAACGTGGAAATGATGCATTATACATGTCAGTGTTGGCAAGATAGCGTAACTTGTATAATGAAGTTCTATGATTTTTTAAGGCCTATATAAAAATCCACACACGAGATCATGTTACGAAGTTTTGAGCTTACTTTTCCAGAGTCAATTATATTTAAAAAAAAGCTAACTTTATGTAAAATCTCTTTTTGTATACAAATTCGTCAGTTAATATTTATTTATAACAGACAGAAGCGGCATGCTCAATTTGAGATAGATAATACGCCCTACACAACCCGTAAATATAACAATTAAATATTCAAGTATACGTAGATCAGATTCTTATTAACGAATTCTGCTCGGTGTCTCTCATTTGTCTAAGAAACCTCTTCATACATTCGTGTAACAATACACTATGGTTGTATTGCGGCATTAAGTACCCTTGTAGTATCTAATGTCGTCACATTTTTCGTAATAATCACGTAAGCTTCATTTTTTTTCTCCATGGGAAATGCCCACATTATTTCTCACGAGTCGCCCGTGGCCCCAAACTTACCCGTATTTCCGAGCCGTAGATGACCTCATCGCATGCCAACGAAAAGATGTACCCTTGGCCACCCTTGCAGACCGGTTGGAAGTCGGAATTTGCATAACAAATGTAAGCAAATTAGATGCAGTGTTTCTTCATGCCGTGACAGGCTTATGCATTTCGCGTTACCGTGTCCTTGGCTTTTGGAAATGTAGGAAAAGAAAATAAGTATATGTGTTTGATGTTATCTGCAGTGTCAGATATACTTAAAGTAACTGAAATTTAAAGGTCCGTTTTTCTAGTAAACTTTATAGGTCATTGCAGCGAAACTATAGCGAACTAGCTTTAAAGATAATCTTACAGACGTACACTAGCAAAAGTATATCCTGACATAAGAAAGTGCTTGTATAGTACCTACTAAAAACATTTCCCCAAAAAAATCTGTAACTGTGACAAAACAATTCAATTCACAAGGAAACAAAACAACCGGGGGTAAATACAACCGGTGATACCAAAGATAAACGACCCCATTTGTAATGTTCTAATTAGTGATTCCCATTATGGATACACCCATTATCACTTTAATTGCCAAAAAATATGATTCAAGATCCACGCAGATTAATGAGGTGTTTAAGAGGGTTAAGATAATACCTTAACGCACATGCTTATATTAAGATTCAAACGATACCCCGAATATAAAAAAGCCTTTGAACAACTACCTATTACAAAATTTAATGAACCAAGACACTAAACGGCATTGACAACATATACGCATGCTGCATCCTGATTGTTATCAACAACTTTGCTTACCCAAACTCTTATCTCACTCACATCTTCAAAACCCACTCTTTCTTCATCACATAAAGTGCAAAATACAAGCCAATGTAAATACGAGAATGGATGAATAAAACTAAACGGCATTAGAGAAATTAAGACAATTTGAACCGAGGCCCATTGCGACATAGATTAGAGGTCACATGTGCTATGCCAAATTAAACGAATCTAGGCTTTAATTACAGGTGATACGGGTCATGCAGTGGTTAAAGTTAAATAGTTTAAATATCGACAGTTTTGAAGGATAAACTAACAGGTGTAGCAAACAGTCGCTATCAAATATATTGGAGCAGTCAAAGCTCTCGCAACTATTAGAACACGCCTATGTTGTCAAGAAGTTAGATGACGTTAGTGCGTTTTCACATTATCCGATCCTATAATATATCGGATGCAGGACCGATATCTTTGATTTTTGCCTTTGAAATCCTTCCTACTTCCGATATCGGATCAGATAATGTGAAAATGAAAGCTTTAGCAGCTTCGATATATGTATCTGATAGAGACTGTGCCATTTAGATTGAATTGGCGTCGGTCACATTACATATTGTTTTGATTAAGGCATGCATAACTGCTTAAAATTCACACGCTCCATTGCCAAGTACAAAATGCTAATTTGTTTTTTCAGCCCGGCTATTATGCTAAGAATTTTATCACTTATGTACGTGGATAAAGCATCCGTCACGTTCTGGCAAGTATGTCAGTGTGAGAGTGACATATGTCTTATCCACGTGGATAAGTGATAAAATTGGAGGCCCGGCAGCACTACTGAAGATTTTTTTAAATTCGGACAACATTAAAATCGGTATAATACCTAGTTCAGCGGCAAGCAAGCAATGATGAGATGACGGGCGATTAAAATAAAAAGGAAGACATGTTGGGCAGACACCAAAATATGACGATTGAAAGGTACGTGTGTCATATATTTTAAGAAGCTAATGCTTAAAAGTTTGTTTTTGCAATGCGAATAAGAATGAATGAAATAATGTTATGGTATGGTGGTAGTTAGGCACTACCTAGGTACTAGTAGTAGTAGTAGTAGTAGTAATCACTTTATTGTGTACAACAGTTTATATACAATTTGTAGGAATACAAAGGCAACGTACGTACGTACTTAAAGGTAAGGTACTACAGTATAACGCAGCTATATCATTTGAAACTAATTGATTAGTTCCGTAGTTTTTTCGCTCAATTTATTTTCAGCAATGAATCAACGAAAATATGTATATTGCGCAAACGAAATGTTAAAATAAAACATTTAATTTTAACTCCTTTCTATGGCCTTCCTGATAACAATAATTCACGAAAATGCACACTAAATAATACTGTACGACCTTTGTTCACAGTCTATTTCAGATCACATTCAAAATATTTAAATGCAGTTACTCAATTCAGTCAGTTGAACGAAATAAATCAGGATTAGACATGGACAATGAATTGTAATTGGTATACGATTAACGATTATTTGCAAATGATTTAAAATACCTACTTTATCGTCAAAGTTAAGTAAGACATATGGCGGACACGACACAATACAGAAATTGCTATGTAAATTATTAAAGAGACTTCTTCTTCTTCTAACTTAAGAGCTGTACTCTTGTCAGTGGAGCAAACTCCAACTCATTCGGTCCTCTGCCAACTCCTTCACCTTTTGGTACGAGACGACCTGAACCTTTTCTTTAATTTGGGTGAAATCGTTTCTCCTAGGTCTTCCTCTTCCCCTCTTTCCTTCTACTTTTCCTTCTACGATGACGTAGCAGATGTCCAACTAGTACGCCTCTTCTGTTTTCTATTGTATTTAATATATAATATATCTTTTTTCTTTAATCCTATCTAGAACTCTAACATTTTATATTTTGTCTGTCCAACTAATCCCTTCCAACGTTAAAGAGTACACATATGAAATAAGTACCTAAGACGCTGCAGGGCTAGCATATGGTGGGGCGTATTAATGATGTAAAGACGGAATATTGTAATCCTTCATTTACTAAACAGAAAAAAAAAACGAAAGTTCATACACTTAGAAACTAGGCAATGACATATCGCCAATCATGTGCTAGCTCTGCTGATGCAGTCATGAAGAAAGAAAAAGATAGTAGACGCTTGAAAGTCTTGAAACTGATTTTAAACACCCATACTGGTAAGGTAAGTGCAATGTACATTCTACTTCATGTTGCTAATCGAACTAAAAGTTTGTCAATCTACCAACCGTTTGAGGCAGAGAAGAACGTCTGGGTTTTTATATTAAATCTGTACTCGTATTCTCATTATTTCTCATCAATTGAGGCTCATAAGGACAGAAAAGGGTTTATGAAGCTATGTTTATAAACTGATTGTGTTTAACAATGTTACACAAGAGCATTCCTGAGTAACAGTCTTCAGTTGAATCCTGTTCATAACAATTATAATTATGACAGATGTCACGATAACCTATTGTCTACCTGTAATTATTGTAAACGCAATACTAGAATACTGATTGTGTCTGAAACAAACGGAAGATAGCTAAATTGCTATTTTATTGGATAATTATGAGCATTGCTTGATGAATTTTGCAATAGGTACTTATCCGTGTATTGACATACATGAATTAAGAAACGCTTATTCTAAGGTGTAATTAATGTTCAACACTTGAAGGCCAAATTTTTGCACATAAGCTTTCTACATCGACATATTATATTATTTAAAAAAATGTAATAGTAATTTAGTTGTGAGTTTTCTAAGATATCATCAATATTATTAAGCCCACAACAACGTCAGCATATATAAATAAAGCATAATGGTGAAACAAAACAACATCTACCTAAATATCTATATGCGATTTTGACCCACGCTATGCCAAAAATGGCGGCTCAAGGTGAACAGGTAAATTGGATTATTTTTTATTTTTACCGGGTCAAACTGCCAGTACCGGAACTTGGTGTTATAAATTGCGACACTGGTTTACACTATATTTACTTCGAGCTTTAAGTTCAATAATTTTTACAGCTGAATATTTATTAAACTTTTCAAAAAGCAAAGATAAAAAAGTCTGTGAAGTTTGACTACACTTAATACACAATATAATAAAAACCAAAACTAATTACTGAAAATACATATTTATCAAAAAAGTCAATATTATTACATACTTACAGTCAATTAAATATAAGAACCTTCGTAAACGGGTTTGGCGTGGCACAAGGAAGTATATTGGGAGCGAAGTTATTGGTCAATGACTGGCCAATATCATTACTGTTTAGAAGGTTGCTATTTATATTGCAACCAACAAAACTATGTAGTTTGTGGTTCGGTTCAAAAATAGTTTATGAATGAATGAAAGAGCCCCCTACCTATTAGTATTGAAAATATTTTTTCCGCTTTTTCTTCTCTCTCTCTCTCTCTCTCTCTGTAATTATAAAACGTCTTTTTGCAATACTTTTCTTACTTTAAGATAGGTACAGTAAATATTATCAAAACTTTGAATTCCATATTTGTGTAAGCAAAGACGACTCAAATAAGGAAACTAAATTAAAATTTTGCTAAAATATTTTTTATTAGGGACACTTAACGAAAATTAAAAATCGTATTACGCGTATTATTCCATATTTGAGAGTAAGTATATTTACTGTAATTTTTTATAATAAAATGTGTAATTTAGTTGAAAACGGATTTGGGTAAATCCATTCAGTAAATATCTATTAATTTTTCCTCAACTACCAACTCGTTTAATGAAACTCAGCAATTAAAGACAAATCCTTCGTCAATTAAGGAAAATCAATAGAAAACATATTTCTTATTCACCACAGAATCCTTCGCTTAGGTAGGTGTTACAAAGTACCGTACGGTGTCGGTACTTAGTTATTGATACTTTTGATACTAATGATCACGTAATAAGGACTGGCGAGTATTAAAAGTAGGTAAATGATACGGTGAGGTGAGACAGACTCGTAGATTTGTCTCTATAACTAATGTATTAATAACTAAGATGATTAGTTGATTACATAATATTCTAGTAGATACATATTCATGTATTTTGGAATCTACTGGGTGTTCTAACATGCATTTATTGTGGGATAACTATATAGCTTTTCTGTGATACAAATATGCTTGTTTAGTTAAATATTGGCTAAAATTAATACTTAAACGGCATGCTTAAATAGGCATGTAATTCGGAGGGATTAAAGCAATATTATAAAACGAGTGGTAAATAGTGTACGAAGGTGGATGGAGACAATGGTAGTGGAAGCCTTAAGAAAAGATGGATGGAATGTGTTAACAATGATATGAGAGTGGAATGTGTTAACAATGATATGATAGTGAAAGGTGTTAGTATGGAAATGACGGATGATAATGAGGAATGGAGGAGGAAGATCTGCTGCACCGACCCCAAGTAATGGGAAGAGGGCAAGAGAATGATGATGAAATTGAACTGTAATTGGTTTTAATTCAGAGTAATGTTAAAACTCGTTTGAGCAGAATTATGATCCCCTTGTTGAAAACAATTGCCTTCATATAAAATGTCATGTAAATTCTATTCATTGAAAAAAAGTATTAAACGTTCAAAGTATTAAATGCACTTCATTAAAAAATACAATAATTTATTAATAATTAATATACATGAAATAGTCAATTAACTAAATAGGATAGCCACATAAAGCACGGTAGAGACTAGCCAATAATTGGCAATTTAAAACGAATTCATTAACTTACAAGTATAACAAATTGCCTTTTGTATTGCAGCCTTGGTGAAAGATAAACATGACTGTTAAGTGAGTGGCAATGACAAATATACATACATATTTGCTAAATACTAGTACATTTCATAGCCATTTCAGATAAAGAAACTGCGAAGAATCAAAAGCAATATGTAACTCACGCCTGTATTCCCAAACGGGGTTGGTAGTGCACCTGGAAACTGCCAGTGCCACTCTTCAAGGGTACAAAGAAAACTAATATACTCGTACATACATATTTCAGTGACAGGTTACCAGCCCATCGCCCATACCACAATGGAATCCATATACCGCGGGAGGAAATGGGGTGGTGGAATGAAACTCTTTACTCGTCACCGCACGGGGTCAAAAGCAATATATTTTACTAGCTTTTGCCCACGACTTCGCTCGCGATAAATTCTAAAATTGCGGAATGCTTCATAGTGTCCACCCCCATTTTAGGGAAGTGGGGGGTTAGAAAGAGACAACAATAGCCTATGTCACTTTCCATCCCTTCAACTAAGTACCTCCACTTTAAAAATCACGTCAATTCGTTGCTCCGTTTTGCCGTGAAAGACGGACAAACAGACTCACACACTTTCCCGTTCATAATATTAATATGGATGAAATCACATACAATATACCTAAGTAGAAATAGTAGGGACTACGACACCGGTATATTGACTAGGGTGTGTGTAATTTCCGGGTGCGTATCGATCGATATAACCTTTTTTGATATATTTTTATATTATAACGATCATTTGAAATAATTATTGAATCATATAACAACAAATAATATACTAACAAATTGTATAATTCTTATTTAATATAATGATCATTTCTTCGAATAACATTTACTATAACATACTTTGAGTATAATGCTTATTTCCGATAATAAATAAATTGTATAACACAGATTCTTTCTAAAGCACAGTTAGAATAAAAAAAATTGTACAATAAATTAGATCCATCATTTACCAGAAAAGTAGATTGGGTTAGAACTGTGATCCCTACACACAACGCGCTGCTACCAGAAAAATAGGTTAGGTTAGGTTAGAACTGTGACCCTTAAACATACGTACTGCTATCAAAAAAGTAGGTTAGGTTAGGTTAGAACAAGAATTTTATATATATCTCTGGATAGTGCGTGCCGACCAATGAGTTGAAGCCAGGTTCATTCACCTTTACTCCTATGTTCTATCTCATTCCAACACTGTGATGTATTGCCAGATAAGTTAATAAAAAAAAACGTATAAAACATTCTTCAATCAAATTGACTTACTTTTCTTTGTATTATACAAAAAAAAACTCAATCAAAAACCTTATTTCTCCGGTATTTACCTCCTGCGTACTATGGGAACACTAATAATAAAAAAATATGCCCGATATGTCAGAATTGTCAAAATTCATTCACCGATTCAGAGATTTATTTTGCAAAATAAACGTTTTTCGACGATTTACTTAAGTTCTGAGCTATGTATTGCATAGTGAACCATTGTGGAAGTAAATGGAAACCGAAATCCGACGTAAAATTTCACAAGTAAGTACTTATTTTACCAAAATGTTCATAAACCTCACTGGCAATAAATTTTCTTCTATTTTGCTTGTAATCTTGGTTAGTTCTTATCATTATATTGTTTTCATTGTCTCAAATTATATCAAAATTCCCACGAATAGGTTTAGAACGATAAATATGACCTTTAAAGAAAAATAATGCTATGTGTGGTTTTACGACTAGGGTGACCAATCTTTTTTCTTGCATGGTATTTACTCTTATTGAATGGAGCTAAATCTATCAACTTGGTACGGTTTCTATGTTCATAGTTCATATCACAGTATAATAATACCAACCTTATATAATTTATGTCTTTACAATTAACATGAATAATATTAAACTTTTCAGTGTTCCAAAAGATGAAGGAAGGAGGCAGCATTGGCTGTTGGCTGTCGATTGTACCGATAAAAGGAAATGTTTCAGAGCGTTCGACAATTTGCAGATTTGCACTTTAAGCCTGAAGATTATGACACAGAAAGAAATTTTAAAAATCAGTCCAGTAACGACGGATATATCGTGGCATAAACATTAAATTGAGATACATATATACATGCGAAGAGAATTGAAATACGTACGAATTGAGAACCACCTTCCTTGAGATTTGGGGCGGCGCTTAAAAATAAAGATACTGTTTTAAAACGTCCTAGTATTTCATTATTTCCCCATTGACAAATACTTCCCTTATATTTTTGTGGCTATTCCCACATTTCCCACTAGTTACCACCAAGTTTTTACCTGTCCTAACTACTGGGATTTCCCCCACATTGTTAATTACCACACCGGGGTTAATAGCTACTGGGATTAGTTTTCCCAGTAGTTACTACCAAAATATTATTGTGATGGTTTAAAGTGACCAAAACACTAAAATATATATTCCATTGCATGCTTTAATAAACACACTGTCAGTTAGTAAAAGACAAATACTTATGTAACTCCGTATAGACAGATAAAGTCTAAGAAAAAAACGTACCTCAAAACCATACAGAAAAAGGTACGGTGAGCTAGATGGCGATACACCTTTGGGGTAGGTACGCTCAGATAGATGGCGCTAATATTAATATTTGACATTTTAACACATATCAATATCATATCAAGCTGAGAATATTGTCAAAACGGAGGTTCAAAGGTTTTAAGCCTGTGTCGAGAGATGTAATACGTCAAATTCCGCGGGATATCCCTAATGTATGCTTAATCATGGACACCCTAAAGAAAGAGATGCAAGACCGGCGTGACGTAATTCAAGGTCAAATTTTCTGGCTTCAACTCATTGGTCGGCACGCACTATCCAGAGATATATATAAAATTCTTGGGTTAGAACTACGATCCCCTCAAAAAAGAATAAAATTACTTCATGAAATGTTTTATACTGTTTGCTAGTTATATTATACTAGTCGTATATCAATAGATAGTTATACCATGTAACGGTTATTATAAATAACTGTTATAGGAAATAATGATTATACAAAATAAAAGTAGATATTTTGTTGTTATACCAAATGTTAATTATGTCAAATGAGTGATTATATCCATTAAATATATACCAAACGTTGTTATATCAAATGTTACTATACCAAAAATAGTTATACCAATCATTACACACCCGTAATTTCCACGCGAGCCAGATGTGAGAAAGAAATAACGTTACTCAGATGAAACCGTAAATGTTGATACTGACAGTAACTCATAACGTTCCATCTAGGTATATCTGCATTAGTTAAAAAACAGCCTTATTAATATACTTATAGCAATGCCGATCCCAATCATAACTCAAAATGAACATAACGAATTTGTCATTGCTTCTTAATTAACCTCATCCTCGTTTTCCTTTTTATCTGCAGCAACTGTTTAAAGTGGGGCAATAATTATATTTTAAAATTGTTTCTTCACGACTGTGATAATTAATTTTCATGAAAGTTAGAAGGCCAAGTGCTAATGAAGTAGGAGTACCTTTAAATGGTAAAAGAAGTTAATAATAGTTATTTATGTGAGTCCATAATGAGACACATTAAATACGAGTGTAGTTTTATGAAACAAGCCGAAAATCTTATGATATGGATGCAGATAAAAACAATTTTGTTCTCACAACCGAAAAGGCCTAGATAGGAAATCTATACAAAGTTCAAAGTTCGTGGTTGCCCACTGATTCTAAAATTAAGTTTGCGCAAAATCTATGAATATTTGCAAAAAAAAGTGGACGCTTATTAGGCAAACGATTTAGTCCAACTGATCTTAAAGAGATCTCAACTGACGATCACCACCGATCACTGTCATAAATAGAAATTGACAGCACCTAACAACTAAAGTAGGACCAGCTTAAGAAGATTCTGATAGGACCCAGCAAATAAAGTATCTTAAACCGGAAATCGTATTAAACGGGAAAATAAAGTGGCCTTAAATTGCAGGGACCGGCGTACAATGTCGCAGTATGCGGGAAATCGTATCTCAACGGCATCAGGCGAACTGATCGTCCAATTGAAGTAAGTCCGAGCATTCGGAGTACAAACTGAAAACCAGTAACGACCGGCATCAGTAGAATTCAAAATTCGAACGCGACATTTCCTTCCTCGAAGCTCACCGCGCACGCGCGGCCGGAATGCCCTGACCTACAAATTTGACGCTAGTACCTTTTACTTGGACTAGTACTACTAGTAGTTGATTGATACCACATATGGGTTCTGTGGTTTTGCATCAGTATTTAAAAGGTCCATTTTCTGTTTATATAATGTGGGGAGCGACAAGATTATAGTGGGGCCACTGAATAGATGTTCGCCGGACCATAAAGGCCGATCAGTTTGCAGTCCGATTTGCAAAAAAATCTTAAAGATTATTTTTCTATGGTCAGCAGCACAATGCAATAAGTACTATTATTATCGTACCATCGACCTAATGTGATGATGGAAACGGGAATAACTATACTATACGAGGTAATTTGCTATACGTATTTTAAGATGAAGCAACGCAAGACACAGTTTCCTGGAGAAAACCATTATCATTCATTGGTAAACATTTGTATTCATTATTTATTTTTCACCAATAACTACTTAATAGATGAATGATAGATGAATGAAGATTTTGGCTTGATAAAAGCTGTAATAACTTCATCTTCCAAATATTACCTACGACACGACAGTCTTCTCAGTTCATTATTCTTCAATTACAACCCAAACATTGAAAACATCTGCACATGAACGAATACTGAAAAGTAGTCCTCATAACAATGATAAACTGAATTTAATTCAAGTTTAATGTATTTAAGAATAATACAATCTGCTAATAAATCAATAAAGACTGATCGTGAATCACCTTATTATAACAAATTGTACAAGTATTTATCATACGAGTATTATTCATAATTTATGTCATGTAAGTAAATAATGTATTTTTTTTGTTTACTCCAATCGTGCAACATTTAATTCAGTCTACCTAACTTGGCTCTCAGATGGTCTAATGATTGGTTGGTAAATTAATTTACTATATTCAAGATAGCCATTATTTTATAAATTGTAATTTTTCCAGATTGACTATTGTTTTGACCGAACGCACTATTGACCATTGACTATTGTTTTTGTACCTATTTGGGCTTTAGTGTCGCGTTTTTTTTTAGGCAAAAACTATTTCGTACGAGTATACTTCTATTACTCCTATGTCCGGATGTTCATTCCTGCAGATCGCATTTCACAACAAATTCTTGTGAAATTGTGTAAGTTGTTTTTGTACCTATTTGGGCTAAAGTTTAGTGTCGCGTCGTTTTTTTTTAATGTTAAATCGGCATAAAGGACTCGTCTACTTAATGGCCTAGTAACTTGCAGAATCCATTACGATTTACGACCATCTTAATCTTCCTACCCTTTCTTCATGTTTGACCTTTCTGAGACCCAAACTCCCACCGCACAGTACTGTACGATGGAAGAATGATGAAGGATCTAATCTAATATGTCCGGTGACATACATACTGTTTCATAATTGCAACACCAAACATTTGCAGATAGGAAAACATCTATTCATCTGTTTGTTAAGGTCACCACATCGTATGTCTGTATTTGAAAGGACTAAGATCTAAAGTAGAGGTGTGAACGCTAAAGCATGTAAGTATTACGTCGTGGTATTCCGTAACTCTCGTAAGACCAGTCACTGCGCATGCAAAGTGGAATCATATGATTGATTATACAACTTTATCAATTTATCACTAAAGAAAATAAGGACTTATTTAAAAATAAAAGTAAGTAGGTATGTTGTACGATTTGTAAGGACTTTGCGAGGCGCGGAAAATTTCCCACTGGATAAAGTAGACCCAATAGCACTTCCATAAACTATGGTTTGCGAAATAATATTTAGTGGGCCCTACTATCCTTAGGAAGATTCCTTAGATGATCGAACGACATTAAATAAATAAGTAAATATTATAAGACATTCTTACACAGATGAATGTGCCGCCAATATAACGAGTTAGCTTCTAATCATATTCATTTTGACATTTTTGACCCCAACATTGCTAGATTTAAGAGGCGCTTGGCTGGCGTCCTCTTCACCTCCTCCTCATCCTCATCTTCATCTTCTTCTGTCACTGACTGCTAAATTTTCCTTCTACCGTTTAAATATGTTTAAGTTTGTCTCACTCGTATAGTTTAAATGCGCATACCCTTAGCTTAAGTTAATTACTCCCTTATTTGGTATTAGCTAAATTGTTACCTAATAGTTCTCTGATGTTTGCTATTGTAGTTTTACTTACTAGATAGTGCTAAAATATGTATTGTTTCCGCTGAATTGTAAAACATGCTGAGTACACTTGTTTTGGATCTCGTGCTAGTTTTAAGCCACTTAGCATAAGTTTTAATTGTTATCAAGATTTTGTACGAAATCTGTTTGGTGTACCTAATAAAGTAAAATAAAATAAAATAGATTGACTGAGTCCCACGGTAAGCTCATGAGGGCTTGTGTTGCAGGTATTCAGACAACTATAATATAATATACAAATACTTATAAGTATACATAGAAAACATCCATGACTCAGGAACAAATATTTGTGCTCATCACACAAATACATGCCCTTACCGGGATTCGAAACCGGGACCGCGGCGTAGCCGGCAGGGTCACTACGCGCTATGCCAGACCGGTCGTCAACAAAATTAAATTGAATGCTTTTTTTAGGACGGCCAAAGATAACTTTTTATGTCCTTTGGCAGTTTACATTATGTGGGTCGGAGCTCAGTCACCTTTGGAAACCACAGACCGATATAAAAGCCAGAAGGGGTACAAAAGAGGCAAGTAATTTTCCTCAAATCCTCGATCCTAAACTAAAAACCGGTTTGTAGTCAAGATATTCGGATCGCAATGCCCTAAGTTCCCCGAATTGGGCCTAAGATGTGGGCGTCTACAGTCAAGGGTCTTTTATTTTGCATTCTCGAACGAAGTTTCACACATCTTTTGAACTCTATACTTGTTTAAGGGCGTAAATTTTAAACTGTACGCACTTTGTATAGAAATATGTTTCAATATACATAGTATCATTGTGACTAGTGACATCTCTATTTGGTATTAGTACCTTGAATAACTCGACTCATTTTCACGAAACTCAGATTGGTTTTAAACTAACTCTTATTAGATATCTTAAGTATCTTATAGAACTTGTGAGTCTTATGACTAAATCCCGATTTGAGTTCAGGGTTTTTAAACGCAACTCCAAATCCGGAAAAACCCATAAACTAATTTGAAGGTTTTACCTAATTAATAATAAACTGGATGTGTCATTGGCCATTTGTATCGGTATTCCTCTATATTTGTTGTTGAAATGTTTTGTGTTGTTTCAAACCGTGTCTGGATCAACACTGTTTCAATCTACCCAAGAAGACTAGGTACTATAGGTACAATCTATAGGCGTCAAAACATTACGTATTCACTTACTAACCTACATAATGAGACTAGGTGTTATGCTTTTTATGGATCTGCTATTGCACATACAACATACGAGTGTTATTGCAAATCCATACATTCGCAAGAAGTATGTATTTGCAATACTTATAGTCGTCCAAAAGGCGGGTCTCAATTCAGGTTTCAAGTTGCCTATCCTCCCATTGTTTTAGAAGCTTATTAATATTAAATAAATATATATATTAATATATATTAATATATTGTCTTACTTATATGTTCTACCCAATTAAGTCAACATAATGTATACTTAATGTACCTTAGTATCATATAGGTATTCATTCATTATAATTGTCTTGTTTCTTACTTCGAGTTACTTAATACCACTTAGGTTATCCAATGTACTAGGTATCTCGATCACATGTGCATGTGTATTGTGTATCATAATTTAAATTACTGTGTAAAAACTATCCATCCAGTCTCTATTTGTGAGTTCCTATAATTGGCTCTGTATTGCTATTCTAAATGTATATTGTATCATTCATAGCTGTTGGAATTCCTTGTATAAATAAATAAATAAATAAATAAATAAATAAATAAATATTGTATAATATACTTTAGGCCAGTTTATTTCAAACACCTAAGTCCGTTTTCACATTATCAGATCCGATATCGGATGTCGGAAGGATTTCAATGGAAAAAATCCAAGATGGCGCTTGTAATGTATGGAATATCGGTCCGACATCCGATATCGGATCGGATAATGTGAAAACGCACTAAGGGTCCCCCCACATCTGCCGTCTCGCGAGCGTAGCGTCAGGCCAACTGTATGAAAAAAGACGCAGCGTCAGGCTTTAATTGCCATACAGTTGGCCCGACGCTACGCTCGCGAGACGCTAGATGGGGGCCATCTAATTCATGGAGGGACGTCGCGAGATTATGGTCATTATTATTATATTGTACCTCTTCTTGAGTTGAGGGTTTTAAAAACTTCTTACTTTATCCAAACTGGGATCCTACATACTACGTAGTACCCAGGATCCTGAATGTTCCCAGTTAGTGTAACCAATCAGGAAACTTAAGCCGAATACAAAAAAAATATATATATACAAAAGGGGTAGACAGAGCACATAAAACTGTTCAAGTTTCAGTGCCACTTTTAGCAATTAAGGGGTTGAAAGAAAACAAAAATGTGATCGGTCATAATCATATTACAGAGACAGATTTCCGGCCTATCAACCCATATCCCACAGTCGCATAGAAAACATAGGTAGGAAATAGTTTTTTTTTTACCAATTAATTATTTATATCGAATAGATTCGATTAATTGGGTAATTTAACCTACGGTAGGCAAGAAACCTACGAACGGTGTAAAATATAGAAGGGTTTCTTTTAAGGTCATATTCGGTGTTGTGATCTGATTACGAATAATATCGAACACAAGTTATTAATTTATTAACAAACGTGTGTTGCAACGCTAAGCTAGCAATCACGACAGTGCACATAGGATCACGTAGGGTACCTTGAGAATAACTTAGTAAATTAAACCTGTACAGACTTAAATTAAAAATATTTCGATAAACCTTCAAAGATAACTCGAAGTCACACTAAAATGTTATAACAGTAAAAAGAACAGATCTATTAACTCTCAGAAACTAAGTAAAACTTTTCAAACTTCAACTTTCCTTCCTTTGCCATTCCTTGTTCCATTTCGAAAAAAAATATCCAAAAAGGATTGCCAGCTTAAAATTTGCGTAAATTAATATAAATTGACTAACCTTTCTGGTTTGTCCGGGTTGAAATCACGTAATACTTATTGGACACGCTTGTTAACGGTACTGACACTGGAGGCCACGTATTGAGAGGCCGGTTGCTCGGCTGAGACTGAGGTAGCCATACCTGCATGCCTGCTTCGAGCCGGGTGGCAATGCTTTTCTGTATGTTAGAGACAGTTTTTGCACGGCTGCATTTTTAATACGTACGTTCTATAGTTATTTTGTTGTACAAGGGTGCAAAGTTGTATGTTAACGCCGAGTGTGGAATTGAAAAACGAGCAAGGTAAAGGATTATATAGTTAAATCACGAGCGAAGCGAGTGGTTCGAGAATAGAATCCTGAACTTGGTGAGTTTTTCAACACATGAGAAGTAGAGTACATTCGCACCCGTGTGTAACACAAAACTTTTCCCTTCACTATAGCGAGGAAAGTACCTACAACGCAAAAAAACGCGTTTATCACTGCATCCAGTACTAGTTTCACAGGTGGTAAATCATCTTCATTACTAGATTCGCCCACTTTTATCCATTTTAAAGCAGACAATTTTACTATATTCAATTTCAAATTACTTTATCCACTAGTGGATAAAATGCGATTTTACCCGCTATATTAAAGGATAAAACACTCGTTTCCTAGCTAGCGAGGGGAAAAACGATTTTATCATTTTGTATCTCAGAAATGAAGGAGATAAAAATAAGCTTCTATGTGGAAAATTAGGCAATTAATGTCTATCATTAACAATATTACGGAAAAAGACGTATTTTCAACTTCATGATTAATTATTCAAATAAATCAAAGAACAATTACAAATAACCGTCCTATAAAATATAATTAATTCAATAAAATTAGATGCCAAGTACTTTGACGGTTATCTAAAATACTCAAATAAAAGCGTGGTCACTGCAGCTCGCTAACTTCTTAGATACTCAAAGCTATAGACTCGTGACTCCAGTCCACCGCCCAATTCATCTAATTGGGGTTTGGCTACTTTGTAAATTAATTAAAGGTAGACTTGCGCTGCGAGCGTTGGTACTGTTTGACATTATTCAAAAAGTAGGTATTTGTCAAAGGACTAAGACAACCGTCACCTATCGAGCAGTTTATTATAAACATGACGCGGCGATTGATGTTCTCTACCTGACAGTGCTCCCTGTTTCTCGTAGCATACCTACATTAGGTATTTAATGTAATGCTTTTGAGAATAGATGACTTTTACATCTGGAATGACCATCACCAATATCAAACTGAAACTCGTTCTCTAACGCCGTGTCTTGCGTGGGCGACGGTCACACGACCGTCGCCGTCGCGTCTCATACTTCCATATCGATAAGGTTTGATTTCGTATGCATCGCATCGCCGTCGCGCGACCATCGCGCGACCGTCGCCCACGCAAGCCACGGCGTAAGTCTTTATTATTCCCAAATTTTCTAGTTTCGCTGTGTTTTGCTATTTTTCGCTGCTGTGGTCAGAAAGGAGTGTACAGGTCTGTAAATAAAAGGGTTGGTTATGCGCAAGTAACACCTCTAGATTGCAGGATCTAGTTGCAGGCGTCCGTAAGCTATGGTGACTACTTACTATGGTTATTATCAGCAAAGGGAATTGACGTCACATCCACATCATTCAGTGTTTGTTAGGGTTTTTTTTTAAATCATCATCTTTACAAAAAGGTATTTTTTTTTTCTCCTCTAGAAAGATTCAAAGTACCTAACACTTTTCTGTAGGTACTAGGATTTTCTGTTTTAATATCATGTTATCATGGAAATTAACCTCATAAGTACCAAAAATAAAAAAAAAGCTTGCTCTTTTCGGGATTTTATCATACAATACTTCGCTTCGTTCATGATTCAATAATCATCCACATCATAAATGCTTATAAATAAGTAGGTAATATGTGAGTGTGTTTAGTAAAACGTCCCACTTTGTCGGTTACCATTAAGGCGAGATTTACTTGTATCTTTATATGAATAAACCGACAAAGCGGCTTTATAGCAATTGACAAAGTGGGACGTTTTCCCGTGCACACTCACATAATTCATTTTGTTAGCTTGTACCACAGACTTGATCAGCTAAACTAAAAGACACTGTGCTCTCGGCTCAAACAAAAATGCCGAGTAACAATTCATAAAATAATACTTTCTACAGTTTTATTTTTTGTTACATTACACCTTTATAACCATTATTTTGCAGTTTCTAAGAAACATTGTTTTTGAAAATTCCATAAAAGTCTTTTAAACTGAGTCATTTTTTCTTCACCAGCAACATCGATAATAATATGTCACTGCTGTCATCCTTATGTCAATGTCACACTGACTTGACAGTGACACTGACATTCAAACATAGCCTACAGGCATAACTGTTTACCGATAGTTTACTGTGTGTAAATAATATTTTTTATCATTATCCCTAAATAAATTTATAAATTCGACGTTCCATGACGTATACCTGTAATTATAAAAGAGTATACGCGCCATTATTTGATGAAAAAATGTTAAAAAGTATTATTTTTGTGTTATCATATCTTGTTGTTCTTTCATACGCAAAAACTTGTGATTTTAACGTGAAACTGACTCAAACTCTTCGTAATGAAGGATTTCACAGGTATGTATGATAAATTTATACTTACAATGTGTAAATAAATATTCTTAATTTATTTCTTCCTAAAAGAGATGAAATTTACTGTCTTGAGTGCGAAACTGCTAACATTTTATATGTAACGAAGATTTTTTTTGAGATACAAGTCTATTTATAAATGTGGACTTGATTTCTAGAAAATATCTGTAAAATGTCTTACTTTATAAAATATTGCCAACAAAATTCAGTATGTATGTATGTAAACACTTTATTGTACATAAGACAAGTACACACACAGCACAGTTATTTTATATTTTAGCCCTATCCTCGTCCTGCCCACCATGTACAGTTTGAGCCATTGAATTTTAAACCAAATTTAATAAATAGGGTAGATTTTCCTTTGTATCACAATTTAGGTAAAACAAAAAAAAAATTGGTAGTTTTTGCCTATTCGGGCTTCTAATTTACAAGTTCCAGAAAATGGAATATGTCCTTTATAAATCACATTGGGCAGGATGAGGCTATGTACAAAAAGAACCTAACCTTCAATTTTAAAATTAGATAAGCTATTTTCACTTACATGTAAAAAATTTTTTTTTATATACACAGATATGTCAACCAAACATGTTAAAAGTAATTGTTACATAAGATTTACTACAATACATATTTACAATATTATTTCAGGAATATAACCTATGAAGTAATATTCAATGCCGATGAAGATAAGCCTCGCCGGGAACTGCGAGACTGTTCTGTGGGTCTGGATCAAAAGCTGCCGCCAGGAGTGTACGCTAACCCGGATGAGCTGGGGGATTTGAAAAGGACGAAAAAGGTAAGACATTTGAAAGAAGGCTTGAGCCTTTGCAAAATGGCATACAGAATAGAGATGGGCCGAATATTCGGTTAATATTCGGTATTCGGCATATATGGCAAGTTTTTCAATGTTCGTATTCGGCCGAATAATTCGGTTGCATTGCCGAATATTTACCGAATAAACAAAGTAAATAACTAATGAAGATCTTACGTATTCCATTGGATAATAAGCTCCTATTTTAGTAGCTTTCTAAGGAACTACTAAAAAGAGATAATTACCTATGCGTCAAAATATAAATACAATTGTTTTGTAAAAAAGTTAGAACACCGTAGAAGAGTTCAAACTTCAGAGTTGTTTTAACTAAGTTTTAGTTATCCACTAAATCATAAGAACATAGTTGTAGTAACATATGTAACCATTATAAATCATTTAATAGTTTTAATGAACATCCTCTTTAAAAATATGGCGTAACCGAATATTCGGCCGAATGTTCGGTTCGGTAAGAGCTGAACCGAATGTTCGGCCGAATATTCGTATTCGGCAAAGTCCATATTCGGCCCATCTCTAATACAGATCAAACTAATGTTCACTGAAATTGTGCTTCTTAACTTCAAACTCGGGTAAATCCATTCTGCTATAAGGTTGATTATTTTTCAGATTATATATATTTTGTATACATAATCAACCTTAAAGCAGAATGGATTTACTCGAGTTTGAAGGTAAGTGACACAATTGTAAAGTATATTTAAATATTTAGATAATTTATATACAATTGTAATCTTTTCAATAAGTAGTACTTTTGTGAAATTAATATGAGGCTCATTATTTATATATATTAATTTGTTTGAAAGAGGATGGTTAGGGTAGACTAGGGTAATTTGGATTACAGGGTGACTCAGATCAGACTTAATATTCAGTTGATATTTAAAATATTTCTTACAAGAATAACAGGAAAGTTATACTTGCTGTGAAATTTTTGTTTACTGATGTAACTAAATTTGAAATCTTAACAAACTTTTCTTGGTGATCGAATTCACCCTGTAATCTGATTTGCCTCAGTTTATACTCTAGTTTCTATCCAACTCTAGTTTTCAGTCAGTTTTGCATAATATCTATAAATATCTACTCTCAAACATAAACTCTACCCTATTTATCTTTGCAGATATATGTGTTACCAAAGAACCGAATCAACATAGAACTGCCGGCTGAGCAGTCAAGCGAAAGCAGCATATATGTGATGGGAGTAGTCACTGATGACCGGGCAGACTTGTGGGTACCGGTGCATGCTCGGTACCATCAGGCTACTTTTGGAGGAGGGTAGGTGTAATCATAAAAATTTTGGTATTTTAACATAAAAGTATACAGTTTATACAAGTACAGTGTCCCACAAAACAGTTTGTCTGTGCTTATGCTAAACAATTTCTATACGCAATATTAGTAACTATGCAGCTTTTTACCAAATGTAACTTTGTTGGCTTCCTGTCTGATGTCAGAGGGCAGGCTGTTGATGTGTAATCATAAATGTACCATTCTCAAGCAAAAGGTATAAGTTGTTGTTGTATGTCCTAAGGCACCCCATAGGTGCTTGGGGCCTCCACAAGATCCTTCCACGCCTTTCTATCTATAAGTAATTGTAATTAAGTATAAGTAATTGATGTAAATCGTATCTTATACTTTTAAACGAGCAATTCTTGTATATTTATTTATTTATATATACCGACGATATCGGAAACCGCTCTAACGATTTCGCTGAAATTTGTTATGTGGGGGTTTTCGGGGGTAAAAAATCGATCTAGCGTAGCCTTAGATCCCGGGAAACGCGAATTTTCGAGTTTTCATGAGTTTTTCTTTCGCGTTAGTAAACGTAAAATATGGTCGTTAATTTCGCCGCGCGCGCATCGATTCCGCTTATCTCAGTCGTACGAGATCGGTCTAATGTACGCAGATAGATCGTAGGTGTCGGGTTTCGAATCCCGGCCAGAAATTAAGTTTTTGTTTTTTGTCTTTTTTTTTGTTTTTATTATTATTATTATTATTATTTAATAAGCAGGCAGGCAGTTAAAGAACTGATATAGCCTGTATCCAGTGATCATTGTGACAGTAATCATAGCAGAGTTGTAGATGTGATGTGCTTGTCTAGTCTATTTTTAAACTGATTCACATTTTGTGCTGAGACCACGCATTTTGTGTTTTGTATTTATAAAAGTTTTTTTTTATCTAAAGACGTTATATATTAAAATAGAACCGAGCGAAGCTCGGTCGCCCAGATATTAATTGTATATACCCTGTATACTTCTATTTGCATGTACTTGTACATGTACCTATTTTATGCAAATAAACAATCTGAATCTGATACCATATTGTTAGCTAAGAATAAGAATGTAAAAGGCAATTTGTTTAAAAAACAAACGTGTGGTGACGGGTTAAGAATCTCACCACCCCCTTTCTTCCCGTGGGTGTCGTAGAAGTCGACTGTGGGATATGGATTAAATTGTGGCGAAGGCGAGAGGCTAGCAACCTGTCACTGCAATGTCACAATTTGGATTTCTTTCAACCCTTTTTTTCCAAGAGTGGCACTGAAACTTGGTACCTAGTTCATGTGCTCTGCCGACCCTTTTATGGGATACAGGCGTGACTATATATATGTATGTTTAAAAAAGTAAGAAAATTTGTGATATATGTTTTTAAACTTTTTTTACTATCTATGGCTGGGCCATAATAAATAACTACTACTAGTATACAGTATCCATCCATCTATCCATCATTAAATTAATCATTGGTACATAATCTCCATTTTTTTTTTTCAGAATGGCTAGAAACGAGATCCACCCTCCCCGTCTGTTCCTGTACTGCCCTGACGTTCTGCGCTGCGACGGACCGACGATGCCTTTACTCTACACTTGTGAGGACAGCCCTAAAGACTGCTGGAACACCTACGAGGAGATCCCATACACTGTGGTAAGGCCTTGGTAACATTAAAAGAATTAGTGAGATTTTCAAGGCCATAGACTAGACGTGAGCCAGGCGCGGATCCAGCTTCGTGCCCAGGGGGGTCACGTGGTAAAGGCCCATGCCCCAGGGGGGGTCAATGGCCAACCTAGGCTCCAGGGGGAGGGGGGGGGCTCCTGGATCTGCGCATGACGTGAGCTTCTCAAGACACTTTTACTATTGGGTCGTATTTGAACTCCAACTTCCCCGCCCGCCAGCGCATCTTCTTGTGTGACGCTTCGCGGGCTTTCGGTCCTATGCGGAGCTCGGCCTTCAGCCATCGCTGTGTCTTGAAGCTCACCGTCGATCCTTCGGTCTGCTGTCTCTGAAAACTTTAGTAAAACATGAATTTAAAAGATGTTTAATTTACGTTTACGTTTACATTATACAGGGTGGAAAAATCGAATGCCACATGGATGGCAACTACCTTAAATATTGTAAATAGCAAATTTTGTGTCAGGGAGACTTTCCTTTGTTTTTAAAAACAATAAATTCTGCATTTAAGGATTTATGAAAAATCGCTTGCCTCAGTCGGGACTCGAACCGGTCAAATGTGACAAAAAATAACGTGCCAAATAATGTGCCAAATTTTCATGGCCTTCCGTTATTCTGATTGTATTTGTTATTTAGAGAAAAATGAACCTTATCAGTAACCCTTTCTTTCTTGTCATTAATCTGCATCATAAAATACGGCACGTTATTTTTTGTCACATTTGACCGGTTCGAGTCCCGATTGAGGCAAGCGATTTTTCATAAATCCTTAAATTCAGAATTTATTGTTTTCAAAAACAAAGGAAAGTCTCCCTTACACAAAATGTGCTATTTACAATATTTAAGGTAGTTGCCATCCATGTGGCATTTGATTTTTCCTCCCTGTATAACGAAGAGAGTTGCTAGACTTGTTTTACGAAGAAAATATGTTTCTATTTTTAAAATACTTATTACCTGCCTGCAGCAAGCTGCAAAATGTATGTTAAGAGAAAACAAAACTGTGATGATAATTAATAGCAAAAATATTCAAAGTAATATTTTCTTATAGTTTGAAATTTTGTGTTAATGATTTCTGCTTTAATAAATCATACACCCTGCCTATTCCCGTATCAAGATACTGGAGAACTGCATAACCATAGAACTGCCAACCGAGTAAAAGCAGAAACCAATTTCACGTATTTATAGATACAACTTTTTGCGTTACTCAAAATGTATGATATTTTAGATAGGAAATATTTTAAATAAATCATAATTAATTACTATGAATGCAGTATTACAAGAAACCCGCATGTGTATTAGTTATTGCATTATGTATCCAAATTTTAAAAAGCAAAAATATCGGAGCATTACTTTATGAAATATGACTATTTTTTAGTTTATAACTTTAACGTCGTTTTTCTCAAAATAACATTTTCGAAGATACGTGAGCTTGGCTTAACACGGCAGACTTGCGAAGACAGCCCTAAAGACTGCTGGAACACCTACGAGGAGATCCCATACACTGTCTGTGAGAGGTCGTCGCTTTTCGGTGAAGGAAAACATCGTGAGGAAACCGGACTAATTCCAATAAGGCCTAGTTAAGTTTGGAAGATCAAATGGTAGTTGCTTTCGTAAAAACTAGTGCCTACGCCAAATCTTGGGATTAGTTGTCAAAGCGGACTCCAGGCTCCCATGAGTCGTGGCAAATGCCGGGATTACGCAAGGAGGATGAGGATGATCTTGTATGTGTTTTAATAAAAAAAGATTCTATTGTAAATCTTTGGTTCCAGCTCACAGACACCTTGATATGGGAGGTGCCAGTCGGCAACACGCAACATTATCTGGCGGTCGCCGGCGCCACGGCGCTGGTTATAGTCGCTGGCAGCCTGTACTTACTCAAGTCCATACATCAGTACAAGCGGCACTGAGGTACCTAACTGTTGCAGTTTTACCCTACATATATATCTACTTAATGGCGCAGCGAACCAAAATCATTATTGGCCAAGTTTACGCCAGTTGTCTCAATCCTGTGCGATGGCTGCG
The DNA here is from genome assembly GCF_023078275.1 of Leguminivora glycinivorella. Taxonomy (NCBI): domain Eukaryota; kingdom Metazoa; phylum Arthropoda; class Insecta; order Lepidoptera; family Tortricidae; genus Leguminivora; species Leguminivora glycinivorella. The sequence goes on along the minus strand of NC_062980.1, from coordinate 15,465,728 downwards.
CCCAATAATATTGTCAAGACAAAAGGGCCGGTTGCGTCAAACCGTCTGTCACCGTTAAAGCGTTCGTAAAATTGTATTGTATGGGAAGTTCCATAGACATCTGCTGCGTGACGATGATGTGTCTGTCAAATGTGGTTGATGGAACTGGCCCTAAGAATGTATTTGGATTTGGCTGGGTGTAGGCCCATCGGACGTCCCAGGTATCTAGGGCTGTTTTACCAAATCGTTAAAACCTGGCACCCTAATACATCAGTTCAAGCAGCACTGAGATACCTAACTGTTCCAGTTGTACCCTATATTCTACCTGTATGATTAATGATAATGGCACAGCGACCCAAAATCATCCTTGGCCAAGTTTACGCCAGTTGTCTCTATCGCCGAAATACGTCCAATATTATTGACAAGACGCTGCTTGAAGGTCACGTATTGAGAATAGACTAGGCATACCTGCAGGGTTAACACATGATTGCCGCGAGAGTATGTCGCCGCGAGATAGACTACCCGTCCTTATGTCATTAATACTGTTAGAAGAAGACGTGTCATCTATCTCGCGGCGACATACTCTCGCGGCAATCATGTGCTAGGCCTACTGGGACGCTTAGCAACGGGAAAGCCGTCGGACGTCCCAGGCTATGTAGCCGAATGGCACAAACGCTCACGAAACGAAACGCGGGTAGATATCTATCTCTATCGCTCTTGCGTATTGGCGTGACAGAGCCAGACTACCTTTCGCGGCGTTTTGTTTTCGTTTCGCGTCGCAAAAATGCCATTCGGTCTACGGCACCAGATATCGCTGAACCTAAGTTTCACTCAACCATACATAGACATGAAATAGATGGCGCTGTATACAAATAACTCTAATAGTATTGTATCTTCAATTGCGACCTTAATACAGTGCCATAATGTTGTCAGTGTGTAAAACTTAGATTAATTAGTTTAAATAATTGTGATCTAGTCTGCGTAAACAATATGCATTCCTAAAAGTATTTCAATTGTACCAAATAAGTAATTTTGTAATAAATTATTATGTTAGATCAGTTGTTTGTTGTAATTTTTCCACACTCCTCACTTCACTATAAACAATTTTACTATTTTTTTCACCTACTTTTATCAATTTTAAAGCATTTTTGAGTACTTTTTAGTTTTCAAAACTTGTATTTTTTTTTTACATTTTGAGTACTTAATTATCAAATTAGTCTAGCTACCTACTAAAACTTCGTAAATCTTTATTTAATAAATTATAAACAAAAAATGCAGAACAATCACGCCTTGTATGCACGCCATCTATCTGTTTAGCTCGACACCACGAACTAACCTACATAGCTAAGTAGCTAATTCTGTCGCCAGCACCTCTAGAATTAGTTTTCATCTTACGTCCTAGATGGCAGCACCGCTCTTACTATTGATCCCGGCTTTCCTACAGGTTCCCAAAGGCTGAATGAAGACTAGTAAACGTAGGTATTATACTGGGGTTTATTTCTTTTGTCGTTTTGGAATACTTTTGACGGTCACGACAAGGTTATTTAGATACCTACTAGGATCTACAACTTTTACAGGTGATGTGATGAGGATAAATTGAATCCTTCTCTAAAGTTAACAATATAGTCATTGGGTATTAATTTATGTACTTCCAAATTTGATATTGGCTTTGTACACCTACCTACTGCCTACATGACATACGAATACCACGCACGAAATAAAATAAAGCATCAGATAAATATAAGAAAAACATGGATAGAATATACAATCACGCCTGTATCCCATAAAGCGGTAGGCAGAGCACATGAAACTACTAAAGCTTCAGTGCCACTCTTGGCAAGTAAGGGGTTGAAAGAAAATAAAACTGTGGATAGAAGTTATTTTTAAATCTAATTTCTATTTACTAAGTCAGGTAGAAATATATAAAGCAACTGACTTAACCGTGACGTCACTCAATTCGATTTCAAATTACTTCCATATTAGAAAGACGTTAAAATTCGTTTTGACAGTTCTTAATAACCTAACCACAAAATTAAAATTTTGAAAACCCCCGACCGCGACTTAGTAGACCAATTTTCATGAAACATGACTAAGAACACTCCCGACTAACTCAGCTTTCAGATCAAAAAAACTAAATCTAAATCGGTTCATCCGTTCGGGAGCTACGATGCCACAGACAGACACACACACAGACAGACAGACACGTCGAACTTATAAAACGTCGCCGTCGCCCTCTAAACATCAGAGGTAAATTTAAAACCTTTATTTTGTTATATGCGAATATTGCGAATCCATTTTACTAATAACATACAAAATTAAAATTTTGAAAATACCTCCGACATAGGCAGTGCACCGATTTTAATGAAACATGGCTAAGAACACTCCCGACCAATTCAGCTTTCAAACAAAAAAAAACTAAATCTAAATCGGTTCATTCGTTCGGGAGCTACCATGCCACAGACAGACAGACACGTCAAACCTATAACACCCGTCGTTTTTGCATCGGGGGTTAAAAACCGACGTGGTACCTACCTACAGGAAACTGGAAGTCTCTTGTTGCCATAAAAACCATAACATAAATCGAAACTATTCCTTTCAACTGTAAACAAACTTGATTCATGAAGGACCTGTCACTAGACGGTCAACAACAATAAATTATAACTAGTATTGCTTTTCACGTGTCAAAACCAGAACAAAATGAATTAAAACCAAACGAAATTCAATTATAAACTGCCAAACATAAAGTATACTTCAGATTTGTAAATCCGTCTGCAGATCTAAGTGTGAAACCTTAAACTAATATTAAAAGGGCTTAAGCGCCACAGAAACTTAAGCAGATGAAGTCTTTTTAGATATAGGTGAATATTACCCCACATAGGGGAGGTTTATTAACCAATCGAACACATAAAACGGTGTGGTTTTAATCTTACGGAGGGTTTTAATAAAAGCGGAATTACAAGCAGAGGTCAGACAGTGCCCCTGGGGATTGTAAATTTAATGATTTCCGGAAAATCTTTGGATATTAAGTAGGAAGGGGAGATTGTTTGTAAAAGTGTGGCGGAATTTGTAAGGCCTGATTTAACGGCGGCGTGCTAACTCGCATGCGATTTTAGTTAGTTACAATCAATTTTAGTTACATTGCTTGCTGTTGAGGTTACATTCAATTTTGCACTGCCATGAAATACCGCAATGTAGTAAAACTCGTATGCGAGTTCTCGTACCATCTAAATGGGCCCTAACTGGGAAATTTATAGAAACTTGTAAAATCTGCTATTGTATAGTATTATTTATCATATAAGAGCGCCTTAATATTATGAACACGCCTCTAACGCCTAGGTACTAGCGTGTTCAGAAATTTTTGAGTAGAAAGTTGTAAAATCTGATGGCGACTGCATACTTATAGGACTCCTTAGATATGTTTCATCATCAATATAGTTCTATTCAAATTTTAGATGATATTTTTTAATGCATGTTATGATTGCATGCATTCATTTCACCGACAATTTCATGTGGATTTGTACTTTATCGTGTAACAACGTCCAATTTATTGTATCGGTCATCTAATGGCGCAACTACCCTAATGGATTGCAGTGTAAATCGGATATTCATTCGAATATAATTCTGTATAGGTACGTGGAAAATAAATAAATGATCTGAATCTAAAACATCATTATTGGACTTGAAGCAAGAACCCTTCTGTGAAAATATGTTACATTTATTTACAATCCTTTTCAAAGGAACGCAATTTATTTAGCGGAATTTATCCTTATGTCAAAAAAAGAGACTTAATAAGACCGGAGCGAAAATGCTAAAACGGTAAAATGGTAAAATCCCTTTGATTTCAATTTGGGAATTTTAGTTAAATACACGGTGTTTCCGGTATCACTCAAAACCTCAGACACCCCAACTGATTTTTATTTTTTTAAACTCATCTAGAGTATTCATCTTTTAATCTGATCGTTACTTTTTTTTTAATTGAATTTTTAATTTTCTGTACAGCTCTACTTGACTTTTAGCTCTACACTCAATAAAATAATTGCTAACTACCATCATAAACCATAAGACTATTTATTTGTGTACGTTACTGCAACGACATAAGGTTTACCAATAGACAGCTAAGATGTCACTGTAAAACACTTTAAAGCTTTGTCACAGTAAACTTCAAATTGGACAGGTAATCGCAGTAAGCAAATAAACTCAATATTCAAAATGACAAGGTTGTAATTAGGTACGAGTTCAATTTGTTATGACTTATGATAAACATTAAGATTAAACTGACAAACAACGTCAAACTAGTAGCGGAAAAAATAATCGTCCAAGTAACCGGCCTAAATACTGAAAAAAGGTAAACAACCTCTAGCAATGCGATATACACAATGTTGTATTACGAGTACAATAGAATGGGCACGTAAAAAATAACTAATAATACTAATTTAAATAAAAATATTACCCCCATCAAGATATAGCTCAATCGATTCTACTCTCGATTCTGAACAAAGTGTTTTCAGGTTTTTAGTGTTAAGTGAAACACGGTGTATACTAGTGGTATCAACTAGATTTATCGAAAAAAAATTGTCCATTCAGAACCACTCAGTAAAAAGATATTTCGAAAAAATCTTTAAAATCGAGGTTCTCGACTGTTTCCTCCTTCAAAACTTAATCAATTGTAACGAAATTTGAGAATATTAATAACAATGAAACAATCTGTGTTGTCCGTTTAGTTTTTTAGGCTAATTGTTACCAATATTGAATACCACACCTTTTTTGCGCCATAATCAATAAGGCCGTTTTTGGAAATTTTTGATGGGCTTTAGCGTCTTTAAAAATAAGAATATCAAAAAAATCGAAACGGTCCGACACGATTAAAATGATAATAATCTGTGTTGAAAAAATCATTGCTCTATTTTCAAAAACCAGGGAGGAAATAGTCTAGAGCGTTTGTAAGGAGAATTGTCGCGTCCTTTATCATCTTAAATATGCCCAGACCAATCTGTAGATAGGGCTACTGCCAAAATATTGTGATATTTTTAATTTTATTTACCAACAAATCTTCGCTTGGACAGTTTAGGTTAGGTCAGTACTTGTTATTTCAGTTGATAAGTACAACTCAGTAAATTAGCTGTGTTAAAATTACATTTTCCCCTCACTAGCTCGGAAACACGTGTTTTGTCCTTTAATACCAGTGAGTAAAAACGCATTTTATTCACTAGTGAGTAAAGTAATTTGACTTTGAATAAAGTCAAATTAACTACTTTAAAATTGATAAAAGTAGTTGAATCTAGTAATAAAGATGATTTACCACCTGTGAAACTACTGGAAGCAGTGATAAACGCAGTTTTTGCGTTGTAGTTTCCTCGCTATAGTGAGGGGAAAAGTTTTGTGTTACATTCGGGTGCAAATGTATTTTACTTCTCGTGTGTTAAAAAACGAGCAAGTTCAGGATTCTATTCTCGAACCACTCGCTTCGCTCGTGGTTCAACTATAGAATCCTTTCACTTGCTCGTTTTTCAATTCCACACTCGGTGTTAAAATACAACTTTGCCCCCTTGTATAACAAATAACTATTAAACCAGCGTTCAAGTCCCTTTCCCTTAACGAAAGGCTTAGGTCGAGACATGTGCTGTTTTCCAACAAAAGGTACCATATTATTCAAGCATTAAAGAGGTGATTCGTTTAATATACGTGCAAGTTTCATCCTCATAGTAAGTGATAATAGTACCTTTTATTTGGCTTCGTCACATATTTCTCAGGTAGTTTACGCAGAGAGCAAACATCAAAGTTCAACGACTTTATGGAGTTGATGATCGATAGGTACCTAAATGTTATGTAGATACAGTCAACCAATTTGAAACCTAGGCCACTGTAGAACCTTTGCAGAGTAAACGTCAAAGTGGCTTCTTATGGCAAATAGAACATGGTTTAAATGAGACAGGGTTCTAGAGTAGCCTAGGATTCAAATTGATTGACCGTACGTATACACCTCGTTATGAACGCGCCGACTGCTTCTACGAGTAGATACAAACCTAGTCCTCATTTTCAGTTAGATATTGACATTATAGGATTTTTTGTTCAGTATATTATGGTATTTTTTCCCACACTACTTAGTTCGCAAAGTACGTAGCCAAATGCACAAACGCTTACGATAATATCGAATATCTCTATCGCTCTTCTTATTGGTGCGACAGAACCTGACTGCGTTCCGATCGGCGTCTAGCGACAACGATTGTCATTCGGCTAGCTACGCTAACGATATTAGACCGTAAGCGTTTGTGCATATGGGTAGCCATGCATGCATGGGTACGTAGGTACCCAGGGAGGAAAATAGTGGTACGTTTGTATGAAAAAGCGATTTCACGTGCTATCCACTTTCAACTTAAGATTCAAGTTAAGTTGGTATTTGGTATCTTAGCCTTTGTATTTATTTTATCTCTATCAATATACCGTTTCTATAGAGCGGAACTAATACAGCTAAATAAATAAAGACGTATTGTGTTTGAACAAATTTGGATTTTGTCTACTAAGATATCTTTCCAAAACTCGTAAGAGATGCTTTACATTTTGTTTGAATTTAGACTCTATGGACTTTGGATAAAGTTAGCTTTACTTTGGTCACATTGAGATAAATACGAGTGTTTTAAAATTTAAAGCTTCCGGTATTCTTAATAGCAAACTAGGATCTTGGAAATTATTAGCTGAATTAATTATAATTTTTAAACCAATCAAAAGATAAAATAAATGTAATTTTTTTATTGTTATTTAAAAATACATGCAATAAGATGGGATCGAAATCACAAGAGATAGTGTATCGATACGATGATTTACAGTTTTTTTTTTGTTTGTTTCGTACATATAAAACAGAATTATTTTCATATTATATGTGCTCTGCCTCGGCACGACGGCACGAGACGAGCCGAGAGGCTGGCGCATCTCTTTTGATTCGTACGCAGATATCCCGGAAGCAGGAACTACGCTGAAAAGTGCAAAGGCCGGTCGGGAGCCTGCGACCGCACGCTCGGCAGGCGGACATCGAATATGGATTTAAGATTAACGAGGCCACGTAAGCGCGGCAACGTCGCGGGGTGTTTACATGCGGGTGCAGCGGGCGCTCGCGGGCGGTATCGATCGCTGGGCGGGGCGCGGGGCGGGGCGCCCGGGCCGGGCGTCAGTACGCGTCGGGGCCGCGTCCGCGCGGTCGTCGCTCGTCCAGCTGCGGCGCGCCGGAGTGACTCCGCGGTCTCGGGCGCCCGGCGGCGGCGGCGAGCCTCGCGCCGCCCGCCCCCGCGCCGATGCCGCCCGCCCGCGCTCGCGCTCCGCTCCCTGCGTCCGTCCCGCGCCCAGAGGCCCGCGCCGCGCGCGCAGCCTCGCCGTCCGCTCCGACCACCCGCGCCCCAGGTTGCGACCCGTGTTCCTGTGGGCCCGCCAGCAGGACGGCCGAGTGCAGGCCGTGCACTGCGAGGACTACGACCCGCGCAACCGCATCCGCCTCGCGCGCACGCCCGGCGGCTGGCGCGTGATCCCTCGCACCGAGATCTACAACGCTATCCGGGTGCCACCTGCGCCTCCCCGCGAGCGCAAGCGCAGCCGCGGCCGTGCCGCCCGCAAGCGAGCCCGCGAGCCCGCCTGGCTCGCTCCTCCCGACCTGGAGACCCACATCCCCTCGCACACCATCGCGGTGCCGCGCGCGGCTGCCGCGGCGCGTGTGCCCGCGCCGCCGCCGCCGCCGCCCACGCCGCCGCCGGAGCCGACGCCGCTCGACAACTTGCTGGCCGTGGCCGAGCTCGAGTTCAACCAGCAGCGCGGCAAGGACCTCGAGCTCGAAGCCGGCGTGAACGACGCCTACGCCTTCCTGCCCGACGAGGCGGTGGCTAGGGACGTCATGTCGTTTGAACTCGGTGAACCCCCCAAGACTACCGAGGATATATTTTACGATCGGAAATCCCACGGGGAGGAGGACTTTCAGAACAATCTAGTGGTCCATAAGGATTTGTTTGAGACTATCAGTGAGGCACATTACTTGCCTGAGTTGAGCGGGCCCCACGATGAGGCCCTTCTCGAATCTCTCGTAGAGAAAGGTTGTGAGGATAATCAAATCCTGGGGCAGGCGCTGGACAAGCTGGCGCACCTGGTGACGGGTGGTGGTGACTACGCAGAAGAAGAAGAAGATATGCTGTTGAGTGGAGCGCCAGTGGCCGATATTATTGACAGGCTGGAGCAATCGCTCGAGTCTCCTGGCCGCAGCAGCATCACCGCCGCACAAGGCCTGCTGCATCTACACCACATCGGAGATCAGCTGCATGACATCCAAACGGACCAACAGACTGTCGATCAAACTTACATGTCTGATGAAGTGTTTGTTCCTGAAGTACCTACAGAATGCTCTTTAACGTTAAGTCAAGAAAGGGAACTTCAGGATGCCAATGAAATCACTCGTATGGAGTATGAACAAGAAGCCGAGAAGACGCTAGAAGGTAATGCTGAAGCAACTGAATCTTTGTATACTGATATTAGTGAGCCTGTAGTTGAAGAGCATCAGACTTACAAAGACAACACCGAGGAGGAACTGCCAAATCCTACGTTATCAGAAGACAGTGAAATGTCCGTGCCAACCGAAATTGCTGCAGATGCTGACGCTCCGGAAGATGATGAACCAGTACAGAAAAACGAGGAAAATGTACCAACGTGCATGCCGAAAGAAGAAGTTACGCAGCCGGAAGGTCCTGGAGAAGACTCCGAAAAGGAACCAGAACCGGAATCAGAAGACCCTTCGGTGTGTGAGTTAGTGGCTACTGATCTTAGTTTAAAAGCAGTTCAAAAACAAAAACAAGTGTTAAGTGCGGTGGTAGAAACAAGGCATATGGAAGCAATTGTGACAGTGGAAAAGAGCGAAGAACTTCCGAGAGACTTGAGTGTGCACCGGAGACTACCGACCCCCCACGCGTCGCCGCGGAGGATTGACATCCCGAGGGCGCCGTCGCGAGAGTCGGACGCCATGCAGTCCCCGCAGCCCAGCGGCATCCCCGCCATTCCATCATCACCAGAAATATTCACGGCTCCGCAAAAGAGCAAACAGACCCTGTTTTTAGAAACGTTACTATCTTCTCCATCTCCAAAGATGTACACGTCCGAAGTTACCATCACAAAGCAACAATGTGAGCCTCTTAATTTAGGTAAACATAGAAAATCTGCAAGCCCCACCGTCTCCAGTTGCTCAGATGAAATGAGGAAATTAAATAAAGAATTCGGTGAGCCGCAGGAAAAAGGATAAAGAATGAGACAGATTTAGTTAAAATTAGTAAAGTATTCAAAAATTCGCACGACGAGTCTAAAAAATCTGAAAAGTTGATACATAAATCTAATGAGGACACGAGTCCAATAAAGCAATTGCAAATTTTAAAGACTACTGCAGACTTTAACATTCCAGACCCGCTCTTAGTACCAAAAGACAAACTGAATCACATATTAGCGGCACCGGGGCGAGAGATACCGGCATTATTAATTCAGAGGCCGGAGCTCAGACTACCCGAGGCATTCGCGTACCCTTCCATCCTTCAAGACCCAGATATATTAGTCATATCTTTATCACAACTTGAAACCATCTTAGAAAATGATGCCAAAAAATTATCGACTCCTAAAGCTCCTACATTGCCAGAGCCTATAAGAATGTCGAATAGCGATCCATCTAAGTCTGAAGTACGTAGTACTACCACTCCAGTGCCTGACCAAACGGCACACCCTAAACCTATACAACTAGATGCTTTAGCTACTGATATAGATGCGGCCACCACCGCGGCGCTCAACCAAATGTTCTGGCTACCCTACTTAAATCAATTAGAAGTAATGGCGGCTTGTTCGCAAAATAGCGAATTCCTAAAAGCAATGAGTGCATCTGGCTACTCCGGGCAAAATTATGCAGAGTTATCTCAAATGCTAAACGCGTCTCGCTTTATGGGACCCGGTGGGTTCCCAATGATGCCACAGATGGACTACGACAACAGAATGCAATTCGCTATGTGGCAGGAGGCTATGAATCAGGCGAACGCAGCTGCGTCTCGGTCGAAATCGGATGCCCAGAAAGAAGTGCCATCAAAATCTGCTGACGTCCAAAATCCTTTCGTCCATTCCACAAAGAATCATCAAAGCAAATCACAGTCGCATTCGGCAGCACGAACTAGCCCGATCGCGCACAACTACAATAATAATCAGCGGTCTATGGCCCACAATCCATTTTTCCAAAGCATGTATCCCGGGATGAACCCGAATATCAGGCCTAACATGCCGCTGCCGGGTTTGCAGATACCGTATTTTAATCCAAATATGATGGGGAGCCAACGATCGCCCCGCACGAGTCAGCAGAAGAGCCCAACCTCGCCATATTATCCGAACAATAACTATTTGCAAAGTGTGAAACATTCAGAGGCTACGCATCAGCGCAGTAGTAGCACGGGGTCTCAGGAGTCTCCGCGTCCGCGGATTAGTGTTAAATCGCTCCAGAACCTTCTGGAGCCGACAGCGGCTGCGGCGTCAGGGGTGGCGGCTCGACGGTCATCTGTGCCATCGTCGTCCCTGGGCCGGCGGCGGGACGAGCCCGAGGTGGGCAGCACCACGCCGCTCGGCGAGCCTCCGCCGCTCCCCATGCCGCACCCGCACGACCCATCGACCTACCACTTGTGGCATCCTCTATTTGGCAAGTAAGTACACAAACAGTTCTATCGAGGTAGATATCCGTGATTTTACTTTAAAATCATACACGTGAGCCGTCGCGTGATCGCAAGCGTTCCTCTAGAGAAATGTGCATTAGCATTATTTTTTACACTCAATTCCTGAGTTTTGTATTGATAATTGAGCTATTAAATAGTCGGGAAAACGTCACGATTAGACGCTAAGACTCATTACCAATATTAACAGCCTAGCACATTATACAGGCCTACATTGTAAGTTCGAGGCAGCCATAGCGATAGCGGTATGCCGTAGAAAGTTTTCCTCTTTGAACGCTCCTAGGCTCCTACACAAGATTATGTACCTACCCTGTTAAATGGAATATTTATAGTTTCATTCACTATACATATTGAGCTCATACAAACCCTGCGTTATCCAAGATCGCGGTTTTGTCATTTTAGGCTATAGAGCCGATAGCTTCGAGTGTATCGCTGTGCTAATCTATGGAATTCTATTCAGCCCAGTACATTCAATGAGTATAGGCAGATATTATACAGTATCTTACAAACAAGGAGGCCTTTACAATCCTTATACTGTAAAGCTTAAATCTGAATGCGATCTTTAACGATGAGATCAGAGAATTTGTATTAGCTGATCTCTGAACCATTGGTTTTTACTTAACCAACCGTTTCAATCATTATATTTTTAATATTAAAATAAATTTTCAACCCGAAATTTGACTTAGTTTCTTAGTGTTCTTATTTTCGATCGGTTTAAAAATAAGTAGATAAGTACTTAATTGAATAATTTTATTAAAGCACAATACGCAGAATAAGAAAAACTGCAGACTGCAAAAGAACGAAGATCGTTATAGTCCAATAACATTGCAATAAAATGCAGATAGCATTGCATTCGTAACGTCTGTGTAATCATTAAGTTCCATTCATAAAAGAACTTGTTACAATCCACGTTACTACATGAAGTCTAGTAAAATACTGGGAATAAGCCATAACGTTTACAGAACCTGATTGCAACAGCGGTTCATGGCTAAAAAGCTCATTCAGTATGAGGCCGGCGTTGAAATAGGACTTTTTGCCCTAGGTCAGAAATTTATGCGCATTGAAAGTGCAACTGAACCAGACGCGAGCTGTCGCGAAACCAGTAATGTCTGCTCTGTGGTAACTTGTAGTTATTATACATTTTGAGGTTATACTTGTACTAGTTTGAGAGGCTAAATCTGTAGTTTGTAAGCGATAGAAATCAGAGCTAGGGAGCAATGTACAGCGCGGCTTCGACCCGAATGAGCGGCGAGCGAACTACTAAAGGCTTGACGTTTGGAGTGCGTATTTACTGTACTATATTCTAATGATTATAGCTATGCCTTCGTTCTTATAAGGTTTACTATAACTGTGTCGTGTTTCTCGGTGCTAATGATACTAGGGACGTACAAGAACGTTTTGTGAATAGATCACAGACCCGGGTGTTACGTGGAACAAATAGTGAGAGAAGGATACTATCTATATAGTATACATTTATAGCTGGAACTAAGGGCCTACCACGAAACACGTTCTATGTGTTGCTTCGCTCTCGCCCTTGTAAATTCATACGCACGTGTGACAGGGACGCAACACGTCGAACGTGGCTCGCGGTAAGTCCCTTAGGTTTAGATTCGCAACGAACAACTTTATTGAATTGTGTTCTGACCCTTATAATCTAATATTGTAGGATTTAGGAACACTAGAGCATCTCTACTATGACTTCCTTAGTGTCAAACTGACTTATGTAAGTATAAAATAAAGTCAGCGAAGTGTACATACACACTTCGCTGACTTTTTTGTAACTAAACTTTCTACGCTTGTAAAGCTAAATATTAGCACACAATAAGTTCAACTCTAGTGAAGTCTAGTGTTAAACTAGAGTCAGACTTAAACCAGCTAGAGTCAGACCAAAACTAAAATGACAACTATTTTGATACTAATATGTAGTAGCTAAGGATTTTTTTAAAGTCAAACTTCTATCAAAATATGATTACTTAACAAGTTTCAAGACTGCCCTATGAAAATCTCTGTCAACGTAGCTTATCGTTTAGTATAGTCAACCAATTTGAATCCCAAGCCACTGTAGAACCTTTTTACAGTAAACTTCAAAAAGTGAATTCTATGGCAAATAAAACACGGTGTCAATAAGACAGGGTTCTAGAGAGGATGGAAATTGGTTTACCGTGCCTTCTTACCTACAGTTAATATTGGTGAGAGTCGGGAGACATTAAACCAAAACTAGGTTAGAAGGGCACCTATTTCAGAAGTGTCACCTAATTTAACTATGCAATAATGCAACTAGAGACACTACAGTCTTAGTCCACCAGGTCAGACAGAGGACAAATCGGGTCCAACCCGTCAGGCAGATTTAGGCAGATGAGCCCGATTTAGACCAGACGACCTCAATTAATGGCGATAAACGAAAATAGAACCTAGGCTGTTTCAGAATTAGTTACATGAATTAAAGCCTCGACCAAGTGACGTCCATATTTATTCGCCATCGCACATAAAAATCTAAAGGAATAATAATGAAAAGCTGCCATTTCAAACATTATCCGATTAAAGAAGATGGTCATGAAATATGCTACTGGCATCGAAGGTGAGATTTTAAGCTTTCCCACTTTGAATTTTTTATCTTTTGTAAGTGTGAATGAGCTAAAGTTATATCGTCACTACTTTTAAAAAACTTGTATCTTCGTCTGTCAATGAAAAGAAAATTGTAGTAAGTATGAATCAGAATCAGAATCAGAATGCTTTATTTGTAAAACATAGGTACATAATTAGGTCTTAGGTCTATGAATGGTCTGAACAAACTATGTTTTGCCGGTTGGCATACAAATGTCAAAAAGGACGAGAGGCACGAGAGCAAATGAATAATATAAAATTAATAAATTACAATTAGTCAGAATTAAAATTACAATTCAAATAAATAGACACAATTAAAATTAAATAAAGATTTACAATTAAATACAAAAAATAGTCATTATACATTACTTTCTAATTGATATTTTGTATGTCACAGTCATCTAGATATTCTTTTATGGAATAATAAGCCTTATTAACAAGAAAATTAAAAAGATCTTTTTTGAATATATTCACGTCCTGTAGTCTTCGTATGTTATCTGGTAAGTTATTATAAATTCGAGGTTCCATTCCAAATATACTTTTTGATAGAAGTGCTGTCTTATACAATTTGTTTTTTATATTGTCAACTTTACGAGCACTGTTAAATTTTGTGTATTGTCCTATATTCGTTTTGACATATAATGCTGTTTCATATATATATAGGGATGGAAGAGTTAAAATTCTTAATTCAGTGAATAAATCTTTACATGGTTCAAATTTGTTTCTGCCACACATTGAACGTATACATTTCTTTTGACTTATAAATGCTAAATCTCTGTCTGTTGAGTTTCCCCAGAAAATTAAACCATATCTTAAAGTTGACGTGACGTACGCGTGATAGGAGGTTAGGACAGCAGATTGGTTTACTACCTTTCTAAGGTGATAAAGCGCATATGAAAATTTACTAAGTTTCTTACATATATTGTCAATTTGATACTTCCATGTTAATTTATTATCTAAGCTTAATCCTAAGAATTTTGTTACGTCAGTTTCATCAATTATATGTCCCTTGTAGGATACGTTTAAATCCGTCACTTTGTCTGTTCTTTGTTTAAAGTGCATTATTTTTGTTTTGTCCAAATTAATACAAAGATTGTTACTGTTAAGCCAATGAATAAGGGATTTTAAACAATTGTTTATTTTTGTTTCGTATGTCAGTAAGTCTTCTCCAGTGAATATGACGGTACTATCATCGGCAAAGAGAATCATGGGTTCCTCGATAGCTAAAGGGAAATCATTTATATAAATGAGAAATAAGAGTGGTCCTAAAACACTACCTTGTGGGACGCCTGCTTTTATTTCCTAAGATCGGATAGAGCAGTAATTTGGTTTTTTGACTTGACGCATATATAGTCCAGTTGGGTAAATTGCTTTCTCCCGGATAGGTAAGATTCAATTAAACTATAAACGTTTCCTCGGATTCCATATCTGTATAATTTAGTCAATAGTATTTTATGATCAACAAAATCGAACGCTTTGGTCATATCCATGTAGAGAGCAGACACGGGTACCTTATTATCTATATTGCTCATGATAATGTTCAGTAAGTCATAGATTGCCATATTTATTGATTTGTGCTTTCGGAATCCTTTTTGTTCTTGTGCGAATAAATTTTTGGTTTCAAAATAATTATTTAGATTATTATATATAAATTTCTCGATCACTTTTGAAAACACAGGTAACAAAGCTATTGGTCTGTAATTATTCATTAATGATTTTTCACCCTTTTTGTGTAGTGGTCGTAAGATTGATAACTTGAGTTTATCTGGAAACCTACCATATTCTATACATAGATTTACTATGTGGCTTATTGGTGATGAAACTATATTCGCGACATTTTTTATTATTACTGTGTTTATGCCGTCATAACCGGTACTTTTAGAGTTTTTAAGGAATTAATTAGTATTCTTATGTCATCAGGAGTCGATGGTTTCATAAACATAGAATTGGATGAGTTGTATGTCATTGTCATCTTGGGATTAATTACATTATCATTCAAATTATTTTCATCGCTTAGGTGTGTCCTATTCAATTGGTCTAGATCGCAAATGTCGGTAAAGTAGTCATTAAATTTCTGGGCAATTTGAGTAGGTTCTGTAATAGATACGTTGTCAACAATTATTTCAGCAATATTATCTTTAAGGCGTTTATTTTTTGACGATTGTATGATGTTCCAAGTGGCTTTGGATTTATTTGCTGAATTTTTTATGTAAAAATCGTTTTGTACTTTTTGTGTTGACAATATAATTTTCCGAAGTCGTTGAGAGTATACTTTAAGGTCGCTCTTGTTACTTTTGTTTGGCTCTAGTCTACATTTCCATAACATAGTCCTTTTTCTTTTACAACACTTTCGTATGCCTTTTGTAACCCACTTCGGCTTATTTAATGCTGAGATCTTAAGTCTAATATATGGAAAGCATAAGTTATAAAATAGTTCAAATTGGTCGCTAAAACAGTTATATGCTTCATTGGGGTCATTTGATTTGTATACATCGGCAAAGCTCAACTCTTTTAAACAGTTTATGAATTTTTGAACGTTGCTGTTGCTAAAATCTCTTTTTAGTATGAACCAGTGAGATAGTATACACGTAGGTTTCACAGGACACTTAAGAATCTGGGCAGTGTGGTCAGAGATCGCTAGATCTATTACATCAGATTTTACACCTCGAATATTATGGATAATATTATCGATGCATGTGTTGCTTTGTAATCGTGTAGGGGTAGATATTGCAAACTTAAGATTAAAACTAGATATCAGAGTGTTAAATTCAATACTTTGTCTCGTTCTGATCATTATATCTATGTTAAAGTCACCGCAAATTATTACATTTTTGCGGTTACAGTTTAATTTACACAGTAGGTCATTTAGTTTATTAAAAAAGATGTTAAATGACGCTTTATCATATTTAGGAACGCGATAGATACATATTATGATAATATTATGCTCGGTTAGTTCAATGGCTGAGCATTCTATTATATTACTTATAGATATACTATCTGATATATCTATAAGTAATATAATAGATATGTATGGAATGCATATAGACTTACTGCGTTTTAACTTTGAGGAGCAGCGTGAGATACGAGATTTTTTAAAAGTAGTGACGATATGTGCATTTCCGTTAGTATCATAAAAAAACTGCAAGTATATTTAAAAATGAGAAACATAAAAATAACGTAAGTGCTGTGTTGTCGAAACAGTTGTATTTTTTGTACGAAGTTGCACTTGTGCTACAAGTTCTAAAAATAATCTAAAGTGTTGACTTGAAAGTGCAAAGAAAAAATAATCACAATATCTAACTTTACCAAATAGACGTTACTTTACTATAAACTTTATATCAAGACTTATAGCTGTAAAAATAAACATATCCAATTGCGTGTTAAGTATTGACACAGTCGTTAAGGCTTAATGATACAAATCTAGAGCGCTCCGAACATAACCTACATTTCAAATAAACTGAGCCATGTTTGGCTTCGTTAGGAGAACACACACAGAGACGGTAATGATTTATTTGATGATACATCCAGATGTTCAGTGTACGGATTTTATTACGAGTAGTAAGAATTTTTCAATGTTAATGCGAAATTAACCAATGGTAACCCCGTATGCTAATTTTACTGTAGGTAGGTTAGAGTATTTTCGAGTTCAATTTCGTTTCGTCCAAAAAGTGCAATTCTTTTTGTTAACCAATCACAATCAATTTCTTATTACTGTGGGTAAGCCAACCCATATCCATTATAGGTACGTACGTCGAAATATGTAGTTCAAAACCCTGTTCAGCAAGATACCTAAGTACCTACTCATAATTATGTAGGTAGTTGTAGGGCTTTGAGGCCGAAGATATTTAATTAAAAACACCGTCTAGCTTTTTGCTAAAAATATTAGGAATTCAAAGGGCTCAACAACACGTTATTGGTGTAAAAAATGGTACTTTATTGCTGAAGGACTCGTAATTCCAAGTTCACAATCCGTGAAATGCCACGGCGCCTTCGACCCTCCTTGTAGACGGGGCACGTTTCACAAAAAATAGTCTAAAAAGCGCTAATCGTCTAGTATATCAAGTAGAAAAGCCTACTAAACTGTAAATTTTACTGTTTTATAATGTAGGTGCAAAAGGTGACTAGTTTAGTTGACCAATTTACAGTCTGACCAAAAAGAGTAGAAATCAAAAAATGGCAGCAATGTAGTGTCATCTCTTTCAAATCAATATGTGTCAGAAAAGGAGACGACACTACGATGTTGCCACTTTTAAAATTTTTCTTTTTGTCTCTGTATGTACCTTTTGGACAGAAATGGCGGATTGATTGAGCATTGGACAAATCAGTCACATCGTGACAGATACTTTATAACTGCGTCAATTAGATACCTACCTGACTGATTAAAATTAAGAAATCAAGAATCTTTGCCTATTGTACCACTACCAAGAAGCCCTTATTAGATTTCGCACTCAAATCGGTTTTTGAAAACTACCATTGCACTGAAAGACATAAGCATAACTTGAAGTTACTTATAAAAACCTGAAGGTTTCTTTAAAGGTGAATACATTGAAAGAAGTAAAAAATACCTACTGTACGCTAGCATGCGAGAAACTCAATAGCTCAATTTGCAAGAGCTCGGATGAAGTCGAAGATTGGGGCTTAAAATCTCATTCGGGACATAACACTTCAATTTTTCACTTGATTTAGAAGATCTAAAAAATATAGTACAGTTGGCCTTTTCAATTTCTCTCTCATTCAATTACTTTGGAAATAGAGAAGCGCTCTTCGATAGTTTTTCCTCCACTCTTTAGTGAAACTTTATAAAACATCGGTCGACGACATCCGGAAAATTGCAGCCTGGGATGAGACTATCTCAGGAAAAGTGGCGTACAAGAAGAGAGACTTCTATGCTTAGCAGAATGCACAAACGCTCACGAAACGCTCACGATAATATCTTTTTCGTAGCTAACTATCTTTATCGCTCTTGCGTATTGGCGTGACAGAGCCAGACTGCATTTCTGCGGCGTTTCGGCGGCGTTTCGCGTCGCAGAAATGCCATTCGGCTACGCCCCCTGGGCCTTATTTCTCGAAGCTACAAGTTACGAATTTAGAAGTGGTAGTCAATGTCTAATAAGTTGGAAAGAGACTTCCGCTTGTAACTTTCAGTTTTGAGAAAGGGGCCCAGATATGATGAATGATGATATGACGGTGATGTTATAAAACTTCAGTAATCGCGTCAATCATTCATTAGATAGTTAAACCTACTGTTGTACACTGTTGGTACATTTAAAGGCCCTCACGACCACCGTCCCCGTATCGTAGTCGTAACCAATAAAAGGCCCAGTACGAATTAGTGTCAGCACACGATATAAAGTCGACGCCGGAAAGATTAAGTGATATTAAAAGCTTTCAGGCCGAGCGTTGGAGTTTTTTTTTACTTTTTACCCGACGTCAAAAAAAAGGAGCGCAATTTGACTCTGAGTTATTTTTTTATGAACTCATAAATATGTTTCGAGTTTATTAACCGATGTAGATTTTATTACATTTATGAACTCTGAGCTCTACTACAGATTAATAATTAATTTACTGCATGATATATAATTTGTAGTAAATATAACTCATCTGACGCTGCTGACAAGACTTAGTAACCTGTTTTAGTAGTTTTAATAACCAGTATGCAATATAACATAACATATTATGTAGGTACAGTCAAGTGTAAAAATATGGGTGTACACATCTTACTCAAAAATATGTCCCATAGCACCTTAGTCCGGTGTAATAACATAGTACCATATTTTTGAGTCGATTTCTTCGATACTTATTTTTGCACTTGACTGTACATTATAATTCATATCAAAAGCTAATGAAATTAGTAACATACAAGTGATACAAGAGACAATAAAAGTAAAAGTTAGGTTAGGTTAGATACGAGTAAATAATATTTTTGTCCTTCACAGATAATAATTATACCATTCACTGTCATATGCTACTCAAGAATGCAATTTTGCACTATTTCCATCTTTTCCCAATGCATCACCGCATCAGAAATCAAAAATCAAAATGAGGTAACATTTTAATACTTGATACAGTAGTATCAGACCTATTATTACACTTCCACAAACGCCAATTATAAATACCACTTTTCCTTGAAAGTCTCATCATAAAATCAGTTCATTAAGTCCATGTCCTAAACTAGAACGACAGTTTATTTATTAATACCTGTTCTGACACATTTCCTTTGTTCTGCCTTGTCATGTGAATTTTCTATTGCTTCTTCGGCCGAAAGCTGCAATTTTGTCATTAAGTGGTTATTAAAACTGGGTCATTCTAAAATAGGCGCTAATGTTGACTAGAAATTGCGAACTTATTAAATAATCATGGCTAACTTGGGCCTTATTCTTAGAGATTTATTACTTAAGTATTCTGAAATTATATAAAAAATGTATTTTGAAATTATAAAATAAAAATATTGTGTTTAGTTTGTATATTTAAGCGACGAAATACATACTTAAATAGTAAATACATACTTATATACATAGAAAACATCCATGACTTAAGTAGGAACAAATATCTGTGCTCATCACACAAATAAATGCCCTTACCGGGATTCGAACCCAGGACCGCGGCTCAGCAGGCAGAGTCACTACCGACTGAGCCAGGCCGGTCGTCAATAATTGTTGTTGGTATAATAATTGTTAAATTAGTGTATTTTCTTTTTATGAAGTTAAGAGTATAGTTTATTACCTATAGAGTTCGTCTCGAACCATCATCTTAGTGAAGACGAGCGTCACCAGTTTTTGTGTCTGATTTTGTCCATCTCGTCTTATAGTTTTGTATAATATGACTCCTCAGCTATATTTGCTTGATTTCGAGCATTAACGCCAGCATATATACCATAGTTAACGTCATTATAGGGGTCATACCATAAGCACGCGGTCGAATGTTTATAGTGACCTTGCGGTACTCCACCTAAGGCGAAGACGGAATTCGTTACTGGTTTTAGACGGTAGTCCTAAATTGGTCCTTCCGTCATGGTCCTTGTTCCCTCAGACCGGGTGGCATGCGTAATAGCAGTTCCCCAGCTTAAAAAAGGTGCATAGACTCCCATATAACCATAATCGGTCGCCGTTCCTACGCAAATCCTCCTATTTTGTGTACACACAGGTCTTCGGGTCTCAATGATTAGTCGCAGTACGGTCGACGTTTAGTCGCGGCGACCCAAATGGGGACGATTGGTAACAGGCACAAATGGTCACAGAAGTGACAGAAGTGTGCACTACGCGTGCACACATTGTTACCGTTTGGCGACTACTTTCTCAAAATCATTCGTTCATTTCATTCTTTTCAAATGGCGACCAAACGGTCTCCAAACGGTCACCAAACGGTCGACAAACGGTCTCAAAATGGTCGCAGCGTACACGCATGACCGAAAGCAGTGAATATTTATTATATTTTCAAAATGGCTTCTTGTATTATTTTTTTCCAGGTATCCTCAAACTTTATAAACAATTAAATATGCCGTCGTACTCACTTGCCCTCACTAAAGAAGATTTAAAAAAAATTGT
The DNA here is from genome assembly GCF_023078275.1 of Leguminivora glycinivorella. Lineage (NCBI taxonomy): Eukaryota > Metazoa > Arthropoda > Insecta > Lepidoptera > Tortricidae > Leguminivora > Leguminivora glycinivorella. The sequence goes on along the minus strand of NC_062980.1, from coordinate 15,444,886 downwards.
AACGTGCGTACCGAGCTGCTGGGTTGTAAAGGATCGGGGATCATATTATTATGATATATATAGAGCAACTAGTATTTTGCGGCATTTCACAATTGACACTTGTTGAAGTAGTCGTCATTAATATTACTATCAACATTAATTTCAGCGATCTGTACTTCTTTTGTCAAGATTTTTGTATAGATAAGTGTCTACAAATTTGTAATGTTAAAGAGACATAAATAAAACGTAGTAGAGTAAATAATGTGTTTTTTTTGTAACCCAAACAAAATACTTGTAGATACGAGTGCGGAAAAGAGGAAAATCGATACGAGTAGCGATAAATTAATACACGAACGAAGGGAGTGTTTTAAATCGACACGAGTTGTGAATGTCCTTTTCGCACGTGTATCGTACGACGATTTTCAATACCTAAATCTAAGCTAAGAATTTCGACCAGACAAGAAATGAATCATTGCTTGATTTGCTCGCACTACTGCGTTAAAAAAAGCAGCATCTGTACTGAAAAAAACTATCATTGCGCAACAGAAATTCTATTAATATCACAGTAAATACTCTATTTCATTTGATTCCTACTTTTATTGTGTAAAGCAACACTACACTTCATTTTTATCAATAAGAATTAAAAATTATATATTTAATACATTAAGTAACTATAAAGTGCTTATCTATTTGTATTATCATTCTGTCAGAAACCGTTCTGACAGTGACAATGACAGCCACAAATTCGTCCACCTGTTGTTACCGTTATGTGTGCAAACGTCGACTAATAAAGTGTCGTTAAAAGTCATTCTGACAGTGACATTGACAGCCACAAATTCGTACACATTTTGTTACCGTAACGAGTGCACACGACGACTACATTTTGTTATTGTATCAATACGGTCGCATTGTTTGCACGACGTTACCACGCGTTATGTCACATTTGACAGTTAGTTACTGATTTGAAGATTTTGCGACTGAAATGGTTGTATGGGCTATTTATCAGGCTGAAATAAGAATAAGTTACAATCGGCTGTAAAATAAATGAAAGTGATAAAAATTTACCCTTCGTGCAGAAGATTACCTCTTAGATTTATTATAATATCGCGATCTCGACAAAAATCAAAAAGGTAATCATGGTCTATATCCCGGTCAATATAAGTCTAATGAAAACAACCGTGAATAATTCAAAACTCTCATTGTATGCCTCATGGTAGATGCTTAGTGAATATTATTGCTGTTTAAGAGTTCTGAAGCTTTATTGTTTCTACTACAGAAAATACTTTGTTCTGGAAAGTGGTCTTTATGCAACAGAAATTCTTCAAGTTTTTATTAATTTTCTAAATTAGAGTTTTTATTTCTGAATTCCTATCCTGAGAATTCGCCATCTTGCTTTTACATGTTCTAGTTTGTATTGAACATAATAAGCAGGTATTAGCCTGACAAATCGATATGACTGATGTACTGTTTGATATATAATTGCGAGTTACAACTGCTTTGATATTCCACGCAAATTCATTGTCTTTCTTTGTCTAAAATTAGAGATTTACGTAATAAGGGGCGTTTTTTTACCTTTCTATATCAACTTAGTTTCTTTTGTTAATCAGGTTTTCAGAAAGTTTTTCCAGGCCTGTTGATACAGATATCGGGCTCAGGGAATCCTAATGAGGCGAATTGGAAATCCCCATCTTCTCCTTGAAATCGGCAACGGAATATAGGAGGCACTTCGCCTTTGATCATCTTTTTACATTTTTTTGTGATACAGAATCATTAACGCCATTGAACTCCAGGAGGCTTAAAGTCTTGACTTTCATATTTTTTGCCAATTTATGGGTTAGGTCTGTTCAATTCAATTTTTTCTTAGCCAAATTTCTCGTTTATTGAGTTCATGGAGAGAGCACTCTTAAGGTTCAATTGACGATTTGTAACGATATAGGTAGGTATTATTTCTCATGGATGCAAAAGTAAGAACAATCAAAATCACCTTATTTGATATGTCTAAGTTCTTGTAAGGTTCGTATGGAATAAAGATGCTTGACTAAGTACAACTATCAAAATATTGATAGGACCAATTAAATTTTTTTTAGAGTGTTCCGTCTATATTTTATTCTGTGTCTATGGCTCTGTCGGAATAAGGAATGACAGCTACATAATAGAAAAGACAAGACATTACGCAAATGACTGTTACGAAACGTAAGGATGTTGGAAGTAATGTGACAGACATTTTTGTAATGCTTCACATTACGCATTTGAACACGAAGAGCTCACAAAATTGAGCGACATGGAAATCATTGAAGTAATGAGTTGTTATCATGTTTTTGGTAAATTTTCTAGTATTTTCGGCCTAAATCTCTCTCACCTAAAGCTTAGTACTAGCAAGAAATATGCGCCTTATTAGTATTACTTAATTCAGTTGTACTGTATCCTTTGCACTCATGTTTAGTAGAAATAAATTTTGAATGCTACGCCTTAGGACCCTAAAAGATTTATACACAGTTTTTATGTATGAAGTTGAGTTAACGGATATTTTCTCACCTATTTTTTTTTAGGAACAGGATTTATGTATGTAACTTTTATAATTAATTTATAACTTAATATTATTGCCATGACTTGGACTGTGTGAAAGATTTGAAACGAAAGCCTGTAATGATGAGATAAGGGCAAAGTATAGAAGAGGAAGACATGCTGTGCCGACCCCAAAATGACCTGGATAAGGGCAGGCGAACGATGATCATTGTCATAACTTAAACGGCTACCTCAGGTCAAATAGTTTTTTCGCAATTTTTAATATCCAATAAGAGAGGAGGGACGAGGCGTAAAAATTGAGAATAGCGATCGTACTTACTACAACAAAGTTTCTGTATTTTCTTTATAACGCTTTAAACAAATTGCTATCTCCATAAAAATGCAAAGCTCTATTTTCATTACGTCAAACTAAGATAAAATGCAACTAGACGGCGTCTTTATCCATTAATTTCTATTAGAGTGACGTCAAAGCAGAAATATCGTCTCCTGATTGGTTGATGTCATCCATTATCGCTCGGCATGGGTCGATAGCGCGGTAAACTTGCTCTTGATTGGCTGTTTCGTTTTATGTGTGTTACGTGATTGGGTTTTTTTCTCGATTTTGTTAAGACTTTTGTAATTAGTTTAGAGACTTAGGGATACTTTGACAAGAACTGGTTTTTAATTAAATATCTTTTATTTAGGTTCCTTGTTAAGTTTACAATTAGAGAGTTTCTGTAATGTGTTGTGTATGTCTGTGACAGATCAGTAACTTACCGAGCTAAACAATAAATTAAACAAAAGTATTTTAACTTTTTGTACAAATAGCAACTTTTGTTCTGTTCTCCCGATAAAATACATAGGCATACATTATTACTTACTTACATTTCAAGTAGAACTTAACTTTGCTGCGAGATAGATGCTAATTATATCAGAACGAGATTAAATGCAGTTCCAAAGCTGCTTCCTGATCTGATTGAGAACTAGGCAATCTGGGATTATCAAGTAAGACCGATCAACCAGATGATAAAATAATTAACATAATCTGAGCATCCGCTATCCTATCCGTGAATTAATCATCCTATCATCATATAAACATCATAATGTCATATAAACATCATACGTTTAATATGCAAACCAGAGCAGATAATAGAAACGATCCAGAATTTTTCTAACAAATTGTATTCGTCGAATTTATCTATAATTCCAATCCTAGAACGGATATCGGCAAAAACTATTTCAGCTGCAATAAATGAAGTTAGTTCAGGTAGAAACTATGAATAGGTAATCTAATATCTAAATTCTAAACCTGATGGCGATGTCCAAAGAGGGTTAATTGAATCAATACGGTTATTATCAGACATCGTAACTGTTCCAGTAATTTTAGTGCAGCATTGTCGCGTTACATCATCGGCGTAACCAAATCCCACAGACTTCGCTGGTTCGGCCACCTACTAAGAATGGGAGAGGATCGGGCTGCCAAGACGTATCTGGGAAGACCAACTGGTGGCCGCCCGGCGGGTCGGCCCAGATACCGCTGGGGAGACAGCGTGATGGCGGATTTGTGTCAGCTACAAGCCGATAATTGGCTGGAAGCTGCGCAGGATCGGGATAAGTGGCGTGCTCTCGTTTTGGAGGCCAAGATCCTCTTGGATCACAGTGCCATACTAGTTAGTTAGTTAGTTAGTTATTGTCGCGTTAAAGAAATATTGTATACTAGTCTTTCCCCGCGGCTTCACCCGCGTAGTAATCTATTTTCCCATACAAACTTTGGACCCCCATTTCACCCCCTTAGGAGCTGAGTTTTGAAAAATCCTTTCTTAGTGCTCCTTTACACCTTTTAAGGAACTTACGTACCAAATTTGGAATCTCTAGGACCAGCGGTTTCGGCTGTGCGTTGATATGTCAGTCAGTCAGAGTCAGTCAGTTTCTTCTTTATATATTTAGATGTACTTATGTCCGAATTAGCTGTACTTAATTGTGATTAACAACAGTAAAAAGAGCCTTATTGATCAATGATCATCTACTTAGTAAACACATGCACCGAAATTGCTGGAAAAGTTACAAGTCTGCTTATTACACTCGTATTCATAATATTGAATCTGGGAATCTGGGATCGTATCGCTGATGCTATTTGTTGACAGCAGTTAAGTAGTAGATGTAAATTTTTCGCTTTGATCGTGTCCTTCATCGGCTTGTTTTATATTTTTACCGACGGCAGTAAAACAAGGATGTTTTGTAACAATTTTCCTACAAAACTTTACTTTGTATCAAATTCTCTCCACGCTAGCGATTCTAAGTATTCTACAAATAATACAATAGGTATGTATTATAATGCAAGGTAACGGTATTTCTACAACTGAAAAAAAAATCAACTGAATCTATTTATTTATAGAAAAATAATTTGCTTGATAAAATGTGACTTTATATTACGCAGTGTCAAACTCATGATAAGGGTACAGTACGCAAATGTCCTACCAGTCAAACCGTCGTCTCTCAAATTAAATCTTTTTTTTCTCCCATCACCATAAAACGTGATTTTCGCCCTAATTAACTAATACAATTTGAAGTCTGTACAAATTGCGACGCAGCGAGCCGAGGCGGGGTCGCGGGTTCAATCCGGGCGGGTCAGTGAACTCGGGATTTGGGTTATGAATGTTGAACCTTGACTTTATTTTGTAAGATTTGGGCTAGGATCGGAGAGAACTCGAGTCACTTAGAACTAGGAGAGCATAACCTTTAGTGTTTGTGATTTTATGTAGATAAGCTGTGTTTCCTAAACGTTTCGCTTGGAGTGCTGTTTGAAATAGGCGAGACGACTAAAAAAACTAATTAGTCCCTCAGTTAGATTATCAAAGAATTTTAGACACGTATTTTTTATTTTTTTCTCGTAAACGAAAAATGACGGCGTTGAAGTTTCGCGTGACGTCACGTCTAGGTACAAAAATTAATTAGAAAAAGCGAAAAATATGTGTTCAGTATTATTGGACGATTTAACTGACGGACTAAACAGAATGCCATTTTTTTATGAAGTCGTCATCCCTATTCCAAACAAAATCAAACCTAAGTTTTCGAATGAAATTGAACCTCTAGCACAGTATAATAAAGAGTACTATCGTACAGTATGGCCACTCCTGCTCCCTGCTGGAAGTGCCGCCCACCCCCTCTCGGTTACCTCACAGTTACCGCCTGTCAAAAACTCGAACAGTCGGCCTGTCTTATTTCACTCATACAAGCATAGTACGCGTTCACCTACACGAGCTTAGACCGTGTGCTAGGAACGCGCCTCTTTCATATATTTGATCGCCAGTGTCCGAGATGTGCCTCTAGTGTTGACGGTATAGCCTGTACCGTGAGTTTTTAAGGGCGATAGAAATTAAGAGCGGGTCGGCTCTTGTAGGAATGGTAGTAGACTAAAAAATTAGAAATCATGATTGAAAAGTGATTTTGATAATAAATTGTTCAAGGTGAACAAACAATGGACAGGCTGGAACAGCATTTGACGTGGTTTTAAGAGTGCTCTTTAGTCTTTTAACGTCATTAATAATGAGGTAGATCAAAATTTCTAGAATGACGCTTATGCTAAATCATGTCAATCATACACGCGTAGGTACGTTTGTTCGTATTGACTTGTTATCTGATACAAAGTTCTAAAATATAACAAAACTAACTTTTTTCCCGCGGCTTCGCTCGCGTTAGAAAGAGACCAAAAGTAGCCTATGTCACTCTCCATCCCTTCAACTATCTCCGCTTAAAAACTCACGTCAATTCGTCGCTCCGTTTTGCCTTCACGGAGAAGGACAAACAAACAGACACACACACTTTCCCATTTATAATATTATTATGGATAATGCAAGCTCTGAAACATTTTCTGTATACATTATCTCATCGCTAGTCTTCTCTAAAATTTATAGGCATAAACACGATTATCCACCACTTCGAGGGCACTTATCTAACTAATATTATTACGCACAGGAAAACCACGGGGAGGGCCCATAACAAATGCCCAACCGCTAACCCTCCGGCGTAGCGTATACCCAGCTCTCTATCCGGTGTGACCTAGCCGAAGTCGTTGACGCTACTGAAACGCAGCCTGAATCTGTCCCGCTCCCGCCACTACATAAGAGCGATAGGGAGTGCTAGCTTACGAAGCGTAAGCGATGTGATGTGATGTTCGCTATTAGGTACCCAATGTGCCTTGGTCTGGTACCGATAACGAAATTATCCCGGTCGTGGTCAGCTGGTCGCTAAACTAATTTGCTTCCAATTACACCGAACGTTTTACCTACAAAGCGTTCCTTTTTCTGTCTCCACCAGGTACTAGCCTCGATGTATATCATCACTACTTTTAAAAAATCTCGTATCTCACGCTACCCCTCAAAATTAAAACGCAGTAAGTCTATAATTATGCATTTCATACATACTTACTACAATTTTCTTTTCATTGACAGACGAAGATACAAGTTTTTTTAAAAGTAGTGACGATATGTATTCGTCTAGTCAGACCATTTTTTGAGGTTCTCCTGTTTGTACAAAAATAAAGTCTTAGTTCAAAAATCATTACCGTTTAATGCTTATACTAATCTTGTTTATTTTTTTATGGTAGTATTGTACAATAACTAAATATACCTCTAAATACAAGAAATATCATTGATACTGAAAGGAAAAATGACGATTTCTATTTTATCCTTTATGGATGGGTAGGTAATTATAATACATGACAGATGTAAGGGGGCCCAAAGGAATCTTCAAGCCTATATACATACAGAACTGCTATAGGAGAGGAGAACATGAATAAGACGAAATTTTTTTAAAGGTCTTTTCTTTCACAATATAAGTCACGTGCAATTGTATTTTACAATCAAAATAAACTATATTATAGTACTTTTACAATTCTCACTCCTGGGTCGTGATATACATGTGTAAAAGTTATTAGAATAAACAAAATATTTCTGTATTGCTAGACGAACTCCACTGCATCGGGGCTAGTATGCTACATGCGTTTGATATGCACCAATATCCTCCTGATATACACCATATCCTCCTGGATCCCTGGCAAATTTTTGTACTTTTGAATTTAGAACTTTCTTTTATTCCTGTAAAAGTTCAAACCTTATGTACTCGTACGTAGGGCACCAGGACCCAGGAGGATATGAAGGAAGAAGAAGTACGCCTTTTGCAAATTCTTGAACGCCCACTTGTAAACCTACGGATGCTCCTATAGGCTACTAGCCTCCTAGTCAAATCAGCTTCTTTTTAAGAACTGTCAAAACGAACTTGAACGACTTGCTAATAAGGAATGTATATAATTATGAAATCGAATTGAGTGACGTCACGGTCAACTGAGTTACTGTATATATTTCTACCTGACTTATTAAATAGAAATTGGATTTAAAAATAACCTCTGTCCATGTTTTTCTTTTAATTATTTGATGCTTTATTTTGTGCATGGTATAATAGTACATTACGATACAAGTGCGGAAAAAAGGAAGTTCGAAACTAGTGGCGATAAATTAAAACACGACCGAAGGGAGTGTTTTAAATCGCCACGAGTGGTTGGTTCATTATATGATAGGTCGAAACTTCGGTAGGTCATCTGTACTGAAAAACGTCGTACGAAAAGGAAATTCGTAACTCGTGTCGATTTAGAACACTCCCTTCGGTCGTGTTTTAATTTATCGCCACTCGTTTCGAACTTCATTTTTTACGCACTTGTATCGTAATGTACTATTATTTTAACTACAGTCAAGTTCCCTATTGGGTTATTGCGTAATGCAAGCGTATCATTTCTATGCCCATGCGCACACAACGACAACTGTAAGGTGCATTAGGGTAATTCTGAATAACAGAAATGATCGGGGTAATTTCGAAAGGGGAATCTTGATATGATGGACATAATGGTGATTTTTATGCGACTTTCGAAATTAGACGCCTTTCGGAATTACCCTAATGCACCTGTATGCTCAATGAGCTAAGAACTGCGACACGTCCGCCGGAGGGTTGTTCGCTCTTTAGTCCATAAGTACTAATATTTAATATTATAAATGGGAAAGTGTGTGTGTCTGTTTATTTGTCCGTCTTTCACGGTAATACGGAGCTCGAATTGTCGTGATTTTTTAAGTGGAGATAGTTGAAGGGATGGAGAGTGACATAAGCCACCTTTTATCTCTTTCTAAGACGAGCGAAGCCACGGGCAAGAGCTAGTATTATATGTTCTGAGATAGCACTGATGGGAACGGGTTTTACCAAGCTGATAAGTAGGTAGGTATCAAAGGATACGAGTACGTAGCCATATCTCTAGTGGAAATACACTGGAAATATTACCCTACGACACTTCATTACTGAATTGATGTAGTCCGCATTAAATCAGTAAATAACGTCTAATTAAAACTAAACAAAGTTCAGTGACCCCTGGCCGTTGCAGCCATGAATATTCAGCAGTTGACACCACAAACTGAATTTAGTTAATATCGATAAACGCAAAGCGTTTTCGCTCTTATCCATTTGAGTATTATGTTGTAAATTTGTTGAACTGTGAGCTGAAAAGGTACCTACTGGGTTCACATACATGGTTTTTTATTTGTTTGTTGTTTTGTTTCTTTCTTTTATGTAATGTGTGTAATCGCTAATACTTATTCATTGAATTTGTAAGTATTTGTAGAAAGTACAATGAAAGTTGCACTGTCACTGATAGTGTGTGTCGAAAAATAAGTTTACCGAAAAAAGTATTTTTTCAGTAAACTTAGTTTAGCTTGTATACAATTGGATAGGTAATGTTTTTTGAAGATAGGCAAATAATATTTATTTCTGATAGAATACTTTATAACGATCACGGAAAGGTGATTCTTTTATTTTTATTTCGTATTATTTTTTAATTGACCGAAATGACGTTTGTGAAATTTATTGGCGAATGAGGTGAATGTATGAAATTATAAATAAAAATCACCGATAATCAGCTAAGTGACACTGACAGTTGATATCGCTTTTTTTTCTAATTTCATTCATTCAGTACGCGCAAAGGCATTGTCACCTCATCTGCCATTAAATTTCACAAACGTCATTTCGGTCACATAAAAAAGATAATTAATAAATAATACGAAATAAAAATAAAAGAGCCACCTTTCCGTGATCGTTATAAAATAGGCTTCGCTTTTGCCCGCGGCTTCTCTCGCGTTCAAAACTCTCCAGCCCTTCAACTATCTCCACTTAAAAAATCACGTCAATTCGTTGCTCCGTTTTGCCGTGAGAAACGGACAAACAAACAGACACACACACACTTTCCCATTTATAATATTAGTATAGTATGGAGTATGGATTCTATCAGAAAAATATATTATTTGCCTACTTATCTAAAAAAAACTTTACCTAGGTACCCAATTCTTTATTTAGATAAATAGTCAAGAGAGCCTCTACCACAGGTCTGTGACGTTTTAGAATACCTACGTTAATTTAACGTTACCGATAGCGTTAACATCACGGAAAATGGCAGCAATCATTTTTACCCCGGACGGTCCGTCTGTCGGTCCGTCTGTGCGTTTGCCCGTCTATCCATCTGTCTGTTTGTCAATTTTTCCGTCTGTCTGTCCGTCCGTCCGTCTGTCCGTCCGTCCGTCCGTCCGTCCGTCCGTCCGTCCGTCCGTCCGTCCGTCCGTCCGTCCGTCCGTCCGTCCGTCTGTCCGTCTGTCTGCCTTTACACACACTATTCTTTTTCAACTGAATTAGGGTTTAAACATGTTACTTGCTTATACATATTAACTTCTTCTCACTGCTTTGTATATTTTCGATGATACTTTATGTTGAACCGTAACGATATTTATATTAATTCTTTCTGTTTCAGGTAAGTACAACAATATCATTTTCAGGATCCATTTATGAGTAAGTGAACATTTTATGGTTAAAGTACATTCATTTGTTTTTCCACAAAAGCGACCAGCCAGGCTAGCATAGTGCGTGATAAACGACATGACATCAGGCCGTCCATATCGCACTTACAAATAGTGCGAAAAGGACGCCCTGACGTTATATTATTTATCGCGCGTCCGGTAGGTACTTAGTACTTAGTGTATTCGCTAGGTACACGACTGGTGACCCTCATTTTGTAGTCTCTTCTTTGTTAAATCTTATGGACTGAAATTAGTTCCATTGTCTGTCGCTAGCTAGTCCGTTTGGCATTCCATCACATTCCATATGATTTGTGACAATCAGTGCCACGGCCGCACCTTCACGCACGCTGCTCATTATGGACGTAGTTCTTTGTCGTGTATGATGACAGCAGGGCTAGCACATCATTTCCGCGAGAGTATGTCGCCGCGAGATAGCTATGACACATCTTTTTCTAACTGTATTAATGATATAAGGACGGGTAGGCTATCTCGCAATGTCTCAATTTGGATTTCTTTCCACCCCTTTTTGCCAAGAGGGAAGGGGTAGGCAGATCATAAGAACTTAGTAGTTCATATGATCTGCCTACCCCTTTATGGGGTACAGGCGTTATTATATGTATATAGTCTATCTCGCGGCGACATACTCTCGCGGCAATTATGTGCTAGCCCTGCTGTCATCATACACGACAAAGAACTGCGTCCATTAGGGCTACCACATGGTTGGCGCGAGATTATGTCGCCGCGACATGGACTTCCTTACGTCAATACAAATAGAAGAAGACGATTGATATAATTATGTCGCGGCGAGATACTGTCGCGCCTATACTTATGCCATGCCATTGCTAGTTCAGACTCCAGTCTCTCACAAAGGATTTTCAACATCTTGTCTCACCTATTAAATTGTTAATTTAGTTAATTATAGTGTAAAATTCGGAATCCTTTGTGAGCTGATAAATAAACACTTTTTTTTTATTGTTGATAACATTCTCTGGACCTAGGGAACAATAGTTATTTGTTATACAAGGGGGCAAAGTTGTATTTTAACGCCGAGTGTGGAATTGAAAAACGAGCAAGTGAAAGGAGTTTTTTAACACACACGAGAAGTAAAATACATTTGCACCCTAGTGTAACACAAAACTTTTCCCCTCACTATAGCGAGGAAACTACAACACAAAAAAATGCGTTTATCACTGCTTCCAGTAGTTCCACAGGTGGTAAATCATCTTTATTACTAGATTCACCTACTTTTATCAATTTTAAAGCAGTTAATTTGACTTTATTCAAGGTCAAATTACTTTACCCACTAGTGGATAAAATGCGTTTTTACCCGCTGGTATTAAAGGACAAAACACGTGTTTCCGAGCTAGTGAGGGGAAAATCAAATTACTTTGTTAAATATTTTTTGATTAGCTTTTTTGTAAGTTGTAAGTCTATTATATATATATAAATTATGAACTGAAATATATTAAGGACCCCGCGCCAGTACGCATAGGCGATAAAGTTGTCGACTGTACTGACCAATTTAAGTACCTGGGATCCGTACTTCATGCGTCCGGGGACATCGACAACGACATCAAGACTCGCATAACGGCTGCGTGGGCAAAGTGGCGTGAGGTGACTGGTGTCATTTGCGACCCAAAAATGCCGGTTAAACTGAAGGGACAGGTCTATAAATCCATCATTAGACCTGTCCTCCTATATGGAAGCGAAGCGTGGCCTGTGCTTGAGCGGCACAAGCAGTTGCTGCGCGTCACGGAGATGAACATGCTCCGTTGGATGTGTGGAGTTTCGCGGAGAGACCGCGTGAGAAACTCCCGCATTCGCGGCAGTCTTCATGTCCGTGACATAGCAGACAAGCTCCAAGAAAGCCGCCTACGATGGTACGGCCATGTCTTACGTAAACCGGCAAGTTACATAGGGAACAAATGTCTTGCCATGGCACCTCCGCCTGGCCCCGGACGAAGGGGAGCACCCAAGAAATGTTGGCTTGATGTCGTTGGGGTTGATATGCGTGTTAATGGTCTCACTAAAAGGGATGCAGAAGACCGTGCGAAGTGGAGGAGAAAAAGCCGGAAAGCGGACCCCGGGCTCCGAAGCGCCCGCGCTGAGGATGCAACCGGGAAACCGTCAAGATGAGAGAGAGAGAAATTATGAACTGAAATAGATACCATACACTAAAGAAAAAAGCGATCAAGCCCACTGATGGTGAACTGCTGGGAATCGAACCCGGGTGTCGCGGCTGACGTGCTAAACCGCTACACCATCCCGACCGCCGAGGTACCCGGCTTCGCCACCAGTGGGCTTGATCGTCGGAGGTGACAATGCTCGCCCTTAGAGTTGGTCGAAGGCGCCTAGCCTTCGAAGATAACATACACAGTAATTTCGACAGGTTGCTCGGCGGTCGGGGTAGCGGTTTAGCACGTCAGCCTCGATAGCTGGAGACTCGGGTTCGATTGCCGGCCTCGCCACCAGTAGGCTTGATGGCTTTTTCTTTAACGTATGGTACCTATCTATTTCATTTTATAAATTCTTTTGTTTGTATGATGAATATTCTCGTGATAAAACGTTCTTTCTCAGGCCCCGTAGAGCGTTTCGTTTCGTGAGCGTTCCCAAGAACGGTAGATATTGTAGCAAGCGCGGATCCAGCTTCGTGCCCAGGGGGGGGTCACGTGGTAAAGGCCTGGGGCCCCGGGGGGGGGGGGTCACGTGGTCTATTTGTATGGCCAACCTAGGCTCCAGGGGGGGGGGGGGTCATGACCCCCATGACCCCGCCCTGGATCCGCGCATGTATTGTAGTCGCGCCAATCATGTTATAGCCCTAGGATCAAACCTTCCATCTATTTCTAGTGAGCGAAGGCCATAACTGACGCATTCTGTATGATGTCAGTCAGTCAACATTTGGGAGAAAATCCACGTTTTATCCAAGTACCGTCCTTTATGATGTCAACACCCTGTCAAATACCGTCCAACATTCAGTTTAAAGTCGGTATCTTTGTTTTACTGGGACTTAAACCCCATTTTATGTCCGAACTGTTCACTCGTTCAGTTCAGTGTACGATCTAGCTGCAAATGCTGCAAGGGTGAACACTCTGGTGGATATATTTAAGGAGTTCAGTGCACTTTGACAATTGGAAATATACACGTAACTCCAAAATGACCAAAATATTTTTATTCGTAATCTTTACTCCAAACAAAACATACGTTTACAAAATACTTTTGAGATTTATAGTAATTTAAGGACTGTATCGTTAAGTATAAGGACAAAACAAACCTCGTCTAAATGTTGACATGTGCATAATTTTGTATTATTATGTTCCGAGAGTATGATCTTAAGGTATTGGTAAGTACTATTTGATATAAGAAGGTCTGATATTTTTTTTATTTTAGGGACTTTATGGTACTTTCATTGAGGTCTAGCAAATAAATTTCGGACAACCCCTATCTGGCTTAATTTGAGAATATTTCAATGACTCTTTGTACGATTTCAACAAACAAAGGTTAATATGCTGCCAAAATATATTATTTAAGAGTCCTCTTCATGGTTTTTCCAATTGGGTACTTGTAGAATAAATGCGGCGAAATTATATAATTTAAAAAAACGCAATTTTGAGCAACGTTCCGGATTGCCGTAAATTTTTGATGCTAGCAGGATGAGAGAAACAGATAAAAAAATTAGCCATAGGCCAAAGTCTAATTGACATTCATGGTGTTTGAACAGTGCTTAAACCAGATCGATATAAACAATGTATGATAGTCAAATTCGACATCAAAGTCGGAGTTAGAGTAAGCACCATGCCACATTCTCTAAATGGCCGCCATACACAGATCCTGAACTATATTTTTTTTTAAATAACAGTGGCTAGACTATGTCCAGATATTCTGCTTTGTGGATCATGTGTCGTTGAGGTTCGCACCATACAATTTTTTTTCGCAATCGTATCGTCTTTTACGCACTTTGTGAATTTTCTAGTAGCATTTGTCCGGAATCGTAATTGGTACTCGGGAGGATTAAGTCAATACTGTCTAAACCATATGCTTTACGTCGAGTTTCTAGGACAAAATGTGTACCTTATTATGTGCCTTATTAAGCCCATGGCTTGTTATAAGAAAAAAATATAATAGCAAATAAATACGGCTACTCAAAGTTGTCTTCATACTTAACGATACAGTCTTTAATAGTGATTTAATTCTTAATTTCCTGCACTAATTCTCGAAACGCAACGTGACGTCATGTTACGCTTGACGTCTATAAGTGTGGGCGAGAAAGTGTTATTCTTTTCTCGCTCCCACTCGTGTTTACGACCAGGGGGGCGATTTTTGAATCTCACATACGGATTTGTCAATAAAATACCGGTTGAAAACGGTGACTTGCTTATTATTTTCAGTGACATTTTTCTGAATTCGAACGCGTGAGACTCAAAAATCGGTCCCCAGACGTGTAATGGTATGATGTCAGATGAAACTCGATCGAACGCGCCAAAATGGTCGCGTTTAAATTGCCCTTTTATTTTTTTTACTAGTTTCTGTCTGTATTTTGTCTGTCATTTATTTTATAACCCAATCACATAAATTAGCCTCGATAAAAAAATCATATTCCCTATTCAAATATTTAAACACGAGCTAAGGACGCTTAAATTATGAGCATTGTAACATATGAGACATATATATATCTGCCTATGTATGGTTTATCCACACAAGCGGACGTTCCGGTCACCATCAGATTAGCTGACAATGCGGTTCATTCATTAAACTCCGTCAATGGCCGCCGAACAAAAAGACGTGCGAAAATCCCCACTTTCCTCGCTCGTTAGCGCAAAATATAGTCTGCCAAAGACAGGTAAAAATAAACACTAACAATCACTATTAAAGTCGCGTATTCTTAACCCCCCACGCAAAAACGACGGGTGTTAAGTTTGATGTGTCTGTCTGTCTGTGTGTGTCTGTCTGTGGCATCGTAGATCCCGAACGGATAAACCGATTTAGATTTAGTTTTTTTTTGTCTGAAAGCTGAGTTAGTAGAGAGTGATCTTGCCATGTTTCTTGAAAATCGGTCTGCTATGACGCGGTCGGGGGTTTTTTCAAAATTTTAATTTTGTGGTTAGGTTAGGTTAAAAGGTTTGAAAATACCATTAGTTTTTAATACATTACTTGACAGTTTGTATCACTAAACATAAAATTCATTTTGAAGAAATTAAGCTGTGGTCCAAAAATTTCAAACATTTTACGGGGCGATTAAGCTATATGGTGTCAACCAATTGGAACCCTAGGCCACTCTACAACCATGTCAAAATAAGAAGCAGTAAGATATTTCTTACAATCTGATTTATAACGTCACTATGACAGTAATCTAGGGTACCAATTTGAATCCTAGGCCACTATAGAACCTTTTCACAGTAAACGTTGAAGTGACATCTTTAACAAATACACCAATGTGTCAATAAGACAGGGTTCTAGAGTGGTCTAAGATTCAAATTGGGTGACTGTGCGATAATCTACATAGTTACAAGTTAACACCAATGAGGAGATTTTAAAAGGTTGGGGCAGATATCGCCATGCACTTCAGTTCATTTTGCCCCTCATTGATCAACATCTCATTAGCTCATTACACGTATTGGCAAAACAATGTAACCTTGCAACCGGCAACCTTCAAATCAAGAGTGAACAGGCATCTTCTGGGCGAGCTCACTCCATCGTAGGCCACGTCTTTGCCTTTGGCTAGTCTGTGGTCAAGAGTAAGCCCATTTATAATTTAAAAAAAAAACAATGTTATTGCTTGGCGTTGCGTAATACCTTGTTAAACAAAGATCGAGTACCAAGAAAGGACACTTTGTTAATTAAAATTAATTTGTTTATATTGTTAATCGAAAATGAGGTAGAGCGAGGGAAGACTAATTTTCGCTCGTTGGCTATCCTTAATTTTAGCTTCGCTTTCTGGAGGCTTCAATTGAGGCATGAGAATATAATTATGATATTTCGTCACTACTTTTAAAAAAACTTGTATCTTCGCCTGTCAATGAAATGAAAATTGTAGTAAGTATGTATGGAATGCATATAGACTTACTGCGTTTTAACTTTGAGGAGTAGCGTGAGATACGAGATTTTTTCAAAGTAGTGACGATTTATTATAGACGATAAAAGGTACTTAGCTTCTGATGTAGCTACCAACATCGCTGTTTTCATTGATAGAATCACATGAGCCGGATCAAAAATATTTAATTGCAAGAATCGCAATTGTTTAGTTACTAGCTTTTGTCCGCGGCTTCGCTCGCGTTAGAAAGAGACAAAAAGTAGCCTATGTCACTTTCCATCCCTTCAACTATCTCCACCTAAAAAAACACGTCAATTCGTCGCTCCGTTTTGCCATGAAAGACGGACAAACAAACAGACACACACTTTCCCATTTATAATATTAGTATGGATGAATACTGAATAGAAATAGAAAACGCCAAACTTGGTAATAGTCATATGACTTTTCGACATTACTTTTCACTTTGCAGTTTTTCATTACCTCCTCGTGTGAAGAAAATATCACGATCTTATCATCTGAGAATAAAAAGAAAAAAAAAAAAAATGAAAATGACATGAAAATAATTCTATGAGTTTCTATAACTTTGCATATTCGTTTTTTTAACTAGCAGTCTACTTATAATATTGACTAGTTTCTGAGTGTACTATAGTCCGTCCGCTTTGTATGTAGATATAACTCCATTGTTGGCTAGAAAGTAGTTCATTTAGGCCGCGCTGATTGGCTCAGATACATTTTATCATAAATCTCGTTCATATTCAATAGACCGTAGACAGACATTGACAAGCAAAATATTTCAAAGCTAAACTTTCGACGGAACACGTGTTTTATCAAGTTTTTGTGTGCGATATTTTTTATCAAATTCCTATTTTAACACTTTCGCTACCAAGAACCCGACTATCGTTTAGCCGATTACATGGGTTTCCCCGTATCAAAATGTCGTAGCTTTTCGAAAGTGTTAATCAAGTTAAAAATAGAATCCTGACTAAAGCAGTCTTATTATGGCTTTAATAAATTATTAAGTAATAGGAAGGTAACTAAATATTAAGGACGGTCCTAAATTGTCTAAAAGTAAAGTATCGTACGAAGTTAAAAAATAAATTAGGGTTGCTCTTGCTATCCATTAACTTATTAAAGTGACGTTCAAGTATCAACTGCAGTTTCATTACTGTTGCGACATTGCCGCTGCGACCTTAAGAGGGAACAAGAGCGAAAATGCTAAAATAGCAAGGAGGTTTCAATTTAGGATTTTTAGTTAAATATACTCCTTTTTCTGACTAGATAAAAAAAAATAGGTTAAGGACAACTCAGGTGAAAGATATTGCGAAAAAATCTTTAAAATCGAGGTGCCGCTCTCGACTGTTTCCTATTTTTAACCGCCTTCCAAATCTCAAAGGAAGGGGTTATCAAGTCGTCTGTATGTTTTTTTTTTTTTTAATGTTTGTTCCTCGATATCTCCGTCGTTACTAGACCGATTTTGAAAAATTTTTTTTTTGATTGAATGTATATGCATACAGATTGGTCCCATTTTTCTCAGAACCCAGTTCTGATGATGGGATCCTGGAGAAATCGAGGGAACTCCTCAAATCTGAAAGGCATACATATGGTGATTTTTGTGTTTTTAAAGGAACAGCATGCATTTACGTACGGAACAGTGACATTTGGTGCAGTGGAACTCCTGATGATGGTCAGAATGGAACTCCTCAAATCTGAACGGCACACTTATAGTGACTTTGGTATTTTTATAAGAACAGCATGCACTTACGTCCAGAACAGTGATATTTGGTGCAGTGGAATTGCTGATGATGGTCAGAACGGAACTCCTCAAATCTGAACGGCACACTTATAGTGACTTTGGTATTTTTATAAGAACAGCATGCACTTATGTCCAGAACAGTGACATTTGGTGCAGTGGAACTGCTGATGAAGAGTGAGCCGCCCCTGGTTAGAGTTCCGTTCTGATAATCATTCTCATCTGTAAGTACTTCAGAATCATCCAGATTTCAAAATTGGTTCAGAAATGACGGAAATATCGAATAACAAACATTAAAAAATATACAGACGAATTGATAACATAATCCAACATTTGAAAGTATTTATCACCAGAACCCCAAAGGAAGGCGGTTTTTTTTTCTTAAAAATTATTATTTTCCTAGTTCCGTGGGGCTCTGTCAATCTGTGAAAAAAAATGACCTATAATATTTATTTATTTATTTACATTGTCTGCAAATTCATTCATGACTACTTAACATACGACCGCTTTTGAAATTAATTAAATGTACATAATCATATTTGCCGCAGCCAAAGCTTGAAAAATTGAATTTTACGAAACACGCTCGCAAATTGGCTTTTCAGTCCGGCAGTTTTAATTGGCCCGACTTATGGAAATTGGTTACCGTCCGATTCCCCGGGCATATCGATAAGATAGCGTCTGGACTGAGGTTCATGCGATTGATGAACAGGATCCAGTACCTACATATATACCCATGTAGGTATCTACTCATATACCTTCGTCTAACATTGTTAAAATTTTGTTGGACGTTGGACATCAGACAGTACCTACAGACTATTAGTCTAGCCTAGTCTAGTGGATAGTGAACCTGTCCTATGAAGCCAATGGGCTTGGATTTAAATCCCAGTAAGGTAAGGACATTTATTTCGTCACTACTTTGAAAAAATCTCTTATCTCACGCTGCTCCTCAAAGTTAAGGGTCCCCCCACATCTAGCGTCTCGCGAGCGTCGCGTCGGGCTAACTGTATGGAAAAAGACGCCGCGTCGACGTCGCGTCGAGGCTTTGCCCATACAGTTGGCCCGACGCGACGCTCGCGAAACGCTAGATGTGGGGGGACCCTTAAAAGTAGTGACGATTTGTGTGACGGACTGCACAGGCTAAAGCGTAGTTAGCGGGCAGCGCATTTTTCTGAAACAATAATAATTTTGCGCCTGTGCGACCAAAATGTTGAATTAGGTACTTTTCCTCCAACATACGGCCCAAAATGCTGTAAAAGTCTGGAGAAAAATATTTTAGTTCAAATTTAGAAACCCAGGGACAGCGTTAAGAAAGGGATGCCTCTTTAATATAATACTTCACGATCAGGTGAGAACTGAGAAGTATTTACTCGTATCTAATACCTTCAAACTGGAATTCTATTGAAATCGATTCAAAACATTCCTAACGCAAAACTACTTAGTTTGAAATGTCTAAAGTCCTATCCTGTAATCAGATAAGATACCTCTTCTTCTAACTGTATTAATGACATAAGGACGGGTAGTCTATCTCGCGGCGAAGTAGTTATAGTAATGATAAGTACCTACTTTAAGTAGTTATAGTAATGAAATCGCTAAAAAGCGCTAGTGGCCTAGCGGTAAGAGCGTGCGTCTTTCGATCCGGAGGTCGCGGGTTCGAACCCCGGCTCGTACCAATGAGTTTTTCGGAACTTATGTGCGAAATGTCATTTGATATTTGCCAGTCGCTTTTCGGTGAAGGAAAACATCGTGAGGAAACCAGACTTATTCCAATAAGGCCTAGAACTACCCTTCGGGTTGGAAGGTCAGATGGCAGTCGCTTTCGTAAAACTAGTGCCTAGGCCAAATCTTGGAATTAGTTGTCAGAGCGGACCCCAGGCTCCCATGAGCCGTGGCAAATGCCAGGATAATGCAAGGAGGATGATGAGTAATGAAATCGCTCTTTGTTACATTCACCACCAAATAATAGTGTCATTTTCAATCAAAAGAGTACTTTTAGTCGGTTGTCAATAAGTAAGACGCTATTTCCATGATAGCTTCAACGAGAAATCGATCTTATCGACAACCGCCTGGTACCTTTTGATTGAAATCGTCCCAATTTGATACCAAACTCGTTGACTAAATCTATCGGAATAGCGGCTGATCCTACTGTGATTGATTTTTAACTCCCAATTTTTACAGACATACCTACCCATAAACTGTACATAGAAATTTGTTGGGTTGGGTAGGTACATACTAGTTCGATGGACAGAGTTAATTTCAAATCACATGTAAACTGTAAAATAAAACTGAAAACACACAAATCAATGTTTAAGCTGCGAGCGTTCGATAAGTACGTTAACGTAAGTTAATGAAAGGGGCATAAAATCTGCCTGATATAATAAACGTGAGTTTTCAATATAGTAAAAATATATCTCACTATAAAATAATAAACATTAAACAAACACAAAACATTAAAATAATAACATACATTTAACATATTAAATTTTACGGTCTGTAAAAATGCGGCAGTTGTGCTGTATTGTAATGGCAAATTCATAGTAACTCTTTTAAGTATAGATTGTATCCTACAATTCCTACTAAGTACCTAGTATGTTTTTCAATTCATTACTTATACAAAATAAAATAGTTTTAATAATTGCACCTGTCGAGATTATCTTCTCTTTTATTTTTCTCGATTGATCATGAGTAAACCAGACTTTCCAGAAACTAAACGGCGAAACAGTGTTCTGGCTCCGAATCTTCCGTTCCGCGGAGCATTTCGGCACGTACGCGGATCAATACCACGTGTGACACGGCTCAGTGCTCCCATACAACAGAAGAAGGACGTATGTCACTGTCGAACTTGTATGGAAAATAACGTTTTAATAGTGCTGTAGGTGCTCCAGCTTAATGTTTGATCCTTTACGAGCAAACGGCTTTACTTGTACCTTAATGAAATAAGGTTTGATTGAAATAGGTAAATGAGATTTCCTCGAAATAATTTCATCCAAAAATTCCAGCCTTGTGTTGAAGAAATTTGGTTATTTCTGTTAATCTCAGGTTAATGATGTTATTTTTTTACTTGATTTAGCCTAATTTTACCAGCCTTAATGCAAATTTGTTTAAGTTATATCCATTTTGGATGAAATTAGATTGTACCTAATCTTGTTAAGGTCCAGAAATATCTTCGTATAAAAACTTAAGTGACTTCATTTTGACAGCCATCGAGAGATGGAGCCATTATCCCGGCATCACAATAAAAAGCGATGTCGAAACGTCAGGACATAGGATGAAATATGACATGTTGCTCTCACAGTCTAAAAGGTCATAAAGTTTTGATGAAAATACATTCATAACGACCAATTTTGACGTTGTAACAATTTTAGCAGATTTTGATAACAGTAATAATCCGTTGTAGGTAGAAATCCGCAGCCAAGTAAGCATTCTAATAACTACCTACAGACGATTGTGTTGAACATTTTATAAATCAAAATATATCTACCTACGCTGTTTTATAAATAGCAGTTCCAATACTTCACTAATTATCTGCTAACTTCCTGTATCTTGTAAAAGTGGAAAAATACATACAATTTTTATAAATATTTAGTTTCAACCGACATTCAGTTCGCTAGAACAGTTCTGTGTTAGTTCTACTCGCATCGTTGCTAGGTTTTCTTGGTTGGTGACACACACACACAGTTATAATCTTCTATTTCTCCGCTTCTCTATAGTGTAAATTTTTGTATAAGGTACACCGGGACAAATCGCGACTGTAGGGCAAAAATGACTGGTCCATTTTTCCATGTTTTACAATGTTTGCATCATTAAATAGTGTCCACCGGTTATATATCGTATAGGCGTGTTCAGTGGATACATGTAAAACTCAACATCATAGTGTAGGTAATAATGGAAAAAATGGATTAGTTACAATTGTCCCCCAGTCGAGATTTGCCTCGCTGTACCTTAGGTAAACATATAAATCAAATTTAGGTACGCTACCGTCAAGCCAGACGAGAACGAAATGGTTTTGGAATGTTCATTTCGCTCGGTATCTAAAATCAGTGTTTCTACTCCGCTGCCTCCATTCCCACCGGGTTCCACGCTGGAAAGCCTATTTGTGTAATGCACATGGTGATGTTATGCATGGCTTCCTGACTGAGTAATGAAACCTACCACAACACATTCTGTACAACTAGAGATACCCAAGGGCATTGCAAGTAATTCTATTCATATTTCATTGATGTTGTGTCTCATGCTGTTGCTGTCAGCGTTTTCCCAGTTGCATCTTCAGTTTCTGATTTAAAGCTAATTTAATCCCAAAATATATAATGTATAGTACCTACAGCTTTCACCAAATCTACAGCCACCTGACCTTCCATAACCTGATAATAATGACCATGTTTAATTAATTCATTGATGTCTGTCATGCCCGCATTTTGCCCGTTGCATCTCCATGCAGGTACAGCTACCTATATTTAGGTACTGTTTTTAAAGCACCATCCGACTCATAAAGAACCAACAATCAGCTGACTTTCCGAAATGATAGAATGTATGAAATACGTTGCTTTTCTAGAACTATACTCTTCACAAGCATATTACACGTCTTACCTCTTAAGAGGATACGGTAGCGAAAATGCTAAAATGGAAAGGAGCCCCCCTTTTAACTTGGGAATTTTAGTTAAATATACGAGTGTTATTAACTAGATTTATCGAAAAAAAATTGTCCATTTAGAACAACTCAGTCAAAAGATATTTCAAAAAAATCTTTAAAATCGAGGTTCCGCTCTCGACTCTTTCCTCCTTCAAAACTTAATAAATCGGAACGAAATTTGAGAATCTGAATAACAATGAAATAATCTATGTCGGACCGTTTAGCTTTTTTGGTTCATTGTTACCAATCTTGAGTATCACACCTTTTTTTGCGCCACAATCAAAAAGGCCGTTTTTCCAAATTTTTGATTGGCTCTAGAGTCTTTAAAAAGCAGAATATCAAAAAAAATCAAAACGGTCCGACACAGATAAAAATAATAACAATCTGTGTTGAAAAAATCATTGCTCTATCTTCAAAAACCAGGGAGGAAATAGTCGAGAGCGTTTGTATGGAGAATTGACCCCTACCGTATCGTCTTAATCTAACAATATCAACTTTTAAAAAATCCAACCTGTCCGCCATCGCGCTCCTATTAGATGTTCTCTTATTATCGGAATCCGATACTGTCCATCGAGAACCTTTCAGAATTCTGCGTGAACAATGGGGGGAGCGACGTTGTCTTTGTCCTTTAAATGGATGCTTTCCTGTGGCAAGGGAGTCTGCCAAAAGTTTAATGTGAAATTTGTCGATGGTAACCAGGAAGGAAACAAAAGTTGTGTATTGTAGACACAAAATCAATGTATCGGTCACAAATGTATTAATTTCAAAGGAATTCAAATAAATATGTTGGGTGATCATGAATAAAAGCATTAAGACAAAAACGAATTGAAATGAGAAATAAACCCTTGGTCCATACATTTCTTATGTCTACTTGGCCACACCTCGGACACTGGCGATAAAAAAAGAGGCGCGTTCCTAGCACACAGTCTAAGCTCGTGTAGGTGAACGAGTACTATGCTTGTATGAGTGGCATATGACAGGTCGACTGTTCGCGTTTTTGACAGGCGGTAACTGTGAGGTAACCGAGAGGGGGTGGGCAGCACTTTCAGCGGGGAGCGGGAGTGGCCATACTGTACGATAGTACTCTTTATTATACTGTGACTTGGCATTCAAGGCATCCATTACATTTTTTCATTATTTTGTGTTTGTCCTTGTAAATATTTCTTTTAAGATTAGGGACCAGGACCTCGATATCCGCACTAATTCTTAATTAACAATCCGTTACGTAGGTAGGTATTTATAATATGTTTTTCAATCACTCTTCAATAGAACATTAATATTCGCTGTGTGAACATTAATACACTATTAATATTATTTATTATAAAATGTCGCTAAACACTCAAGAATCTAAGAAAACAGAGTGCATCATATCATGGCCAACTGGTTTTTGAGCAAACAGTAATTTAAGAACTTTGCTTAAAATCTTCCACACCTATTCGTGTCAGGCAAATATTGACTTTTCTCTCAAAATTTATATTTTTTACTCTTTCTAGCACTTTTACTTCCGATGTACATATAAAATGAAGATCCCAGAAATGGGTCAAAAATATGATCATTTTTAGGAATTTAATTGAAACCAGAGTCCGAGCGGTGATTAGGTCGATAATTTCCGTGATTTTTTTACTTTTATATATATATTACTATTTACTTTTCGGGATACAAAAGGGCTTATTTATCTCGATTAGACCCGACTTATTCTTATCTGCCTATTCACTCCTTTTCCATATGGTAGTAACTTGAAAATAAGGTATTTAATTTCAAATTTTCGCTTTTCGCGGTAAAGCCTCAAACACCTTTTACCGAGAAATTTAATTTCAAACACTGAATCAATATACTCAATGTCTGTGGGATTATTTACGAATGTTTTTGAAATATGAATAAATAAAGAAGTCATTGATTCCTTTATTGTATGAGCTTCACGTATGGTCGCTAATTGATCTCACAAAAACCGTGGGTCATTTCAAGTTTACGTTAATTACTTAACGTATTGGTTTATAAGGTGCATTAGGGTAATTCCGAATGACTGAAATGCTCTGGTAATTCCGAAAGAGGAATCTTGATATGATGGAAATAATGGTGATTTTTATGCAACTTTCGTAATTAGACGATTTTCTAATGTATTGTTTTAAAAATACTGGTTACTTATACTTATAATTAATATTCTTTAAAAAAATAGTGCATGAATAATTTTATGACAGCGCCGCGTGAAAGTATGTAGGTACGATAAGTATTAAAATATTTTAATTTTATGTGCCTCAACAAATTTCCCGGGGTCGTTATTTGTCACATAAAATGTTAATATTTTAAACTATCTTTTGCCCGCGGCTTCGCACGCGTTAGAAAGAGACAAAATGTAGCCTATGTCACTCTCCATCCCTTCAACTATCTCCACTTTAAAAAAATCACGTCAATTCGGCGCTCCGTTTCGCCGTGAAAGACGGACAAACAAACAGACACACACACTTTCCCATTTATAATATTATCCATACTATACTATACTTACTATACTAATATTATAAATGCGAAAGTAACTCTGTCTGTCTGTCTGTCTGTCTGTCTGTCTGTCTGTCTGTCTGTCTGTCTGTCTGTCTGTTACGCTTTCCCGCTTAAACTACGCAACCGATTTTGATGAAATTTGGAACAGACAATCTTTAGACCCTGAGACAGAACATAGGCTACTTTTTATTTCGAAAAAAAGGGATGAAGGGGTTGAAAAAGAGGTTGAAAGTTTGTATGGGATTTCTTAATTTTAAATGATAAAACCATGAAACTTTATATTTTAGCACTTGATAAGAAATCATTAAACATATATTTAAAGTCACATACAGGTCGAACGCGATTAATTGACATTATTTTTACCTTTAAAATAAACATGGTGGGAAATAAACATTAACTAAAAGCGGGTAGATTATATTTATTTGTCTACCCCGAACATTTATATAAATTAATATCGGGTAGTTTTGTGTTGTTTACATCTCCGGTGACATTTTGCTGGGACGTCAGTCTTCCGCGACCACGGCCAGTGCAACCTGGCCGAAACGTTGGGAAAAAAGGTAAAAATAATGTTAATTAATCGCGTTCGACCTGTATGTGACTTTAAATATGTGTACAAAGCGCGAGAACTTAAAGTGTTATATCATTAAACATCTTGATAAGGGATAGGGATAGGGATAGCGACAGGGAAAGCGATAGGGATAGCGATAGGGATAGGGATAGCGATAGGGATAGCGATAGGGATAGCGATAGGGATAGCGATAGCGATAGCGATAGCGATACGGATACGGATAATATGGGTATCGTTAGCGGGATACGGATAATCGGTCGGCGGTCTCTTACAATCAATGTGCTCTAAGACGATCGTTGTTTGCTTGCTTAAAGATTACGTTTGCGATAAGTATAAGCAAAATGTAAAAAATTGTAAGGGATAATAGAAAAAAGTACTTTTTACCCACCGATCATAGTGTCGAAATACGGGCTATGTGGGATATTTATAAAGGTTTCCCCAGCGTATATAGAATTACCTACGCTGTGGTCGATGTGTAATATTTCTACAATCATTGCAAGCAAAAGTATTATGTGCAATCGAAATAATCGCAGATAAATATACCTACAGAGAAACCTACGGTCCCTACGGATCCAAATGAAAATCTTAATGAATACTTTTATTACGCGAGCGAAGCCGCGGGTAAAAGCTAGTATAATATATATGTATGCATCATGTCCGACGTCCGAGTAGAGATGGGTCGTGGGTAAATACCCAATCTACCCACCCAGGTATTTACCCGGTAAATACCTATCTACCAGGTATTTACCCGTATCTACCCAAATTGACGGGTAGATTCATTTCATGTTGGACATGCTGATTTGTGTTAAAATGGAGATAAATACCAAGTTAGTGGTTGTAATTTTTATACACAATTTAAAACAAAACTGTTCAGTCAAATAGACAATTAAGTTTACAGAAATTTTAATGTATATTTTTAAAAATAATTAAAAAAATATGTTTTATGTGTGCTTTTTAGATTGTATTTTAATTAGTCGTATTTATACGATAAAGATAGTTTATCTTCCAAATCCTAGTACTGGTTGGAGGGGGTTATGGTGGGGTTAGGGGGGGTAAAATGTATTTTTTTCATATTTCATGGAAACTATCATTAATATCGAAAAGTATTGTATGTACGAACTAAAGTATACACAATTTCCTACAAAAAAGTTTCTACGCATTTTTGTCATAGAACATACTATGTATGAGTTATGAGCTTGAAAAAGATTTTTTTTTTATATTTTTATTCACATATTTTTATTTACAGTTTTAATTTATTAAACTTATAATTTATACTAAAAGCATTTTAAATGATTTCCGTATGTCAAAAGAATGATATTACACGATTTTTATAGTTGGAGTGATACACTAAAATCACATTTTATCTCATAGCAACCTATTCGTTCCCAATTTGAATAAACATTATGTGTACAATTACAAAGACTGACTTAAATTAATCTATTTTAGCCCAAACACCATTTAAAAACGTCAAATTTGGAAGAAAAATGAAAATACCCGCGTATTTACCCGCGGGTAGGTAAATATCGGGTATTTACCCGGTAAATACCCACCGTCGGGTATTTACCTGGGTAGTTACCCATCTCTATGTCCGAGGGAGCCCAGATGTACAATAACTTACCCAGTGAAGTGAGAGACAGCAAATCATTAAAATTGTTTAAAGTGAAGTTAAAAAAATATATCAGTGACAATGTATATTAAGTATCAAAGACTAGCTGGATAAAACTATATTAAGAAAATTGTTTATATCTTAAGCTCATTGTAAGTGAACTTTTGTTCTTTATGAGTAATAAAGTCTTTAAACCCAATTAATTAATAGTATGGATTTATCGGAACTGTTCAGCAGTTTCGACTGCAGATAAATCCAAAAAGTTAGCATAGGTACCTATAACTATTCAACCATACATTCTATAATCTAGTCTAATCCTCCCTTGCCGGAAAAAGAAAAATTGTTAACTTTTTTGGTCACTTCTATTGAACGCAATGCATGTGGAAATCCTTTATGTCTGCTTACCCTTCCGACACAGCAGTGTTTACAGGCACATGGTTTTTATGTAGCTTATATTGTACAAATATAGGTAGGTATAATTAAATTGCGATATCGCTATGGAATTTTATACTTAAGTTCTTTATCTCGCCTTGGCTCCGCGTCCGGTAGAAAATTACCTGTAATAATGTGAACGCCACTTAGGTGCATTCACATAGCTTTATGCAAATCTCACTGACCTAGCAAAATGCCATTCAAATGTACTGCAAATAAATATTCAATATAGAACATTATATTAATTGAACTAAGTAAGCAACTACCAGCTACCTCATAGTTATCGTTGCCTTCTGTTTGTGTTTCTTTTTGTGACAAGATCGTCACATTTCTGACGCATAATATTCTGTAATGATAGGTCTACTACTTCTTAGCGGATGGAAACAATAGGTACGGCATCCTACCTTGAGTACCTATGTCTAATGTTTAATTTAATCAAATACTGTACAATCGAGGTTACAAAGGCCATGAGAATACCTAAAGAGGTATGTATGCAAATATTTTTCGTACCAACATTTTAAACGTCGACTAGACCTTGAACACTAAAATTACAAAATAAATATTAACTATTAGTTATTTAGTATCTTTTTTTTTATCTCCATTCTTAGTTTTGGTGTAGCTCCTGCCAAGATATTACGAAAAATGTATATACACCCTGTTTTTATTCAATTCCGTTAAGTTTAAGGGAAGGTTCTTTAGATCAAATACAATTAATTTCTCTAAGAAACTGGCGTCTTAACTCTTACGGTTATCGAGTTATTAAAAAAATAAAGATAATTACTGAACACGTGTGTGACAGCCTTTACCGATTCCTAATGTTATTTGATAGTTTTGTCATGTGCCGTCAATCAGTTGTCACTAACTTGAATGTTATTCTTAAGGGTCTCTTACACTAATAAATTCATTTATTATGTATGAAATGATGATGAAATAGTTCCTGATAATGGACCTAGCTACGTGTCGAATTTTACAGAAAACAAAAAAAAACACGGTGTATACCTAACGCCATCATCGAAAAATCACCTGCCTGACGAAGAGGAAGATAAACAAATCAAAATCATTTTTGCGTGGCCACCCTGTCATAATTCAGTTCATCTGGGTTTAGCTAGCTCCTCGCCTATTGTAAGCCCACAATTTTACCTGCAGATTCTACTGATACTAACATTGAACTTTATTCACTTTCTTCTTTGTTACTACTTGCACTTTCTAGATTTTTTTTATACTACGTCAAGCATATGTCCTCCCTGAGAGAGGGATTTTGATAGGACAGACTTTACGCGTGTAAGTAGGTACCTAAACGTCACAATTTGATGAAAATTTGACGTTTACAATTTCAATAACCCGTGTGCAGTCTATGGTATCAAAGTCATTGTCAACTTAGGGAGAGACACACAGTCTTAAAATTCATAATCTGAAGAAAAAAAGTTGTAGGTAAACAATCTTTCAGATCAATCTGAAAATGCATAATCTTAAAAAATATATCACACGTTGGGGTTGGAATGAAAAAAAATATCAGCCCCCACTTTACATGTAGGGGAGGTACCCTAATAAAACATTTTTTTCCATTTTTTATTTTTGCACTTTGTTGGCGTGATTGATATACATATTGGTACCAAATTTCAGCTTTCTAGTGCTTACGGTTACTGAGATTATCCGCGGACGGACGGACGGACGGACGGACGGATGGACGGACGGACGGACGAACAGACAGACATGGCGAAACTATAAGGGTTCCTAGTTGACTACAGAAGCCTAAAAATAAGAGTCTGTGTATGGACAGTTGCGAATTGTATGGAACTCTGTGCACTCGATCAGATTTTTATAAAATTATGATTTTTTCTGATTATGAATTTTAAGACTGTGTGTAACCGACCTTAGCTAAGTGTGTCTTCCGTTCGATATTCAAGTAATGTAATGTGTAGGTACCAAATGTTTATGTCGATCTGTCACTATTTTTAGATCTGTCACTGTTAAAATATTTCATTTCATATTTCATTTCATTTCATTTCATTTCAATTCATTTTTCTTCCTGCTCATAAACCTCCTTTGTACCAAAATATCTCCCAACTGTCAAAGTGAAGGATCGTCGGACGGTCCCCCGGGACGGGGTCAACGACCGCGCCTGCTGATGTAATCCGCGCCTGGAAACGACGGGACTCTGCTAATACTACCATGTTACGAATAACACACTTCTGAAAAACATACAAATCCGGTTCATAGTTATTTGTGGCATTGTAACATGGAAGGCTCAAATCACAATAAGGATAATTATTATCGCAGAAATTTGAAACACACGATGCTCTCTGCAGAAATGCTACTTTTTTGACATTTAATTATGGTGTTTAATAGCAGGTTCGTTCACAGATATTTCAAAACATGTGCAAAACAGAGACCCCATGCAAAGTCCATCAAAAACCAAGTAAGATAATTTTGAACCATTTACCTCACATTAATATGTTAAACATTGTTAGGAATGTATAGGTACTACGACTTAAAATTAAGTTAAACATAACCTCAAAGTCTGAGCAGTGCAGTACCCCTTTATCAAAACGTACTCTTACAAAATCTCATTTACCAAAGTGAGGTTACATCAGCGGTTTCAAGTCAGGCGAATATTTCTTTCCTTGTGAAAAAAGAAAAAGAAGTAAAACATAATTCTAAACTCTTATCAGACATCACACCCCTATATAAATATCAAAACACACTTTTATATAAGTTGGCTGATTCACAAACTGCCATTTACCCAGACGAGGTTACGTCAACGGTTCAGCTCAGGTCAATATTTCTATCCGTGTCCTTTGGGAACGTTTAAACTACTTGAAGAGAAAGAGGAAGAAATAAAACATAACCTAAAAGTCTTAGCAGAACACTAACCCCTATAGAAATATCAAAACACAGTGTTACATAAGTTGGCTGATTTACAAAATGCCATTTACCCAGACGAAGTCACATCAAAGGTTCAGCTCAGGTCAATATTCCTATTCCGATCCCTATCCAGAGAGAACTTATACCGAACTTACAAAGTAAGAGAAAGAAGTAAAACATAACCTATAAGTAGTCTCAGAAATCACCCTCGTATCAAAACACATTAATTACACTATTACATAAGTTGGCTGATTTACAAAACGCCATTTATCCAGCCGAGGCTACGGCACGTTCAGAACAGGTCAACATTCCTATCAGTATCCATAAAGAACCTACTTGAACTTGGAAAGAAAGACAAAGAAGCAAAATATAACCTAAAAGTCTTAGCAGGACACATGATCCCTATAGAAATATCAAAACAGCCAAGTTATGTAACACTGTTTACATAACTTGCCTGATTTACAAAATGCCATTTACCCAGACGAGGTTACGTCGACGGTTCAGCTCAGGTCAATATTCCTATCCGTATCCTTTGGGAACGTTCACCTACTTAGACTTGAAAGGGACGTTGCTCCGTCCTTCGGGATCGTAAGGCTGAACAGATATAAACAACAATATCGTGTTACGAAGTGAAAATTTCAATATATATTTTGAGTAGAATCTGTCCTAGAGGATAGTGACCTGTGAAGTCAATGGTCCTCAATTAAACTAAAATCCTGATAACGGCATTTTAATTGTGTGGAGCACAGATATAATATTTTCCTGATTCATGGATGTTTTCTATGTATTTAAGTATTTGTACATTTTACCTAAAGATCGATATTTATGTAACTGTGGGTACACATGCACAAGCTTTCTTTAGCTTACCGTGCAAGCCAATTTGTGCAATGTCCGATAATATTCCTTATATTATTGAATTGTTGTTTATTTATAAATGTGGCAATTAGTGCATTAAAACATTGTGCAAATAAAACATTAAAATTGATTATTAACACTTTCGAAACCGGGCTCTACGCGGCGCTACGACATTTTCGCTACATACGGGTTTCCCCATGTAATCGGCTACGCTTCTACGAGCGGTGTGCCCGACAGTCGGGTTCTTGGTAGCGAAAGTGTTAAGTAAAACGGGATACTCTCAGATATGGCTAATATCTATAAAAGAAGAAGCATATCTTTATGCTACCTGCTAGGAGTACTTACTGTAACGTTTATGAAGGTTTCTACTGGCTTACTCTTGCTACAGTTTATAGTGCTTCTAGTTTAGTACTAGTAGGTAAGTAGTTAAGTACATATTTGCCAGTTGCAAAATGATGTTACTGATACAATAAAACTGCATCCAATACTTCAATCTTAACAACTTACACGTTATACTGAATATAAAGTAAGTATAAAATGTTATTCTAATATCTCTTCCAGTCAACCTTTGAGGAAATGAGTATGGTCGCGCGATGAGTGATGAATTCAAAATGTACAACCACTAAAAGAATTAAATGCAAATTTTGTATACACATGGTAACAAATATACATATACAATTACATTAATACACCAATATATACATATATAATAATATAATAATAAATAAACAAATACTCATAAAATATATATTTATATAGGTACTTAGACCAAAAAGTATATGGATATTAATTCGAACCACAAAGCAAGACGACAATTAAAAAAAAAAATAGATAAAAATTTAAGAAAAAGAAAAAGAGAGAAAAGAAAAAAAAAACAATCCGATAAAAAAAAAAAAACTTATACTGACTATAAAGTAAGTATAAAATGTTATTCTAATAGCTCTGCACACTGCACTGTAACCAATTGGATGCAGTGTTGTTACATAAATCTGTTCATAAAGTGTCATTCCCCTCGAACTTTACGTCAGAGAGGTTCATGACCTTGCATACAATACAAAACAAAATATAAACAAATGCAAATATCTAAAATCCGGAATAGCATGGACGGGATAGATGGTTTAACCAATCGTACTTTTTTTATCTTTGTGGCTTTCTATCACGAAGTGACAAACGTTGACGATCGTAATGTAGTCTGAAAACGAAACGTAAACGTAACTACGAAACGAAACGCTTACGAAGTGTAAGCAATCCTGGCAGGCAATTATGGTCGCGCGATAAATGATAAAACATATGGCCGTTCCTATCGCACTTACTAATAGTGCGATAGGGACGGCCTGATATTTTATCGTCTATCGCGCAACCATGCTACCCGTGGGCGTTGGCAAGGTACCCTGAGCTTCTTTAAGTGCAATGAGGGTCTATCCGTTAGAAATTCTTGCCGTCCCTTATGCACATGAACAATTTAAGGGCCCTTCCTTTGTGGAAATCCTCGTTGTCTCTGATTATTGGGCTCCAATTACCCCATAAATAAAATTGGCTTAATCTGAGCAACGTTATAAAGACAAGCGTAATAGTTCTAATTTTTAACACGTCATTTATTAGTAAGTTTTAGTTACGTTTATATGTACAAATATATTATATTATCACTCCAACGCTTTTAAATGTTACCCCTGAAACGTACGTAACATTAAGATAAACCGTTTAATTTAGCTATCTATGTGTCATTTCCCTCCACGAGATTACGTCACAAGGTTCAGCACAGAGCCATTTCTCTAACTAGACAATCTCTGGAGATCGTTCACCTACGTCATAAGAGGATTCACCATTTAGATTGGTTAAACTAATGTTTTAGCTTAAACGATAAATAAATAAAACCGGCCAAGAGCGTGTCGGGCCACGCTCAGTGTAGGGTTCCGTAGTTTTCTCAAAAACTACTGAACCTATCAAGTTCAAAATAATTTTCCTAGAAAGTCTTCTTAGATTTTTTTCATATTTTTTAAACATATGGTTCAAAAGTTAGAGGGGGGGGGGACGCACTTTTTTTTCCTTTAGGAGCGATTATTTCCGAATATATTGATATTTATATCAAAAAACGATCTTAGTAAACCCTTATTTATTTTTAAATACCTATCCAACAATATATCACACGTTGGGGTTGGAATGAAAAAAAAATCAACCCCCACTTTACATGTAGGGGTATGTACCCTAATAAAACATTTTTTTTCCATTTTTTATTTTTGCACTTTGTTGGCGTGATTGATATACATATTGGTATCAAATTTCAGCTTTCTAGTGCTTACGGTTACTGAGATTATCCGCGGACGGACGGACGGACAGACAGACATGGCGAAACTATAAGGGTTCCTAGACTTCCTAGTTGGCTACGGAACTCTAAAAAGGAAAATAAGTACTGTCGGAAAAGATACCATTTGCAATAAAAAGTGTGGCAATATCACAGTACTTACTCATAGTTAAGTATCATCAAATTTTATCCAGATCGTTGCAAGGATAGCTTAAATAAAAAATAAAAAATAAATTAATAATAGTTATTTGTTATACAAGGGAGCAAAGTTGTATTTTAACGCCGAGTGTGGAATTGAAAAACGAGCAAGTGAAAGGATTCTATAGTTGAACCACGAGCGAAGCGAGTGGTTCGAGAATAGTATCCTGAACTTAGCGAGTTTTTCAATACACGAGAAGTAAAATACATTTGCACCCGTGTGTAACACAAAACTTTTCCCCTCACTATAGCGAGGAAACTACAACGCAAAAAACCGGCCAAGAGCGTGTCGGGCCACGCTCAGTGTAGGGTTCCGTAGTTTTTCGTATTTTTCTCAAAAACTACTAAACCCATCAAGTTCAAAACAATTTTCCTAGAAAGTCTTTATAAAGTTCTACTTTTGTGATTTTTTTCATATTTTTTAAACATATGGTTCAAAAGTTAGAGGGGGAGGACGCACTTTTTTTTCCTTTAGGAGTGATTATTTCCGAAAATATTAATATTATCAAAAAACGATCTTAGTAAACCCTTATTCATTTTTAAATACCTATCCAACAATATATCACACGTTGGGGTTGCAATTAAAAAAAATATCAGCCCCCACTTTACATGTAGGGGGGGTACCCTAATAAAACAATTTTTTCCATTTTTTATTTTTGCAAAAATGCGTTTATCACTGCTTCCAGTAGTTTCCACAGGTGGTAAATCATCTTCATTACTAGATTCACCTACTTTTATCAATTTTAAAGCAGTTAATTTGACTATATTCAAGGTCAAATTACTTTACCCACTAGTGGATAAAATGCGTTTTTACCCGCTGGTATTAAAGGATAAAACACGTGTTTCCGAGCTAGTGAAGGGAAAATAAATATTATAGGACATTATTACACAGATTGACTGCGTCTGCGTCCCACAGTAAGCTCAAGAAGGCTTGTGTTGTGGGTGTACTCAAACAACGATATATAAATACTTATATACATAAAAACAAAGTCTATGGTAAATACGAGCGATAGAAACAGAAAGTTTTCTCGATAAGGCCTCAGTTCCAACCTAAAGAAAAAATGCTTTCAGACCCTTCAATCTGTACCATCGTCAGAATCTATCTAATTTGTTTTCGATGTGTTACTAACACTAACTGAAAAATATTTTTTACTAGATAAGTACCGGTGGCGTCCACTTGACTATCAATCACTACTTCATGAGCCATTAACCCGTCTACTGCTGAAGATAAACCTCATTTTAAGCCATAAATCTAGATATTCTTTGTCACCCTCTCTTAGGAGAGGTAGTTAAGTAATACTTGTCATATAAATGTCTTATTCGACATATAAAGGCATCAAATAATGAATTAGTTTTTGAATAATTTTGGTTTCTAATCACATTTCCTTTGATATGTATTGATAAGTACTTGTATGTTTTTACACTATTTACAGAAAAACATTTTTCTTCCGTGGTTGACCGAATTCGAAAATAAATCTTAACCCTTTCAGACCCTTGTAACACAAAAACATTGATTACGGGTACATATCTGTCTAATTTTCAATTTTCTCACAAGACATCACTAGACTTCATTTTCATTTGACACGATCACGCTATACCGGTCTAAAATTGGCAATTCAACCAAACCTTCGTGACACTCAAAACAACTAACCTAAACCTACATTATCTGCATTACGCGACTCAAAAGCTTTAATACACTTGTAATAGTCAAGGTAATAAATATTTGCGCGGACAAACTACCAAAAATATATATACACCACCTTATTGCCACGTTTTCAGGTAGCGTATACAAATTTTGGCACTTTGTCCGTGTACTTATTTAATACCTGTGACTGTACCTCCAAGACGAGTACGGAGTAATTTTGAATGGGCCCCGCACGGAGAGCGGTCGATCGCCGCGGCGAGCTGGCAACGTCGCGCGCAACAGCTGATTCTGACTTCACTCGAAATAGGACACTTGTGACATTTTAGGGTTAACTTTTTTGATTTACATTAGTAAACAATAGAGGGGCGTGTGCGGAAGCGTGAAAATGTGCCGAGTGTCAGCGCAATGCACTGGTATCGTATGATTGACTATTAAGGTAATAGTTAAGCGTTTAATCGAGCGAAAACCCTATACAAGGAACCCGCATAACTTGAACCACGCGTTTCTGAGGCCAAAATAATGAAAAAATGTTATATGGATTTTAAAATTTTTCGCGAAAAAATTTTTTTTTTTTTTTTTTTTTTACATTTTTGGACGTATTTTTACATAAAAAGTAATTTTTATCCATAAAGTTGGCAATTAAAATGAGTTTCTTAATTTATTTTTCTAAAAAATAATTTTTTTGGAAGTTTTTCTTGTCACATTTTGACATCTATCAATGACTACTGTGAGACTTTGCTCCACAATTGCGCATCAGCGCCGTTAAGAAGACCTTTTCTACTAAGTAACAATACGGAAATGTTTTTTTTTATTGGCAATAACTCTGATACTAGACGAAATCTAGAAAAGTTTATATGACATTTCAGTCTTAAAATGTGACCAAGAATATGCCGTTAAAGTTATATGGGTTCCTCGCGAGCACCTTGTATAATATAAGTTATATTTGGTTATACCTAATACAAACAGGAATAACCTCTTACTTTCAAATTGTCTAGTAATATAAATAATATTACATACATGTCCAGTTGGTTTCTGAAATAACAATGCACTCGTAGACTTTATGCTCTGAAATTGATACAATATTTTTTTAATTGGGTGTTCAAAAATGATACGTTCGTCTATATAGACCCTTAATAGCATAAACGAACTGACGCAAAACACGGTTGACTAGTGCGTTACGATGGGGTACCCTCTATTTAACATGCAAATCAAATTTCACTAGTTTAACTGACTGATATAGTGGTTGTTATACCTATACGTATGTTGTATCGTTATTTTCCTCCTTAGTCGGTTCGTATTAGAAGACTTCGCCAATGCAGCCTGGGGAATGTATGTAACACATGCTTTATTATTTTTGAGAATGATGATTAGACCAATAAGTTGGCGTTAAGTAATAAAATGATAACGGTACAAAAAACATAGAAAGAGATGTGTTGGATATTCGTCCTCGTTCAAAGGATTTTGCTGCTGTCCCATTCATCTTTAGTGAGAACGAGACTTATAGCTTGCGGTGCAAATGGGCGGTTGGCGGTTGCTAATGGTGCTTTTAAGACATGTCTTTGTCTACACCTATATTAGTATCTACTAACATTGTGTCTCTGGAAGGCGGGAAGACATTTATCCCAAAACACTAAGGGCCAGTTGGCAACTACAGTCAACGCTACTAAGTATAGTGAACAATGAATATTCCGATTCGAATTTCTTCCCGAGCTACTCTCAGACCAATTAAGAAAACGAAACGTTAATAATGTCATCCTATTAAATGGTAAATGGTTTGTATTATACCTTCAAATCAAGAGTGAACTTTTGGCGAGTCTGTGACCAAGAGTAAGCCGATTTATAATTTAAAAAAAATACAATTATACATCCTCTGAAACCGCTAGAATCATAAATATTTTCTTTGTTTCCGCCTCTATACCTACATATATACAGGGTATGTGTATATACGGGAAGTCCAGAATGATAGATATCCCTACAAATGGAGGTTTTCACTCCGCGACGGAGGGATTTGTGAGGCGCCATCAATTTGTTTTATAACATGTAATATTTTTGCCTCCGCTCGTTTTGGATGGAAAATCTGAATTTATTCCTGAATTGCAAATGTTGAACAGATTGAATAATATTTGTGACAAATGTAAACAAACGAAATGCAAACGTATACAGGATACAATTTTACACTTGTATTTAAATTCGACTGATATAAAAACAGGTTCATATTTAGATAAATAAATGAATAATATTACTTAAATAGGAATTTATTTTTAGGCACTCGCACATCATCTCTACTGACTAGTGGCATTCATATAGTCGAAATATAAAAGTAATTAGTGTAATTATACTAGTTTTCAACTTTAAATTCCATCATAACTTTTTTCTGGTACGCCAAAAAAATTTGAAAAAAATATATTGACAGGTACCAAATAGGTAGTAAATATTGACTAAGATATCAATTAGTAGTGTTGTCTAGAACTATGTAAACCAAAAATGGTCCAGACATCCTGACGTCAGAATGTCTGGCCACTTTATTCGCTCGATTTTTCGATATCAGTGGAGGTACCAAATATATGTACTCAGGTACCAAATAGTATCAAATAGGTACAAAATTTTAGTATATACTAAACATCAAATATCTGTAGTGGTCCAGGGGTCCTGACGCTCACTAATATTATAGGACATTCTTACACAGATTGACTGAGTCCCACGGTAAGCTCAAGAAGGCTTGTGTTGCAGGTACTCAGACAACGATAAATATACAAATACTTATATAGAAGTACATAGAAACATCCATGACTCAGGAACAAATATCTGTGCTCATCACACAAATAAATGCCCTTACCGGGATTCGAACCCGGGACCGCGACGTAGCAGGCAGGGTCACTACACGCTAGGCCAGACCGGCCGTCAACGATACGTAACTAGTTTTCATGAAGAAGGCTTCTTATTCCAAAATAAATATGATAGGTATATTAGGTATCCTACTATCCAAAATCTTTGCCGGTCATACAAATAGAGGCAGGATTTTTGTTTCATGAAATAAAATAAAAAATAGGTAGAGGAACTTGCAAACGATTTTGATTTGATAATATTATGACGTTTGCGTACAAAACCTTATTTATTTATTATTAAGAGCCCGTATTGTCACACTGTTGGGCAAAGGCCTCCCTCAAACTCCTCCACGCATCCCTATCCCCTGAAGTCTCCCACCAGTACAAAACCTGTCCTATCAAAATTGCACTGAATTTTACTTGTTGTTTATCGCCTAAAATCACATCATTGAATCAGACCTAAAAGCCGTCGCAGAAAATAAATTTCTTCTAAAATTTCTTCTAAAATATTTCCCGAATATTTATACCCATACACCGTCTTTTTTTTTTTTTTCCGTTAAATTAGATACGTCGTTAGGTTCGTTATTAGGAACCACGCTGTATATCATTTTTAGTTAAATTCACAAAAAAAATATCATTTTCATACATAATAAATGAATTTATTAGTGTGAGAGACCATTAAGAATAACATTCAAGTTACTTGTCAAGTGATTGACGGCACATGTCAAAACAAATAACATTAGAAATTGGTAAAGGCTGTCACATACGTTTCAGTTATTTTTTATTTTTTTAATAACTCGATAAGTGTAAGAGTTAAGTTAACGCAAGTTTTTTAGAGAAATTAGTTGTATTTGATCTAAAGAACCTTCCCTTAAAGTTAACGGCAATTAATAAAAACACGGTGTATATACCAAACTAAGTAGTAGGTATTACATTATTTAATCAGCTTTGATGATATTGCAAAATCAACATGTAATTTATGACATGTGCGTGGTATTATTCATACAATTTTATCCATTGTTAAATTCTGCAATTTATCCAAGGCCGTAGAAAAGGTGAGGTGTAGAATATATTATACCGGAATACCATACATTTCCATACTTACATTATAGGTAATTACATTCCTACATTTCATTACAATGTCATTAACATTTTTTTTTAAATTCGTCGATAATGAGAAAACGTAGGAATTTATTTACCTACATGAAACAATGTGCAGTACCTATTTATATTAACATGCAATGAGTTTTTTTAAATGTGGAATACAATAAGTTGAAAGGTCACATGTCACATAAATATAAGATTACATTTGGTATTTAATTAAGATTTTTAATTATAAGTTTAATTATAAGATTTTTAATTACTTATAATGCCTGTGTGGTGACGGGTTAAGAATTTCACCACCCCCTTTCTTCCCGTGGGTATCGTAGAAGGCGACTATGGGATATGGGTTAAATTGTGGCGTAGGCAAGAGGCTGGCAACCTGTCACTGCAATGTCACAGTTTCGTTTTCTTTCAACCCCTTATTTGCCAAGAGTGGCACTGAATCTTTAGTAGTTTCATGTGTTCTGCCTACCCCTTTATGGGATACAGGCGTGATTGTATGTATGTATGTAAGTTTAAAAGTACTAGGTACTATATTCATTATTCTTCTTCTTTATCTTAATATTTATGTGTTTTAGTGCACTCTTACTGTAACACTTTATTAAGTTTATTAACTCCTAAACTCTTTTGGCTTACTGGACTAGTTTCTGTCCAGGAGGGCGATTTTTGAATCTCGGATACGGGATTTTGTCACTAAAATACCGGTTGAAAACGGTGACTTGCTTATTATTTGCAGTGTCAATTTTCTGAATTCGAACGCGTGAGCCTCAAAAATCGGCCCGCAGAGCTAGCTGTTGTTCCAATAATCTTAAAGTTTTAATTGAGCCATACATTTTTCAAATACTTTTCTTTTGAGTCTAAAAGTGCATCGGCAGCATCCGATAGTACGTCACAATTCACAATGTCTGGGCTCGCCCGGCCGGGGAAATGCAGGAGGCGGTCGATAACGCACTGCAACACAAGGTCACTGCCTCGGGAAGCTAGATCTATTGTTATAGTCACTGCGACAAGAGATTCAGCTGCTTCTACTAAATGTGAGGCTACAGCGCAGCGGCAGCATCCGATAGTACGTCACAATGTCTGGGCTCGCCCGGCCGGGGCAGGAAGAGCAGAGGGCGGTCGATAACGCACTGCAACACAAGGTCACTGCCTCGGAAGCAATAGTTATTTGTTATACAAGGGGGCAAAGTTGTATTTTAACACACGAGAAGTAAAATACATTTGCACCCTTCTACTAAATGTGCGAGGAAACTACAACGCAAAAAATGCGTTTATCACTGCTTCCGCAGTTCCACAGTACGTAAATAAATCATTTTATTACTAGATTCACCTACTTTTATAAATTTTAAAGCAGTTAATTTGACTTTATTCAAGGTCAAATTACTTTACCCACTAGTGGATAAAATGCGTTTTTAACCGCTGGTATTAAAGGACAAAACACGTGTTTCCGAGCTAGTGAGGCGAAATATTTGTTTACGGTTAGTTACTGCATCAAAGGACTGGGCTTATAATAAACAAAATGTGAGGCTAAAGTGCCAACATCCGATCGCACATCATAATGATGAAAGTGGTATTTTTGGGGCCTGTTTGAAAGTAGCATAAGTACCTACTCCTCTCAGTTCACATCACACGAACTTTGGAAACAAAAAGGCTGTTTCCATCATGAAAAATTAAGACTGAGTTCACATTTAAGTTTTTATTTCTTGGACAAAGAAACACAAAGTACAATACGCCAACTTGCCATAAGGCATTCTCTACCAGTCAACCTTTGGGTAAAGCTGAAAAGTATTTAGAAACTGGACTGCAACGAACCTCTTAATTTATCAAAGACTTTTAGCAGATTATCTCAAAGCGAACCAATGTCACGCAACACTTGCACTCTAGAAAATTTCCCACTTGCCCAGAACCTCCTAACAATAGTACTTAAAACATAAAGCATGCCCGCATCTAGTACTTTAACTTAGAAAATGGCCGGAGAATCGCTAAAAGCGTAGTACATTCCAGCAACTTTCTTGCCGCTTTCTATTGAGCCGTTTCGTTTTTCTTACCCAATGCGATTCTTTGATGAATAAAGGAGTTTCAAGCAATAAAATAACTTCTAGGGAACGCTTAGAAAGGTTTATTGTTGTCATTAATTATTTATTGCTTTGAAAGAAAGTTTGTTCAACTGTAATTGTGAAAATTTCTGCTAAAAATCTAAAAGTTGGAAATAGGTTTCACCTTACACATTTTATACCCATGTCGGCGGCTCGGCCGATCGTAAGATCTGGCGGATTGTAAAATTCCTAGGTATATGGTGAAACTCTTTGTCTCGTTCCCTTGCCAACGACGTTTCCCTTCGGGCATTTGAAACAACCAAACGAATCAGTCTATTGATTTAATATGATAATTATATCAAGACATTATGATCTGCCGAATCTCATGATTGTCTGTCGTCGTATAGAATTCCCTTCGGTTTTCATTTCAGTATACCTACTTTTCTCCACTTTCTCTAAATCACTCTCCTGACTATAAACTATTCAAATATCGTGCAAAAAGGGTACACGAAACACGTTCACATTTAATACATATTCACTATTTTCCCCTTCTTAGAGTTTCGTGCCCAAAGGATCCTTATTACCCTACCTATCCTGGGCCGCATAACCCTACTTTAGGACCCTATTACCGAACAAAAAGTCTATTGCTCAACAATTTTTAGCTAATATTACAATAGTATTAATCAGTACTTTGCTTTCAATTACTTCAGCTTATAATATAAGGTGTAAACTGTTTTAATATTACATTTTTGGCAGACGCAATAATGTCGGCACCTAGTGTCGAGTAGCAGTACTGATAATTTACGCTAGTTGGCGCGTGATTGACGAGTGAATGTCGATAGATGTCACTACAAATAACTCGCATTTACTGATGTATGGAGTTACAACTCTTCCCTTACTTATTCCTCTATGCTATTACTTAACTTCTTTGTTCGAGCATCTGATCTACTTTAAGACCCCGACTAGCAGAATTTTGGTTTTTATACTTTTTGTATATAATTTTATTGAAGTTACTTTTAGGAACATCGTTGATATCTAATATTATTATTTAATTTTCTTTGTTTTTCTTTTCAGGTAAGTACTGAACGCACCTTTTCATCTAATTCGATTAATCAAAAGTAAGTATTCTTAATTTTTTTCCCCGTTCAAAAAGCGTGCATTCAAAAAATTATCAATCATACCTAGACTTTTCTACAGAAACGCAAAATCGCGCGGTCTATGTTCTCACATAAGTATTTGAGCTATATAGATAAAATTATGTTTCTCGGGTTTTCATTATTGCCGGTAGGCCCTCCATATGACTATTCGCCTTACACAACACTTTGCCGGTTCAGAAATACCCTGAATCTACATTTTCTACATGGTCAGAACAAAATGCAGTGTAATTGAATCCAAATATGATATGAAATAAACGAACTGTAAGCGAAGTTCGAATGGCTTCTGCATATCGCGGGCCCGATCTGTACTATGAGTCACGCCACTACGGAAGTTGTAAATCATAATTCACACATGAAAGCCAACAATACGGACCTATGTACTATTTATATAGCTAGATTAGAGTGCGTTCATAAATAAGGTTAGATTTTCAACGGAGTTCAACTTCTAATTTAGTGAGACGAAAGTTGAAGACGGATAATTATGGCGCATTGCTTTTTTAGGGGAGACCGAGGTCAGTTGTGACAGAGGAGAGTTGTAATGTGACAACGTCGATTTTTGTGAACTTATTATCAAGCTTGCAACAGCGCAGGTTTTTTAGTTCAAGTCTCGGGCTAGCAAACGCGCACTATTGTTAACGTTAATAAGTTGCCAAAAATCGACGTTGTCACAACTCTCCTCTGTCACAACTGACCTCGGACTCCTGGGCTATTCTTATAGAAGCTTAGAAGGAAAGAAGAAAAGAGAGCATACATAATTCGAATAAAGAAAAACTCAACATTGTATCGTATCATGTTCTTAATTGAAAGCA
Source organism: Leguminivora glycinivorella (assembly GCF_023078275.1). Taxonomy (NCBI): domain Eukaryota; kingdom Metazoa; phylum Arthropoda; class Insecta; order Lepidoptera; family Tortricidae; genus Leguminivora; species Leguminivora glycinivorella. The sequence continues at coordinate 15,401,216 of NC_062980.1, read as the reverse complement.
GAAGACACATGAAAATTGCTCCACGAGCAAGAGTATCTTTAAATACTTGATGACGATGATGACATTATTGATACTGAGTGTATTAGATGTTTGCGGAATGATCAAGGAAATCGGTGAATTATTCACAGCACAGGATCTAGTATGTAGGTACTTGCATCTGTCGCACAGAGTCAAATCAAGTTAAATTGGCAACTTTTTTCTGAGCTCCGTCTGCGCAAGGGATGCCTAAGCGTCATAGTTTCATACAAAAATGACGTTTATAATATTTGCACTGTCAAAATCGCTGCTAACTAGCTTGCCATAACTCTAGGTACCTATAGGTTCGTACACGAGACTAATTGAACATAAGCGTTGCACTGTAAAAAAAACACTAACAGCATGTACACGTAGACCGCATTAAACGAAATGACAGCGACCCGCGTAACTATAGATCGTTACGCCGCCAATTGACAGTTTAATTGACCCAATGAATAATTTCATTCAGCCAATTACAGTAGACGGTTTCCTGTCCGTGATAAATGAATTTAGAGTAACGGCTCGATAAAGTTCGCAAATTAGAGACGAGAGAGATGAAACGTTCCACGAAACTTATACAAGTTTCGTTGAACCTTCGTCTATCTGTTTAGGTGTATCGAAGCTGCTAAAGTGCTCAAAAAATCTGACGAATAATACACTGACAATACATAAATAATACGACCAGTCTGGCTCAGTCTGTAGTGACCCTGCCTGCTGAGCCGCGGTCCCGGGTTCGAATCCCGGTAAGGGCATTTATTTGTGTGATGAGCACAGATATTTGTTCCTGAGTCATGGCTGTATCCTATGTATGTATATATGTATGTATTTATCTATTTAAGTATGTATATCGTCGCTTAGCACCATAGTACACGCTTTGCTTAGTTTTGGGCTAAGTTGATCTGTGTAAGGTGTCCCCAATATTTAATTATTTATTTATTTTATTTAGAAGTAACGGCTCCATCAAGTGAGCGAATTAGATGAGAGAGATAAAACGTTCCACAAAACTTGTGTAAGTTTCGTGGAACCTTCGTATACTTATCTGTGTTTCATCTTTAGAATTTTGACATTCGATTGTGGCTGTGTACAGTCGTCGTCGGATATATCAAAGCTGACAAGTTGATCAAAATATCTAAACACGCACTCTAATACGCTGACAACAGATAAATAATACAGGAGACGGTTCCCTGTCCGTGATAAATGAATTTAGAGTAACGGCTCCATCAAGTGTGCGAATTAGATGAGAGAGATGAAACGTTCCACAAAACTTGCGTAAGTTTCGTGGAACCTTCTGTCTGTGTTTCGTCTTTAGAAGTTTGACATTCGATTGTGGCTGTGTACAGTAGCCGTCAGATATATCGAACCTTTTTTTTTAATACTACGTCGGTGGCAAACAAGCATACGGTCCGCCTGATGGAAAGCGGTCACCGTTACCTATGGACGCCTACTACTCAAGGAGTGTCACGTGCGCGTTGCCAACCCATTAGAAACTTGTACACTCCAAGATGCTCAAAAAGTCGGAACACCCATTTTCTAATGAGTTAATGTAGGTAATAGAGAGTTCCTTGCATTTTTGTACCTACGGGAATGCCGGATTCATTGTACCCTAGCTACGTACTATACATATTATATGGACATAAGTTGTGTCCCGCTGTACCAATACATGTCACAAAATATTACCAGCATACCAAAACATGGCGTAGCAACACAGCCCAGGCCCCGTAGCCGAATGGCATTTCTCCGACGCCAACCGAAAACGAAACGTAGTCCGGCTCTGTCGCGCCAATACGCAAGAGCGATAGGGATAGATATCTACTAGCGTTTCGTTTCGTGAGCGTTCGTGCCATTCGGCTACGCACCCTGGTGGCTAAATGGCACTAAAACGCTATTTTATTACGCGCTTGCGTACGAACCAGCGGCGTATCGCTTTCAGCTTCGCTACGCCTGGTAACACTAATATTTTATTACACGAACCAGCTTTCAGCTGCGCCCTAGTTCCGGAAAAATATAAAATGTTGTCTATATTCTCTATAGTTTTACTCGCTAATGGATGGTGGCAAAGCAAATGTGTGTTACTGGTATTAAGTTAGAGTCTGATATGGACTGGCTGTTGCTAGTTGAATGAGCTGATCTGTTACTCTTGCAGGGAAAGAGTTGAACACTTTATGGACCAGTATAATCTAGGATCATGGAAACTTGGGTCTAAAGTTGGATAGTCATATTCAGCAATTCTCTTTAAAGTTTGTACATAGCCACGTCAGCAAATTTTAATTGATCCTATTTTGTCACCAACATTTGATAATATAAGTTGACTTTCGTAAGATATATACAGGATAATTTTATAATTAAGAAACCATAGATACTAGAGAACCTTAATAACGAAATAAAACTTACTAAAATCTCAATATTGGCGTATTATATTGACCTGCTTACAATTTTTGCATACAAGATTTATTTATTAATTTATGTTTGCTTTCATGTTTGTACCTATATTTATAGTTTTTAAGCATTATTTAAGAGTATTGTAATTGTTTTAATTTTAGACCTTTTTCTATGAAATAAATTTTATCTTATCTTATCTTATCTTATTCATCAAAAAATCTTGGTAACAAAATAGGAATAAAAAAAAAACAAATTTAACGTTTTCCTTAATTTTTGTACAAACTTTTTGGGAACTGCTGTATTAATAAGATGAAATACAGGTCATACAATAAAGCTGACTTGTTTGCAATGAGTAGCGATACGAAGTGACCCTTTCAGAAGTCACAGGGTTTAAGATAATATAATATAACCCTGTGACGTCAGCGTCACTTTCTAGAAAATAACTGCCACTTGACGGCCAGTTTTTCCGCCAAATCATAATGACATTTTTAAGTTTAAGACATACGATTGTTCACATAAATAACATGAACATGAGAGATTGTGTTAAACGTCTTGTCAGTTGCTCGTGGTGATTATTTTTAGACGAAAATTATTATTTTTTCGTTCGGTAAATGAAGACAAAATAAATATAAAAATAATTAATTATTTTGAAGTAAACTTAAAATGTAACGTAATAAAAACACCGTAGGTATATGTTATAATGTATGTTGTCATCTCCCTTTCTTCAACTTCACTGGTTTTACCTGACCAAAGTGAGCGATCGACTCTCTCTGCTCTTGTAATAGAAATCCACGAACTAAAAGTTTTTACGATGCAAGCCTATGTATGTTAGTTATGGACAGAAATACCTACCTACTAGTATATGTACTAGAATTCTGATTTTTTTGCCGATCCATTTAGAACTCCGTCTGAAAGGATCATGAAAAGGAAGCAGTTGCATATTACTTTATTACTTAATTGGTATACTCTGTAATGTTGCTATGGGTATATTGTTAAGACGATACCGGAGGGGTCCTCTTGACTATTTCCTCCCTGAAATAAAACTATGGAAACGGATTAAATCGCGTATAATGAATTTAAAATTCATCCCGACGTTAGAAGAAGCGATATATACCCAGAATGTTGCGCGAGGCCATTGAGATCAAGAAATATCCAAACTTTAATAGAGAAGATGGCTTTACTTTACCACCGGCTTGGGATCCAGTAGTACATCTGATAATGGAACAAGCACGACGAAGGCTGTGAGGCATTTGTGTTGTATGGTGTTGGACATTTGCAGTTTGTTTTTGTCCATTTTGTGTAGATTAATTGGTTAATTATTTTTTAACATAGTAATGGTAATTTTTTTGAATATTGTATAACTAGTTTTATTAATAGTGTGTGAACCTGCCTTAAAAATCTATATTATTTGTGGTCATGGTTCGTTAATATTTCTTGTATGTGGGTAGCTTTTGCGCATTGTAATTTTTCCTCAGCCACCCGATGACCACGAACGCTGTAAAGAGTTCGAAACGTCGGGATGAATTTTAAATTCATTATACGCGATTTAATCCGTTTCCATAGTTTTATTTCATGAGTAACTATCGCGGTAACCGAAGACAATATTATATTTCCTCTCTGGTTTTTGAAGATAGAGCAATGATTTTTTCAACACAGATTATTATAATTTTTATCTGTGTCGGACCGTTTAGATTTTTCATATTTTTTTTTTAAAGACGCTAGAAGCCCATCAAAAATTTCCAAAAACGGCCTTATTGATTATGGTGCAAAAAAAGGTGTGGTATTCAAAATTGGTAAAAATTAACCAAAAAAGCTAAACGGTCCGACACAGATTATTTCATTGTTATTCAGATTCTTTCGTTCCGATTGATTAAGCTTTGAAGAAGGAAACAGTCGAGAGCGGAACCTCGATTTTAAAGAATTTTTAACCGACTTCAAAAAAGGAGGAGGTTCTCAATTCGACTGAATGTTTTTTTTTTTTATTATTTTTTTGTATGTATGTTACTCGATATCTCCGAGAATCGTGGACCGATTTTCAAAATTTTTTTTTTGATCGAACCGGTATAACCCCGAGATGGTCCCATTGGCACCAAGTCAGGGTCTGATGATGGAATCCTGGAGAAATCGAGGGAACTCTTCAAATGTTATAGGCACATGTAATGTTTTTAGTCTATTTTTCAAAGGTACACCAGTATTTACGTCTGATGGTAATAATTTTATGTGGCTGAGCTGATGATGGAAGGTCAACTCCTCAATGGTTAGGAGTTTAAGGATAATTCTTTCACTACTGTATATGTATTCGGACTGATACATATAATATCACTAGGAACCACTAAAAATCAACTGAGCTGATGATGGAAGGTCAACTCCTCAATGGTTAGGAGTTAAAGGATAATTCTTTCACTACTGTACATGTATTCGGACTGATACATATAATAACACTAGGAACCACTAAAAATCAACTGAGCTGATGATGGAAGGTCAACTCCTCAATGGTTAGGAGTTTAAGGATAATTCTTTCACTACTGTACATGTATTCGGACTGATACATATAATATCACTAGGAACCACTAAAAATCAACTGAGCTGATGATGGAAGGTCAACTCCTCAATGGTTAGGAGTTAAAGGATAATTCTTTCACTACTGTACATGTATTCGGACTGATACATATAATATCACTAGGAACCACTAAAAATCAACAAATAAATAAACTTTTTAACAAAAAATAAAACCGCCTTCAAAAATAAGCGCGTTACAAAACACGGAGAAACTAAAAAGCCAAAAATAATAAACCTTTCAATTCAGATTTCTTATCGTATTGCAATAAGCTAAACATCCAAATTATAAACAAATCAATTATTTTTGGAGTCGGTACCAGCCTGTGTATGGTTGGGTGGGGCAAACAGGCAATAGCAAGGCGACGAACAGGTCTGGTACCGACTACAAAAATAATTGATTTGTTTATAATTTGGATGTTTAGCTTATTGCAATACGATAAGAAATCTGAATTGAAAGGTTTATTATTTTTGGCTTTTTAGTTTCTCCGTGTTTTGTAACGCGCTTATTTTTCGAAATATCTTTTATCTGAGTTGTTCTGAATGGACAATTTTTGATAGATCTAAATAGTTAATAACACTAACAGTATATTTAACTAAAATTCCCAAATGTAATGGGGCTCCTTTCCATTTTAGCATTTTAGCTCCTGTAGCGTCTTAAGAGGCTGAATAGGAATCCAAGTAATCGTAGAAATTACTTCAAGAATTCGAACTACAAATTTAGATAATGCTAATGCTTTAGTAGGCAATAGTAAGGTAATTTTATAAGTGTTATAACATAATAATTGGCTTACACGTTCTTCACGTATTATTGTGGATAACCTATAATTATGGATGCTTAGGTATCTTAATTGTTTCTAACTCAATGAGAACAAAACAATGACTCTGTAAACGTGATCTTCCTGCTTGGTCTAAACATGGTTAGGTATTTACTTATAATGGAAGATATGGTAAATCAAGTTACATTTAAAATAGCTAAGAGTTTGTGTAAAAGCAAAGACATATAAGAATATGGACCAAATTGTCAAAACTGAGGATCAAAAGTTTTAAGCTTGTGTCGAGAGATGGCAGTCCATGCACTCTGATTACACATTTTACTTTGACATTAACTCTCTATAATACTCGATCCTCTTTGGTAAAAGCAAGTGCCACTGGTGAATCTGAAATCTCAGACAAAAACCGAATTCCATGCAAATACTTCAATACCGCAGCTACTGCCTATGAAGAAACCACAGATAGTTAATGAACGGTTTCAGATAAACCATCAGTGGCAGCACCACAAAAAGCCCATAACGACGTCCGCTGGTTTTTGCCGAGTCTGTGGCGAGGGCATTGACCCCTCTTTGTTTTATTGTTGATGGCCAATAAAGAGGCTGTCAGGCTTAGATAGGTACTCAATTGTTTCCGCGGTTGTTTCGAAGTGAACCAGTTGGAATTATTGCAATACTCATGAGTCTCATGATTGATATTTCTTATTCATACAGTACATCTTTTAAATAGTGATGTGATAAACTGATAAAAGTACAGCAGAAAATAATAGGGGCGCCTCTGTCTATGTAAACCGTTTTTCATGTGGCAACTATTTTGACACTTTTCTATGAGAACAGTTAAGGGTTGCTATGATAAAAAAAATTGTTCCATTTCTACTCTTTTAACCCTTTTTTGCCAAGCTGTACATGCCTAATTTTCACATTTCTAATGTAAAATTATAATATGGAAGTATCACTACGATTTTATCTTTTGTTATAATTATAATAGTAGAATCAGTCCCGCATAGTTATGCGCTAGCATGTGCAGCAATCAATACTAATCTTAGCACCTAGCATACAAACTTGTATTCATGGAGGTCAACTTTTCCCTGCAAGCTGACTCTTATCCGCAATTCCGCACCCTTAGCACATGATTGTTGCGAGAGTATGTCGCCACGAGATACATCACACGCCTTCTTCTAATCGGATTAATAAACATGGGTAGTCTACCTCGCGGCGACATTCTCTCGCGCCAATCATGTGCTAACCCTGCTGCACCGAATTTATATATAATATGTTTAAAAAACCTTAATCAGGTTTGTAAAGTAAGTAGATTTAATTACAAAAGTTTCTTTTTAGTATTTTTCCAGTAAATCATACGTGAACGAATTCAATATCGTCCACTTTTCGTAGCTGGAATTTCGTAATAAGACCAAAATTCTTTCTCGCTTAATAAACTGAATTCCCTTACTGTGGGACGGTTTAACTAATAGAATTCTACTTACAAAAGTATGCCCTTTTGAGACAAGTTATATAAGGGCTAGGGCACAATAGAGAGACAATGGACACAATGACTGTGTGTCTGCCGCCTAATGGGAGACAAAGGGATGTCTGCGCCTTATGGGATAATGCATGTTGTATACAATATATATGTGTGACATATAGCGTATAAGGAAGGGAGTGGGTAGATCTTCCTACGTCAAAAGGAAAGTAGACGACCGTTTTTGTACAAACGAAGTTTAGGGCCCATTTCCCTCGCACTATAAAATTAATCAATATAAAAAACAGGCATAATTTTGGTTGGGACAGGCATGTTTATTTTCATCACATCATAGTTTCCAAAGAATTTCGCCCTGAGAAAAATAAATACTTACCTCGGAAATTCTAATTTTTGACAGTAAATATGTTAAGTACGGTCAGACAAGAAAGTGGTTTACCACTTTTCGACTCTATGTTAAACACCTAAGGTCGAAAAATGGTAAACCACTTTTTTGGCAGACTGTACCTACATATTATTTTCGTTGAGAGAGGAAATGAAAAAATCGCGTGAACAGAAAATTTTGCTGTCGGTACCAAGGACAAAAACATCTTGAAAGCCGTTCCACATAGTTTAAGTAAATGATACATTTATCTATAGCCATTTTTGTAAGGTGAAGGCGTATACGTCGATGGATTTGGGAATGTATGTCATGATTCATGAACAGACATTGTAAGTTTTCCATTTCAGTGCAGCATGATAGAAATATAGGAATATGTATGAATTCTCTAAAGAAATATTGGAATTCATACATAGTTATGTAAAATATCAGGTCTTACATATCTTATTTTATCTTAAATTTGGGGACCCTTCCGGATACACTTCGACCCATCGGGATCTTTTGAGCAATTACCCCTTACGATCCTATGATCCTTCAGCTATTCAGGAGCTTCTCGACCATCTCCACGTATCGGATGATGAGGCTCATGGGTAGCTCTCTGAAGTCCTTTGGTACCAGGTAGCCTGCTTTAAAGAAGTTACGTAGTTTGTTCATGATACATGAATGAAATGCAAGGTTGACTGAGCATTTCTCTTCCAACAATTTCTTTCAATACATTCTAGTTCCAGAAAAGAAGCGCGAAGCGTAACTAGTGTCCGCTATCACATCGCATAGTCTACATTGTTTCACTATGTCGGTAGTAACTACTGGTTGCCTAGCCGAAGTTACAATTGTTGGACACTACGTAGCGATCGAAACACACGCTACGTCTCGCTCTGTCGCTCCACTACAGAAGAGCGATAGGGAGCTACGATATGGTTAGGGTGACCTAATGACCTTAAAGACCGAATCAGACTGAACATAACTGAATGAGTGCACGGAGTTGCATAATTCTTCTTCTTCTTTCTCTTTGCCTTAATCCCATTATTTGGGGTCGGCCCTCCTCGTTCTTAAGCGCCAGGACCGTCTGTCCTGAGTTATCTTCGGAGTAAGTTGGGTTCGTTCCAAGTCGCGGGTCACTGTAGACCACCATGTGGCTTTAGGTCTTCCTTGTCTGCTCGCTTCTCTGTTCGGTAATGGCAAGGCTTGCCTGCATTACATGATCTTCAGGGCGTCTCATCGCGGGACCATACCATCGAAGCCTACTTTCAGTGATTTTGTCAGTGATGGGGGCGACTTTGTAACTATAAATATACCTCTGATGTATTCATTCCTCGCTCTATCGAGTCTAGTTACTCCAGCCGCCCACCTCAGCATCTTCATTTCGGCTACATGTAATTTTTGCTCGTGTGCCTTTTTAATTGGCCAGCATTCCGCACCGTACATCATTGCCGGTCTTGTGTGCACGGAGTTGCATACTATTTAGCTGTTGTCCACACAGATTAAGAATTCCTAAGATTGATCTGATTCAGACTACGTAATGCCGCAAACGTTCTTAATTCCTCAGATCTATGGATTTTTTTATTGATTTATTAAGACTGCATGTGTAATGCGGTCTTATAACGATTACTCATGATGATGTAATGGGTCTTATTACGATTGTGAAGTTGGCTAGGTACTGTCTACAATGTGGTCGCGAAACCCGTTCCGCGTGTTTTTATCAATTAAAAAGTGGGTCCCGGCGGAATACTTGTCAAGGATGCACTCGCTGGAATGCATCTTCTACCAAACTCAAACCTACCCATCCAACCAAAAACAAACTTTATACCCATAGTAACAAGCTCCATCCGGACGGCAAACTTTAAGGGTGTCACTGCACAAATTTAACCCATAATTGAGCCATTGAAATTGAAGCCTATTATGCAAGGTGTTAAGAGTGTTTGAGGAAGCACCGATTTGTTTGTAATTGTGTCGCGCTTGCCAGCGCGTGTCCATTGTTGGGGGACGTTAAATATCGGCCCTAGTTTTGAAATGACCTATGTTTTAGTCAAATAAAGGAGTTTTGTGCCTTTTTTAGGTTATGTGTTCCTTAATTGCTATCAGATATGACGGTTTTTTTGTCAACTTGGGGTGAGATAATTGGATATGTTTTTTTAAGTAAAAAGTGCATGTGTATTTTTAGTGGAAAGAAAATATTGTAAAATGCGATGCATCAACGCATGTTGCATGCGTGGGTGTTATGGCTATGTACCTACAATATAGACAACAAGGCATTCCGATATATTACCTCTACCCTAGATATATCTCTCGCGTGAAATTATGATTAAGACGCTACCATCCAGTCCTTTTTAGGGTTCCGTACCAAAAAGGTACAAAAAGAACCCTTATGGCGCCGCTCTGTCCGTCTGTCACATTGCTAAATACATATCTCGAGAACTACCTACTTATGCTATCGACTTGAAATTTGGAATAGTTATGAACATTGTTAACCTCTACAATTGAAGAAGAATATGTAACTGTAAATGTCAAGTTACTAGGTCAAACGGGGTATCGTTAGAAAGAGCTCAAATTGTACATATCAAAACTATTTTTTATAATTTTTTTGCTGTGGAAAAAAAAAGAATTTGAAGGAAAATGTTAAAAAAACCGTCCCCCCCCCCCCCCCCCCTTATCTCCGAAGTTTACCGAGGAAAAATGATGAAAATTTTACGAAACACTCGTTTTGTGCTAAATATTACAGGAAAAATAAAACCGTGCCTGTACCTATTTTTTGTTTTGGTTGGGTTTAATAAAAGCATTTAGTGTTTCTGTTCATACATTAGTTTTAGTTTACTAAAATGTACTATACCTAAATTGCACTGTAAAACTGACTGCAACCCGTTTTTACAGCAGTTCTCAACAAATTTGTACAAAAATTAAGGAAAAAGTTAAATTAGTTTTTTTTTTAATTCCTATTTTGTTACCAAGATTTTTTTTGATGAATTGAGATTTTAGTAAGTGTTATTTCGTCATTAAGGTTCTACGTAGTAGGTATCTATATTTTCTTAATCATAACAATTATCCTGTATATATCTTACGAAAGTCGTCTTACATTACTAAATGTTGGTAACAAAATGGGATCAATTAAAATTTGCTGACGTGGCTATGTACAAACTTTTTGAGAACTGCTGTTTAACAGCATTGATGAGATATTTACTTGTACAGATTAAGCTGATTTATTTATTATTTTATTTTATTTTTTGAATCTTAATTATTGACATGTTCTGCTTTTATTTTAGAATTTAAAATTGCATGTAGGGTGTACTCGGGTAATTCCGAACGTCAAAAACCGTCGGTAAATTCCGAAATTCAAATGATAATCAGCCTTGATTCCATAGTAATAAGTCCCTTATCGGAATTTACCGAGTACACTTATTAGTTTGTAACATTTTTCTAACACAATAATTTATTGTTAAAGAAATAAATGAAATGAAATGAAAATGAAATGAAACATAAAAAAGAACTGTCATAGGGGCCACTAACTCGTCTCGGGAACCTTATTTAAATTCAATTGGATTTAAACGGCTCGTCAATATAACCCTCAGTCTTGACTTAAATCGATGCGCTTTGACTAGCTTTAGTTCCATTTGCAAATATTATTTCTTCCCTCATTCCGAATCCAGACTTTATAATGATGGAAAATCAAAGGTTTCGAAAAGTTCTATCGTCAGTTCAAATCTTAGTTAAATAGATAAGTACTTACTTAATTTTTCAAACAAAAACTGACCTTATGAGCGTTCCCTGCGCCAATGACCTTCGATTTGAATCCATTGATATTATGATAGTTTCTAAAGCCTATCATATTAACAGCATCGTCTTTATCAATCACTTCACAGCTCATTGTTTCTGTGATATTTGGCATCAAAGTTGACCAAATTTATTGTCAAAAACTGTTTTTTTTGGTCATAACCTTTGTTTTAATTATTTTAAAATTGAAATCTCTCTTGAATTTTTAGAAGTACAAGGTAAATCTAAACATGTCGATTTCATGTACCCTTTACTAAAATCTAATTTCGTTAAAAGTGTTTTTAAGACCATGTTTAAAATTAAAAATTCCTAAAAAAAGAACTTGACTTTTCTGTTTTATCATTCAGTCATTATAGTCAGTCAGTTTACAGTACATGTGCGTAAAAGAGGAAATCCGAAATGTGTGTCGCTAAGTTAAAACACGACCGGATGAAGTGTTTTAAATCGACAAGAGAAGAATTTTCTCTTCGCACGATGTTTTTCAGCACATATAACCCTCTGAAGTTTCGACCTGACAAGAAGTCTCCTACTTAACGAATTAGTGCGGGAAGAAAACACCATATACACTGAAAAAAAAATGTTTAGATAGTAATCAATTTTTTTACAGATTTTCGCAGTTTTTGCCATTTAAACGCCAATACATGCAAAAGACTGATAATTATACCATTACACGTTTTCTTACTTGATGAATAAGAATTTAATTAAGATTGAGAACAAATGCCTGAAATCGATTCGTTCGAGCCACGCTTCTTAATGCTCCATATAACACAATGCCGTCACACTTTGTTTAATTATTTATAGGGTTTTCGTATTTTGGATTTGAACAAAACGCTTTTTAATTTGTACAAGAATTGCAGACTGTTCATTTCATTGGCAACGTGCATGACAGAATGTTTTGAATATTATGCATGATTTAGGCACAGTATAATAAAGAGTACTATCGTACAATATGGCCACTCCCGTTTCCCGCTGAAAGTGCCACCCACCCCCTCTCGGTTACCTCAGAGTTACCGCCTGTCAAAAACGCGAACAGTCGACCTGTCATATCTTACTCATACAAGCATAGTACGCGTTCACCTACACGAGCTTAGACTGTGTGCTAGGACACTGGCGATCAAATATATGAAAGAGGTGCGCTCTTTCATATATTTGATCGCCAATGTCCGAGGTGTGATTAAGGCTAAGTTAATTTTACTGTTACAATTTTGCATGATACTTCAGCAATTCCCGTCAACTTTGTACAAAAATTAAGGGAAAAGTTAAATTTGTTTTTATTAATTCCTATTTTGTTACCAAGATTTTGTTGATGAATTGAGATTTTATTAAGTTTTATTTCGTCATTAAGGTTCTCTAGTATCTATATTTTCTTAATTATAACAATTATCCTGTATATATCTTACGAAAGTCGAATTATATTACTAAATGTTGGTAACAAAATAGGATCAATTAAAATTTGCTGACGTGGCATTGTACAAAGTTGACGGGAATTGCTGACTTATGACAAAACAAAAATGTTCAGAGTTTTTTTGTGTGTGCAAATCTAAATATATAAAAGAAGAAGCTGACTGACTGACTGACTGACTGACATATCAACGCACAGCCGAAACCGCTGGTCCTAGAGATTTCAAATTTGGCACGTAGGTTCCTTATATAGTGTAGAGGAGCACTAAGAAAGGATTTTTCAAAATTCACCTCCTAAGGGGGTCAAATGGGGGTTCAAAGTTTGTATGGGGAAACAAGATTAGTTTGACTATTTTATTCGAAACTTCACAGGAAGATTCCTTAAGACATATGACTGAATACGTGTTTCAGGTTTTTTGAAAATTTAACCCCTAAAAGGGTGAAAAGGGGGTGATAAAATCAAAAAATCAATATGGGTATCGTTTTTATGGTTTATCGGGTCGCTGATCACGATAACTACAACGTTTTTAAAATCTAACGAGGCGGAAGTGAAATACCTGTTGTGGTGCAATGGGGTTTAAATATCAAAAAAAAAATATAAAAGAAGATATTGACTGACCGACTGACATATCAACACACAGCCGAAACCGCTGGTCCTAGAGATTTCAAATTTGGCACGTAGGTTCCTTATATGGTGTATAAGAGCACTAAGAAAGGATTTTCCAAAATTCACCTCCTAAGGGGGTCAAATGGGGGTTCAAAGTTTGTATGGGGAAACAAGATTAGTTTGACTATTTTATTCGAAACTTCACAGGAAGATTCCTTAAGACATATGACTGAGTACGTGTTTCAGGTTTTTTGAAAATTTAACCCCTAAAAGGGTGAAAAGGGGGTGATAAAGTCAAAAAATCAATATGGGTATCGTTTTTATGGTTTATCGGGTCGCTGATCACGATAAATACAACGTTTTTAAAATCTAACGTGGCGGAAGTGAAATACCTTCTCCCCTGTTGTGGTGCAATGGGGTTTAAATATATAACAGAAGATATTGACTGACTGATTGATATATCAACACACAGCCGAAACCGCTGGTCCTAGAGATTTCAAATTTGGCACGTAGGTTCCTTATATAGTGTAGAGGAGCACTAAGAAAGGATTTTTCAAAATTCTCCTCTTAAAAGGGTGAAATGGGGGTTCAAAGTTTGTATGGGGAAACAAGATTAGTTTGACTATTTTATTCGAAACTTCACAGAAGGATTCCTAAAGACATATTACTAAATACATGTTTCAGGTTTTTTTGAAAATTTGACCCCTAAAGAGGGTAAAGTCAAAAACACAATATGGGTATCGTTTTTATGGTTTATCGGGTCGCTGATCACGATAAATACAACGATTTTAAAATCTAATGAGGTGGAAAAGAAATTTTCTCCCCTGTTGTTGTGCAATGGGGTTAAAATATCCAAAATAGCCATAAGTATAGCTTTAGTTTTTATCTTTACTTCTGGTTCAAGAGATTTCAAATTGACACGGAAGTTCCTTAGAGGAGCACTAAGAAAGGATTTTTCAAAGTTCACCTCCTAGCATGATAATTTGACAGGGGCAAGGACAGGGACAGGGCCAGGGACAGGGACAGGGACAGGGACAGGGACAGGGACAGGGATAGGGACAGGAACGGGATAGGGTTAGGGATAGGGATAGGGATTGGGGTTGGGATTGGGATAGGGATAGGGATAGGGATAGGGATAGGGATAGGGATAGGGATAGGGATAGGGATAGGGATAGGGATAGGGATAGGGATAGGGATAGGGATAGGGATAGGGATAGGGATAGGGATAGGGATAGGGGTAGGGGTAGGGGTAGGGGTAGGGGTGGGGGTGGGGTGGGGGTAGGGGTGTGGATAGGGATAGGGATAGGAATAGGGATAGGGATAGGGATAGGGATAGGGATAGGGATAGGGATAGGGATAGGGATAGGGATAGGGATAGGGATAGGGATAGGGATAGGGATAGGGATAGGGATAGGATAGGGATAGGGATAGGGATAGGGATAGGGATAGGGATAGGGATAGGGATAGGGATAGGGATAGGGATAGGGATAGGGATAGGGATAGGGATAGGGATAGGGATAGGGATAGGGATAGGGATAGGGATAGGGATAGGGATAGGGATAGGGATAGGGATAGGGATAGGGATAGGGATAGGGATAGGGATAGGGATAGGGATAGGGATAGGGATAGGGATAGGGATAGGGATAGGGATAGGGATAGGGATCTGGATAGGGATAGGGATAGGGATAGGGATAGGGATCTGGATAGTGATTGGGATAGGGGAGGGACGGGGACAGAGACGGCACGGGAACGGGGACGGGGACAAAGATAGAGATAGGAACGGGGATAAGAATAGGGATTGGGGTCGGAATAATCGGTCGGCAATCGATATCTAGGCAGTGTAAAATGCAGGTGGCTCAGTGGGAAGGTATTAGTATGTAGGCATCGGCGAGTATCCTGCATCCGTAATAACTATTACATTCAATGTGCTGTAAGAAGATCGTTGTTTGCTTGCCTTTTATATGTTTACGTTTGCAATAAGTATAAGCAAAATGGAAAAAATGGTAAGCGATAATGCAAGGAAGTACTTTTTACCCTACCGACCATAGCGTCGAGATACTGGCTATGTGGGTTGTATGAAGTTTCCCCAGTATAAATATTTATATATGTAGGTAAAATACATACATATTCGTACCTACTACCTACGCTGTGGTCGCTGTGTAACAATTCTACAATCATTGCAAGAATTTCTTTAAAAACAATAGGTGTAAGGTACAGTCAGCCAAAACCGGACCGTACAGCAAATAGATCAGTTACAATGGCCCTCCAGTCGAGAATTGCCCCGCTTTACCTTAATCGAAATAATCGCGGACAGATGTACCTACAAAGAAACCTACGGATCCAAATGAAAATATAGCTAACCTAATAACATATTACTCATAGCGATCATATCAATATGAAAAATATTTCAAGTTTTAAAGAAAATGGACTGACTTGGCAATCGCATGAAACAATTTTGTCATCGGCGTAAGTAATATGATAACTTGTGAGATACATTGTATTGTCATGCGATTGCCAAGTCAGTCCATTTTCTTTAAAACTTGAAATATTTTTCATATTGATATGATCGCTATGAGTAATATGTTATTAGGTTAGCTATAGGTAAACTACGTAATAACTTGTGACAGAAGGTCCTTTAAGTAGGGACTGAATAAATTAACCGACTTGGTATTACAGGGATCTCAACTCTTTTTACGCCAGAAGAACTGTTGCGAAGATATGTATTTATCTGGCTATATGTATACCGTATAAGTACGTTTTCATATTATCCGATCCGATGTCGGAGTCAGAAAAGATGTCAAAGGCAAAATTTCAAAGACGGCGTTTTTAATATATAGGATACTAGCTTTTGCACCGCGGCTTCGGTCGCGTTAGAAAGAGACAAAAAGTAGCCTATATCACTCTCCATCCTTTCAACTATCTCCCCTTAAAAATTCACGTCAATTCGTTGTTCCGTTTTGCCGTGAAAGACGGACAAACAAACAGACACACACACTTTCCCATTTATAATATTAGTATGGATAGGTCCTACATCTGTTCGCCACTGTTACCTTTACGATGACAAACCTATCAATATTATTTATGACATAAGATGTCAACTCAAAAAATTGACGATTAAAATTGACATTTTATTGCAAAATTCATGTGGATAACACATTATTGCGTATCAGCATCCATGTGGTGTAGGTATGTTTGATTAAAGTAAATACATGAGTAACTCTAGAAAATCACTTTTAAACACTCTTTCATCACGAAATGTATGAAAGATGCGTACTCACCAAATCACAGTTAGTTCGTTAAGCTGCGTACACACAAGAGTGGCAAACCGCTCATACAACTTTTTTATGATTTGATTTCAAAAAAACTAAATGTCTATAATAAAATACCATCTGCTCCTGTTCTGTTGGATTATCATCATCATTGTATGATCATATAGTAGATACTTACTTACCTATAAGGTACAGTGGGGCAAATTTCGACTGGGGGACAAATGTAACTGGTTCATTTTTTCCATGTTTTACAATGTCTGCATTATTAAATAGAGTGTCCACGGGTTATATATGCTAGGCGTGTTCAGTGGATATATGTAGAACTCAATATCGTAGTGTAATAATGGAAAAAAATGGATCAGTTACATTTGCCCCCCAGTCGAGATTTGTCCCGCTGTACCTTAGTAGAAACTTTACGTTATTAATCATGTGTCTCAGCTATTGTTTGGAGCTTCTGATATGACTTTGCATTAGTGCATATGCAGTTTCTCTTTATCTCATATCGATTGTTATTATATCTTCCTCTTGCTGTGTTTTATACGACTAACAGATCTATACGCAATAGTACAATCTCGTGTCATGTAACCGACATCGTACTTGATTTAAATAAATATGTCTTGCCAGTTTTGGCTTAAATAAAAACTAGAATTGTTTTTTTTTTTTAATAATGAATGTTTTAAATAGGGAACGTTCTTGGAGGTTGTCTGAGCTCGTAAATAGAAAAGCGATAAAGGGACACAGAGCGTCTTTTTTAAATAAAAAAACCTAATATTTACAACCAAAAACAAAAACGGCTCTCGAAATAAATATACCCCAAGTCTAGAGCCAGCATAACACGCTTCTATCGCCGAGCATGACTTGCGAGTTGTGCCCAACTTTAACTTTGTACTTAGAAAAAGTTCCCCGGCTTCTCCCAAAAGTTATGGACTGGATAAAACTGAGTTGCCTCAGCCTAGACTGTGTTATCTATTTCTGTAGATTCGTCGATCTACCACAAGATTTTGACGTTTCAGAAGACTTAACTCGATAGGGTTAAACGTCACGAAAAAAATACATTAATTGTATAGAGATTATGGAGAAAGAGAATAGCGCTAACCGCTGACGGATACTTACCACAACCCAAAAGACACAGGTACTGTTTTCAAATAAGTACTGAAAATTTGTAATCGGTTAGCAGTAATTTTTGACATTTACTAATGGAAATAAAAAAACCGTATAAAAGTATTAACTACTTTGCAAATTTTGAGATTTCATACTTTAGAAAAAAAACATACTCCAGAAAAAAAACTGTTTTTTTCACGGTTTTTTTTTCAAGCCAGAAAAACCGTTTTTTTGCAATCCTACCACTGACGGATACTTACCACAGCCCAAAAGACACAGGTACTGCTTTCAAATAAGTTTCATATTCAAAACTTCATTAATGACACTGGGACTTCGAAGAATTTAGTATGTTTTAGCAGTATACAAACCGAGTCACACCCTGGTTATTTTGTGCATAGGCTGGGGGCAATTGTAACTAATCCATTTTTTTCCATTACACCATGACATTGAGTTCTACATGTATCCACTGAACACGCCTACCTATAACCGGTGGATACTCTATTTAATAATGCAAACATTGTAAAACATGGAAAAAATGGACCAGTTATATTTGCCCCCCAGTCGAGATTTGCCCCGCTGATATAGAATTTAATACAATTTTGGTATATTTCATGAACACCCGTAATCGTATATAGTACATTTTCCCGGAAGGTTCTTAAATCCGTAGTAACCTATAAAAGAAAAATCCCACGCTTTATTAAAAAAGCTTTGATATATTTCTCTTTGTCTGAAAATGTCATTTATTACATACGTCGAGGGACTCGGAAGTGCGACTAGCCAAGTGGAAGTATCTAAAAGAAAGCCCGCCCTAGTGGGTGTCAGACACTACAGCTCAGATGGTTTCCTAGGATAAATGAGCCGTCCTCAAAGCATATACTTACTTAATACTAGAGAGCGGACACGCCTCCGCCGAACGTGTCGCAATGTTAGCTCATTGAGCATACAGTTGTCGTTGTGTGCGTGCATGATGACATTGATGGCACGACTCGCTGCGCTGGTCGTTCGTGTAGGTACAGAGACGTGGAAATGATGCGCGTGTATTGAGCAATAGGAGCGCCCATCTACAAGTTAGTGTCTGGGTTCAAGACCTTGCGACATTCAATAAAAATCACTCAGTATGTCCGAACTCCTTTTCGATATCTGGAATGCCCTAGTGCCGTCATATAGCGGCCGTGTCCATACTTCATTTCATAGTACATTTTTAACCCCCGACGCAAAAACGACAGGGTGTTATAAGTTTGACGTGTCTGTCTGTCTGTCTGTCTGTTTGTCTGTCTGTGTGTCTGTCTGTCTGTGACATCGTAGCTCCCGAACGGATGAACCGATTTAGATTTAGTTTTTTTTTTGTCTGAAAGCTGAGTTAGTCGGGTGTTCTTAGCCATGTTTCATGAAAATCGGTCTACTATACTATGTCGCAGTCGGGGGTTTTTTCAAAATTTTAATTTTGTGGTTAGATTATTACACAAAAGAAACGAGTCCCACGGTACCCACGGTAAGCTCAAGAAGGCTTGTGTTATGGATACTCAGACAACGATATACTTACTTCTTCTTGTTTGGTTCTTGCTTGAGTTTCCTTTCAATTAAGCTAAGTCGCTAGTTGGTGCAAGATTAAGTTTCCCTTCAGTGCACCATGTATTCTGTTTCTGGACTGACTGTACAGTCAAGTATGGTTTCACTCACAACCACAATCCCGGTTTGTAGTGGCAAAAGTTTATTCGTGAAGTTCGGAGTTCGAAAACTCGAAAATTTGCGTTACCCGGGACCTAAAATTAATCATTTCAACTCATCGATTTTTCACCCCCGAAAACCTCTCATAAAATCCTCACCTCAAATTTCAGCGAAATCGTTAATCATATACAAGAATGGTTCGTTTAAAAGTACAAGGAGCTTGGCTGATTATTATTTCAGTGAAATAATGTTTAGGCTACATTTGGCTGGTTTCTTTTAATGGCGTTGTTGTTTAGTCTAGCTCTAGACAAATCGATACAATACTACTTAACGCTGGTAGCGTTTGGAAGTGACATGTTTTTATACGTACATATATTTGCTTTTCTTATAATGCGTATCATTGAGGACTACAATATTTAACATGTCTTCTAACAGCCTAACAAAAGCATGTCCTACAATATATCTCAGGCCTGCGATACACAATGCCTGTAGCGGCTGTAGCTTGCACCAAGAGCGGCTCACTCCGCGATTCTATCGCCGCGCTACAAGTACATGTCGGTGGCCGCGAATCGCGGCCCATTCAGTGGTGACGACCTTCGCGCGACGCAATAAAATTCAATGTCGGCTGCTCGCGTGTGGTCCGTTTATTAATGTAGGTAAGAAATTAGAATGGCGGCATTTTGTGAACATCAAGGAGTGAGCCTTCTGTACTTGTACTATTATATATTCTGTGGCGTAACGCGTAGTCCTTAACTCAAATAATCTTTTTAATTTAATATTAGCAGTTAAGTTCATAAATGCATGTATGTTTCTTAGAAATAAACAGATTTTCTTTTTTTTTAATACTGGCAAATGAACTAGCATGCCAGTTGTGCAAGCTACACCCATGTGTATCGCAGGCTTTAGAGACCATTAACATAGCGCGTGAACTCGTATGCAATTTTAGTCACATTGAAGACTATGTATTGATGTATTGAGGTAGCATACAATAGGCGAGACGACTAAAAAAAACTAATTAGTCCGTCAGTTAGATTATCAAAGAACTTTAGACACGTATTTTTTTCTTTTTGCGTAGCTCGTAAACGAAAAAAATGACGATGGTACATTCGTGGCACGGTGTGCGTTGAAGTTTCGCGTGACGTCACGCCTAGGTACAATTTTCACAAGCCCCCACTCCAGAACTTTGATGCTCTATATCTTTGTATTTTTTCATTAATTAGAAAAAGCGAAAAATATGTGTTCAGTATTTTTGGACGATCTAACTGACGGACTAAACAGAATGCCATTTTTTTATGTAGTCGTCATTCCTATTCAGCACACCAAATCAAATACCGAAATTTTTTATCTTGTATTTTCCTGTTTAAATGAAATGTTGAATTTGTTTTTGAGAAAATGTATTTATTTAATCATAAATGTAATGAAACTCGCACCGTGCAGGTAAAAATGGACCCTTGCCCTTATTACAGAATATATCATTATAATTAATAGTACAAGTACAGAAGGCTCACTCCTTTGATGTTCACAAAATGCCGCCATTCTAATTTCTTACAACATTAATAAACGAACCGCACGCGAGCAGCCGACATTGAATTTTATTGCGTCGCGCGAAGGTCGTCACCACTGAATGGGCCGCGAACTCGCGGCCACCGACATGTAGGTACTTGTAGCGTGGCGATAGAATCGCGGAGTGAGCCGCCCCTGCCCTTATTGAGTTACGAAATCATATGGTAACGTAACTCAATGGAAAATTACATAATGTAAATACCTACTAAACATTTTTGGGGGTTTTTATTTTTCCTAGCCGGACTGAGGATGAGCTTTTGAAACTTAAATCCAGGTTTAATCCATACATACTTATATGGATGTGTCTGTTTGTTTGTCCGTCTTTCACGGCAGAGCGACGAATTGACGTGATTTTTCAAGTGGAGCTAGCTATCTCCAATAGTAAAAGGAATAGAGAGTGACATGTGAATATGTGAATGGGGGGAGGGAGGGGGGTTGAAGTTTGTATACCGAATTCCGCAATTATCAAATTTAACGCGAGCGAAGCCGCGACCAAAAACCATTGAGGAGTTGACCTTCCATCATCAGCTCAGCCACATAAAATTATTACTAGTATAATGGGACCATCTCGGGGTTATACCGGTTCGATCAAAAATAAAATTTTGCATTAACATAAGCGACAATTAAAATCAACTCAAAGAAAATCCCCATCAAAAGGACTTGTACAAATGTTGCACTGTCTATAGAGGTATTAACCTCAGTAAAAAAGATAATAATATTTTCTACATTAAACGGCCAAGAGCTCAGGTTATAATAGGCTTAAAGGTACTTAAGTATACTTTTACGTTTCTTTCCCAAGAATAATAATAATCTGAAAATACGAAAATCTTGTGAAATATTCTTCTACAAAATTGCTTATTATTTTTTGAGGACTTCCTCATTATTCACGCAATATAGACACAATTATTGTCGAAAATACAACTAATAAACGCAAATGCTATCGATATCAATATTATACCTAAGTACTACATTATTTACACATATTGACTCAGTTCCACGGAAAGCTCAAGAAGGCTTGTGTTGTGGGTACTCAGATAACGATATATATTATGTACACATACTTACATATATACATAGAAAACACCCATGACTCAGGAACAAATATCTATCTATTCGGGACTGAAATGACACAATGAGTGCTCATCACACAAATAAATCCCCTTACCGGGATTCGAACCCAGGACCGTGGCTTAGAAGGCAGGCTTGACTCGCTAGGCCAAACCGGTCGTCAAAACAGGACCTTTTCAATACAACCTGTACCTACAACATATTATATTCATTATGTACAAGATGATACATACATGACATGCGACAACATGTCGAGCGACCTTCGACAATTTTACGTGAGTTAGCCGATTTTACATGTTTAATATGTCAGTGTCTCATGGTAGTTTTATTATACAAGATGATATGAAACGGAAACAAGTGAATGAGATAGAGATGACGGGTGATAGAGAGGTATGGAAGAGAAGGATATGGGATAAGGGCAGGCGAATGATATTCACACTGTGCACTGTGTGTGGCACTGAAGCTTTAGTAGTTTCATGTGTTCTGCCTACCCCTTTATGGGATACAGGCGTGATTGTGTGTGTGTGAATGATATTCATTATACGATATATGTCATTTTCGTAACGTTCTCGCTATCGAGTCACGTATTATGAACTCTTGGTAACCGCATAGGTCGTTCACCTGTCGTGAAATTCAGTTCGCAGCCCGCCCACTGGGTTAATGTTAGTTGATAAGTATTTTACAACGTCCCCATTTCACGTTGACTTGTACTTAGGCAGGCAGTATAACCACGTATAAAACAGTCATTGTGAATCCATACTAATATTATAAATGGGAAAGTGTGTGTAGGTTTGTTTGTCCGTCTTTCACGGCAAAACGGAGCGACGAATTGACGTGATTTTTTTAAGTGGAGATAGTTGAAGGGATGGAGAGTGACATAGGCTACTTTTTGTCTCTTTCTAACGCGAGCGAAGCCGTGGGCAAATGCTAGTATTAAATAGATAGTAAAATATCTGTAGTCGCAACGTCTTATACATATTATAAATTTACGTTGCTGCCTTATAGATATTCGCGGATTAGCAAAGGAATGTTCTAGATTTTGTTTAAGAGGAAATTTTAGTTAAATATACAAGTGTTATTAACTAGATTTATCGAAAAAAAATTGTCCATTAAGAACAACTCAGTCAAAAGATATTTCAAAAGAAAAGATATTTCAAAAAAATCTTTAAAATCGAGGTTCCGCTCTCGACTCTTTCCTCCTTCAAAACTTAATCAATCGGAACGCAATTTGAGAATCTGAATAATAATGAAATAATCCATGTCGGACCGTTTAGCTTTTTTGGTTAATTGTTGCCAATCTTGAGTATCACACCTTTTTTGCGCCACAATGAAAAAGGCCGTTTTTGGAAATTTTTGATTGGCTGTAGAATCTTTAAAAAGCAGAATATCATAAAAATCAAAACGGTCCGACACAGATAAAAATAATAACAATCTGTGTTGAAAAAATCATTGCTCTATCTTCAAAAACCAGGGAGGAAATAGTCGAGAGCGTTTGTATGGAGAATTGACCCCTACCGTATCGCCTTAATTAACATGGATTTCCGCAAAGTAATGCCTGTATCCATCTATATTTTTTTTACTTTCAACTATAACTATAGTGTAGAAAAGTAAGAAAGTCTGTCAACAGTCGCAAAAGTGTTCTATAGTCAGCTTTTAAATTATATGTAGTTACAAATCTCTCCTACAGCGCTAGGGGACCACTAAGGGAATGACATGAAATTAGACGTTATTGACGGAGTGAAGTTGGTTGTCAGAGATTTGTTTTTTTTTATATGTGTACTTCTCATACATGAATATTCCTCTCTTTTTCTTTCTACACTATACTTTCAACGTTCCTTGATTATCAGATCAGTACCTAAGCATGGTATGGTAACGGTATGGTATGGTAATTAACCCACAATAATTTCCACTCTAAATGTCGATTCCATGGGAATAGGCCTATCGTCCATATCCAATCTATAGGACCTAGTTCATCAGAGTTTCTGCTGAAATCCATACTAATATTATAAATGGGAAAGTGTGTGTCTGTTTGTTTGTCCGTCTTTCACGGCAAAACGGAGTGACAAATTGACGTGATTTTTTAAGTGGAGATAGTTGAAGGGATGGATGGTGACATAGGCTACTTTTTGTCTCTTTCTAACGCGAGCGAAGTCGCGATCAAAAGCTAGTTTCATATAAATAGGACCTTGTTTGGAGGGTCCTTCTTAAAAAGCCACAAAAAGTCTCCAAACGTGTTCAAATGCAAAAATGATACTAAACAACCACTGACCTTAACAATTAAGTAATTGCTAAAACTGGAAAAGTCATACCTTACAGCCTAAAGTGTTAATGTTAATGTGTCTTGTGCGCCATGTATGTCTGTCTGTACTGTATGTAGGTACTCGAGGCGCGCATGTTAGGAACCACATTTACATAATAATGCGGCGAACATGTGTTGTGGGCTATTCTAAAACGGCCGACGGGAAAGAATTTTAGGCGACATATTTTCTCCGCAAAAAATGCAAAGTTTGAATTATGAACTCAATGAAGCCAGTCATTCACTGACGTTATTACTGGACCATGTGAAAATATGTAAGTTACAGCGGGGCAAATCTCGATTGGGGGGGGGGGGGGCAATTGTAACTGATCCATTTTTTCCATTATTACACTATGATGCTAAATTTTACATGTATCCATTGAACACGCCTACCATATATAACCGGTGGACAGTTTATTTATATTACTCCTCGAGTTCCGCTACAAAACTGCCGTACAGATGATTTTCTTCAGTCTTATACATATTTCTTAATTTCATACTAAAAAGTATGAAATTCGACCTAACTAATTCGGTGATACAAGCTTTGAAGCACTATTCCGAAAGACGTTTTTTGGTTGTTTCGCCGAATTAGGCGTGTCACCGAATAAGTCGAGTTTACCCTAAAGACTGAAATGCTACTAGAAAATTCACAAAGTGCGTAAAAGACGATACGATTGCGAAAAAAATTGTATGGTGCGAACCTCAACGACACATGATCCACAAAGCAGAATACCTGGACATAGTCTAGCCACTGTTATTTAAAAAATATAGTTCAGGATCTGTGTATGGCGGCCATTTAGAGAATGTGGCATGGTGCTTACTCTAACTCCGACTTTGATGTCGAATTTGACTATCATACATTGTTTATATCGATCTGGTTTAAGCACTGTTCAAACACCATGAATGTCAATTAGACTTTGGCCTATGGCTAATTTTTTTATCTGTTTCTCTCATCCTGCTAGCATCAAAAATTTACGGCAATCCGGAACGTTGCTCAAAATTGCGTTTTTTTAAATTATATAAATTCGCCGCATTTATTCTACAAGTACCCAATTGGAAAAACCATGAAGAGGACTCTTAAATAATATATTTTGGCAGCATATTAACCTTTGTTTGTTGAAATCGTACAAAGAGTCATTGAAATATTCTCAAATTAAGCCAGATAGGGGTTGTCCGAAATTTATTTGCTAGACCTTAATGAAAGCAGTCCTTATGCACCTAACTGTATGTGCCGTAATCCGCAGTTTTATGTAAATTTGTTTGTCCATTATTTTTGTTTTTTTTTTATTGCCTAAGCTAGATTGTATTAATAATATTTTCCTCTTCTTTCAGGTAAGTATCTTTGAAGCTCTGGCATCAACATTGAACTGCATAACATTGGTAAGACAACCTTCACAAATGATTCTATACAAACCCTGCTTTTGCAGCTACTTAGGTAGCAGTTAAGCAGTTAACCTATATTCGCTGATAAACTCGCCATGCTCTTTTGATGCAGCTCACTGTACTTGACCGGTTTTTCTCATAATGTGATATGTCAAAACTGCCTGTCATAGGCCGTGTTGAGAATAGCCCGCCCGGTTCAACGCTACGAGCCAAGGTTAGCTAGCACTACGCTTTGTTAGGGTGTCTTTCCACCAGAGATGTGCTACGCTATGGATGCGATACGTTGCTATGGATGCGTCTG
The DNA here is from genome assembly GCF_023078275.1 of Leguminivora glycinivorella. Lineage (NCBI taxonomy): Eukaryota > Metazoa > Arthropoda > Insecta > Lepidoptera > Tortricidae > Leguminivora > Leguminivora glycinivorella. The sequence goes on along the minus strand of NC_062980.1, from coordinate 15,375,218 downwards.
ATATCCACCAATCAGCTTGGTCGAACCCGTTCCACATGCGCTATGCTTTGTGGAACAATGAACATGATTGGTGGATATCAAACACATCCTCGTAGCGCATCTGTGGTGGAACACCCTAACTTTTCATTTTAGCGTTCAGAACTGCCTCTCATAGTCATAGTACGGTAACAAAATACGAGTATAATAGAATCTTTAACTATACAACAAAACGCAATATTAGCGTGAGCACGTAGGTACCTACTTGGCAGATTTTTCTCTTCATTATGCAAAGATTAGACTGGTAATAACATTAGATGAACTCATCTAATCTTATCAGTCGATCACCTATACACCCTGTTTTTATTGAATTCCGTTAACTTTAATGGAAGGTTCTTTAGATAAAAAAAAATTTCTCTAAGAAACTAGCGTCTTAACTCTTACGGTTATCGAGTTATTACAAAAATAAAGATAATTACTGAACAGTGTGTGTTCCTAATTTTATTTGTGTTGACATGTGCCGTCAATCACTTGACACTAACTTGAAGGGTCTCACACACTAATAAATTCATTTATTATGTATGAAAATGATGAAAAAAATTTTTTGCCGAATTTAACTAAAAGTGATATACAGAATGGTCGAATCTACGTGTCAAATTTAACGGAAAACAAAAAAAACACGGTGTATATAATGGAATGAGGTTGCCAGGTAACCGATATTGTTTTCACATAGACAAACAGACAGACAGAACGTCAAACTTATAACACCCCGTCATTTTTGCGTCGTGGGTTAAAAAACTGCCTGTCATAGACATAGGCCATGTTGAGAATAGCCCGGACTTCCGGTTAATAATTTATTTTTCTTTTACTCATTAATGTTGTTTAAAGTGTAATATTGATAGCTTATTATGCAGTAAACTAATGGTGTAGTGAGAAGCTGATGAAGAATTGTTCTCGAAACGCGTTTAGCCTCTTTTTTGTCGTAAACGGCCGGTAGTCCACGTGCTCTTGTAAAATCTAGCTATCAATTTACAAGTGCTAAGTCACCGTACAATGTCGTACTTACTGTACAAAAATTACTAATATTAGCTCATATCACCTTGACACTGGCGAAATAGTCCCAATGGACTGAAGCCATTTAATTTTAAAAACTGAACTGAACTGAGAATAGCCCACCCGGTTCAACGCTACGAGCCAAGGTTAGCACTACGCGATGTAAGTCTAGCTTTTAGCGTTCAGGGGAATTGCAGTAATGGCCTTTTTCATCTAGCTCGTTAAATATAAATTGTAGGTTAGTTTTTTTTTTAGGGAAATATGTCTTAATTTGGTGTAAATTATTTTAACTTGTACATAGAATCAGTCCAAGACTTAAGTTGGTAACGATATTGACAGCTTCGGCGGTGCAAATATTATTTTAAGTGTTAAAATTTTGACATTTACTTAACCCTTGCAGAGACGGGGTTACTTTTCGTTGCCAAATTATTTTCGCCTGACTCGATCAGTTTAGTAAGGACGTAAACGCTTCATAAAAGTTATAACAGGGTCTCTAGCAAAGAGTATATACACTGAGAGAAATTTGCATTGTGAATTTAACAAGTTCGACTTGTTGCGGGTTTATCCGTTTGAAACAAAAGTATTTTAGTAAACGGAATAAATCACAATATTGATGATAGAAGTCGAACAACAAGGTCAAACTTGTTAAAAGATATTTGATTGAATCAGCAGGGTTCGAGGATATATATCAAGATATATATCCGATATATATCGGATATATATCCAACTGTGTTCGACGATATATATCAATGGATATAAATATCCGATAGATATATCATCTCTTTATAATTATTGCAATACAAAAAGGGTAACTAAAATGTAACATTGTTAAAAATATAGGTTTTAAGTGTTTGTTACTGTTTTTCTACTGAATGTTATGTTTTTAGTAGATTTTTCTTTATCTAAAGTAGCATTCATAAATAATGCAACAAAATAATAATATGCCTTCCATACAAAATGGTTATATATCAAAGTTGATAATTATATATCCGATATATATCATAAATATCCGATATTTTGATATTTATTATAAATATCGGATATTTTCGAACCCTGTGAATCAGCCAAACATATGTTTAAAACAATATGTGTCATGTTGCTTTTAAAAAATCGACTTGTTGATTCAAATACATTTTTGATTCAAATGACGAGTAACTTGTAGAATGTATTAGTTACACTTGACAAAATCTAACTTGTTGTTTGAACCAAAGAGCACGTACATAGGCGCTATTTTAACCAAAAAACTTGTTGAACGAACATGAAAACTGGTTGTTTTTTTCTCTCAGTGTAATCTTTGACGCGTCCGAACGATACGCAATTACGCAACTGGCTCTGTCACACCAAGACGTAAGAGCAATAGAGAGGCATAACTACGATACACTATCTAGTCAGGGTGGTGTCACTTTCCACGACTTTATTTTAGGGGTTTTCAATCTTTTTTAGGGTTCCGTAGTCAACTAGGAACCCTTATAGTTTCGCCATGTCTGTCTGTCTGTCCGTCCGTCCGTCCGTCCGTCCGCAGATAATCTCAGTAACCGTTAGCACTAGAAAGCTGAAATTTGGTACCAATATGTATATCAATCACGCCAACAAAGTGCAGAAATAAAAAAATGGAAAAAATGTTTTATTAGGGTACCCCCCCTACATGTAAAGTGGGGGCTGATATTTTTTTTCATTCCAATCCCAACGTGTGATATATTGTTGGATAGGTATTTAAAAATGAATAAGGGTTTACTAAGATTGTTTTTTGATAATATTAATATTTTCGGAAATAATCGCTCCTAAAGGAAAAAAAAGTGCGTCCCCCCCCTCTAACTTTTGAACCATATGTTTAAAAAATATGAAAAAAATCACAAAAGTAGAACTTTATAAGGACTTTCTAGGAAAATTGTTTTGCACTTGATAGATTCAGTAGTTTTTGAGAAAAATACGGAAAACTACGGAACCCTACACTGAGCGTGGCCCGACACGCTCTTGGCCGGTTTTTTTTTATACGTCACTTATTATGAGGTACAGTCAACAACACAGCTGTGAATGCAAAGTGCCAAAAATATGTATACAGAGTTTTATTGCCTGTACATTAGGGTGTGTACCTATACATATTTTTGGCGCTTTGTCTGTATTCACAGCTGTGTTACTGACTCATTACTGACTGTACCTATTTGGTTAAAAAAAAGTCGCTCTTGACATAGTAGAATAACTAAAATTCAACTCGATCTGTCTAACGTCACGTCGCTTTGGCCAAGTAATTTGAAATACGAAGACGTATGTGCATATTGGCGTCGTAAAGTAACATTAACGTTAAAGGTCCTCGCAGGCGGCTGCGGAATTTGTTTCCAACATCGTACGGCACGAGATTTTTAATATAAAATATTAATAAAAAAAAATCAGTTACTATTCTACTTTTACAATCCAGTTTAGTGACTTGTATGTCTTTCCCATCCCGGAAACCATTGGGTACGTACTTACTGAAATGAGTGAAATGTAAGGGACACCGTGCGTGGATAGGACGTAGTAGTGACTTGTAATTATTAGTGTACCTATTTTTTTGTTTGTTTGTCTGTTTTTTTTTCAATAGGGTCATAATATTTTTTGTGACGTAGGCACTGTAAATGGTGCCACATTATCGCTTATCATGCGGACGAAATTTGATACCTCTTACTTGATAATGGCACATTAAATTTATAGCAGATATTTGCCTGATTTACGATATCCCACTCTTATTGTACTTACGTAGTAACATTATAGCTCTTGTTTAAATAGTGCGTCTGCCAGACCCATAAAGTATCCATTCGGGACTGAAATGACAATAAAACTGAATATTATGCAAATATTATGGAGCGTTACTGTCCAATAATACTCGGTACCGTCCGTACTGCGTATAGGATAATTATATTAAGTATATTAAGTATGTATAGGATAATTATATAGAAACATGTATGATAAGGTAACATTTTACCTATTCCCAAAATGTAAAGTGAATTATGTTCCAAATATTTTTGTTTTGCTATTTCTATTTACTCATGTTTATGTTATGTCTTTGACATGACATTTCAACAAATTATAGCTCTTAATTGGGTACGGCAGATTATAAGGTTTGGCAAACTAATTAAGGGAAATAGCTACAAAATAATAACTGTTTTTTTATTAAATAACAAAATTGTGGTCGATGCGGTCACATCCACAGGAGCGTCTTCGATAACTCAATTAAGTTTGTAAGCTATGTAAAGAAAACAGATCGTTCGGAAAATATATATCTCTATTTAAGTTCAGGTTCACAATTTGGATCAAAATTACACTTTTATTCGCGTTCTGGCTCTAGGTCCGTTCACAATTTTAACTGGATCTTGGTTCTGATCTGGTTCACTTAACTGATAAACTGGTAAACTGATTGCTGGTAAACTGATGCAAATTTTCTAAATGTATGGGCTTTTATATGATCGCCACGCACAGTTTTAGCCAATCACAGGTCAAAGTAGCGTATAATCGCGGCTCTCGTTATGGTAAGACCTTGTGAGTCGAGCTGTTAAACCCTTGTCACAGTAACTATCGCGGTGGACTCGAGCGCTGTGATTGGCTAATATTATTTCGTAAAAATGCACGAGCTTCGATTACGTTTGTACTTTGATTAGATTTTAATCTAGGTTTCCTACTTCAGGCTAAGTCGTGCGGCTATATAACCATATGTTTTTAGGTGTATCTAGACACGCTCTATACGCTTGCAATAGTTCAAGCAAGTGCATGATTACGGTTTAGCTACAAAGTCTAGATTAATGAGCTAGATCTATCCAAAATGATAATGTGCTAGGCAAATTATCTCATCCTGCGGTTCGAGGAGAAGTGTGAGAGCTTAGATCTTACCTAAGTCATAACCATTACCTTTTTCCACAATGACACTCGTATGTACTTTCAGCCGCAGATCTAGGCTCGAAGTAGGTACGAGGGTCAAAGTTTTTCCCCAATTTATTTTGGAGAGAAATTTACCATGCGTTTACCTGTCTGGCTCACACACTTTCTCTCGCTCTAGCACGTAAATATAGACGAGCTGTAGGCAAGATCGCGCTCATTTCTATTATGGCAGGGATATGGGAAGGTTCGTAAGGCTTATTTTCAATGAATGCTTCGATCGAGTATTAAAGTAAGTTACATCTTAAACCTAATACATAGTCTACCTAGATCTTAGGCTACCTACGTTGATCAAGATCTTTATTTTTAGCTATTACAACTTAAGTAAGGAATTAAATAGGATAACTTAGGGTCATCTAATGTTCGATCGTTAGGTACGTTCGGCCGGTGGGTCGGCTGTCGCCCACACTCCCCTCGTCGACTTGCTACGTCGACTCTGGATCGACCGGCAAGACAGCCAGCCTGGTCGTGGGTCTTGTGAAGATGCCTGCCTTCGTCCGCACTTCTGCGCTGCGAACGCCGCCATCTGGGCCCGTGTAGACTCGTTCAACTACGCCGCGGGGCCATACGTTGCGTGGCAAGGAGGGGTCGACGACAATGACTAAGTCGCCGACCGTTAGTGGCCGCTCGCCCGTTGCTGAGGATCGTCGCGGGGCGAGGGTGGGTAGGATCTCGCGCACCCAGCGACGCCAGAAGGAGTCGGCGAGTGCCTGGCTGACTTTCCAGGCTCGTCGGCTGATCTCGCCACAGGGACCAGTGAGGGGGGTTCCCGTGGGGCCGTGGAGCAGGAAATGGTTCGGTGTCAGGGCCTCGGGATCACGGGGATCGACCGAGACATGGGTGAGAGGCCGAGCGTTGACGCACGCCTCGGCCTCCGCCAGCAGAGTCGCAAGCACCTCTTCCTTGGGTGCTCGCGAGTGTAGCGTCGTCGTGAGGGCGGCTTTTACAGACCGCACCATGCGCTCCCAAGCGCCGGCCTGGTTCGGTGCGCCGGGGGGAACAAACCGCCAGTTCAAGCGATACTGCAGGCCGTACTGCTGCAGTGCGGGCAGCCATTCTTGGTAAGCAGCCCGTAGCTCCTTCGTGGCGCCACGGAAGTTGGTCCCGTTGTCGCTCCACATCGTGCGGGGCCAGCCGCGTCGTGCGGCCATGCGACGGAGCGACATGATGGCGGAGTCGGTGCTGAGCGAGTGCACGAGCTCCAAGTGCACCGCCCGGGTCGTCAGGCAGGTGTAGAGCGCCACCCAGCGCTTCTCGTGACGTCTCCCGATGGTAACTGTAAGAGGACCGAATAGATCTACACCAGTGTTTGTAAAGGGTCTACAAAATGGCTCTATGCGCGACAGCGGCAAATTTCCCATAGGCGGGGTACGTGGAGTCGCTTTTCTGATGCGACAGAATTGGCACGAGCTTGCGATCGCACGCACCGTAGGTCTCAAGCGCAGTATCCAGTACTCCTGTCTGACATCGTTTACCACGCGTTCGTTATTGGCATGGGCGGCTCGGCGGTGTTTTTGAAATATAATAAGTCTAGCCAACCGGTTTCGTCCGTGTAGTATGGCCGGCCTCTTGTTGATAGGCACGGGCGCGGCGTCGATGCGACCCCGCATGCGGAGCACGCCGTCAGCCGCCAGCTCGGGGTCCAGCTCGAAGAGCGCGCTGCCTTTCGTCAGGGGCTCGCCGCGGCGGAGGCTCCGGAGTTCGTCAGCGAAGTCTTCCTTCTGCGCTCTCTGCAATAACAAATGTTCGGCAGCCAGAATATGTTTGTGTTGTAAGGTCACCTTAGTTTTAGATTTCAAAATGTCAATGAATTGTAACATTCGTGCAGTCGCTCCCAGTAGACGATCATAACTTGAGAGTCGACTCGCATCAGGCAGCAGTGGCGAGTTAACTTCGCGACTAGCAAAACACTGCTTGACCTCCAATACTGCTAGCTCTGGTTCTGGCTGGTTCGAGGGTTCTTTTGGCCATTCTGTTCTCGGTAGTTTCAGGAAGGCGGGTCCTTGGAACCATCTGTGTGTTATGTCAAACTCACGTGTACTGTCCGCTCGGGTAGCGTCATCCGCGACGTTCTGTCGGGTTGGGACCCATCGCCATTGTTCTGGTTCTGTGAGTTCGGCGATCTCACCCAGGCGGTGCGAGACGAAGGCGCTGTAACGACGTGCGTTCTCGCGTACCCAATGCAGCGTCGTTCGGCTGTCAGACCACATTACGACTTCTTCGACTTCATACCTGTGTTGTTCTAGGATAGTTTTCTTCAGTCGGGCTCCGATCAGGGCTGACTGTAGCTCTGCTCTTGGTATTGAAATAGCACGCGTCTGTCCCACTTTAGCCTTCGCTGCGATCAGACTGACGTGGATCTCCCCTCGTCTTTCGATACGCCAGTAAGCGACCGCTGCGTAAGCTTGTGAGGAGGCATCAACAAAAATATGGAGGGTTCGTCTCACCATTTCCATAGGCCCGTAGTGACGGGGAATGCGCAGTCTGCCGACGTGTTCTAGCGCTAGCAACCATGTCTGGAACTCCCTGCACTCGTCTGGCGGCAGCGGGGCGTCCCAATCCAAACCAAGGCCCCAGAGTCGCTGCAGCTGGATCTTCACTGTAATTGAGAAATAGGATATTATTCCTAACGGGTCATAAATGCTCATTACTGCGCTGAGAGTTTCTCTTTTCGTTGGAGCCCTTTTTAGATTTTTAACTTCACTGGGGACTCGAATCATGGTTGTGTTAAAGCCGAGGTGGTCTGTTCTTGCATCCCAGGTTAAACCCAATACCTTTTGATCCTTATCACCGATGAGTGTGGGTGTGTCAGTCCGCAGTTCCTCCGGGATCCGTTCTAGGAGAAGCGATGAGTTACTGGACCACCCTCGGAGATGAAATCCTGCCTGTTCGTGGCAGGCGGTCACCTCTTCAGCGCTGGCGATGGCCTCTGCTTCGTTCTCATAGCTTGAAACATAGTCATCCATGTAATGATTTCTTACTATGTCTTCCAAGGCCCTCGGGTAGCGGTTCTCGTGAGCATAAGCATTGTAATTTCTTACCGAATGTGCGAGGAACGGGGAGCTCGCGATTCCAAACACCATTGACTTCATTTGGTACACATCGGGGACGCCATCTCGGCGCTCTGCACGCCACAGGAACATCTGCGAGTTTCTGTCCTCTTCACGGATCTGGATTCTCAAGAACATCTCTTCTACTTCTGCAGTGACTGCAAACGCACCTTCCCTGAAGCGTAACATTATACCTAACAGTGATTGTAACATATCTGGCCCTTCAAGAATGAAATTGTTCAGGCTTTGCCCTTGATTCAATGCTGCTGCGTCGAAAACCAAACGAATCTTCTTTGGTTTGTTCGGGTTATGGACAGCAAAATGAGGAAGATAGTATGATCTTGGATCTGGGCCGGGTTCACTTACTCTCTCAGCATATCCCTTCCTGAGCAAATTATCCACTTGCGCAGTATATTTAGCAGCGAAGTTGGGATCCCTGTCCATTTTTCTTTCTATCCCGCGCAGTCTTGTTAGGGCCATGCTGTAGCTAGGCGGGAGCTTGGGGTCGTCCTCGCGCCATAGCTGCCCTACTTCGTATCTTGGGCCTTCTGGTGTACTCACATGCTTTACAGTGTCGTTAAACAACTTTTGTGCTCGCTCATCCTGCGGGTGCACCTTGTCGATCAGCTTTATCCCCAGGGAGTCTGTTTCAAAATATCGTTGCAATTGTTTGTTTAACTCACCGTCTCGTTCACTTGCTTGTGAGAGATGCAGCACTCGTTCAGCTTGTCGCGGGTTCTGCGGCGCGCGTCCATATATTAACCAGCCAAGGTCTATCCTAACTGCTGCGGGTTCATTCTTCGAGCCAACACGAGCTTCTAGTGGGAATATGAGGTGCCAGTTGTCTGAGCCGATGAGAACTCGAGGCGTGGCGGTATCATATGTAACCTCTCGCATGCCCCTCAAGTGTTCTTACCGTTTGATCAGTGATTTAGGTACTCTTTGAGAATTAATGCCTAGGTTCTTAATAGTTCTAAGTCTTACTAGGTGTGTATTCTCTCCGGTCAATCCGCGTATCTGCACCGTCACACGTCGGCTGGGTTCGACAGTCGACATGGGCCCAATCCCATTGATGTGTAAAGGCATGTCAACACCCTCGGCACCCACAGCTTCGGCTATAGAGTCTTCGCACAGACTAATGGTAGATCCGTCGTCGCAAAGTGCATAGCATTTGATCTCTCCTGCGGGCCCATATAACATTATAGGTATTACCTTGAGCAGTACATCCGATGGTTCCAGATGCTCGGTGTTTAGCACGAAGTGGCGCGCTGGCACCGGTGGTGTCCGCTCTCGTTCTGTCGTCATGAAGGTGTTCTGTGCGCGCTCGGGCTCGATGGGCTGACTGGCGGGCGTCACTGGAGGCTGTAGTTCCCTTCGTAGGAGTGATTCCCTTCGTAGGAGTTCAGGTTGATCATGTAGCAATCGGTGATGCGGGTGCTGGCATCCTTGCACTCCGCATAGACCTGCTTGGCAGCTGCCACGCCTGTGTTTCCTATCGAGGCATTTAAAACAGATTTTATTATGTTTTGCCCAGTCCCACCGAGCCGTGACACTCATATCAAGTAGACGTTTACAACTTGTAGTCGTGTGCACGCCACCACAGCACAGACAAGGTTCTGACTTGTCTGTGGTAAACGTTTGCACACGACTCGGGAACTTGCGGATCACTCCACCGGCTGCCAGAGGGTTAGATGCTGGGGCGCGCCGGGCTCCGCGCCTGTCATCATGGGCAGGCGGCGGCGCGCTGTGACGAGTGGAGGCTCCGCGCGCATGACTGTACTGCAGTTCCTTATCACTGATGTCGAGCAGGAAGTTGACCATGAGCGAGAGTTCGCTCTCGGCCTTCTCGAGCTTTTCTTCCGCATACTGGCACCAGCGCGATCGCACGTGAGGAGACAGGCGTTCTGTAATTTCACGAATAAGGAACGGATTATCTGCATACACTCGTTTATCGAGACTAGTGAGTGTAGTCACAATGTTCACCACTTTTATAGAAAAGTCATTTAAGTCCACTGCACTTGGCCCTAAATTTGGCAACTTGCGTAGTTCATTAAGTGCTTTGTCTATTAAAAGGTCCGCTCGACCGAAATTCTTTTTTAACACACGTATTATTAAGTCTGGTTCAGCCACAGACGCCAACAAATGTAGTACACACTCTTTTGCCTCTCCCTTGAGACAGTGCCTCAGACGGGAAAGGTTCTCCCAGTCTGAAAATTTGTAACGCTCGGAGCTCTCCGTATAGGCAGTATAAAATGTTATCCACTCACTTGGAATGCCGGTAAATATCGGTAGATCGTATAATTGTTTCGTTGTCGGTCTGCTGTTCAGTGCCACCAGTTGCGACATAACTTGTTCTAGACTTGCACTTGATTGCTCGCGCGAACCACACCTGCAATACGTAGCGCACTGACTTTTTCCACACACTTCATGTTGTTTAGGTTCCGACGTATATTCGCGAACAGCAGGCGGCGGCGCGAGCGGCGTGTGCACGCGTCGACTGCGGGGAACGGACTGGAATGGCGGCGCCTGAGGGCGTGGCTCGATCGGCGGCGCGCGCGCGGGCTGCGCGCACTGCGCAGGCGCGATGCGGCAAGGCGAACGCGGCGGGGAATAGCGGGCGGAGCGGGGCCCCGCGCCGTCCTTATCATTATCACTGATAATAAAGTTTTCTTCTAACCAATCATTAATTTTATCTATAGACTTGTTAGATGCACTGGATCTAGATTCACTTTTTTCAATTTCAAGTCGATTCATCTTGATTTGATGGTCGATCTCCATAAGCTCGCGATCTATTTCTATTTCACGGCGAGAAATCTCGAGAAGCTTTCTTTGAGATTCTTGCTGGGCCATTCGTCTCCGCAGTTCCACCATGGATGCGCGGGACGTCACGGATGCTCTTGAGGATCGATGGCATTCGTGTCGTACTAAAGCGGAGATCGAAGGCGCTGCGCGGGGTTCGTGGTTCAAGGTCATGTCCGCGCGCGCGGGTGAAGCCACTCCGGGGTCAGGGAGCGGTACCGATGGGCCAGGTTCACGGCCTTGGACTAACCTCTCTGTAGTCCTCCTCGGTGTCTTCGGATTCAGCGCCACCGATTGGGGCGTGGCCTCTCGTTCGCCGGTCGGGCAGGCCTGCTCGGCGTACGCGGCGCCTCCGCTGGCCGCGTCGCGAGCCGCTGAAGCTCTAGCTTGAGCTTCGCGGTGTCGTTCAAGCTGTTGGCGTTCCATCTCAGCTCGTCGGTCGCCGCTCGGGGACCGGATCGTCACGCCCATTTTGACATAATTTTCGTACACTGAATTTACGACTAAAAATACACTGCACTACTGACTGTTCGTATTATTTCAAAACGGCGGTCTACGGATCACAATTTAAAATTCGGCTTCGCGAAGGACCAAAGACTGTGGTCGATGCGGTCACATCCACAGGAGCGTCTTCGATAACTCAATTAAGTTTGTAAGCTATGTAAAGAAAACAGATCGTTCGGAAAATATATATCTCTATTTAAGTTCAGGTTCACAATTTGGATCAAAATTACACTTTTATTCGCGTTCTGGCTCTAGGTCCGTTCACAATTTTAACTGGATCTTGGTTCTGATCTGGTTCACTTAACTGATAAACTGGTAAACTGATTGCTGGTAAACTGATGCAAATTTTCTAAATGTATGGGCTTTTATATGATCGCCACGCACAGTTTTAGCCAATCACAGGTCAAAGTAGCGTATAATCGCGGCTCTCGTTATGGTAAGACCTTGTGAGTCGAGCTGTTAAACCCTTGTCACAGTAACTATCGCGGTGGACTCGAGCGCTGTGATTGGCTAATATTATTTCGTAAAAATGCACGAGCTTCGATTACGTTTGTACTTTGATTAGATTTTAATCTAGGTTTCCTACTTCAGGCTAAGTCGTGCGGCTATATAACCATATGTTTTTAGGTGTATCTAGACACGCTCTATACGCTTGCAATAGTTCAAGCAAGTGCATGATTACGGTTTAGCTACAAAGTCTAGATTAATGAGCTAGATCTATCCAAAATGATAATGTGCTAGGCAAATTATCTCATCCTGCGGTTCGAGGAGAAGTGTGAGAGCTTAGATCTTACCTAAGTCATAACCATTACCTTTTTCCACAATGACACTCGTATGTACTTTCAGCCGCAGATCTAGGCTCGAAGTAGGTACGAGGGTCAAAGTTTTTCCCCAATTTATTTTGGAGAGAAATTTACCATGCGTTTACCTGTCTGGCTCACACACTTTCTCTCGCTCTAGCACGTAAATATAGACGAGCTGTAGGCAAGATCGCGCTCATTTCTATTATGGCAGGGATATGGGAAGGTTCGTAAGGCTTATTTTCAATGAATGCTTCGATCGAGTATTAAAGTAAGTTACATCTTAAACCTAATACATAGTCTACCTAGATCTTAGGCTACCTACGTTGATCAAGATCTTTATTTTTAGCTATTACAACTTAAGTAAGGAATTAAATAGGATAACTTAGGGTCATCTAATGTTCGATCGTTAGGTACGTTCGGCCGGTGGGTCGGCTGTCGCCCACAAAAATATTTGGCTGTGTTTATTGTTCTGTTATTTTTCCGAACATTTCCCTAATTAACGGAAAAATACCTAACCAATTACAATGAAGATACGAAAAATAATCTTTGTTTTATATTTTAGGCTCAATAAAAGCACTGTTTTTCCACCATTCCGTAACAGAAGCCATTAATGGTTTAAAAATCGAATAACGTAGAAGCTTGCGTGTATTCTGATTGGTCGTGCGGTCTCAGATGAGTCCAGTATTAGTCCAACCATATTCTATTCAGTCGACTATGGATTTTTCGGTACGGGTAGATTAACTGGGATAGAAGTAGATACATTTGCATGCTTGTTCGTAGTCAAAATTTTACCGTTAACATTTTTAAAAACCCCTTCATTAAACTTTGCACTGTCACCGTTTCCATCTGAGACCTGTGTGCTTAATTTTTTTTATAACTGTCAGTTGATCGAGATATTAAGTTATTTTATTTTTATTTTTATGTTTCCACTAGTATATTCAATTGTAATTTATAGTAAATAGTAAGTTAAGGTGTAAATATTCATCACAATCTTGTATTGTTCTATGAATCTTATACTTTTAAACGAGCAATTCTTGTATATTTATTTATTTATTTATTTATATATATATTTATTTACACTGACGATCTCGGAAACCGCTCTAACGATTTCGCAGAAATTTGTTATGTGGGAGTTTTTGGGGGTGAAAAATCGGTCTAACTTATCCTTAGGTCCCGGAAAACGCGAATTTTCGAGTTTTCATGCGTTTTTCTTCGCGCGCCATCTCGTGTGCAGTAGTTGTACTGTTAAGACAGAATTCTTTCGGTCGATGTAAGTACTATTTATTGCAAACACTAGATGGCGACACAGGTCAAGGCTAAAACGAATAGAAAATACACTATTTGAGTTTTTGTGGCGAAATGCGCGCCATCTCGTGTGGAGTAGTTGTGTTGTTAAGGCTGAGAATTCTTTCGCTCGATTTAGGTACTATTCATTTTTGAACTAGATGGCGACACATGTCAAGGATACGAAACAGAACCGAGCGAAGCTCGGTTGCCCAGATATTAAATAAATAATAATCAGTTCGATGAACTAAGAACCTGTATGTCTACTCTGTTAACACTGTACTTTTAGATATTTAAAAGAACGTAGGTAAACAAATAATTTGTACATTTTCGGGTAATTACAACATTTGTCAGTTAACCGACCAAATACAAAAACCAAGCGGATTTATCACTGAGCGACCTGTCTTTAACTCTCGTTCTTATTCGGTCGTGTAATGTTTTCATGTACCCTCAACTAGCATAAGGAACCTTTCAGGGGAAGATTTTGTTTACATTTATTTAGGTATAGTAGGTAGTTTATTTAGGTAGGTATTTAACCTGGAGATACAGACTAAAAGTGGATGTAGGAATAACCGCCACCAGCATGCCCATAAACGGTCATTCGACCGCAACGTCTGCGGCGCGACGCGAAATAAACGCGGTCAGTGGTTACCGATTCACTACTCCAATATTAATGCTTGCAATCGAAATGAAGGCAAAATTAAATATACACTACAATTCAATGAATTTAGCCGTTGCACATCTATTCATAAAGCTTGTAGCAATGTTTCTGCATGCCTAAAATGTTATACTTAACTGATATACTCTAACAATCTGTATCAAACTAGATATCTAGGAAATAGGAATGACACCGCTACCGCCATGTCCATAAACGGTCGTTTGACCGCGACGGCTGCGGCGCGATTCGAAATAAACGCGGTCAGCGGTTAGTGCGGTCACCGTTGGACTACTCTCATATTGATGTCTGCTTTGGACTAATGTAGCTTGTATTTTTTTCTTTATGCTACACGAAAATGGTGGTTAAAACGTTGTGGTGTTCAAATTCTAATAATTTTGGTAAAAAAAAAAGAATTTGATATAGAGTCAAGGTGCAGTTGCTGTTGCCGTATACAATGTATGGTGACTATTTATCATTTAACAATTTAGCAGTTGTCAATCAACTTGTGAAAAGGCTATTCTATGTTTACTCATGCCTAAAATGGTACGCTTAAAATATAGGAACTAAACAATCTGTATCGAAGTGGATGTAGGAATAACGACGCCACCGTCATGTCCATAAACGCTTGACCGCGACGGCTGCGGCGCGACGCGAAATAAATGCGGTCGGCGGTCAACGATGAACTACTCTAATGATAATGCCTGCAATGGAAATGTATTATCAATCTAGGCTATTGGATTTTTAAATAAATTATTTACGAATTTATCAGATTTGCTCAATCTGGTCTAGGTACTATCAGCTGCAAAATTGCATGGCGAATTCATTCATAATTTTTTCATGCAATTTCGCAGCTCACTATTGCACAGAGAAATTATGAATGAATTGATAAATACGAGGGTCATGCCAAAAGAAATTAGATACTCAAAATTTACATACTTTATTCTTTATTACAGCTATCTATTTTTTCGAAGTATTCACCGTGAACTGGTATACACGTTTTCATCCGTCTAAACCACTTAGAAAATACCGATGACCACTCTTCTTTAGACACCTCAAAAATTTCGTAATTATACGCAGCCAACGCATCTTCTTTGTTCTCAAATCGCCTTCCTTTTAATTTTTCTTTAATTTTAGGAAAAAGATAAAAATCACAGGGGGCTAGGTCAGGGGAATATGGGGGGTGGGGCAGAATAGTCACGTTTTTTGAGCTGAAATAGTCAAGTGTTCTAGCGGAAGTGTGCGGGGCAGCGTTGTCGTGGTGCCAGAGCAGGTGCCGGGTTCCTGACTTCGGCCACTTGTCACACCAAGCTGACAGTACTCTTGGGGCACAAACTGTCACATACCATTCTGAATTAACTGTCTTTTGATCTTCTAGCACTATTGTAGCAATATGTCCCGTCTTGCAGAAAAATGAGGCAACCATTTGTTTTTGTGTGCTTCGGGTTCGGCGACATTTTGTTGGCGTCGGCTCATCTTCAAAACACCATACTGTGGACTGTCGCTTTGTTTCGGGATCGTAGTTATATAGCCATGTTTCGTCACCTGTAAGTATATCATATACGTTTTTGTTCTCGCCTGCGTCGAATTTATCTATCATAAATTTGCACCAATCCACGCGACGGTCTTTTTGTAAATCGGTGAGCTTGTGCGGCACCCATCTTGAACAACGCTTATGAAGAGACAGTTTACTATGAATTATAGTTTGCAATGCTGCTGATCCAATGCCCAGTTCACGCTCGAGCTCTACATATGTAATTCGTCGGTTCGCACGAATATTTTTTTCCACAGTCTTTACATTTTCTTCAGTGACTGCGGTTGGCGGCCGTCCGGTCTTCGCCTCATCTTCAAAGCTCTCCCGTCCTCTTTTAAATTCAGCAAACCAATTGAAAACAGTTGCACGTGAACACGCAGACTCTCCAAAAGTCGAGACTAAAAGTTTAAAACACTCTTGAGGTGTTAAACCTTTTTTAAAGTCATAATATATCATAACACGAAAATCACGTCGAGTAAGCTCCATTGTTGCGGAAAATTCCCGCCAAAATTATTTAGAAAAAAAATAATTAAAAAAGGAATCCTAAGAATTTCCAAGTGTTCCATTTTTAAATTTATAAGCAGATAACCTACCTTTACATTGGTGTATAACTGGCCAGTATCAATCAAATGACCATGGAGTATCTAACTTCTTTTGGCATGACCCTCGTATGCCATGCACTCTTGCAACTTACTGTACAAGAGACGTCTAGATTTCACGTGATGATGCTAAAAAGGGCCGCCTGATGGACACCACATAAGTTTATGACACAAATAATAGGCGACTGAGATAGGTACTTATACGTGATAGGTAGGTACGTGGATTTATAATATAATTATATATAATTATAAGGTTGAGAAATGCGGCCTTAGTTATTTGTACACGGAATAAGCTCGTGTACTCGTGATCGCGTACTATTCTTGTATGAGTGAGATATGACAGGTCGACTGTTCGCGTTTTTGATAGGCGGTAACTGTGAGGTAACCGAGAGGGGGTGGGCGGCACTTTCAGCGAGGAGCGGGAGTGGTCATACTGTACGATAGTACTCTTTATTATATTGTGATATCACTCACTTTATTATCACTTGGTTTTATTAAAGTTTATACATAAAAACGAATAGTAGTAATAGTAATTAGTAATAGTAATCCATACTTCCATACTAATATTATAAATGGGAAATCGTGTGTGTCTGTTTGTTTGTCCGTCTTTCACGGCAAAACGAAGCGACGAATTGACGTGCTTTTTTAAGTGGAGATAGTTGAAGGGATGGAGAGTGACATAGGCTACTTTTTGTCTCTTTCTAACGCGAGCGAAGCCGCGGGCGAAAGCTAGTAATATTATAAATGGAAAAGTGTGTGTGTGTCTGTTTGTTTGTCCGTCTTTCACGGCAAAACGGAGCGATGAATTGACGTGCTTTTTTTTAAGTGGAGATAGTTGAAGGGATGGAGAGTGACATAGGATACTTTTGGTTTCTTTCTAATGCCCACGGCTTCAAAAGCTAGTAGTAGTAATAAAGCTAAATTATAAGCAATTATAATAACTAACCAACTGAAATATCAGTTCTTGACTTTTTATAAATAGGATCTTAATGGTAACATCACGTACTAAAATATTAATGTAGGTAGTTTCATGTTCTAGAAACCTACATTTATAAACCTGTCAAAGCAACATGAGTCATCGTCGAAAGTAATTACTGTGAAAAGTAAATTATTGTCACATAAACCTATATTTCGAAACCTAAATTTCATATAACAGACATTAATGTCATGTAGAACGCAAATTGAGAACATAATTCAAAATACACTATGATTTATTTCTGTTTGTAAGTTGAGTAGGTACATTACAATGATACAGTCAATTGCATAAATATTTAATGCGGACTAAGCGTACTAATTCATAAACAGATTTACTTAATGAAATGAATGAAAATAATTATCGATGGCGCATTATGAACAAAAGTTGACAAATAAGTAAGTACCCTTGCATGAAAATTCGGCCTATTTAAATGGTACATCGAACCTCGAACTAACTGGTCAATTATAACTTACACTGATAAAACAATACTCTTTATTGCACACCTCACATAGTTGATAATATTATAATGAGATCGATAATTGCATAATGATTCATTAAAAAGTGCTTGTAACTAAGGCTGACAAGATTATACCTCTAGTAATTTATGATTTCATTGCATAATTTAACGAGATATCAGCTAAGAAAATGTATAATCTGTAAATAGCTTGAAAGTCTGCAGAGCTTGAGTTAGTCGCCAAGGATCATGAAAAGTGGAAGATTTTTCTGAAACTCCTATGTCCTTAATGAGATAATCACATCATCATCATAATAAATTGGTTAAAGAGAACAAACGGACACAAGAAAACATTATTGAAAGGTACAACAAAATACACGTGTCGCTAGTAGTATTCCGCGCCTTCCAGTCAATTAAGTGAATGGATCAAAGAAATGAAGTTCGAACATCAGTGTGATAATACCGATAATCGAACGCAATTCAACGTTTCGTGATTTTCGGATGCCAATGGAAACGCGCAGTCTCCAGGCGGGGGTCGTTGACCTCCCGCGTCGCGGCATTCTATGGAGTTTTAATATTGCGAGGAAAGACGAAATGCGGGACGGAATCTTGCGAAAATTGTGCTTTATGTGTGTGCGTGGCAATTGGGCTGGAACTGATGGTTTTCGATGCTCGTTATTTTGGCCATTTTGACACTTGTGTCAGAGTTGTGTGTGTATTTCGCTGTTTCTAAGGCTGTTGGTAGGGGCATTTATTTGTGCGATGAGCACAGATATTTGTTTCAGAGTTCTATTATATTTATCGCTACCGTACCTACAAAAGCTTTCTTGAGCTTAACGTGGGGCTTAGTCAATATGTGAAAGAAAGTTGTATAATTTTTATATATTATGTATTTTCATAGTTTGTTGGTGCGTAACAATATAGGGAGCTTGCCTATACTTACCTTCACCTTAATCCATTTCAATAAGGTGAAAAAACATGTCCATATTAATGAACTCCACAGTACCTACTGTGCTACGCACGGAGTTCCCATTTAATTCTATAAATACGAACTTCGACTCTATCCTCTTAGAAATAAAAGGGAAGTGAATATCTTACGCACTCAGCCGGTTTAATGGCAGCAAAAAATGTCTGCGACGACAATTAGCCTTCACAGTGCCTTAAAAAGATCGTAAGATGGTAGGAATTACATGGCGCTTATGACTTTTTTTAGAAAATGTCTTGCCTTGGAGTTAATTTTAGTTCGGCTTTTATCTTGTCGCCAAGCGACAAATTGACATTTTTTGCTGCATTTTACAAGCTACCTTTATATGTAGTTAGGTACTTTATACTTGCGCGTACCTACGCAATTTAAGAATACAGAATGAGCACGAAGGTTTACACTTTAATACGTGTAAACACCCATGCATGTGGCAGACGTAGGTAAACCACAAATTATGTAAATTGTTCTTTTTCGTTGCATTTTATTCTTATCTATATATTTTGGAATACTCCTACGCGAGGAGTTCCGATTGGTTCCGTTGCCGTAGTGTGTATGTAGTATACCTTATACCTTCTGAGGACTACCAACGAAATCGAAATTTCGCTATCCACCTCTATCGCTCAAATACTTATGCGAATGAGATCTCGATCTCTTGATTTCTCGAATCAGGACCCCGATTTTTGAATTTCGAACGCACGAACTCGCCATTCGAAAGTTTTTTTAAAACGACGAAATGCTATTTTTGAAAACGGAGACGGCTAGTTATTTTAAATCTAGTGGTAATGGCCACTCGTTTTCGATTCTGTTAGTAGAATTTAAATCGTTAGTAGTGGAGATATTAATGAACGAAATTTACGAATAGGAATGGTCGACATTCAAAAAATTCAAATTTTAAAAAACCCCCCACCGCGACCTAGTGGACCGATTTTCATGAAACATGTCTAAGAACACTCCCGACTAACACAGCGTTCAAATAAAAAAAACTAAATCAAAATCGGTTCATCCGTTCGGGAGCTACGATGCCACAGACAGACACACACAGACAGACAAACAGACAGACAGACAGACAGACAGACAGACAGACAGACACGTCAAACTTATAACACCCCGTCGTTTTTGCGTCAAGGGTTCAAAATGGGCTCCCAGATAAAGATATTTCGATTTCCCGTAGGCTCAAATAGGAACCGTAGAAACGCTGAGTTGATACTATCAGCAGCGGGAGACCAACGCTTTACGTGTCGAAAATGGTCAAGTTTAGTGTTACCAGTGTTACCACAGTCGTAACGACATAATAACATGTCATTAAAAATAGTTACCTCGGTTCTTAATGAGGTTCCCAGCAACTATGGCGTGATAATTTGCTACTTGCTTTTAATAGGTCACAATTTATTTTCCTTTCAACCCCTTAATTGCTAAGAGTAACGCTGAAACTTGAGCAGTTTCAAGTGTTCTGCCTAACCGTTTTGGGAATACAGGCGTCATTTGATATGTTTTTATTGATAACTTTGATTACCAGCCGCCTTTGCTTTTTGGTATGTGATGTATGCGTTCACCGACGGTAGAGCATTTCTTGAATGCTACTCACAGCTACTAGACTATTGGTGGATAATGTAAAAAGTGAAATAATATTTCTATGTAATTATGTACCTAAATAACTACCTATAAGTACCTATAAGCACTTCGCTATCTCAGTAACTGTATTTAGCTCTCGGTTGCAATAACTGTACCGCGATAGTTAAACTGGCGATAACACGCGCTAACGGGCCGCGGTTACTAGCAAAACTTCTTTGTTCCTACTAATTCGTATGTGTTTGCGAACGCTGGGGAAATAAGGCAAGGCCAGTGGAACTGTGTTCCTTGCCAAGGCTAGAGTCATACCAAGTTGGCAGTTGGTTTTGACATTGTAAAATACAAGTCTCATCATGTTCAAAAGTACGCAAGTTACGTAACATGCTCTTACGGTGCATGCCAATTGCCAGCAATTCACATACCATTGCCGCGTTTGTTCAATATGCACCAACTAACTATGGAGCAAACACGGCAATGGTATGTGAATTGCTGACAATTGTGTTGCACCTTTAGGGAAGCAGCGAGAGTTATAGGACGGGACGGGATGTGGTGTGGCTGCTCACCTACTTCCCTGCCTCGCTATTTTCCATGTAACTTGTGTTAGTATGTAACCGAATTATACCGTATAGCCATCGATTTCGATTTTTTCAGATTTATGTGTGGGTATAGGTAATAAATTGTTCGCGGTGAATCTTATTTTCGGCAAAACTCCGAAAACCTCCTTTATTTTCAAATGTGTTACTTGCGTTGCCAACTTAACTTGCACTGACTCTAAAAGGATCTTGTGCGTCATTAAGAGCGCTATGACAAAAAATGGCGATATATTGTAAAATTCGCAATATTCAACGATAAAATTGTACACTTTACCCATACTAAAAGACAGTAAAAGTACTTGTTTCCGTTAGAACATGTTATTAACCGTAGGTTAAACAAAAAACATATGAATGAAAAAGCTTATTCAGTTGGTAATGATTTTTTTTCTGATGCTCGTTTAGGAAAAACCGCGTGAAGCACTGATTTCGGAGCTCTTATTATGTACAATTTGATAAGCTCACTCTCATAAATGCGGTAAATTTAAGTTCCTAATATCTTGTACTTTAGGCCCATTAAACAATATTTATCATTTAATCCTTTGAAATTGAGAAATTGAGAGTAAAACGAACTCAATTTTGTCTTGAAAATACATCGAAACAAGTGATCATTTCTCCGAAAATCTACATGTTATCGAAGTTATTTTAGTATATAAATAATCTGCACAATCTGCTTAAATTTCTGTTATCCAGTTGTCGTTATAATATTTTATAATGATTTTTTGCCAATTTTTTGAAAACTAGCCTTCCTGTCGCTATTTTACCGGCGACGGACGCCTGCGATTTCAGTGCCGCGTCGGAGCTCGTAGAGGTCAGACGTATGTCGCTTCGCTCTCCGAGTTTTCATCGCGAACGTCGAGAATATTTATCGTTGTGTGGGTCGGACACCTTGTTTATACACGGGCTAACCTTGCATTGTGTGTGTGTAAACAGCGACCAACGAATTTGATCCTAGATCCGTAAATATTTGCTTTTGTAATATTTTGTTATGTTTGAATGTTAAAGTATATTACAACGTTATGATGATAAATATGTGAAAATTACAATACGGTCAAGATAATAAGACACATCAAGATGGTACTCGGGATCTGATGATGGAGCCAGAAGGTGGTCACCAGTACCAGTGAACCATGTAAGTAAACCACCTCGTGTTTAGGCTCGTTGGGTTCGTCTCAACAAGACCTTTGACAAGAGGTGGTACTCAGGGTCTGATGATGGAGCCAGATGGTGGTCACCAGTACCAATGAACCATATGACTATACCACTTCGTGTTTGGGGTCATTGGGTTCGTCTCAACAATACCTTTGACAGGAGGTGGTACTCAGGGTCTGATGATGTAGCCAGATGGTGGTCACCAGTACCAATGAACCATATGACTAAACCACTTCGTGTATAGGCTCAATGGGATCGTCTCAATAAGATCTTTGACAAGAGGTGGTACTCAGGGTCTGATAATGGAGCCAGATGGTGGTCACCAGTACCGATGAACCATGGAACTAAACCAATTCGTGTTTAGGCTCATTGGAATCGTCTCAATAAGATCTTTGAGAAGAGGTGGTACTCAGGGTCTGATGATGGAGACAGATGGTGGTCACCAGTACCAATGAACCATGGAACTGAGCCACTTCGTGTATAGGCTCGTTTGACTCGTCTCAACAAGACCTTTGACAAGAGGTGGTACTCAGGGTCTGATGATGGAGACAGATGGTGGTCACCAGTACCAGTGAACCATGTAAGTAAACCACCTCGTGTTTAGGCTCGTTGGGTTCGTCTCAACAAGACTTTTGACAAGAGGTGGTACTCAGGGTCTGATGATGGAGCCAGATGGTGGTCACCAGTACCCATGAACCATATGACTATACCACTACGTGTTTGGGGTCAATGGGATCGTCTCAATAAGATCTTTGACAAGAGGTGGTACTCAGGGTCTGATAATGGAGCCAGATGGTGGTCACCAAAAAATCAACTCGCATATTTGAATATTTTGAATAACATAAAAAAACACGAAGTGGTTAGTCATATGGTTCATTGCTATTGGTGACCACCATCTGGCTCCATCATCAGACCCTAAGTACCACCTTTTATCAAAGGTCTTGTTGAGACGAACCCAACGAGCATAAACACGAAGTCGTTTAGTCACATGGTTCATTAGTACCTGGTGACCACCATCTGGCTCCATCATCAGACCCTGAGTACCACCTTGAAGTAATTAGAATTGTATTTGACATATTTTATCATCATATTAATATATACTTTTTCAGTACAGATGGTGTTTTTTTTACGCACTAGTACGAGAAGTGGTTCATTATATAACAGGTTGAAACTTCGGAGGCTCATCTGTACTGAAAAACGTCGTACGATGCACGTGCAAAAAGGAAATTCGTAACTCGTGTCGATTTAAAACACTCCCTTCGGTCGTGTTTTAATTTATCGCCACTCGTTTCGAACTTCCTTTTTTACGCACTTGTATCGTAATGTACTATTTCAGTACAAATGGTGTTTTTTTTACGCACTAGTGCGAGAAGTGGTTCATTATATGCCAGGTCGAAACTTCGGAGGGTCATCTGTACTGAAAAACGTCGTACGATACGCGTGCAAAAAGGAAATTCGTAACTCGTGTCGATTTAAAACACTCCCTTCGGTCGTGTTTTAATTTATCGCCACTCGTTTCGAACTTAATATCGTAATGTACTATACTCTAATACTTATCATATAACAAAAGCAAATATTTGGGATGGGATCTACTTAAATATAATCATAGTTTATAATTATTACTTTAAGTTTTTAAATAAATTTTAACATAATTAATATTATTTTGCGCTATATTCTAGTATTTTCGTACAAAATAATGTTTATTAGAAATCAAAAGTTTATATCGAGATAGTAGATTGTGGTTGTTATCAAAATTCCATAGGAAGGATCAAGATTGTTTTGCCCATTATTGTAGTGCGAGCGAGTGATAAGACGTGCTAGAAAGGGTCGGCATATTGGGCTCGCGCGGCGGGTAAAATACCTAATTTCGCCCGACGCCGAAATGTTATAACGCTCTTAAAATAAACAACGTCAACTAGCTGTCATATAAAATAAATATAAAGAGTTGACCTGAGAAAAACAAGTCTAAAGTCTATGAACACGATGTAACTGAGACTTGGGTACAAAACTATAGATCGCTTCGTTTCATTCACGATGGCCCGAAAATTTAAAATCCAACCTTTAATAGCTTAATAATACGAACCAAGGCACGTGCCATCATTAATGAAACGATTTACATCAAAGGTTTTCGCTCTTGAACTGACACGTGGACATAAAATTAACCCATAAACCTACATATACGATTTACATACAAAAGAGTGTTTACAATTCTTCATTATTCTTCATATGCAAAAAATAAGCACAATCGTTCCACGTGGAACGGCAAGGACAGACATCAAGAAATAAGTTGTTCCAAAGAGTTATTATCACACGTACATTGGAAAGGGATAAACGATTTTTTCCCCTCACTAGCTCGGTAACACGTGTTTTGTCCTTTAATACCAGCGGGTAAAAACGCATTTTATCCACTAGTGGGTAAAGTAATTTGACCTTGAATAAAGTCAAATTAACTGCTTTTAAATTGATAAAAGTAGGTGAATCTAGTAATAAAGATGATTTACCACCTGTGGAACTACTGGAAGCAGTGATAAACGCATTTTTTGCGTTGTAGTTTCCTCGCTATAGTGAGGGGAAAAGATTTGTGTTACACACGGGTGCAAATGTATTTTACTTCTCGTGTGTTAAAATACAACTTTGCCCCCTTGTATAACAAATAACTATTGAACTTTAGTAAACGTATATGATAAGGGGGTTAATCTGTAAAACCTCTTTTTGTAAAACTCAAGACCAAAGAATATAACTCAACACTCTCGTGAAATTCTTTGAACAGTCTTATGTTATTTATTGCACATTTTTTGGAATTTTCTATCCACTAAGTTACATTATATCATATATGTACCATATAGCTTGAAATTAAATGTAATCGCAACAGCAATTCCCTTATATTACAACATAGGTATATCAATCATTTATAGACAGTAGGGAGCCAGCAATTTTCAAATTAAGGTCACATTTTATGTGCCTACATAACCACAGAGTAGGAAACGTATGCGAGTGTGTTTAGTAAAACGTCCCACTTTATCGGTTACCATTAAGACGAGATTTACTCGTGAATAAACTGACAAAGCGGCTTTATAGCAATCGACAAAGTGGACGTTTTCCCGTGCACACTCACATATTGTCAGTTAGCAATGGTGTCATTCGGTGTCATGGTGAATTAGATCAATCAGGCACCAGGGTTTTAATTTTGCTGCTGCTACACACAGCCGTAACGATTGGCGAATCCATCAGTATTCTATTATTCAAGATGTCAGATACTTTTGGTGCGTTGTTTCATCCTCTACTATTGTTGCTGGCTGTACCAACACCCTAATATACTATGTACTTTTTCTGTGGAGGATTTTATGCCCTCCCAATCACTATATAGCGACTATAGCGAGCCTCAGATGCAGCGTGCTGGCCGCCCAATATACTATGTACCTATGCTATGTATTTTGCGAGCCGAATGTTGCCGGAATCGCCCGATCGTCTGATTCAGTACCGATTAAGATAATATAAATAATTAAGGGCCAGCAGCGTGTGCTTACACCTCCTATACGAATCCTTTGCATGATTACGATACAACTAGAGAGATGGTGCTGCAATATATCCAATTACGGAACAAATCCAATTTAGTAGTTAATTAGAGCTATATAGCTTACGCAATAAAAAATATTGCAGATAACAAACCAATCTGCTTATAGAACTAGGGAACCAATCAAATTATTTTATGATTTGTTTTTTTTTTAAGTACATCGGCCAAGAAAGTAGTTTACCACTTTTGGCAAAAGTATCTGTGTGCTCTAACGATCGCTAAGGTTGACTGACACATGGGATGATGACGTAAATATCATATATAGACAGAGCAATTGTCACTGACATAATATCAGCAAGGGGAAATCGACCTTGCTTTTTTGGTCGACTGTACATAGTTACACTACTATATTTATATAAATTATAAACTAAAATAGATGCCATACACGGGTAAAGAAAGCACCAAGCCCACCCGTGGGTGTCGTAGAAGCGACTGGGGATATGGAAATTGTGTCGTCCGAGCTAACCTGTCACTGCAATGTCACAGTTTCCACTGAAACCTGAGTAGTTTCATGTGCTCTGCCTACCCCTTCATGGGACACAGGCGTGATTGTATATGTATGTAGGTATGTAAAATAGATGCCATACACTAAAAAAAAGCGATCAAGCCCACTGGTGGCGACGCCGGGAATCGAACCCGGTCTCCAGCTATCGACCACCTCAGTTTTCAATCTACTTACAGTTAAGGTAAAATGTCGGTTTCCAGGCGTACGCCTGCCGGTATAATTGGTAACCCTATTGAGCCCTAGGGATTTGTGGATAGACGGTCAAACATACGTACCGTATATGATTTTAATATGTATAGGTACATACATAGTTACGATTAAGTTATATTTTGAATTTGATAAAAGATTTTGACTTGACAGAATTCTTGTTCAATTTCTTTTGGAAGTCAGGTCAAGTTTTTTTTTATGGCGGTGGTAACACGTTGACCAGTTTCATAAAAAGATATTAAGATTAACGACAGTTGCTAATATACTGTGTACATATTGTGATTGTGACAATATAGGTACTTACTACCAATTAAGAATTGCTCAAATTGTAATGAATAATGAAAAATGATGAATAAAAGTAAAAAATACATACTTAGCCACTTTGTGGTTAAAAATATATTTACAAATAAAATTTAATAAAAATATTTTGTAGGTCGTTGGAAGAGCAGATATAGCAAACTATATATTACTAAAAAAGCAAAAGAGAAAAAATAACAGTTACGCCCTACCGCTGCAGGCCCAGGAAAACACTGCCAATACTGCAAAATCAACCGACAACCGACATAAACCAACAAGATATACGCTACATCCTTTTCCGCTCATCTGTACATACACACATATAAATATATACTACACACAGACTCGCACCCTTATCGATCTTTCTCAGGGTACCTAGCCAAATTTACAATCGCTTACACCTCAAGCGTATCGTAGCTAGCTCTCCCTTTCGCTCTTCTATAGAGGCGCGACAGAGCCAGAGTGCGTTTCGATCGTCGCGTTAGCGTCAACGAATGTCACTTCGACTAGGCCGGCAGATATACTATAGTTATATACTTTCTGTAGGTCGAAATTGAGACGTACTGCGTAACGCCAAGGTCTGATTTCCTCCGACCCCGTTTGACCTAGTGGAGGTCGGATTAATTCCGACAGGGACGTACTTAGGCCAATGTTTATGTCAATTAGAATTTGTATTGAGCTTGTTAATTTTATTGGGGCGTATTGTTTGAATGGACGAAACAATGTGAGTGTACACCATTGTTTGCAGCTCTTTGTTTTGGGGGCTCGTAAAATTAAAAAGATAAAGGTGCTCCCACAATGATGTCCTTTTCATGAACGGAAGCCTCATTCTAAACTTTATAACTACTTTCTGACGCACGTACGTAATGAAATAGTTGTAAAGGTAAAAGTAAAAATTACACTTATTGTAATCTTTCTCGTTGAAACTATTTTTGATGAACACATGTGTGCACAATTCACAATCTTGAGAATTCAGGATGAATTTTTAACCGCCTTCCAAATCTCAAAGGAAGGGGTTTTCAATTCGTCTGTATTTTTTTTTATTAATGTTTGTTCCTCGATATCTCCGTCGTTACTGGACCGATTTTGAAAAAAATTTTTTTGATTGAATGTATATGCATACAGATTGGTCCCATTTTTCTCAGAACCCAGTTCTGATGATGGGATCCTGGAGAAATCGAGGGAACTCCTCAAATCTGAAAGGCATACATATGGTGATTTTTGTGTTTTTTAAAGGAACAGCATGCATTTACGTACGGAATAGTGACATTTGGTGCAGTGGAACTCCTGATGATGATCAGAATGGAACTCCTTAAATCTGAACGGCACACTTATAGTGACTTTGGTATTTTTATAAGAACAGCATGCACTTACGTCCAGAACAGTGACATTTGGTGCAGTGGAACTGCTGATGACGGTCAGAACGGAACTCCTCAAATCTGAAACGGCACACTTATAGTGACTTTGGTATTTTTATAAGAACATCATGCACTTACGTCCAGAACAGTGACATTTGGTGCAGTGGAACTGCTGATGAAGAGTGAGCCGCCCCTGGTTAGAATTCCGTTCTGATAATCATTCTCATCTGTAAGTACTTCAGAATCATCCAGATTTCAAAATTGTTCAGAAATGACGGAGATATCGAATAACAAACATTAAAAAATATACAGACGAATTGATAACATAATCCAACATTTGAAAGTATTTATCACCAGAACCCCAAAGGAAGGCGGTTTTTTTTTCTTAAAAATTATTTCTTCTATACCTACAATTGATTTACATACTTATAATTCTTCTTTTTTTCAGGTAAGTGTCTAGATCAAGTTTTCGTCTTAAGTATAGGTAAGTTTTAAATAAAACAGTAGATAAATCCAAAATTGAGAGGTTTATCTCACTTTTTTAAACTATCAATACAATATTAAATAAATTTTACAAACTAAAATATTTAGCCTTGTCTGCAAATTTCTAATTTACAAACACATCATTTCAATCATTTTACTGACCAAAATGTAGCGTAGGTACCCTCTATGCGTATGCCATTGCTACAACGATATTCGTTTTACCATAGCAACTACACAGGTAACCAAAATATCCCCCTAACATTCAACACAGCATATCAATTGATTTCTAGTAATGAGATACTACATAATTATGTAGTATATGTACACGTTGGAATTGAATTTCAAATCCCCGCTCCTGCCTTTGACGTGGCCGCTGTCAGCCTCGGGCAGCAGGCTTTAATAAAAGATCTTTATTAAAACAATTCCTGTTTCATGTCGTGATTTTGCCTGACGATTATTTACAGTAAAACCATCCGATTGTAACATATATGTATGTTCGTACAAAGTACAGAAAATTTGCTCTAGAACGGGGTCTGGATCGGGATCGAATTTTATATTTGTTTTTTAACCGTCGCCTCATATCTCAAGAAGGACGGTTATCAAGTCGTCTGTATGTTTTTTTTATTTTTATTTTTTATGTTTGTTCCTCGATATCTCCGTCGTTCCTGGACCGATTTTGAATTTTTTTTTTATTGAATGTATATACATACAGATTGGTCCCATTTTTCTCAGAACCCAGTTCTGATGATGGGATCCTGGAGAAATCGAGGGAACTCCTCAAATCTGAAAGGCATACATATGGTGATTTCTGTGTTAATAAAGGAACAGCATGCATTTAGGTACGGAACAGTGACATTTGGTTCAGTGGAACTGCTGATGATGGCCAGAACGGAACTCTTCAAATCTGAACGGCACGCTTATAGTGACTTGGGTATTTTTATACGAACAGCATGCACTTTCGTACAGAACAGTGACATTTGGTGCAGTGGAATTTCTGATGATGGTCAGAACCGAACTCCTCAAATCTGAACGGCACGCTTATAGTGACTTTGGTATTTTTATAAGAACAGCATGCACTTTCGTCCAGAACAGTGACATTTGGTGCAGTGGAACTGCTGATGATGGCCAGAACCAAACTCCTCAAATCTGAACGGCACGCTTATAGTGACTTTGCCATTTTTATAAGAACAGCATGCACTTTCGTCCAGAACAGTGACATTTGGTGCAGTGGAATTTCTGATGATGGTCAGAACCGAACTCCTCAAATCTGAACGGCACGCTTATAGTGACTTTGGTATTTTTATAAGAACATCATGCACTTTCGTTCAGAACAGTGACATTTGGTGCAGTGGAACTGCTGATGATGGCCAGAACCAAACTCCTCAAATCTGAACGGCACGCTTATAGTGACTTTGCCATTTTTATAAGAACAGCATGCACTTTCATCCAGAACAGTGACATTTGGTGCAGTGGAATTTCTGATGATGGTCAGAACCGAACTCCTCAAATCTGAACGGCATACTTATAGTGACTTTGGTATTTTTATAAGAACAGCATGCACTTTCGTCCAGAACAGTGACATTTGGTGCAGTGGAACTGCTGATGATGGCCAGAACCAAACTCCTCAAACCTGAACGGCACACTCATAGTGACTTTGGTATTTTTGTAAGAAAAGCATGCATTTAAGTTCTGAACAGTGACATTTATTTAGTTATGTTTGTTAAGCATATGTTTTGAAGTCAAAGTTTGTCAAGCTTCGATTTCTTATAATATAATCGGATTCATGAGGAATTGAGGAAACTCCTCAAACCTTAACGTTATACGTATATTCATTTGTGTTTCCATCTAATAATTAAAGCATTAAAAGCAGTTTTAAAAAATACTTACACATTTCTACATAATCCAACATTCGCAAGTAGCTTTCACCAGAACCCGAAAGGCGACGGTTTTTTTTTTCTTAAAAATTATGTTTGAACAAAACGTAATTTTTTGGCACTGACATGTCTAATCGAGGGTGAACAGGCGTCTTCTGAGCGTGCTCACCCCATCGTAGGCCACGTCTTTGCCTTTGGCTAGTCTGTGGCCAAGAGTAAGCCAATTTATAATATAATAAAATCCTTATCATATCGATCCTAAAGCTAATGTTAAGATTTATCTAATAATTTGTACGACGGAACTTCACTCTGCACCGATAGCATGGTCGCGCGATAAACGATAAAATATCAGGCCACCCCTATCGCACTTACAAATGGACAGCCTGATGTTTGCAGCCTGCTTGGTCATTAGCCATTCCCGGAGAGTCGAAGAACCATCCGGATTTAATTATTTATTCAGAATCTTACCTTACAATCTTATGACATAACAAACATTAGTGATTTAAATACCTACTTACCTAATATACTCAGGACCTATAAACTTTGTAATAGCATTAATAAATAAAATTTACGTCTTTGGCAATAAACCGTGCCGTGCAATAAGCCTTAAAATAATTTAGACGTTACATAAATGAAATGAAATTAATTATACAAGTTTCGTCACACAACGAATGAAATAAACGGCCTCGGTGGAAAATAAAGTCAATATTATAACCATTTTTAGTCATACAAAGATGTTAATGCGTCTCTGGCATCAGTGTTGTGGCTGCATGCTGACACCATTATGGTGGTCATTACATTACATTACATAAAAGCCAAAGCGTAGATGTGATAAATAAAATTATAGGTTACTAAAACAAGGCACCTATAGGCCTATAAATTTTTCCTCGATGTTATGTCCGCGTCTTCTCACGTGGGTTCCTAGGCGAAATAAGGAAATTCCCGCTTTCGCTATTCGGTTAGGGTCAGTATTTTAAACAGTACGGGATGATTGGGGAGTTTACTAGGTACCCATTCTCACCGACGCAAAATTATAAGCGTGAACTCGTGAGTATAATAAAGTACATATTTTTGTTATTATTGGGTTGGTAAGAAAGTAATGAGCGATCGATTGAATTCCACATAAAATTTTTGAGAGAGTTCTAGAATCTTCTATGGTCGAAAATATATAAAGGGCGAGTCGCACAGTTTCTCGTCGGTCATTCACTAGCTGTCGCCGAGCTAATATAAGGAAGAAAATGGACGAATTAAAAGTGCATGTAAGGCATTGCTTACTATATGAATTTCAGTCTGGCCATTCAGCCGCCGAAGTAGTGCGTAATATATGTCAGCGTGTTGCTCCTGAAGTTGTGTCTGAGGCCACGGCGAAACGATGGTTCCAGCGGTTTCGTAGTGGCGACTTTTCATTATCAGATCAACCTAAGTCTGGTCAACCGGTGAAGATTGATGTAGCCAAATTAAAACCTTAATTGAAGGAGATCCGAGGCTAACGAGTCGTACTCTTGCTACCGAGTTAGGCTGCTCTCATGTCACATTGGGGATCATCCATAAATTACGTCACACTAAAAATCGTGATTTTTGACCCCTCCCCCCCTCCTTGTCACAGCTGGTCACATTTGTTAGACTCCCCCCTCCCTAGTGTGACGTCACATATTTTGCAAATTTACACGTAGAAATTATTGAATGAAAACAGCGGGTAGAAATCAATCTTATTTCCATTTATGTACTTAAATTATTCTTCACTCCACCAACAGGTAAAGGCTCTCTTGATACTTCAAAAACGAATGACAAAGTTTCATTTTATCTACAAGAGTGCAAAGTAATTTCATAGAAATTTTAACTTGATGTCCACAACTAGCTGTGGCTGGTAGAATAAACGTTTAAATGATGATTTTGACTCTTAAATGTTAAAAAAAATATGAATCAAACTACATTGTTTGATGTTTTGCAGTTAATATTTTCCACGTGTTGGTGTGTGAGTGACAAATTTATTTAACCTACGTGCCTTGAAACCCCTGCAACGCTCAAGATTCCACATTCTGAATCGGTCGACAAAACAATTGGTATCTTATATTTATAACCAGATGCAAAGTCGAGAATAGGTGATATTCTAGGCCATTTACAACATTTTTAGCTATACATGGCTTAGACAAATTTTAGTTTTTTTTTCGACCTAAGTAATCGCTCAAATAATTTTTTTATGTTATTCAATTTTCAAATTGCTGTAGTTTAATTTTCTTTAGACACAGATATGTCTAATTTATTTTATGGTATACGATAGACATTTTACAATACGAAATAAAACCAAAACAACTATCTACAGTAACAAGAGTACGCTTATCGATTTAGTCTGAAATTTTGGAGTTTTCACTGAGAAGTTTAAAAAAAACTCTAAAAACGACGAATCAAATTTTGTCCAAGACATAAGAATGTTCTAAATGGCCTAGACTATCGCCTACTTTTGGCTTTTCATCCGGTTACCGAACATTCTGTATTTGTATATATATATATATATATGTTTATGAGGTTTTCATAAAGAAAGTTTATAGTTCGTGTTTTAACCCTTAGATTATGATAGATTTTGAAATGTGACGTCACGAAATTTAGGACCCCTCTGTCCCCCTTGTCACACATTGTCACACTTCGTCGACCCCCTCCCTCCCCCTTAACGTGTGACGTAATTTATGGATGATCCCTTGGAGCTAGGTTGGAAAGTGATACCTCATTCACCGTACTCTCCAGACTTGGCACCTACGGATTACGCATTGTTCAGATCGCTAAGCAATGCCTTGAATGAAAAAAAGTTCGATGATCAAGCCCATCTACGACAGTACATAGCTGAGTTTTTTTAATCTAAACCTAAGAGCTTCTTCGCCGATGCTATTCATTCTTTACCAGAACGATGGAGACAAGTAGTAGATAACGAAGGCCGTTATATTTTTGATAAATGATTAAAATAATAAATTAAATAAAAATTACAATATTGGTTATGATTCGCTCATTACTTTCTTACCAACCCAATATAAACAAAAGGTAGAAAATGAAAATTCGTGTTAGAGCTGAGCGTACGTTATCAAACATTTATTACTAGTAAATACATGAAATGTTAATAGTTATTTATGATACAAGAGCAGAAAAGAGCTAATTCGAAACGAGTGGCGATAAATTAAAATACAACCGAAGTGTTTTAAATCGACACAAGTTGCGAATTACCTATTTGCACGTGTATCGTATAAAATTTTACACTAAGGCCTGAGTTAGACTGCGTGCGAACTCGCGTGCAATTTTAGTTACATTGCGGGCTGTTGTGGTAATATACAATTTTGCACATCTATCAAATACCGCAATGTAATAAAACTCGTATGCGAGTTCTCGTACGGTCTAAATGGGCCCTACTTACTACTTAAACTTTCGACACACGCAAAGCGAGTGTTATTTTTTTCGTATTAATGCAAAAAATAGACATCATACTGCAAAATCCATATATTTCTAATACTTATGTGGCAAATAAAATACCTCTGACGACATTGTGTTACCCTGGGCCGATAAAACATATGTTCTGAGGCTTTCATATTTATTAATGAAAATATTTATAATATTTTTGTTTGACGTTGCCGGAAAGTTGCAACATCGCTTATCGAACCGGGCCAAAATTTAACGGTTTCCGGCAGGAAACCAGAAAATTATATATTTCCTACGTTTTAAATCCGGCCCTGAGCCGCGCAGGCTGCGCTGTACAAGGCATTGTCATTAAGTTGCTTTTCTTCGACAAAAGACCCTAGAAATTCTACCTCGCAATTGTATTTTTAGATATATTCTGAACATGTTTTATGAAAACTGTTTCCTTGAAACTTCGTCGCAATATCTTTATATTATGAAATCCTTCAAAAATTTAACTGTTGAATTCAGTTGTACGTACCTACATCAAATCCTGAACTTTAGATTATAACCGTAAAACCCTGTCAAGAGACAGAAATAAGGCGAAGACGCCTGGTATACCTAATTTCGCCTATTTAAGTGAAGAACGAGTTGGATGAGCAAATACTGCTTATTAGATTTAGTAGGTAAATTTTTCACTAAAAACTAGGCAATCATTTAAAATTTTACATAGATAGGCGAAGTTAGGTATAACAGGCGAAGAAATGGGGTTCTACTTAAATACATCCAAAGTGAACTTGAACTTGCCACCAGCTTGGATTCCAATTCTTGTGTCGACGAAGTTGACAACGACGAATCTCCTTAATATTGAAACTAAGCTCTCATTTCTGTTTTTGATGGCACATGTTTTACACAACGAATGATGCTATAATACAGCCATTTTCAAAGTGTGCTCCGCGGATCCCTAGGGCTCCGCAAAGCCTCTCTGGGGGCTCCGTGTGAATTTTGGTTACCTGATATGCAACTTTAACTCTCTTCCATAAAACCAAATATTCACCAATTGTTAAAAAAAACAGTTTCATGTAATAACCTCATCACATTAGAATCTAATCATTAGATTTTACTACTTATGATTACTTATTACTATAAGTAAACTATTTTTTTTTTATTTAAGGGTTCCGTCAGATATTTTGCTATCTAAAAGGGTTCCATGGGAAAATAAGTTTGAGAACCGCTGCTATAATATCTGCTAAGTACTTTATTTGTAAAGTAACAAGAACGTGTATATTTTTGCAGCCTCTGAAGTGTTACTTACATCTTATTGCAGTTGAATGAATCTTATGTTACTGTAACCTACTCAATCAACAAATCATGAAATCATGTACTGTCAGCTGACAAAGTGCATGGAGAAATTATGATTGAATTCATTGATAAATTCGCCATGCACTTTTGCAGCTGATAGTACCTACCACTGGTTGGTAAGTGGTAGCCCACTAATATATATTTCGATAGATATGTCCAAATTTCCTGTTAGAAACAAAAACATATTTGCTATTTTTTTTAAACACAATCTTCGTGAACCAATGAAAATCGAGTATTATAGAGAGCTACTGTCAGAGTAAAATGTGTAATCACAGTGCATAGACTGCCATCTCTCGACACGAGTTTCAAAATGTTGAACCTCAGTTTTGACAATTTGGCCCATATTGTTAGCTTGATATGTGTTAAAATGTCAAATATTAATATTAGCGCCATCTAGCCGAGTGTTCCCCAAAGGTGTAACGCCATCTAGGCCACCGTACCTTTTTCTCTATGGCTTTTAGGTACGTTTTTTTCTTAGACCTTATCCGTCTATACGGAGTTACATATGTTTTTGACTTTAAGTTTACCTACTCTAGCTAAGCCTATCCACCTCACTTTATATATGTACTAATATGTCAATATGAGCTAGAGCTTTTATAGGACGTTACGCAGACATTACTGAATGTCATTATAAAATTCTCGGTGAGGCTAAAGATACTTTTTTTTTTTTTTTTTTTTAAACACCACAAATTACATAACATGTTTTTAATAAATATCGCTAAACCAGCGAGGTTTGTCTCGATACTCCAGTATACTTTGTACACAGTATACTTTTATAGTATCAGAAAAAAAATATCAAAAATTATTTATTTGTTCAAAAAAGTACAATTTAATACAGTGGCTGGTGTGTAGTATAATTGTGTACAAAGATGATAACTATTGTCCCAGAGCTGTAAGTTCACATTTTTGACACATTTTTTTTGAAGTATGTTGCGATGTGGCTAAGACGTATCGTTTGCCAAATCTAGCGATTATTTACGAATTGGTTAAATCGATTAGGCCCTATGTACAAGGGGGGCTTAAACTGCTTAAACAAATATACGATTTCTATCAATTTACTGAAATGTCATTTGAATCGAAATGACAGACTCTGCCACAGCACTAATAGTTTAAAAATAAAGATGAATGATAAATGGCATAATAAGTAAATGCTGTAATATCGTAAAATTGTCACTAACGAAGATCCGTAAAAATGTAACATGTATTAGATTATGTAACATGTATTAGTTTAAAGTAAGCGAAATATTGTTTTAGTAACGATAAGAAAGTCTATTTGTCTGCACTTTATTTTTTTTTTATATTGTTACAGGATTTTATTTAAAATGTCATTAGGTCGCGCGAGTTTACGTTTTGTGGACGCTGTCATGTGTCAAAAATGTGAACTTACAGCTCAGACACAATACGTGAGACGACGTTTTGAGGGTGACGTGAGACAGGCGCTTTTAATATCCTCCTGCAACGTCTATCAAACTGATGTGTGTCACATGTGCGTCGTCACCAAGAAGGGATGGCAATGTGTACACCTAAATTATACGAAATAAGCAATCTGTTTTCTCACCGCTTATTTTAAAAAAAGTATTCGTTTTGAGTTAATAATAAGGTTCATTAGGGTAATTTCGAATGACAGAAATGCTCGGGTAATTTCGAAAGGGGAATCTTGATATGATGGAAATAATGGTGATTTTTATGCGACCGTCGAAATTACCCTAATGCACCCTAATCACATAGTGTCAGAAAAAGCTAATTTTGTAACGATTTTGATAACCCTTCTGTGCAAAGGTTAAGAAAATGTCAAAATTTCCTCGAAGCTTGACGTTTAAAATTACATTTTCACCGACGAGGAGGTTGTCCAAATTGCTGCTAACTTCTAAAAATAACTCATTAATGATCCTTTTACACTTCACAGAAAAACTGTTTCGCAAAAAAGTATTCTATAAATTATTTTCGCATATTTTTTAAAGTTCGCTATGATCAAATGTTACAGCCGAGAAGGTATTCAAACAAAATAGTTAACGATTTCAAAGAAAAACGAATTTCGCTAAATTACACGTAATAATAAATTTAAAGTAAACACATAAAAAAAGAATCTAAATATATTTTGTTTAAACGAATAATAAAAATGAAATGTAAATTGTACCTAATGTAAATAGCTTGTTTTACGTCTCTACTTGTTATTAAACATCACAGATTTGATAAATACATACATGAATGCGTACTTTTTGAATATCGGATATCTCAATGTCATAACCAGAGATCGGATTTTTGTGCGTCATCTCATACTAAAAGTCATTAAAATGACGTAAGTCACTAAGAATGTCGCAAATCCGTCCGATCTCTGGTCATAACAGACGATTTCGTTTGAAGAGACGTCATATTTCATGTTTTTGACATATCGTAGATCGTACAACTAATTTTGACGTATCTTAGCATTATGTTAAAGCCATAATCGCACCGTTTTCGATTTAGAACTAAAGAATCGTATCGTTAATGTTAGTACCTCCATCATCATCCTCTTGCCCTTATACTGTGTCTGACCTGGTGTCTTTTTAACTCCCGACGCAAAAACGACGGGGTGTTATACGTTTGACGTGTGTCTGTTTGTTTGACTGTTTGTCTGTCTGTCTGTGTGTGTCTATGGCATCGTAGCTGCTGAACGGATGAACCGATTCAGATTTAGCTTTTTTGTTTGAAAGCTGAATTAGTCGGGATTGTTCTTAGCCATGTTTCATGAACATCGGTCCACTATGTCGCGGTCGGGAGCACTATGAAGCTTTTTTCAAAAAAAAATATTTTGTTGTTAGGTTATTCTTCCATAATTACGGATCATCGTCATCTCATCATTAACTTGCTTTCGTTTCATATCATGTCTCACACACTCCATCCACCTCTTCCTTGGTCTTCCTCTCCCGTTGTTTCCTTCATGGCATCTACTTCCATGAAATGAAATGAACCTGAGCTCAGCAAGTTAATTTCACTATCCACTAAGACCACATAATGTGACGGCAAACAATGGAACTGGAACGGGGTAGTTACCCCGCAATGAGGGTAAATTTAATTCCCCTGCTTATCTCCCATGCGTGTGATGTCATTTAGAAGGCAAAGGGCACACAATGTACCTATTTAAGTATTTTTTACTTCGAATAGTGATTTTTATTGTGTTCTTGAATTATATTGGAAAAGTAAAGTAAATTTCCTTTAAAAAACCTTATATAATGTGCAAAAATCGTCAATAATAGCATGAAATTAATAATAATAGTTTTTTTATTGTTTTACTAATATTGCTGTATGTTTACTTTGTAAATACAATTATTTTATATTGACATGTAACTTTTGTTATGAGTAAGTAAATCCAAAAATAAAGGTACCTTAGATCAGATATAATTAATAGAAATAAAGATTAATATTATGGTGTACTTATAATAGAATATTTCGTCGAAAGCTTTACCAATTTATTTAGGGTAAAATCTAATTTTGATTTGGATGTATATCGTTTAATTAAGAATCTGTGTCTAAAGAATTTTCATTATCATCACATTCATCAAACTCAAAGCACTTATGTTTTTATAATATTCCTCAAACAAAATGCAGAATTCTTGCCTATAAAAATACACTTTAATTTTTTCAGCGCTTCTCTAATTCAAATATCCAAGCTCCTAAAAAAACTTTATTTTAAAAAGCGTAGAACATAGTTTGTTCTAACTCGCTCGAAAATAATCAAAACGAACGCTGCCCTGGAGGCTGGCGCATTTAAAAACTTTTCTAATAGAAGTATTAAAATTGTTATTTTATTTGTGGATTTTGTAAAAATATCCATTATGAAAGTTTACTTTGGCTAAGCCGGTTGTAGAAAGTTTTAGAATCGGTTGTAACCTTGTTAGTCCCGGCGTACTTTTGCAAGTACAAATCATAATAAAACTTTAAATTCAAAATCGGAAAAAATGGCCTGAGTCTTACAACGATAATGTAACAAGTGCCTGATGTATCATTACGACTGTTTGTGTTCTAAATATTTTTTTCTAAATTATTTCATTACAAATTTTGTTAAGTAGGTTTCAATTTCCTTTACCTATAAGACGGATTATGAACGTATTTCATTCAATTGCGATTTAATGCCGTCATTTATACCAAACTTGGCACCATTTCAGATACTACTATTTTTAATATATAATAGATAGTTTGATATTTTTCTCATGTCGGTATTTCCATACAATGCATGCCATATATGCCAATGTATCTATCGTCCACGCCCCGTAGCGTACTTAGGTATCGTAGTTGTCACTTTTTAGGGTTCCGTAGTCAACTAGGAACCCTTATAGTTTCGCCATGTCTGTCTGTCCGTCCGTCCGTCCGTCCGTCCGTCCGTCCGTCCGTCCGTCCGTCCGCGAATAATCTTAGTAACCGTTAGCACTAGAAAGCTGAAATTTGGTACCAATATGTATATCAATCACGCCAACAAAGTGCAAAAATAAAAAATGGAAAAAAATGTTTTATTAGGGTACCCCCCCTACATGTAAACTGGGGGCTGATATTTTTTTTCATTCCAACCCCAACGTGTGATATATTGTTGGATAGGTATTGAAAAATGAATAAGGGTTTGCTAAGATTGTTTTTTGATAATAATAATATTTTCGGAAATAATCGCTCCGAAAGGAAAAAAAAGTGCGTCCCCCCCCCTCTAACTTTTGAACCATATGTTTAAAAAATATGAAAAAAATCACAAAAGTAGAACTTTATAAATACTTTCTAGGAAAATTGTTTTGAACTTGATAGGTTCAGTAGTTTTTGAGAAAAATACGGAAAACTACGGAACCCTACACTGAGCGTGGCCCGACACGCTCTTGGCCGGTTTTTATACCATGCGTGCGACACAACAGTGTAATTAATATTTTTTGTAATTAGGTGATAAGTTTTGGTTGACGATTAAGTATATTGTGACCTCAGTCATTATCTACAGCCCCCACCAGATGCACATAGCCAATCGCCACGCACAACTAAAAACACTACAGCCAGTGCCAATAGCGCGCGCAAAAAAAAAACAATACATAGCGCGCGAAACAATGTGCACCCAACTTACGCACAGGGAGGATTGGGGGACTGGGTCAGGGGTGCCTCCCTAAGCCCACCCCTTTTGACACCCCACCCACCCTGTGCGTGCGACTTCGCCCCGCTTTTTTCAACTCTTCCGCGAATAGATTTATTTTGCTGGTGAATTTTCTTTTTTTTAAGCTTTTTGGTGTTTGTCTGAGTTTATTTTATTTTCGTGTGTT
This sequence comes from Leguminivora glycinivorella, assembly GCF_023078275.1. Taxonomy (NCBI): domain Eukaryota; kingdom Metazoa; phylum Arthropoda; class Insecta; order Lepidoptera; family Tortricidae; genus Leguminivora; species Leguminivora glycinivorella. The sequence continues at coordinate 15,335,027 of NC_062980.1, read as the reverse complement.
GTTGGTGATGTTTTTTCGTGAAACAAAAGTCGAATTAAATATTTTTAAGGCGATAATCGGGATGTTTTTTCGCCGTATAGTCGTCTAAATTAAGATCATGTAATCAATTAAAAAATTCATTATAAGTAGGGGCGAAATCAGACGATTTTCATGATTCTTTTTCATCTTCATGAATAGTGAAGACAAAAATTACAAAAGAAAATGAATAAATGAATGAAACAATCCAAGTTTGTTGGATATTTCGGCAATCGGCATCTTTCACTTGCACTCCAAATGAATACCTAAGTGCGTATGAACACCTAAGTGGTTCTATAGAACCGATATCCCATACATTCAAGCCGCCATTTTTTACTTTTGAAATCCTTCCGACATCCGATATCGGATCGGATAATGTGAAAACGCTCTCTTAAGGTATACATACATATAGCCAGATAAATGCATGTGACAGACATACAGACAAAGGGTCAGAGCTGACCTCAGAGGCACCCCATAAAGGTTCCTTTTATACCTTAATAGACAGATACGATTTGAAATAAAACCGTAGTACCAAGCTCCCAACATTATTGAGTTTCGCGACTTCCCGCGCCTGTCAGTGTCACGCCGCAAATGTCGCCAATTTCACGATCCGATCCGAGGCGACGCCACTAACCGCGACACTGCGACGCGGCGCCGCTTGACATTCGCGGTTGTCGTATTTACATGAATATGTATGCTTAAATAAAATTCATATTTCGGAGAGACGTAGACAAAGAAATTTACTATTTGTCTCGTAAAAACCCCAATTTTCTGAAAATTTGCAGACTTGAAATCCTGGATGTCCCATCGAACTAACACTGTTTGAAATAGCGCTATTTTTGATTAATAAATTCACACAAGATCCTCGACAACACACCCATAGCATCCGTCATATCCTGGTTAATTATGTGTCTATTAATCGATCATTTATAGCCGTCACTTTCCAACCGATCGTTAAAGTTAGTTAATGGAAATTGACGTGTTTTAATGGATGGTATCAATATGTAGAACCCACGCTGTAAAAGGCTTGAAAGCTATTTCACATCGACCTCATAGTTAATCCGTGTCGATCCTAGAAACACTGGAAAAGTCATTGTAAATAAAAACAGGTTTCGTCAGTTGCTCAACGAAGGAGTACGTAATTTTTTTTCCGTAAGTTTTTCTTAGATACTTACGAGAAAGACGAAAATCAAAATCGAGATTCTCGGCATTAAACTAGTAAGAAGATCTAAGCCTACCGCGTGCACTTTGTCATTACGACTGGGAAACGAATAAACTGATTTTTATTATTAAATATTGGCCACGGCCGCTGCCACTACCACTTTTTGTCTCTATTCCATTCATTAAATTTCTCCCTATAGCAAGAATAAATAAAACTCAATTCGCAAGCTAAAAGCTTTTTGATATAAATGCATAAGTTTAAACGCTTATCTTCTACAGCAAAAAAATCACATTTAGAGTTTCCTACCATTAAAACAACATAGCAATTCTTTGAGATTCCTAAAAGTAAGTACTTAGTAATTTCCACATTGGCTCTTCTCAAAAGTTTTCCCAGCCCCACACAAAAACGATAAAGAGACTGATAACAATTTTCGATGTTCGCGTAAGGCCTCAGGAGATGGAGATATCGACTTCTCTATATAAACGTATACGTATTGACTGCGACTCCCTACGCCTGACAGCACTCTACGTGTTTGCGATGGTATCTTTCGTGAGCATTGTCATCCGATAGCTGATGAAGACAATGATATTCCGGACGTGACAATGTTGAACACAGATAGGAACACAATTCACACATTTTATTTTACCCGCCGTTTGCCCCACGTTAGTCCGTTTTCACGTTATCCGGTCCGATATCGGATGTCGGAAGGATTTCGGTGGAAAAAATGGTGACGCCTGTAATGTATGGGATATCGATCCGACATTCCGATATCGAATCGGATAATGTGAAAACGCACTTAGATATAGATACTTATACTGGGCATTTCCGCAAGTCGACAACCTGCACTGCACCTATTATTGTGCGTGAAAACGATGGGTGGTTAGAAACGTAGCAGTGCCCCTGATGGTTGCTAAATACCTTGGGGGCATTTCAAGACTAGCAGACATGGTACACAGTTGTTGAAGTTTCCGGTTTCGATCGTAATTGAGTATATATTATGCTGTCTACACGAACATGAAAAATGAAAATTAAATATTTATTTTTCATGTAGGCATATTACAATGCGCATATGAACGTCAAATAAAGATATGCCGGCTCTAACCCTACGCCTCAGCCTCAAGATTTCTCGATAAGTATTTCACAAATCTTGTTTAGTATGTTCATCATTCTATTTGTTCCTTCTGGAGCTGTCGATTATACTTTACTAGCGACCCGCCCCGGCTTCGCACGGGTACTATACCTACATGTAAACCATCCTCTAGAATCACTCTATCTATTAAAAAAACTGCATCAAAATCCGTTGCGTAGTTTTAAAGATTTAAGCATACATAGGGACATAGGGACAGAGAAAGCGACTTTGTTTTATACTATGTAGTGACTTAGCAGGTTATGTCTTGTTATTAATCCTACTATTTTGCGTGCTTGGTGTCGAATAGTGTAAATAAAAACGCTCCTACTCTTTCAAGCTATAATCATAGAGGAATAAGTAAGGAGAGAGTAGTAAGTGTAGTAACTCCATTTATCAGTAAATGCAAGTTATTTGTAGTGACATCTAGCGTCAATCACGCGTCGAATAGCGTAAATTATCAGTGCTGCCAGGGGCGGCTCACTCCGCGATTCTATCGCCGCGCTACAAGTACATGTCAGCGGCCACGAGTTCGCGGCCCATTCATTGGCGACGACCTTCGCGCGGCGCAATAAAATTCAATGTTGGCTGCTCGCGTGCGGTTCGTTTGTTAATGTAGGTAAGAATTTAGAATGGCGGCATTTTGTGAACATCAAAGGAGTGAGCCTTTTGTACTTGTACTATTATATATTCTGTGGTACTGCTACGAGACACTGTTGACACCTAGTGTCGAGTAGTGGTACTGATAGTTAACGCTTTTTGACGTGATTGACGTTTGACGCTAGATGTCACTACAAATAACTAGCATTTACTGATGTATGGAGTTACAACTCTTGCCTTACTTATTCCTCTATGGTATAATTAACTTATACACCGTGTTTCCGGTATCACTCAAAACCTAAGACACCCAACTGATTTTTATTTTTTTAAACTCATATAGAATATTCATCTTTAAATCTGTAAACAACCTCTAGCAATGCGATATACACAATGTTGTATTACGAATACAATAGAATAGGCACATAAAAAATAACTAATAAATAATACTAATTTAAATAAAAATATTACCTCCATCAAGATATAGCTCAATCGATTCTACTCTCGATTCTGAACAAACGGTTTTCAGGTTTTTAGTGTTAAGTGAAACACGGTGTAGAGGCGTTTGTATGAGACTTGTAAGGCTATATGTATACTATGCAGTGAAACATAAACCTCAGCAGTTCTCGAAAAGTTTGTACAAAAATTAAGGGAAAAGTTAAATTTGTTTTTATTAATTCCTATTTTGTTACCAAGATTTTGTTGATGAATTGAGATTTTATTAAGTTTTATTTCGTCATTAAGGTTCTCTAGTATCTATATTTTCTTAATTATAACAATTATCCTGTATATATCTTACGAAAGTCGAATTATATTACTAAATGTTGGTAACAAAATAGGATCAATTAAAATTTGATGACGTGGCATTGTACAAAGTTGACGGGAATTGCTGACCTATACTTAGTCTTCCCCTATAAACGTTACTCTTATTACTATCTCCTAACATAGTGATTACTGAGCCAGAATGTTTTCTGCTACTATGTAACGTTAAGAGGAGTTTTATGCCTTTAACGCTCATAAAACGACCGTAAAATAAATAACGCCTACCTACTTCTGCGGATGCCTTTTCTCCTTGCTGATTTCGTATTAAATGCTTAAAGATTTGAAATGTCATTGTTGCGACATAGAGTGAAAGCAAATACATTATAATATTATGTGAGTGTGTTTAGTAAAACGTCCCACTTTGTCTGTTACCATTAAGACTACTCGTAAATAAACTGACAAAACGGCTTTATAGCAATCGACAAAGTGGGACGTTTTCCCGTGCACACTCACATATTGTGAGACTACATATTTATGATTTAAATAATATTGTGACTAGAGTGAATAGACTGAGATAGAATAATTAAACGATTTGAACGAGCGAGCTTTTTCTTGGTTTTCCTTTTGCCCGAAATATAGTCAACAAACACAAATTCACCATAAAAATGTACGTATGATAAAACCTAGGTTCCCATAAGCCATTCAATTATATTTAGCATATACTTGTTTTCTGATTATTTTAAATTATGTAATCTTTGTACTTAGCTTGGAACGCCTGAAATATCTAATTACTTAGGTACCCATTAGTATGACAAAATTAGAAGCGAAAACACAAAATTGGCCCAATACCTTTCTGTAGCCGTCTCCGCCGTTTCTACTACATAAGTATAATGTAAATAAGATAGTATGTATACAACAGTAGGTAAGTCGTATATTCAAAGTTCTATCGTGAAGAGCAGAACTTTTAAAAAATGCAGGGGGATTCCCTTTTGTGGCGGAGGCCGCGGAGTTTTTGCACAACTTTTTGCGGCAACTTTCAGCTTCAGTGTCCGGCTTTTGGCAGCGTTTTGGAGGTTTAAAAAAGTTATGAAAAATCCCATAGGAGTGTTTTGAAGCACTAATTTATTTTGAATTTGGATGTATGTGCATCTGACGCATACTTACTGATTTAGTGTTTTAAGATAGATAGATAGATAGAATACTCTTTATTTGCACACCTCAACAAGAGATACAGAAAAAAGATACAGCGGAGACAAAACAAATGATTATAAATAGAGGCAGACAACAGGCGGTCTTATCGCTAAAGAGCGATCTCTACCAGACAACCTTTGGGTAGCGGAAATAAAAAAACACTTTAACTAGTTAGTATAGCTTTATTTTTGAAATTCAATTCGCGGACTTATTAGATTATGATATAATTTATACTTATTTATTACTGTCAAACTGAGGTCTCGATCTTGTCGTTGTTTTACCCTTTAACGTGTTTCTAAGTTTGAAAGTTACTAAAGAATTTTTTCTCTCATTTTGAATTAATGTGGGCTCCCCACATAAAGCCCAACAGTACGTATTTACTGACCAATATAACGTAAACCTTCAGCCCAAGTACTTACCAAAGCACCAACTACCTATCAGTACTCATTTACACAATACGCTGACCCATATTAACACACACTCTTAAACATACGGTGTGTCTAAATATCCTGGTCACGGCACCACCTGAACTTACCTAACACTCTCATTCGAACTGTTTCAAGCTATGCTGGGTATAAGTACCAGTGTAATCTGAACCATAACAATGTGAGGTGATTTACGTGGCAGGGGTCAAAGAGTAATGGACGAAACAGCTGCGCGTTACGACCCAGGGGTCGGCCGCAATTGGTACAATTGGCATGAGATCGGTCGCAAATTATATGTGGGATACGGGTAACCCAAATTCACGTGATTATTGCGGGCGTGCATGAAGGCTTAGTTGGTGTTATTCACTGAGTCCAATAATAGTGCAAAGACTTTTTCACCACACCAACTGGTAAAGGCTTTCTTTGCTATTCGAAAACAGATAGCAAAATTGCATTTTATCCACAAGGGGGCAAAGTAATTTCATACAAATTTTAACTCAATGTCGTAATCTGGCTGCTAGATTTTACCTATAAATGATGATTTTTAATCATAAATATTGAAGAAATTGATGGATTTGATGTATTTTGATGTTTTATAGTATGAGTTTTGTTTGATGTATTTTGTTCGTGTTGGTGTGGTGAAAAATTTTGTGTTTCACTCGGTGGCAAAGTTTGTTTAACCTTCGTGCCTTGATACCCTCGCAACGCTCAAGATTCCACTTTTTAAAATATTGGAATCTTTCGCTTGCTCAGGTATCAATATTGGCACGTGCGGTTAAACAACTACTTTGCCCCCTTGTAAAACAAATAACTATTTAGGTTTTACTCCGATAGGGTAAATTAGTGGCTCTGTGAGCGCAAGCCTTCTTAGTTCCGTCATTTTGAAATGATCCCAAAAACTATAAATACCTACAATCAGCCAAAAAAGAGTAAACATTAAAAAGTGAACACAACAACCAATAAGTGTTTAATTTGAAATGGACGACACTACAATGTTGCGACTTTTTAATGTCTATTGTCTAATCTTTTTTGTCAGTACTTTTAATTATTTTAAAAGCTCACCAAATATCATGAAATTGCAAGATTTTTTTTTGGTGAAATATTCTTAGATCACGTGAATTATTCATTAGTTTCATTTTAAAATAGCTGATTTCCTAATTGTTATTTTAGGTACTAAAATCCTTCGACCAGAAGTGTTATTAATAAGACTGAGTAAGTGAGTAGGTACTTACCGACTCAAGTCCGTATATTGTACACGTTACATGATCATTTTAAACAAACAAAACAATTTGATACAGCGTTTTCATGCCTCAGACATAATCAGTTTGACATTTACTAAAGGGTACCTAAATGATTTGACCTATCAGTCAAGTCAAGTACCAATTAACCCCAGTACAACCATAAAGCAAGCAAAATATTTACTTCATTTAGTTCGCTACAGATATTAAACTCCATAATCAATTTATAAATATTTTTGAAATCAGTATTCCGCAAATCTTTGAACAACGGGGTGAAATCGTACCTAATCCATTTTTTTCCATTATTATTATTACACTATGATGTTGAGTTTTACATGTATCCACTGAACACGCCTACCATATACAGAGTGGGGCCTGTAACAAAGGCGAAGAATTGAACTGTAGGCTATCCTCCTTATACTGATCAACATTTGTTCAGTGACTTTTAAAAAAATGAAGTCTTTAAATTTTTAATTTTTCATACAAAATAAATATTAGCTTCATCTATCTATCTTATTGTTGTCATTGACGTTGTCTGTCACACTTTAGACTTAACAGAATTTGCAATACATTAGCTCTTAGAAAAAACTTTCAATGGTGATAAAAATCAAAATACAAGTTATTTTTAAAAGTCACCGAACAAATGTTGATCAGTATAAGGAGAATAGCCTAGAGTTCAATTCTTCGCCTTTGTTACAGGACCCACTCTGTATAACACTCTATTTAATAATGCAAACATTATAAATCATGGAAACAATGGTATAGGTACAGTCGCCAAATTTAAAATACATCGGAGCTCTTTGGCAGCTCTATTAACGCCTCTACTCGTATTGTCAACGTGTTAGAGTACGTCTTTCAGTGATTGTGAGAGTACTAATTTTCGCAAAGATTCGTCTTATGTAGGTATATATGAGCGAGCTGGATATTGGGTTTTATATCTGTAACTACAGATAAATAAATATTGGGGACGCCTTACACAGATCAACTTAGCCCCAAACTAAGCAAAGCTTGTACTATTTGTGTTAAGCGATGATATACATACTTAAATAGATAAATACATACATATATACATAGAAAACAGCCATGACTCAGGAACAAATATCAGAGCTCATCGCACAAATAAATGCCCTTACCGATTCGAACCCAGGACCGCGGCTTAGCAGGCAGGGTCACTACCGACAGCCAGACCAGTCGTCAAACGACAGCGGTTAAAAGGTTAAATAAGTAGTATATTATCACATTAATTTCAGTTCATGAAATTATTTTTAATTATTATCATACACTATCGCTAATATAATGGCGTGGCCCCACGCCATGGCATAGTATCAAATAGCTCAGGCCGCGTAGCCGAATGGCATTTCTCCGACGCGAAACGAAAACGAAACGCCGCGAAAGCTAGTCTGGCTCTGTCGCGCCAATACGCACGAGCGATAGAGATAGATATCTACTAGCGTTTCGTTTCGTGAGCGTTTGTGCCATTCGGCTACGCACCCATTCGCTTTATCGCCTCTTTTCATTGGCCAAAAGTTGAATACTGCCACTGACATATAATGTAACGATGACATTTGGACAGCATATAAAACCACTACGTTATACCACGCCGAAATGAACTTTACAGAGCGGCTCTAGAGTGTATATTTAACATAATAACGATAAAAATGGAATTTCAATGGATAATATAATAATTGTTTAACGGTGTAGTCGTGAGTCGTAAACAACTTTATTTTGACTGCAATAGCGAAGCATAGACATAGTGCCCTTTAATTATTATAGTATAAACATACAGAGCAGACAAAATGTCATATTTACTAGTTGTTTTGCAATAATTGTAGATATTTTTAAACAATTTGAAAGTACCTAATCAGGTACATGGTTCATTCCATAATTTACCATTAAAATTAAGTACTAAAGTCCTCCAATAAATAAAACACTATTTTAATTATTGTGTGTATAGTGTGTACATAGATGATCCCATTCCACGTTAGTTTTATCGATAGAAGTTCATACTGACTTGAAGAAGACCGGCCATCTAATAATTTATGTAATTTAAATCGAAATGTCATAATATATAACTCTGAACCCATTTACACCTATATGTAAGTTTCCTATCTCTGGAACAGGTACACAGAACAATTTTATCACTAAACGAATACTACGACCGCATTTTATTTAATAACATATCGTTCACTTTATTTATTACACACATTCCAATAGTAAATATATATTTTTATGTACCTTTTGATCGATTGCTTGATTTAAGTAATACAAAATGTTTCGCTCATTGCACTTTACAATGTTGACACAAATGCCCCAAGCCCGTGGCACCCAACCGCGGCATTTTATAAAAGCCATTTTGCACATTATTGGTACAAGCCTATACTATTTATTTGTTAGTTCTAGATTCTACACCACCAACTTGTTCATGACGCTGGTGAATATCAGTAATAACCTTCACACATATTTATTTGGTCGTGCATTACTAAAACACAGCCGTTATGGGCAGCATTGATAAGTTGGTTCTTGGTTGAACAGTTCGAAGCCTTGTGAACATTAAAAGTCTTTAAAGTCACTGACGAGTGTCTTAGTATTTTGTTCTTTACGAACTGCAAAGTACAGTGGTATTTTAAGTGGTTGCAAGATAGACCTTTGAAATCGTTTAACGTCTATATTATGAATTTGAGTAGATCTAGCTGGTTAGGTTGGGACGGGCACATTTGAGGTGTGTTCGAACACGAGTTAAAATGAGTAATTTCTCAAGACGGCGCTCAGTCAGTGGCAATGCCTTCCGAGAGGTTTATAAATGAAAGGTTAAATTCAGCTATTAGTTAGTAGAACCTACAAATACGATGTTATAGTAAGGTCAGCCAGGGCAATTGCTACGGCAACGACTATGGGAAAATGGCAATTACTTTGAAAATAATGGAGTATAAAGCTAAAACCACTATGAGTTAACTTTTCTATGTGACTAAGGGCCGGTTGCACCAAACCGTCGGGCACCGTTAAAGCGTTCGTTAAATTTTATTCATCACTGTAGAAGTTCCATAAATCGAAATCTGCTGAGTGACGATGATGTGTCTGTCAAATGTGGTTGGTGCAACTGGCCCTAAGTAGCGAAATTGTGCCATGACTACAGCTAGCTGTACCTAATACCTACTCTTATATTTTAAGAGTACAATGTACATAGTTGCAATTGCCCTAGTTGACCTTATGTAGCTCAATCTAATTAAAATACATGCAGCACAGTAAGTCATTCAGCTGACAACGACAAGCCTTTAGTCGAGAATATCATAAAGTTCACAACAGACGTACAGATTGTTATTAAATATACTGATCATAGTACTAGCTGTTCTCTGTCTGTCTTAAGCCTCCGCCACACGTAAACCGTTTTGATAGCGTAGCGTTAGCGCTGTGCCGGACGAACGCTGGCGTTCCGCTCGCAATTCGCGCGCATTCCGCTTGCAATCCGCGCTCGTTAGTTCCCGCCGGCGTCCGCTGGGCGCAACGCATGCGTTCGTCGGGCGCACCGCTATCATTTCGGTCCGCTAACGCTCCGCCTACGCTCTCAAAACGCGCATGTGTGGCCGAGCTTTTATAGTAAGCAAAATTCGTACGTAGATATTCATTAGTAGAAGCAGCTAATAAAATCTTGACATTACTAAAGAAAAACATTAGTTTTGACTTAGAGGCATTGTAAAACGTCATGATTGCAATGAATTTTCTTCAATCAAAAACGTTAGTTTTGACACCGATAGATCCTATCCACACCGTCATAATTTCGGCGTCCTGGGGCCCATTTCTCAAAAATGAAAGTTACAAGTTACAAGCGGAAGTCTCTTTCCAACTTGTCATAATAGACATTGACAAACAATTCTAACTTGTATCTTCGAGAAATGGGCCCCTGGTTAAAATTTGAATATGCCTGTTAGTTCGTTCTTTACAGCTTCCAAAACTAATTGGAAAAGTAGGTGTAGCGTAACACACACGCGTTTACAACTACTTTTAATATTGGCAAACCAATTAGTGCTTGCTACCTGCCAAGTATTAATATTCTGTACTGCTGTTTAATACACCGTGACCTGCACCGTGACCGTTTCGTTTTTACGGAACAACTTTTAATTGAATTTTGTTTTTAACTTGACCTGAACGGATGATTGATTTCGGAATTACTTTTAATATTAGAAAATTAATTATTGTTGTCAATGAACACATTTTTCACTTTGAAAATAATTCACAAAAGTTTTGTTTAACTGTTATTTTCGTAGCCCAGTTTTCCTAGACGTAGCGGATTATTTCAAACATATTAGTTTGTAAATTATATTATTTTTGTAATGATGTCCGTCTAAGAAAATTACTAACGACCTTTTTATATAATAAAACGTGACCACCCACTAAAAATGTCATAACATTTTTACGTTGATAGTAACACTGCTACAATGCAGGACGCGTGGACAATAGGTACGCCAATACATCTCGCTTCTTTATCGCTCTTTCGTTAAAAACAAAAGCAGTTCGTTCGCCATGATACTTTAACGATTGTCTATGCAGCCAAGTTAGCTTGGTTCCACAAATGCCACACAATGATGGCTGAACTTTAGACATTATGATCACGAGATCAAGACTAAGACTATACAGACTGCTAAAGTACGACCATTCTAGACCCTCAGAGCTAGCGAATAAAAGTTATCCACACTGACGGCTGCTTAAATTAAAACAAAACCACCAAAGTGCACTACAGTAATTATAATTACAAAGTGTAAATCGTCAAATAAAAAGATGGAGCGGCGTGTCTAATAGCGTAGCGCTAATCAAATCTACCGTTGCTAACGGTGGTTCGCCGGCTGCCAGAACACCGCCCTGCTGAGCGAATTACTAGACTAATGAGCAATTTTACTTGCCAGTCTGTGGATCAGACGGGATCAGTTATATACAACATATCTTGAAATAAGTTGGGCCTAATGGGGTTCGTGTAATTCGTAACTTATAGAAAAAAACTTTACATTGAAGATACAATAGATGTTGCTACAAATTCCATTATTAGAAGAATTGGTAACATTTGATTTTGGGCTTAGAACCAGATTAATGAGATTTTAGTAAATGGGCCATTTTTTTCAAAGTTGTCCACCCCACTTTTTTGTAACATGGGTTACATGGGTATTTTTTACACGATTAATACTCAGAATCGCGAGGTCTTTCGATCCTGTAGGCCTAGCACATGATTGCCGCGAGAGTATGTCGCCGCGAGATAGACTACTCGTCCTTATGTCATTAATACAGTTAGAAGAAGACGTGTGATCTATCTCGCGGCGACATACTCCCGCGGCCATCATATGCTAGGCCTACTGATAGAAGATAAAAAATGTCCCAAGATTTCCATACATTTTTTAGAACCTTCCGTTCCGTTACCGCCATACAAAATGTATGAAAAAATGGTAACGGAATGGGAAAAAACCTTGGGACACTTTTTTTCTCCTATTAGAATTAAAGAGCTCGCGATTCTGAGTGGAAACCACATAAACATTTCCTAATCCAAAAAAAGTGGGATGGACAACTTTGAAAAAAATTACCCAAAACATTTGTATCCAAAATACTATACTTATTTGACCCGTAAAACGTCATCGATCACAATATAAACGGATGTTTTAGTATATCACGTCCATATTATTATCAGTATTATTATCACACATATGAAATGTGTTATGTCACATACAACTGTTACCGGCTTTCGTCGCCTGTCACAGATATTACGTTAAATGATGGTCCCTATCCTATGACATTTCCTTCAAGTATCTGTTGGTTTGACGTACCTAATTGAAAAAAAGAAGAAATATGTTTTTACTCGAATCTTTTACTTACCCGCCAACTTTTATGTAGCTGAAAATAAAATTAATGCTCCTAACATTCGATGAAATGTCTGCAAACATTGATGTGGTGTCAAGATTGTATTTTTTTTTACAGAATTAAAATTTGTCCTAAATCTAAGGTACTTTTATAAACAGGAATAACCACACATATACTCGTACTCGAAATAATCTAAACTCATATCCAGTAGGCCTAGCACATGATGGCCGCGGGAGTATGTCGCCGCGAGATAGATCACACGTCTTCTTCTAACTGTATTAATGACATAAGGACGGGTAGTCTATCTCGCGGCGACATACTCTCGCGGCAATCATGTGCTAGGCCTACTGTAAGTATTAGAGGGGCTACCTCAATTGACGTTTGTAAAAAAAAATACTCCAATTGTTTGTAAAAAAAAATTTACTGTCTAGTCGCATGTCGGACTCCAGATTAAAATTGCAGCATTTAAATAGCGTGTTTAAAACAGAATTGTTGCATACTTGTAATGTAAGCGACAAATGAGAGAGAGCTAAGCTACGCATTACTCATTACTGTAATTATTTCTTGTCACTCTTTTTGTTTGAACGCAACGCGTACTGTCGAGTACAAAATGAGTGAAAGTCTGAAATTGTTGCTATTACAGAGAAACGAATAATTCTTTTGATAACTGTTAGCTGACATAGTTTAAATATAAACAGTATTAACTAGCATTCAAAAAAACTAACAAAAATAAGGTCCTAAAGCCTAGCCTAAAAGCATATTTTGGAGATATCTTCGAAACGAAATGAAACTTAGAACTGTAATGAAACTTAAAAATTAAATTTTCTTATACATTGAGACTTACTTACAATAGTACCTACACTTATTAATATAAATATTCTATTTAGAATATATTTTCTTAACACGCCTCTTACCTGAGTAAAATTAAATTTCATGTAATTTACATGCCTGTTTTCATTTTATTGACATTAACATTTGGATTTGGATTTTGATTAATCTGATCAATCGGTGTCAAAAGTGACGTTATTCAAAACAGTTTGGATCTGTATGGAATTGTTATACCTAGGTACATTCTAGTCAGTAAACAAAGACCTACGAGTATGTACGACTTCAGCGTAGTACGCCGTAAAACTCTTAATTAAGTTATTCTGATTACATAACCCGCACGTGCCTTCGGCAGGTTACATAACTTGATTACAGATACCATTTTTTTAATTTATTTTCTTATCAAAGCCGCGTTCATAAAAAATAATTGTCGCGAACCTCCCTGTGTGAGTCACACAACAGAGTTCTTACCATAAGTAAGGCCGATAGTCCACTATCATATGTTTATTATAGAAATATGATCATTGGTCTGTACCTATGCCTCCCTTTTTCTCCAACGTGAAGAAAAAGGACGGCATGTTGCCTATCGGCCTTATTGACGTGACATTCATTGAACGGAGCAAGTGAACAGCGCGCCCTAAACTTTTACTTACTGTTACCAAAAATTTTCAATAACTCAAATATTTTCCTTAACATTGTCGTTATCGAGTATCATGTTAAAAACTCATGATGCCCACACTGGCCCCACTGAGTGCATTATGCGGCCTGAATATGTATGAATGTGTGAACATTATTCAAATATTCATGGATCTTACATATTGTATACCATGCTATCTGTCCGGTGCAATTTCGGTCATGCCTGTCTAAATTTATAAAGTTATGAACAATGCACGCGCTGCGTTGTTTACTAGCTTATCATGTAGCTTATCATTGCGACGTAAAATAATAGGAAATAAATGAGGGCACCACTTCGTGATGGGCCCTTCTTTCTTGACGTAAAATGCTTCAATTTGGTAACAATTTTGAGTGCAATCGTTATATATATTTTAATTTTATTTATATTTTTCTTGTACCATTGCAGTTTTGATGTTCAATCTGTCTGTATTAGGTTGATAATCAGAAGGTTTTATGTGGACCATTAAAATAACACGAACGAACGTAAAATAATATTAAGTTTTAACTATAAGGACGCCTGCTCGATGCCATCCCTCACGACTGCGCCAGTTAGGATTGTTCATACTGTAATTCGTTCGCCCGCTCTGAACGAAATAGTCATCTGTGACGAAAAACGTGATTTTGCTGTATTTTTCTCACCTGCTCCATCCGAATGCAACAGCTGCTAGCCAATGCGAGCGAGCTAGACAAAATGCAATAAAATGCGTCATCAAACAGATAATCCGTCTAGTGGGACGCTGATATTTGATGTGTTAACAAATACGTACGCGAGTGTATCATATCAGCGCGCGTATTGGTATTTGTGCGTGTCGCATGAGCGCATGACTCACTTGCGCATCGATCTAGGTCAAGTGCGCGCCATCGCCTATCCGTTCCAGAGGGAAAACATTATTTAAAATGTCTTTTATTTTATAAAGCTACCAAACTAGAATAAAATTAAATCTAAAGCTATGACAACGTATAGAACTAAAATTAGGCACATTTTTACGAGTACAAAGAAAAATCAGTCGAATTGAGAACCTCCTCCTTTTTTTGAAGTCGGTTAAAAAATAACTTCAATTTTATCTACTCGCGTTTAACTTGATATATTTGTCTAAATGTGATTCAATAAAAAATATCATAATATGTCAATAAACTTGAGACCTACCTACTTTTGGATGGCCCTATTGTAGCAATAATCCAAAGACCCTTGGACTAGTACCGTTATACCTAGCCGTTCATCATGATTATTTACATCATAAGAGCGTTATTGAAACTCGTTTGTCTTCATGATGTGATATATCGAATTAGCATTATATCGTTTATCACTTGATAAAAACTTATTGTCGAGCCTTGTTGTGATCATTATTGATATTGATCTAATTGGCCCTTTTACATCAATCGATAAATTTTTTCGACTGCTCTATGGACGTCGATCAATCGATTAGTGTTAGACATCGACTGTTCCAAGTCCATTGGCACGCCTTAATTTAACCTCATAATTCTTAAATACCCCTCCTTTTCTAACCATATTTTTTTCTCTCTTTTCAGTCAGAAGGGCTACAACAGCCCGTGGAGTTGGACAACAGTGACAGCGACGGGCGACTGACCGCGAGCCCCGCGCGGGCCGCCCGCGCCGCCGCAGTGAATAGGGGAAGGACGGGGCTGGACGGTTACATTGGGTTTTGACACAACTTTTGAGGTTATGTTGGACGCCATCTTGGATTTTGAGGTTATATTTTGTCGACGTGACAATGTTGAGGTTATCGTGCAGATTTGAGGTTATGTTTTGTCAATGTGACAGTTTTGACGTTATCGTGCAGATTTGAGGTTATTCTCTGTTGGAGTTTAAGGTTATATACTTTTGAGGCTTGTTTGAAAATTTTAGTTGTACCAAGAGTATAACTATCTTAAAATGAACGCACGACGCAATCAATCAACATACTGAGATATAAAACATTAATAATTTGCAAAGTTTATTTTAAGATAGACACCTGAGACTATTTACTAAATTAAGTCTGATAGTGTTCAAGTCAAATCAAAAATCATGCTCCTAAAATACCTCTTTAGTCTAGAATGCTACGTTGAAGTTTTTTTGATTTGACTTTAATACTAGATACAATCAAATCTTTTTTCGGTTTTCAAATCTATTGGAGGATCAATTGTTGTTTTTCTTAGTGACTGTTTAAAATTTGCTCTCGCAAGTATCAGAATACGAAATTTTGTAATCTGGGACAAGATTATACAAACTTATTTAGCTAATCTGATACTTTTTATACAAGTTTATGTTGAAACAGTTATGATTGAGGTTATGTTTTGAGTTAATGAGGTTATTTTAAACTGCCATAGGTACGTAACTTTGGAAAAATTACTAAAAAACGCAATTCTTCACACATAATAAATATGCAATGCCGGGTAAGACGGACGTGTAACGTTACAGAATGTACTAGAACGAACTACTACAATGTTTCTTACAAAAAACTGCTACGTCCATCTTGACTGACTTGCGTGCGTCTGAAACTTATGAAATTGTATGTTGACTACTTACTTGTTTTTACCGATTTTTTTACTTTAAAGTCATTAAGTTTTTCTACCCATACGAGCGTTGAATATTTTTTATAATTCCGTATTTCTGAACAATATGGCATCCGCTTTCGACCAGTCTTGTTGTTTGACGAATTTAAAACGAATGCTGGTTGTGATTGTAAAGATAGTTGTTGCAGTTTGGTCGAAAACTGGACGTTCAAATTTTATTTCATTCATTGTTTTCAATTATTTATGTAATTAGAGCAGTCGAAGGCTTAAAATGCTATACTTACACATCGTAATATATTTTTCATTAATCGAATGAGAAACAATGCAAAACTCTTCAAAAATGGTACCTAGTTTAAAAATGAAATCAAATTATACACTGCAAGTATACTTTATTTCATATGAAAATCTTCTTCTTGTCTACATATAAAGTCGTATATTGTGTCATCGATTGCTCTAAACGCATAGGTATCTGTCATTTAAAAAACCCTGGACCAGCTCCAATTTGTGCGAAATGATCCGTCCGATGTTGTTAGACCCCCAGCGCTGCGGCAGTATCTCTGTTCCGCCGTTTCTCGTGAACTCAGCTGCGCTCAGTATGTATAAGGTTACGTGTCCTGTTGTATGGGAAAGGCAATCATACGTACTTATATTTAATGGTTTTAATACATTTTTGTCATACCTCTTCTTCCCTAGATTGAAAAGGGTTACAAAAAAAATGTATTACGCCAAGACTTGATAAGAAACACTGGCAGAAGAAATATCAACAATTCATATTAAACGCTTGACAGTTAATTTTTGATAACAACGCCATCTGTTGGCAAACTTGATTGCCTTTCTCGCCAATATTCAAATAAGTATGAAACGCTTTTTATGTTAAACAAGAATATTATTAAGCTTACAGTTTACGATATTGAAATATTGTACTAACTTATAGTTCAGATCAGACACAACGACGGCACAATTTAGAGATATTCTGTGAACTTTATTGTCTTTAAATAAGGTCAACTTTGTCTCTTAAATGTGCTTTACGATATAGATTAGGTATGTCACCTGACGAAGGCAAGTCGATTTAATTAAATTAATCGTGATTGATAATGAGCTCCTTCGGAAAATGAACTACCTAACTATACATGTAGCTCACTAGATAAACAGTCTATTTATCACTTCACTACCTAGCAAAGTTAGTACATGTTCAACGTCTCTGACATACATTTAAAGTTAGAACAATGTCCGTGAACCGTGCAATTAGAAATACCTAGTTACAAGTAAGAAAACGCAGTTGAGTTCACACGGCGCGCGCTTTACTGGAAAGGAATTGTATTACCTGTTATAGGAAACCCACCTTCGTGAGTATCTACATTCGTATTTTACGTCTATGCGGCCTTCACTTTAACATATATAACGCTCAATATGTTTGTAAATTGAGCATAATACACAGTATTTTTAAGAGACATTGGTTTCACCTTAAAAGCTATCTGTACAGATTGGTCAGAAAATTCTTTAACCATTTCCGTTTTCCCCAATCTGTTCACAATGTTTATTACGATATCATGGCCATAAACGTTTACGCACAGTACACACTTTCAATATTCCTATAATATAAAAACAGAAAGCGTACCGTATGTGTTTATGACCATGACTGCGTTTTACAAATCAATTAATATTATCTAAACACAGCAACATACGTAGTGTAGCGTAGCGTTTAATTAACAAGTTTCAATGCCTACTTATTTAATGTGAAGGCCGGCCTTGTACTGTGCTAAATAAGTTTAATGTATAAATAGTGGGAGTTAATAAATTGGTGCGGTATACTTGTATAAATATAATAAATAATATAGATATTTTTATATTTATCGAAACTCGCAAAACTCGACTCTTAGACAGCTTTCCTCTATCTACAATCTTTTCCAGCGCAACTATACCGTACCGTACGTTTATCTCCTTTCATAGAGTAACGTGGCAAATAAAAATGTAGATGCTCAAAAATACCATATCCCTAAATGTAAGGTGCATACCGGGAGGGAAGGCGTAAAGCGTAGACTAGAAACTCTAAATTGTATTACTCTAAAGTTTAGAGTTTCTAGTCTAGTTGAATTTAGAACATAATTTATTATTAGTTGTGATATTTATGACAAGTAACGCGGTGGAGACCGCGATAGTTCCAAATGAGTGCAATCTGGTACGGACTGTATGTATTACTGTAGTTAGAGAAGAGGTTATAATGCATTTATTTATACGCGAGACTGGCTGGTTGCATTTGGAAGTGTAAACTACTTACCTACTCAAAAGCAACTATCGTTGCTGAAGAATTGATAAAATAAAAACCTAGACATGTGCAATTGTGCTGTCCTATTTTTTAGTTAAAATTAAGTATTTATTAAATTCAGACTAAGGATTACGCTTACATTTTTGGCACTTTTTGTAAAATAGTTAATGTTGATTAGCGAGCTAAGATTAAGTACTTCGCCATAAGCTTGTGAATAAGCCTATTTCGAATGCAACCAGCGTTTCTCTTAATTTAAGTCTTCTGTTAACTTTAGACAATTTGTGGCGTACTTAAGAGTTCGTTGAAACGTACTTATGCTTGAAGTTCATCAAGAAAACTTTCTCCAATATTGCGTGCAATGGGAAAGTTGATAAGTAGTATTGAAGTGGACAAGCCCTCTGATAAGAAAACTTATCGCCAAGTTTCAAAGTTACTTAAGTCTTATCAAGAAATATTACTTCATATTTGTTGTTGCTTTATTACATTTAAAATTGTATCTACTTACTACTTTCAGTATTCTTGGACGTAGGTACCTAAGTCCGAATGTACCTAACGCCGGTTAAAATCGATTTCATACTCTAATCACGTAGCGAATATTGAATTAAAATAGATGTTTACTTTTCGTATTATACGTGAATGAAATTGACGGTACGTCGCAAATTGCAGCCGGTCCAAACGGAGCGTTGATCAGATCTCTTTCACTCTCTAAGTGTTACATGTAGCGACAGTTATTAGTGCTTAGTTCGGACCGGCTTACTGAGATCAAACAATAGACAATGAACAACGAATAGGCTGAACCTGCGCGGAAAAAGAAACGTCGTAAATTTATTGGATCCCATCCGTTTCATGAGTCTTCCCTTTCCGTACAAACACTACCGGACCAAGGATCCTCAATACCCAACCAGCACGAATATCATAAGAGCCATTCCACACAAGCATCTTTGAAGGTCAGCTTCCAGTCAGCGCTATGGGAAATGGCAATGGGCTTAAGCTGCACCGAGCAGCACCCATAGATTTCACTAGACACCGACGCTTAGGAGACGCTAGTGTGGAGTTGCCCATAGCTAACTCTGTGTGCCATTTGCTATGACAAAGTGTGCCAAGTCAATATGATGTTAATAAATTAATAAATTCATTTATTTATTACGTCAAATGATTCATTATAAAGTCAATATGACATTTTATAATAACTGTCTCTCAGTGTTATATTCAAGACAGTTAGTTACAATTAGGCATCAGTTAATGTCATTACCTTTTATTCCAAAGTCAATTTGAAAAACAAATTGGATATTATTTGATCTCAGATATTTATACTTACTATAGGTAGATGAAACGATGCGTTTCAGAAATTCTAGTGGTATTCATTCTCTGTCACAGAAGTTAATGTTTAAACACTATCTGGGACAATTTTCAGGACAAGTGGTTGTTGTCACAACTATTAAGATACTTAAGGCTATTTACACACTTGAGTCACTCGACAAGGATATTTGTACTTCAATTAAATAAGACATAAATTTATCAATTTAAAACTTCATGCCACTAGAATCCAAGAAAAATCGTTTCATGCCCTTTTGTGAAAAAAGCTATTTATTTCGTTATTTTTTAAGTTTTCGATGATTTTAATTGTTCTCGTTACTTTCCTTGGGAATCTTTATCGAGTAGTATTAGTAAGTACAATTTTGAGCAGTAGGGGGCCCGGCGCCGGTGTTCGCCGGCTACTTTTCTAGTGTACAATTCCATTTTTTCTAAACAGCTAAATACGCTTGATGATAATCTAAGTTGGTAGTGGGTACCTTTAAAATTTAAAAAGTTAGTATTAACTAACGCGCAAGAGTTTAACCCTTTGACTGGCAATGACGTGACTGACATCCTTCGTATTCCGAGAATATTCTCGATGACGCGCCGCGCACGTCACGATAAATGTCGCGTTCAAACGGTATAACCACAGTATAAGACACGGGGCCCGTTTCTCAAAACTGAAAGTTACAAGCGGAAATCTCTTTCCAACTTGTCATATTAGACATTGACTACCACTTGTAAATTGTACCTTGTAGCTTCGAGAAATGGGCCCCAGTATGTAATAACTCTTCTAAAACGTACGCCGCGCGGTATGTATATATGTATGTGGCGCTGTGTACGTACACGGCGCGCATACATACATACCGCGCGGCGTACGTCTGTTAGAAGAGTTACTACTGTGTGCGTAGCCGAAAGCCCAATAAACGCTTTACGATTCGTTCAAGATTCGCTCACGATTTGTGAGCGTTTCGTGAAGCGTTTGTGCATTCGGGTACGCACACTGGTCTTATTACTTAAGTTGCAGGATAGAGGATCAAACGTTTTATAATCTTGTCAATATTCCAATTACTTATATCGAAAATTCTACATTATATGGTTCCTAAAATGAATATCCACCATCCACAACCTCTTAGATATCTCTTGTAGCTACCGGGTCCTCGTCGTTAATATAATCATTCGTGGTAATCACTAATCCAAAAGTTTCCTGATGTAATTTATTGTCGGAATAAAAAAATACGCTTCTAAAGTGTACTATGACATATGTAAATATAGGACAAACTAATATTATAATAGTGAATGTTGTAATTTGTATATAAGTAACGAAAATTAAATTTTAAATACATAGATAACATTGTGCGTATTTATTTACTTTCATTCCAGATATCTCGATACAAATTTGAATTTTATGAATAAATTGTATGGAGATGAAATCTATCACGCTATTTGAATATCTAATGTATGTCTAAAATTGGCTCTTGAGAAACAGATAGATACATTTTTTATACAATCTAACAAGATCTTGGACGTCAATGTGAAATAGTAAGAAAAGTAGATAACAAACCCGGAATTTGATACATTTTTATCTGTTTTTAAGAGCTTAGTATTAAATTTAACACGTTCACTGTCATTGCCCCCACTTATGTGTCATGCTTAAGACAAAGCCGTACAGTTTACTATTCAGAGCGGGACAGGGAACGTGTTAATAGTACTTATTCGCAAAGATGGGTGAAATAAAAAAAAGAAAAAATAATATTCCAATAAATTATATTCACATTAACGAAACATCAGTTTCTAATACTCAGGGGCTTCAAATTCACAATCATCATATCGTTATAAATACATAGTTACATCATTATGGAAACATAAAAAAAAGTGAAAAGTTCCATTATCACATCACTTGCAGATATTTTTAAATAAAGGCTTAGATATTCACCAAGTGAAGCAACGAGGAAGCATTCCTTTGCAATTTACGCCGACAATTTGCGTCATGTTTACCCCTTTGATCGTCAACGTGCGCGTCAGCAAAATACCAACTGTCGTGCATTCCAGCAGGGCATATCCGACTGGGGGCCAATGTAACTGGTCCATTTTTTCCATGTTTTACAATGTTTGCATTATCAAATAGAGTGTCCACGGTTATATATGGTAGGCGTGTTCAGTGGATACATGTAGAACTCAACATCATAGTGTAATAATGGAAAAAATGGATTAGTTATCCCCAGTCGAGATTTGCCCCGCTGTACCTTATACTTATTCTAGAACTTTATGGGTTTCATTAAAATAGCTGTCATACAACACAAAATCATTTCGTAAAGGACATGCTCGTGGAATGCGTGCTCGCAACGTACAAGCTTGACGTTCAAAGGGTTAAAGATGTAACACATTCATAGTCTACAATTGACACAATCTTTTTATTGCCTTTTTAAGTAAGTATACCTAACTAGAAATCTAAGAGACTAACTAAAGAGATAGCTTATGACTTTGGACGACGTGTCAAAGTTAAAATTAGGAGACACATAGACAAGTTTCTTAACGAAGTTTATTAGGGTACTCCGCATTGATTACCTCGAAAGGAAACTTGCGAAAATCAATTATGCTTACTCTCACCATAAATTAAATATACCTAAGAAGATTATACCATCCCATACAATAAAATGCGACCGTCTAAAGACGTGCAAAAAGTAGATGGCGCCACTAAAAAATGCCTTATTGACATCGATTATACATGTAGATAGCGTTAAGTGTCACTTTTGACATAGATGTATGGCTCGAAAGTGACATGAAACGCCAAACTACAAGTAATCGAGGGCAACAAGGCATTTTTAGTGACGCCATCTACTTTTTGCACGTCTTTAGGCGGTCGCATTTTAATGTATGGGATGGTATAATCTTCTTCTTTTTAATGTATGCTCTCACATAGAAAGTGTTTTTACCACCAATTAGGAAGTAAGTACATGGGCATTGCAAATGATTTAAATTTGAAATGACTCGCTCGTACTGTGAAAGTCCTTGTGAAAAAGCAGGTCCAGCTTATGATGGACAGTATCTCAACCCGCGAGATAGACTTCACGTCTTTTTCTAACTGTATTAATTAGAGTGGGATAGCAGTAGTCTTAAGTAGAATCACACCCATCAGGGCAACCAGCAATGAGTCACAAATCAGTTGATTTGATCCCACATAATAGGAGTCTCTTAATTTCAACTTCTGATAAATCCACTGTCATAATTGTAATTTTAGCGTTAGACGCGTTAGCGTTAGCGGTAAAAGGTAGACACTTCCTATGTAACAACGTCGAATTGATTTATCCGAAATCTACTTAGCGTGTCAATTGAACTCAGTAAAATCCACTGAGATGTCCGTTTTTAATCGCAGCTTGCAGCTTTCGGGCGTCAATTTTTATATGTTGAAGTCAACAAAAACATTAAAAATGCCCCGTTACGTGATATTTAATTGCAACAACACAAAAATTATGGAAACTCAAGGGCCTGAGACATATTTAAAATCACAGGCAAGTACAAAACAACTTCAGTACAAAAACTGACACGCTCGGCCGCCATACAAATAGAGGAACTTGTTTCTTCTATCTAAATCTAATTCTGTGGTAGTACGAGTAGTTATGTTATGTGATGTTGATAACGTCAAATAACATAATTATTAATTACACTTCAAATAAAATAGAGATCAGATAATACATAATGTCAAAATTTAAAAGGATTTAGAAGTATTATTAACACATTTAATTTCATTTTGGAAAGATATGAGAACATTTATTGTATATTTTTTGAACACATTAATAACCATAACTTAATATTAAAATACTTATTGCACAAATTTGTTGCCTTACAGAAGGAAAACAGATTAAAACATTATACAAGACCAATCAATAAAATCCATCATACGGGAAATTCTATACGCTAGCTAGTAATGTATTTTTCCCTTGTTTTTTTTGTATTATCTTTTGTTTTACCTTTTGTAGGTAGGCTTTTGTAGGCTGTTTTGTCGATTATATTATCAAATATGTATTAAAATAATTAAAAAAAAAGCATATTTAGTGCGTTTTTAGATTATCCGAATATTGATAGGATGTAGGAAGGATTTGAAAGGCAAAAATCAAAGATGGCGGCTTAAGTATAGGTATGGGATATGAGTCCTACATCCGATATCGGATCGGAACATACTTACGTTTTCGAAAAATTAATGTCCCGCGTTGACCTCATTAAATGTACAAGTAGTACCTACATATTACCTAGTGCTTGTATTTTCAAAATTAAAGACATAAGACATAAAGCCAAACATATCTTAAACAAATTATTGCGACCTAGGAATACTTAAATAACTCTAACACATAGGAAGTGTAAGAGCGTTTTCATCACTATCCGATCCGATATCGGATGGAGGAGGAATGTTAAAGGCAGGATATCGGTTCTACATCCGATATCGAATCGGATAATGCGAAAACGCTCTAATTATGTGGTTACTTTATAACGACGGAAGAAGGCAATGTATTTTTTTATAATAACATTAATAACCTATTTTTATGTTTAAAATCATGATTTATCAAACTAAAGAGTTTGAATAATTTTATTTCAGTTGTCAATAGTAATTTAACGTTTTTAGTGGTTTTCCACACTGCAGATCGTTAAATTCTGCAAAATTAATATGGCCCAACTATAGGCGTTATTACAAATGATAAATATCAGCATTTATAGGTACATAAGCCTAGTAGGTACACTAGGTACGCAGTTAATTCAAATTAACGTAAAAAAAGTAAAACCTAGCTAATGCTATTAAG
Source organism: Leguminivora glycinivorella (assembly GCF_023078275.1). Lineage (NCBI taxonomy): Eukaryota > Metazoa > Arthropoda > Insecta > Lepidoptera > Tortricidae > Leguminivora > Leguminivora glycinivorella. The sequence continues at coordinate 15,310,301 of NC_062980.1, read as the reverse complement.
TTATTGCTCCCTTTTTTAAATAAACATTGAACAGTGAAAATCCAATAATGCTATTATAATATTATCAATATCATAGTCCAAAAGTATTGTGCACGCGTTTTAAATAAATATGAAATCAGTTTTTAGTAGCAGTGAAACACAACAGGCAAACATATAAACAGTCAGCTCCTGTTGTCTGACCATGCAATACATAAGTGGCTCTAAAATACCATTAAGTATATCATTTCATTAAGTTATGCTCAATGCTTTTGGCTACAGATTACAAATACAAATATGGCTACAGCTAGCTGTATTACGTTTTACGTTAATGTATACATATACACAGAGTATGTTTTTTCAGCAGATGCATATATCGATCTTATAGAATTCGAAAAAATTAACAATCCTCAATAAAATCCTAAATATGGAATTGTACTAAACACTGGTTTAAAGTTTCACGATTATAACACATAATTACTTTTAAATCGGGACTCAATCGCGTTGGAGGTCAGTTTAATAGGTGATAAAGTCGCAATTTAAAAGTAATTAATAATTATGTAGTTTAAAAGGTACAAAACATCAGGACATAATCAAATTTAAACAGGTTAGTTTTTTATAGTGGAATACAGTACCGGTCAAAAATTTAAGTACAAAAGTACTCATTTGTACCGAAATCAAAGGTTCAAACTTGTTACAGATGTAGTGTGAAATGATTTTCCTTCGAATTTTCAAGTATACTCACGAATGTGTCACGTTATTTCAGTGAATCTCAGTACAAGTAATAACATATACCGAACTAGCACGACAAATACTGTTCTATAAGTTTCTGAGGATCTTTACTTGAAGCATAGACTGCATCATCTTTTCTAATCGAGTTCGCAACGTGACTGTCCAAAATAGAACGAAACACAAGTCGGGCGAAGGAGCTAGCTAAGTTCAGAATTATTTTGGGACCACCGACTGCACATGGGTTTAAGTCAAACTTAAACATGAAATTATGACGTAAATTTACTATTAAAATCGCTGCCGTATTGTTATTGAGTCTAAAAGTTTATTATTTATTTTTGGGAGTAACTTATTTAAAACAGTTTAATGTACATTATAGCTTTTGTAAATTTTCTCGAATTCGTCGTTTGTAAAATATGTGGCTTAGTACCTATTTCACTAACCAGCGACGTTAACATGGTCGCATTTTCATCGCCTGGAGTGATACACGTTCCTTTCACACTTATAAACTAGTTAGAAAGAGATAGACGATGAAATGTCGACCATACTAACGCCGCAGGTCCTAAGTCTCAGACTTGTATGGATAACTATTAAGTAATAATATATATTCACCAATATTATCGGGCGTGAGAAGAGGCACAATATACGTATTATTAGTGGCAATTTTTTTTTTTATAAAATGATATTCGGTACAAAATCATACATCAGCTATGCTAAGCAGAATGACATTTTTTAGAGTATATTATAATAATATGGCGCTATAATACCGCACTGGAATGAGCTCATTACGCAACCATGTAAAACGTTGTACGATACATGTGCCAATAAGTCATTCGAAACTTGTGTCGATTTAAAACACTACGTTCATGTTTAAATCTATCGTCACTTGTTTCGAATTTCTTATTTATCGCACTTGTATCGTAATGTACTATTTCATGATTTACAGTCATTATCTAATAAATAGCGATGACCAAATATATCGGTAACACACTTCTATTATTATAAAAACTAAAGTTATTTAGCCACTTTGGCCGTCATTAATATTAAGTATGCTGTAACATATTTCAACTCCTGAAGAAATCTTCATAGAAATCTGAAGTCCTTCAGATTTCTTTGGAATCGGCTAGATGATTAGTATAAAAATTTTATGTATTGCCACTAATACTTGTATGATCACCGTTTGTCATAAATAAATGTACAATTTAGCTATATTATTAATAATGTATTTATAGGCTAAGTCTTCTTTTGGTGGACGCTTTTGTGTACCGCATTTTTGAGATCTGAAAAATACAAAAAATAATTTTCATACCATGATTTGAAGCTAGATACAGGACAGGCTTTCGTCCATATAAGCTACTGGACTCATATCGATTTGGCACAATAAATGCTTGTTTTTTGTAGTATTTGACATAAAAAAACAATATTTATAGATTTTGGGTATTAAAGTGTATGAAGACTACGTATTTTCGATTAAAAATGTGTGTAATTTTTTATTTATTTTGGCCACCGAAAACGCTGTCAGCGATGTAGTGACGTCATCGAATTCGAACTTACTTCATGTCAAAACAATGACTGACATAATGAACTTTATGCCTCATAGTTAAAAATCAGAAAATGTTGTTTTCGAGTAGAATGACCTGATGCACCGATAATCTACTTATAGTTTAACTTGACTGTGTTGTTTGCGCCTGATTAGGTAAAGGTATATTTTAAAAATATTTTTTTCTGTTTCATTGTTGGTCAATAATGTTAATTGGACAGTAATCATAATTATAAGACAGACTTTAAAAAAAGGTCAAGTAGCCTATTTGCCAATCGTTATCGCCATAGTGACCTAATAGCCTTAATGTCTCTCACAAATAGGCCCTTCTCAGTGCAGAAATGGCTGGGAACCGAAATAAGTTCCTGGTTTACCGAATCAAGATTCCAACTACTCGTTTATAAAGCTAATTTGGTTATCTTTGGTTAATTTACGTTGAAAAAGTCCTATAAAAAATACGAAGTAATTTATACTCCGTCACATTTCGTTATGCAAGATGCATTACTGTAAGAACGATTTAATCCTGGACTGACAAAGCCCATAAAAAAAAGCGTACCTCTGAAACGTATGGGCCTTTTAGGCTTAAAACTAGATGGCGCATGGCGATTCGCAGCCTGGAAGTGGCCAAAATCGTATTTTCCCCAAATATTTTTGAGTGTTTTTATTTTTTATAAGAACAAATGACATATTTCTTTATTTTAAAATCATGATATCACGTCAATACACATTTTGAAAAAAATAAATTTGTAGGCATCATCAGTGTAGTTATGATAGTATTTAATAGGTGGCGCTAAAAAATCGAGGTACGATTCTTAGTATGAAGTATATAAATCCTATATAAATAATCCTTGCTTACTGCATGGATTCAACCACTAGCTTTATAAATTACAGAGACTGCAGCATGTAAGAGTGAGACACCCTCAGTGGTCAACCTGCCAGTAGGCCAGTTCCGAGTGTTCTATGGCAGGTTTACTGTAGAGGACAATGCGAGACTTACCTCAGTGGTCGAGCAGCGAGCGACGCAGCGCCTCGTCTAGCTCCCTCTGCTCGGCTTCTAGCTCCGCCCGCCTGCGGTCCAGTTCCCTGGCGGACTGTTCTATGGCAGGTCTACTGTAGAGGACAGTGCGAGACTCACCTCAGTGGTCGAGCAGCGAGCGACGCAGCGCCTCGTCTAGCTCCCTCTGCTCGGCTTCTAGCTCCGCCCGCCTGCGGTCCAGTTCCCTAGCGGACTGTTCTATGGCAGGTCTACTGTAGAGGACAGTGAGAGACTCACCTCAGTGGTCGAGCAGCGAGCGACGCAGCGCCTCGTCTAGCTCCCTCTGCTCGGCTTCTAGCTCCGCGCGCCTGCGGTCCAGTTCCCTGGCGGACTGTTCTATGGCAGGTCTACTGTAGAGGACAGTGCGAGACTCACCTCAGTGGTCGAGCAGCGAGCGACGCAGCGCCTCGTCTAGCTCCCTCTGCTCGGCTTCTAGCTCCGCCCGCCTGCGGTCCAGTTCCCTAGCGGACTGTTCTATGGCAGGTCTACTGATAGAGGACAGTGAGAGACTCACCTCAGTGGTCGAGCAGCGAGCGACGCAGCGCCTCGTCTAGCTCCCTCTGCTCGGCTTCTAGCTCCGCGCGCCTGCGGTCCAGTTCCCTGGCGGACTGTTCTATGGCAGGTCTACTGTAGAGGACAGTGCGAGACTCACCTCAGTGGTCGAGCAGCGAGCGACGCAGCGCCTCGTCTAGCTCCCTCTGCTCGGCTTCTAGCTCCGCGCGCCTGCGGTCCAGTTCCCTGGCGGACTGTTCTATGGCAGGTCTACTGTAGAGGACAGTGCGAGACTCACCTCAGTGGTCGAGCAGCGAGCGACGCAACGCCTCGTCTAGCTCCCTCTGCTCGGCTTCTAGCTCCGTCCGCCTGCGGTCCACTTCCCTGGCGGACTGTTCTATGGCAGGTCTACTGTAGAGGACAGTGAGAGACTCACCTCAGTGGTCGAGCAGCGAGCGACGCAGCGCCTCGTCTAGCTCCCTCTGCTCGGCTTCTAGCTCCGCGCGCCTGCGGTCCAGTTCCCTAGCGGACTGTTCTATGGCAGGTCTACTGTAGAGGACAGTGAGAGACTCACCTCAGTGGTCGAGCAGCGAGCGACGCAAGGCCTCGTCTAGCTCCCTCTGCTCGGCTTCTAGCTCCGCCCGCCTGCGGTCCAATTCTTTGGCGGATTGTTCTAGAGCCTCCTGTAGGGCTGGGTCGGTCGGTGTGGAGGCGGGCGACGGTGTAGCCAAGGTGACGGCGGCGAGCGACGCCTCGATAGCTCTGTGGGTGGGTACTAGCTTACGGGTGGGCAGGTGATTGAGGAACGTACTTTTAATTTTACTTTTTTTATTTTTTGAAGATGGCAATGTACATATTTTGGGCCCTCACATCTAGCGTCTCGCGAGCGTAGCGTCGGGCCAACTGTATGGCAAATCCTGACGTGACGCCGCAAAGCATGTTTCATGGCAAAGTATGAAAGTATGTTTCTAACAACAGACGTCTCTGCTGCTTGTTCAAAATTGGTTTTATTTTCTTTGACTTTAGGTCGTAAGTAATTGAAATTCAAATATTTCTTGTTCACTAAAACATTTATGTGCCGAATAAAAATACGTTCCTCATTTGTTTAATAATAGAAATAACTTTCGTAACGTGTGTATTCGTATGAGTCCGTTTAGACATGCAAATATCGTCGTTTTTTGTAGACAGTAAATTTATCTCTTTGACAGGCGCAATGTCAGAAAGTACATAAATCAAACTCAAATAATTTCGGAACAGTATTCAAAGTCTTTATGGGATATATATTGCATCTTCCATACAAAACGTTAACATTCATTACAACACTATCATTTGCTAAGTTGGCAATGGAAACTAGTTTGAACAGACATTACGAAAGTTATGCTCTATTACTTATATGTGCATGTGAAATATGGAGTTATTTTAATAGGCAAATTATTTCTAAATGATAAAGAAGCACGATAAAATTATAAGCAACAAAACATTTAAAAATCTATTTATACACGCGGAAAATTCCTGTAAATCATTATTATGTTATTAATAAATTATTATAAATAACTAAACATGTATTTATTAAGGTTCAAAAACCGGTTACAATTTGAAACTTTTTTATTTCGGTTTCGTTAAAAACAGTTATTTTTCCCCTCACTAGCTCGGAAACACGTGTTTTGTCCTTTAATACCAGCGGGTAAAAACGCATTTTATCCACTAGTGGGTAAAGTAATTTGACCTTGAATAAAGTCAAATTAACTGCTTTAAAATTGATAAAAGTAGGTGAATCTAGTAATAAAGATGATTTACCACCTGTGGAACTACTGGAAACAGTGATAAACGCATTTTTTGCGTTGTAGTTTCCTCGCTATAGTGAGAGGAAAAGTTTTGTGTTACACTCGGGTGCAAATGTATTTTACTTCTCGTGTGTTAAAAAACTCGCAAGTTCAGGATACTATTCTTGAACCACTCGCTTCGCTCGTGGTTCAACTATAGAATCCTTTCACTTGCTCGTTTTTCAATTCCACACTCTGCGTTAAAATACAACTTTGCCCCCTTGTATAACAAATAACTATTAAACCGTTTTTTTGTAATTTTAATAATAACGGGTTTTAGAAAAGTTTCATAAAATTGTTGTATTAACCGGTTCACAAAAAAATACCGGTTTCCTTTGTTGTGGGTGAGTAACGTCGTTCGTTGAAGAAATCGATTTAACTAGGTTACAATAAAGTATATGACGATACAAGTGCGTAAAAAAGGAAGTTCAAACGAGTGGCGATAAATTAAAACACGACCGAAGGGAGTGTTTTAAATCGACACGAGTTACGAATTTCTTTTTCGCACGTGTATCGTACGACGTTTTTCAGTACAGACGACCTTCCAAAGTTTCGAACTGGCATATAATGACCCACTTCTCGCACTAGAGCGTAAAAAAAACACCATCTGTACTGAAAAAGTTATTCACGAAAGTTCAGAGATAAACCTATTTACTGCTATTTTTCAAACAGGTTCCGAACTCCTGTAACGTGTATTATTTTCAACAGTTTCTAGAGTTAGAAAAAAATTGCTATGCAAGTACTTTTCAAACAGGTTCCGAACCCTGTAACGTGTATTATTTTCAACAGTTTCTAGAGCTAGAAAAAAATACTTAGCTATGGCAAGTTTCAAAGAATAGATCTTTCGTGCAATATCACATTGATTGGTCAGTCAGTTAACCGCGGTTGGTGTTACTGTTCTATAATACACTTACTTCTGCAGCTGTCGCTCCTCGTGCGCGAGCAGGTCCACGTCCACCCCCCGCGGCGAGCGCGGGCGCGGCGACGCGGACGGCGACGCGCGCGCTCCGCGAAGGGCCTCCCACACGTCCACCTAAGACATTAATCACCAACCTAGCTATAGGATCGATAATAGAACATACGCTCCGCGCGTCTACGACATTCATTTGTTTTTGTCGACGTACACACGACCGCTATATATGTCTCTCTCTGAATGCACAGTATAACAAAGAGTACTATCGTACAGTATGGCCACTCCCGCTCCCCGCTGAAAGTGCCGCGCACCCCCTCTCGGTTACCTCACAGTTACCGCCTGTCAAAAATGCGAACAGTCGACCTGTCATATTTCACTCATACAAGCATGGTACGCGTTCACCTACACGAGCTTAGAATGTGTGCTAGGAACGCCCCTCTTTCATATATTTGATCGCAAGTGTCCGAGATGTGCTGAATGTTTTTTTACTAAATCACCAATAATAATAAAAACCCGCTCCGAGCGTGTACGTCATTCATCTATTCTAATCATCGTATACACGGCCGCTATGAATTAAGCAATTTATACTATGACGCCGCACAGTAACATGCATCGATAGCGAATTTTGCTCACATTTCTTTACAATTTCTCTCTCATCTATACAGATATACCAATATTACCTGCGCAATATTACCAATATTATCGCTCTCTAGCGATAAGACCGCCTGTTGTTTACCTTTGTTCGTTTGCTTCCTTGTTTTGTATTGTTGTATTTTATCAAGGTGTGCAATAAAGAGTATTGTATTGTATTACCTGGTCCTCGTGTGTCCCGGGGTCCATAAGACTCTGCTGGATGGCATACTGCAGTAGACTCTCGTCGTGCTCCATACTACATGCTATCCGTTCGTCGGTCGCTAGTGCATCTCTACAAATAAAAACAGCTGATTAAATAAACCGATACCGATACAAAGTATTCGGCTCAAATTAGTGATCAGTCGAGATTTTAAAAACAAACACTAGTAAAAGAGGAATGATAAAAGTTAAAAGGAATTCGAATGTTACCGGATGGTTTTATTAACAAGTGATAACGACATGAACAGAAATACTTAATCATTACTAAGTTATCTGTATCCCTTGTTCAGATTGAAACAGGACAAGTGACGTCTACTAAACACGAGAGCCGGTCGTCCTCCTGAATACATTCTACTTAACGTTATGTTGCATGGAATAACGGTATGACTAGAAATAACGGTTATACGTTACCTGGATTCTTTCTTCAGATTGAAACAGGCGTCGTCTACTATACACGAGAGCCGGTCGCCCTCCTGTTTTCATTCCACGTGAAGTATCGGGTCCCCGTGTCAAATATTACCTAACGTTATGTTTAGCACAGAATAACGGTATGACTATAAATAACGGTTACACGTTACCTGTATCCCTTGTTAAAGTTGAAACAGGCGTCGTCCACTATACACGAGAGCCGGTCGCCCTCCTGTATACACTCTACGTGAGGCACCGTCAATTATTAGTAGTATTACCTAACGTTATGTTTAGCACAGAATAACGGTACGACAATAAATAACGGTTACACGTTACCTATATCCCTTGTTCAGGTTGAAACAGGCGTCGTCCACTATACACGAGAGCCGGTCGCCCTCCTGTATACACTCTACGTGAGGCACCGGGGTCTCCGTGCCGAATATTACCTAATGTTATGTTCAGAATGAGATAACGGTATGACAAGAAATAACGGTTACACGTTACCTATATCCCTTGTTCAGGTTGAAACAGGCGTCGTCCACTACACACGAGAGACGGTCGCCCTCCTGTATACACTCTACGTGAGGCACCGGGGTCTCCTTGTCAAATATTACCTAACGTTATGTTCAGAATGAGATAACGGTATGACAAGAAATAGCGGTTACACGTTACCTATATCCCTTGTTCAGATTGAAACAGGCGTCGTCCACTACACACGAGAGCCGGTCGCCCTCCTGTATACACTCTACGTGAGGCACCGGGGTCTCCGTACCAAATATGTTGCCGAACGTTATACGAGCGTTTAACACGTGGAATAGGGGGATTTCTGAAAACAATTGAATTTAATTAAAATATTTCATCGCATGTCTTCGAGTAACATTGTTATAAGAAAAAAAAAATTCAACTCATTTTGTTTTTTTGTTTTAATTGAGACTTTTTTAAATTTTCAATAAATTTAGCTTACCTATTTTGACAGGGAAGCCGGCGGGCAGCTGCATCTGAATGAAGTCCTTCAGCTTAGCGAAGTGAGGAGACGACATCGACGCCATCAGATCTAGGATCGGCATTATTTGCTCTTGGAGCTGAAAACAATACGTTATAACTGCAGTACTTTCAAGAGTAGTTTTCTAGGATTATAGGTTATGAGGTAATGAGGAGGCAAACTGATAACAATTTAGCATGTCACTTCACGAAAGCTAGCACTAATGGAATAAACGAAACTGTATTGGATTCTCACTCATACAATCAAAGTTCCGTATATTCTGTGTCGGTAAACAGTCGCGACTGTCAATAGCCACACGCTCTTGTGAATTTACCTGTACAGTCAAGTGTAAAAATATGGGTGTACACATCTTACTCAAAAATATGTCCCATAGCATCTTAGTCCGGTGTAATAAGAGCGTAGTACCATATTTATGAGACGATTATTTCGATACATATTTTTGCACTTGACTGTACTTGCACCACAGACCAACCCCTATAGACATCCATTACAAGACGACTCGCGGTCGCCAGCCTTCCTAGTATTTGCACTGATATAAGCGCGGGCGCTCGCCGTGCCCGATCAGTAGCGACCAAGTAACAGACCCGAAAGCAGCGCGTGTTTTTCGCAGTAAAAAAATTGAAAAAGGGTATTTTGATGTCTTAAAGATGTCCACCTGTAGTGTGAAATGGTGTGGAAAGGTAACAAGAAGCTCAAATTTAAAAACAGACGTCATTACATTCCACATAAAAGTCATATTTATAATTTATTCAGAGCCGGCATAGGTCAACTTACATTGGCCACTTACGCGTCAGTAGAGGGACAGTCCCATTCATCTGGCGCGACTGCCCGCCGTCCTTGAAACGGCCAATCACAGCGCGCTTAACACATTCCCCGCCCGCTCCTCGCACCCCTGGCACTGGTGACTCGTATCGCGAACAAAATATACAAGAATGCTACTCTATAGGAGGTTCTCTGTAACTTGCACTTACACTGTTTCGTGTTCGGAAAGAGTCTGTTAAAGTTACTTTTTTTATTACCTTAAACTAAACCTGATAGTGTATCTTACCTCTAAAGGATAGTCTTCACACAGCCACAGCGTAGCTCTGAACTTCTGCACCTTAGTGGTTATCTCTTTCGGCTTGCCGATGTCTCTTTCTAGCGGTTCTTCTGAGAAATATTCCTGCCACGTGACAGCGAGCTCCTGCGCCGACCGCGAGTGTGACAGCTTGTTCGCGATCTCTTCTTCTGGAAACTGTAATGACAAAAAATAAAGATTATGAGCCAGGTCCACACTAGGGTTGCAAAAGTACGGTTTTTTTTCTGGCTTGAAAAAAAAACATGAAGAAAAAACCGTGAAAAAAAAATTTTTTTTCTCTGGTGTATGTTTTTTTTAAAGGTCGAAATATCAAAAGTTGCTGTTCTGCAAATTTTTAAATACTTTTATACGGTTTTTTAGTGTTTATGCTAACTATTAAACAAATTTAATTTAATAACTTTAATTTCAGGTTTTATAAAATAACATTTACACAATCTGTAGTTAGTAGTTATAGCTATTTACTGTTGGCAACACCAACGCCTCTCCACGCTGCATCGGGGATTCCCCAATAAATGTTTGTACACTGAATGTTTATCGAATTAAAATGTACGTTATTGTTATTGAAACGTCGTACAAATCACGAAAAACCGTTATTGTTGTATTATTTGTTCATCTGAAAAAAAATACATATTTGGAAAAAAACCATGGTGCTTGGTTTTTTTTTTCTTCATAATTCTGAAAAAAAAAACATTTGTTTATTTTTCTATTTGCAACCCTAGTCCACACTAACCGCACGCCTCGAGAGGAAAAGTCCATGCTCATGCGCGCACATTTGCCTCGCTCGAGCAAAATTTGCTCAACGCTTCAAAGTTCGGCCAGCATGGACCCGGCTATTGGTTAACAAAGATATCATAAAATCAAAAATTTGTATAACATGTTCATCTCCTTAGGGAAAGCTTCACATTTAGGCCAGGAGCTAAATCAAGTTGCGCTTTGGCTCTATTGGGTAAAAAATAGTATGTCACAAAGTCCAGTAAATAAGAAAGTAATTAATATGAGGTATGAAAAGGTAGGTATTATTTGCTAAAGGTATCTAAAAGCAATAAAAGTATTTTTTTAGATAAAAGCTTATCAGGAAACGCTTCTGCTAAAGACGACCACGGCGCCTTATTTTCATCAGTCATAGAGATGACTTGTTTACTTAAAGTCTGGCCAGAAATATATAACTATTGTCAGGAGGGCGCTGTTATTCTGATATATGGGGGGACAGCTCAATTTAGTATGAAGAAAATAGTTCTTACGAAATTCCGCAATATGGCGCGTAGTTATATATTTCTGGTCAGGCTTTACACTCTTAAGAGTGTACTTCACTAACCGAGTCAGGTGTTGTGGGTGTGGTGGCGCCACTATCACGGTCCGCTAGCGCCAGAGCCCCGCTAAAGGCGCTCGAGGCGCCAGCTTGTTTTTATCCGCTTTGGACAAATGCTCGGTCCTAGTCTTGGACACTAGCTCGACGTTGTTCGCGCTGAATACTTTGCACTCGTACGTATTGACCACTTCGGTTTTGTCTTGCCTCCATCCCCAAATGCCACTTTTATTTCTGAAAAATTAAATTCACAATTGTCAAACCCGATAAGTGCAGCATTTTTGAAATCCGCACCGGGTAATGTTCATTCTTATTTCAATTAAATTTGTCGGGTTTTACCTCCAACCCCTCATTATGTGTATTACGGATTGGCCACGCCATTAATCGGAACTCCAAAAAGCTTTCACGGTAGATTGCGACAAACACGGACGAGTGTGTCGCAGGATGGCCGAGTCGTAATAGTCTAGTACCAACCTCTCAAAGCTAATCTTATCAGTGTCTAAATAGTTATGTGCTGTAGGCTGCGATAATCGTGCGGCGAGCGCAGCGGGCTCGGGCGATGACCAATCACGATCAGTAGCTAGTTCCTCGACTCTACCTCTACATAGACAAGAGGACGCGCGTATGTCACAGGATGGCCGAGTCGCAACAGGCTAGTACGCGCAATAGTCATACGAATCTAGTACCAACCTCTCAAAGCTAATCTTGTCAGTATCTAAATAGTTAAGTGCTGTAGGCTGCGATAGTCGTGCGGCGAGCGCAGCGGGCGCCGGCGGCGGCCAAGCTCGACCCGTCGCCGGTTCGAGGGTCTCACTCCACATCGTTCCCAACTCGTGGTCCAGCTCCGTTAGAGTTGCGTTCGCACCTATTAAAAGAAAATTTGTGATATAAAGAATACATTGAATTGAAATCTGATGAAAACTACGTACAGTTAATTTATGCCAACTTTCGTGAATTAATCTGCACGTCTTCATCACGCGCTAAGGTTGTTTTAGAGTCACGCGGACGCGATACGCACGAGCAATTTATATGAAGTTAATGTTGTCGTCAGCGCGAACCTATCCGCTTTACTCTAAAACGCTAACTGAACTTAATACATATTAGTCCGGTGCGGATCGCTCGGCGCAATCGGTCCGCGTGATACTAAAACCAGCCTACAATGTACATAATACCCACCTTGCCCTCTAAATATGTAAGTCCTGTCGCCTCTCTGCCAGTGGTTATTCTCAAAGCCGACTAGAGTGGTGTCGACTCGCACGTTACCTCCTCGCTTGTACACTTTGTACGTATCGAATGGACACATACGCGATACTAAAGGCACTGGAAACAAAAACACATATGTTATTTTACGTACGTAACTTTATTTTCTTAGTCCCTTTCTAAAACCTTTTGTTATGTACGAAGTAAAGGACATATATTACTTTTTTACTGCTCTTAATTAAACATTGCTTGACAACTATAATAAGTTAAGTTTAAAAAATACTTGGTCGTAGCGCTTGTAAATTTCTTTACGACCCTGTGTCTACTCTGGTTGTCGATTTAAAAAAAAACACATGGATTTTATACGGTCTTATTTCGAGTTGTGAGCCATCTAGATTTCGCAAGCTAAACGACATTTATTTTGAAAACTTATATTATTCTTTACATACCGTTATTTTATGAAGTAAAAATACCGTTATTTTAACGGAATTTCAACCATAAATTATTTTTCAAATACCGTTATTTAGCAAAACACCATTCCATAAACTAGTCAAAGTTTATGAAACACTCACCCCAACTGCTGGTAAATTCCTATTTCATCACGACATAGAAGTCCGGGGCCAGACTGAACCGGTTCAACAGGTCCGGGATACCGCCTGCCCGTACTGCGCGTCGCAGGTAGTCGCGGCGGGACAACACTAGCCCTATGATAGTGTGTGAACTCACCCCAACTGGTGAACTCCCATTTCATCTCGACATAGAAGTCTGGGGCCAGACTGAGCCGGTTTAACAGATCCGGGATACCGCCTGCCCGTACTGCGTGACGCAGGTAATCCCGGCGGGACAACACTAAACCTAGGATACCGGGGTCGCCCGTCGACGTCGCTTCTTGGACCACTGGAGGGAAAAATTAAGGAGATAATTTTTATATTATATCGCAGTAAGCTAAAGTCCCTTATATTTTATCATATTAACTGGGCACATTGGTAAGCCACCCCATACTAACGTCTCCCGAGCGTCGACTTCGAGTAAATTCTATGGCATGGCACAGCGACACAGTTTTTATAAACGCCGACACTCACGGCTGAGCGACGCCTATATTCGATGGTCTTTAAGCCGAACATAAGCATTCTGAGTTTTAAAGTATTGCAAGAAGACATAGCCAATTCCCTTACCCGTCCAACCATCTTTCTCGCAGTTGACATCGGCGCCTGCGTCGATGAGAACTTTAACGCACTCTGTCAGGCCTAGTGTTACTGCCAGTAACAGGGGGGTCCGACCGCGGGGGTCACGTAGCTCTAACGCTTCCGTTGTTACCTGAAAAGATTGCAAGTCGTCTAATTAGAATAGTAATTCATTTATTCGCAAACACAGAAAAGGAAAATTATCTACGAGCGACGAATTGACGTGATTTTTTAAGTGGAGAAAGTTGAATGGATGGAAAATAACACAGGCTACTGTTTGTCTCTTTCTAACCCTCCACTTCCCTAAAATGGGGGGAGGGGCTTTGTATGGAGCCACTATGGAGCATTCCGCAATAGCTAGTTCAATATATTACTAACCAGTGCACGTGTCTTTGTGATTGAAACAGTTTACTGTTAAGTCATAAATAGTTGGATGGTTTTATTGCTGAATGATGAACCAATGCTGAGAATATGTATGAATAATATGAAGTAACTAATAACTAATGCTATTATACAAATTGAAGTAAATAGAATTGCGAAACATAAACATTACTCATAAAACATTTCAAGTTGTTATTGTTGATTTATAATTTCAAAACAAACTCGCAATAAAGTATATCTGGCTTCAATGTGAAAGCGAGAAGATCAATATCTACCAACAAAGAACTGGTTTGAAAGAAAGCAAAGCATACAATACTAAAATAAGCATACAATACAATAAAGACGTACTGCACTCCAGGGTCCCAAGATACAAGCTCAGCCTAGTTTGGGATCCGCCAGAGAAACCATTTAATTTATTACTGTGTAATGTGTAACAATAAATAATTTTAATTTTTAATTTTTTTTTAAAATACAATGTAATGTATAGTATACCAAACCAAAGGTTTTTTGGTTTGGTAGTTAAAAACATACAAAAAATGTGGTGCTGGTGACCTTAATTGAACTTCAATTTTTTGCTTTCAAAGCTATTTTGCAATTTGCGCACGATCTGAGGATCTGCCGCGAACAGAACTTCAGAGTTCTTGGAGTATGTAAAAGAGTCTACTGAGTGGGAAAATTTACAGTTTATATTTTATTGGCGTCATGCGTAAGGGATGGACAACGTGATTTTCTTTTCCGCAGTGAGACATCGATTATGGGACGCAAAGAGATTTTTTTGTACTATGAGCATGTTCATACCTATTATATCTATACCTATAGATGACCTACATTACAACTACATAACAGTAGGTATGTATACTACAAAAACTAAAATACTACTAATAAGATTTAGATTAAGTAACTACATGGTTTCATTATCTGTTTCAGCGTAAGTTTTGGTAGGTTGAGATTGAACTGAAATTACCAAAACACATTTTGGCAAAAATAGCGAAAATTCTTTCCCCATCAGAGCACATAATTTGTACGAGATGATGTCGCCGCGAAATAGAGGGCGGCTTCTTAAGTCATTAATACAGTTAGAAAAAGATGTGTGATATTATGTCGCGGCGAAATAGTAAATACTGTCACGTAAATCACGTGCTAACCCTGCTCGCCTATAAAAAGCAAGTAGTATTCTAGCTGTCAAATTAAAATGTAGGGCAGTGGTTAATCCTGCTACCACAGTACCAATATTTATAGTTGTACAATGGCTGTAAAGTATAATACAATAAGGCTCTACACACATCGCCAATGCTATCTACGTCAATTTTATATTCAAACTATTTGGCAATGTTCTTAGTGTTCAGCTTACACTGCTATGGCTTCCCTCAAATAATGGGATTATTTTAATGACTATGTTGTTAGGCTTCCCTAGATTCCTTATATTTTTATTGCAAGTTAGTTTTACTACTTTTACTATTATAATACTAGTTTTTATAAATGTTGGAAAATATTAGCTCAGTATACATAGATATGATTCTCTGATCTAAATATGTGAAAGTGCACGGGGAAACTTTGTCGAATTGCTATAAAGCCGCTTTATCAGTTTATTCATATAAACCGACAAAGTGGGACGTTTTACTAAACACACTCACATATGTGACGTTATCTGGGTAAAGGGACCTTATTTTCGATGGCGCTTACGTCCCGCGGCGTCGTATTTATATACGAACATCGCTCATAACGCTTTAAGCACCATCGACAATACTGCCCTCATAAGGCAATTGGCGGTATCCCAAATAAAATTTTAATGCAAACATATACCTTAAGCTTTCTAACTGACAGTTCTATTTTCAAATGTTTTTGATTTTGAGATACCGCTAATTGCTTTACAGGGGCAGAATAAGACCTTATAGCTTATAGCTTTGCCCAGATAATGCCACATATGTACATGTATGTACTGTAGCGGTAATAATCATTATGTAGTTTTAATTGCTAATGATGACTGAATATATTATAGTGTATAAATGAAAATAATCACACATTTTCCTTCTAGATAAAACCCAACAATTGATAAATATAAAGCCTGACCAGAAATTTATGGCTATGCACTATGTTGCGGAATTTTATTACAACTATTTTCTTCATACTATACTGAACTATTTCTGGTTCACTTTATATACCAGACCACATTCTCAGATGCTTGTGGCTTGTGAGATGCTTTTTGTGTAAGGCAAAAATTGTGAGAAAAACAGACTCATCCCTAAGGCATAGTTTGCCCTTTGGCTAGGAAGATCAAATGGCAATTGGTTTCATAAAAACTAGTGTACCGAATCAAGATGGACCAAATCAGGTTGTTCGGCTGGGAAAAAGGTGTGCACTGCCTCGGCTGAGGCAAGTATAGATATCATTTTTGAAAAAGTTGTATTTAACCATTTTGTGCACAGGATTTCAAAAATTGAATTGATCCATTATAGTTATGTGTTATGAATCATTTTACAGAATGCATGAATTGCTTAGAAATGATAATAAGAAGTATAAGAAACCTATTATTTTGTTAAATATACATTTGTGACTAATAATCAGCAGCTATTTTCAAATAATGAGTCAGATATGACTCACATAAACGAAAAATGTATGGGGATAAATTAGGACACAATAATAGGGGAAAACAAATAGGGTTTTTTTAAGTCATGAATCATGATACATTCTAATGATAATAGCTTGTACAAAAGGTGTGTGAAAACATTGTTTTGCTAAAAGCATATAACTTTTACAAATTAAATATATTTTAATTTAATTTCAAAATCATCAATCCCGTGGAAGCAATTATTAATGTTATATAGTTGTTTGAGCCAAAACCCAAACATTAAATAAAACAGTTTTTAATGTAAAATAAATAATATTACAGGGCCAATCTTAAATATGAAACTAGTTCCACAGCAACTTCAATGAGTGTGACGATTATTTATTTACTTAGATAGATAATTTGATCTAATGCTCACTTGAATATTCTCTTATAGCACCTAAGGTGTGCACATAAAGAAAAATGGGGGCCCCCCTTAAACAAGGCCTTGGATCCAGGACAAATTAGGCTAGGAGGCTGAGCACACCAATCTGTTGCAATTTTTATGCTATGATTTTATTTCAAATTTTCGTAGTATATTTTTGGTAGAGAGACAAAGTGATTTAAATACAATTTAAGTAATTTTCGTGAGGTGAGTATGCTATGTGGGGATTAAACAAAACATAAAATAGACAGTGAACTTACCTAAAAAGTCACATAATACTAAAAGACTGGTCTAAAAACTTTATACATACTTCCCAGTTTCTATGATAGACAGTACTTATGTTTTACATAGAAGAATGATGTTGCTCGAAAGTAAAAAAATATGCTTTAGAGAGTTCTGACTTCCTTGCAATATAAAAAAAGCCTTTGTTTTACTAACTAGAACGACAAGTTTTTTTAGAAGTAATTTGCCGGTCTATAGAACGAATTATATAAGCAAACGATTAATTTTCTCTTCACTGGCGGCACGAACAATGGTACAAATGAATTATAAGATTTCATTTACCGTATTTTCTTCTAAATGCCTCTTCAAATTCTCGTGATCATCGTTCCACACCATCCAATGTAGAGGATAGCGTTGTTTAACTTCTTCAGCGGTTAAAACCATGGTATCCACACATTTGATGTTCTACACAAACACAAGGCCGAACCTTTAAGTTGGAGTACACGACAATAACACTATCTAATTAGAAATAATAAGCTGTGCAAACTAATTAATTAAAAATACTCGTGAAATCCCGACAAAGGTCCCCCGCTGAAACGTCAACTGAAACCACAGACAAGGCAGAGCTCAGTCAGTCAGAATACCACAGATTAAAAAATATTTCTATTAAAGCTAAGGCAACGTTCCAAAACACTTTAAACTCTTCAAATATTGTTAATACAATAAGCAGCAAACATGACTACTATGAGTGGTATTTTTTCTGCCTACCTTGCAGGTAGCGGTTTGCATGACACTTAAATGAAAAAACAATACAAAATGTTACTGCCACATCAAATCAATGGGGTTGATCAGAGAGCCAAGAATAATAATACTCACAACACAAGTAGCACATAAAACTTCTGCTAGATTCTGCTAGATTTTTGACGTGATAACGTCTAATAACTCGTTACTACGGGCAGCATGCACGAAAAAGATGACGTCATTGTCCCGTTTCGCAATATAGCTTAAGCGCCATCTATTGGCGCGCGTTGGAACTAAGCGGCTGATCGATGCGCTCACAACCATACCGGTTGTAGCGTGTGGCCTGAGTAAAGCACCACAGCTGCGACAGATGGCGCGCCCGTGTTTATTAATTTTGAGTGTTTGTAATTTAAAAACATGAAAGATTGCATTAAAATAAGCATCTTTTATAGAATGAAGTGGTTTGAAAAACCTACTTATTTAGGAGTTAGAGCAGTACGAAGTTGCGAATTTTCCCATAGTATTTACTACGGCGCCAGAGACTTAATAAATTTACGATGATTTTTTTTACCAATATAACCTATGTTAATATTGATAAATCATATAGAACACGTTTAAATAAGGATGTTTTGTTATATAAACTTTTTCTTCTTCATTAATATTTACTGAGATATTAGGGTTCTAAGATTAGTAAATGGCACTAGCACTTTAATAAAATTAACGCGTGTCTCGCAAACGGTCTAGGATACAAAATGACGACTTTTATATAGGTATAGGTTAATTCTAATGAACACAAGTTAAATTATAATCTATCGAAAATATTTCAACTTATGCTGTCTTAAAGTAGTCACACTACTATGTATATAAATTAAAACCGAAATAAATTACATATATGAAAGAAAAAGTGACCAAGTCCTCTGGTGCCTGAGGCTGGAATCGAACCAGCGTACTTTCCTATCGCGGGAAATGCCTCTTAATCCGCTCGGCCACCCAGGTCACAGCTGTCGAGGTCGAAATTATCTCTCATATGAGTAATCTATACAAGGACTCGTAGCGCCCTCTGTCCATCCCTAGGGCAGAACGGTATGGTTCTTGCCCCCCGTGCTGGTTCGATTCCAGCCTCAGGCACCAGAGGACTTGGTCACTTTTTCTTTCATATATGTAATTTATTTCGGTTTTAATTTAGGTATAGGTTAGGTTCGTTAGGTATCTTCAAACGGCCGAAGGCTCCTATTCTGTGCAGTTTCTGTAATAAGCGGGGCTCCGTCGATATCGCTTTCTGTCTCTGGCGCCTTAGTAATGCTACGGGAAAATTTTGCAACTTTGCACCACTCTAACTCCTAAATTAGTAGGTTTTAAAAAAAACTTTAATTTATAAAAGATGCTTATTTTAATGCATTCTTTCTAATAAGAACAAAACACTATGCTAGAAAGAGTGCAGAGGAAGTTCTGTAGGCACATTTACAAACGACTGTACGGATATTACCCATATATGTATCCATCTCTATTCGTAACAGGAATGGTTGGTCTTCAAACTCTAGAAACCAGACGGAAACTGCTGAATATTATGCATTACCGCCAACTGTTTCACCATAGAGTAGATGACGCATCCGTGCTTGAGAGAATGGGGCTGCAAGTGCCAAGAGCGAATGTGGTGGTTGGCATGCCGGGCGCGGTGCCGGCGCGGCGGCGGCGGCGCCTGTTCGCGGCGGCCGGCGCACCGCTCGAGCCCGAGCTGCTCTTAACCGCATCATGTTGGAGACAGACGATATTGACATATTTGCTGATAGTGTTGGTGTGTTTTACAGAAAACTCTTAAGGTTCATAGACTCTACACTCCTTAGGTGATTAATGTAATAACCATAGTTTAACTTTTAAGTGTGTTTGCTTTTATTTATGTCAATTTAACATGTACATAATTATATTACCACATAAGTGCTTTGGTGAAATACTGTTAACTTTTGTGTATTTTTAATAAATAAATAAATAAATAAACGTGAAAAAGTCCCAGAGTCGGGCCCCTTTTGCTATACTCTGACCCAAAGAATATAATACTCACTAGGAGAAGAACGATAACTCCATACAGAAATATGTCCCCTTCAAAAAGTTCGTTTATAGTAGTGGCGCGCTGAATGTATAGCAGACAACCGGTTTAGCCTAGCGGTTCTTGGTAGTAGGTAATCCAATTTATTGTTCCAATTTATCCTGGGTTCGAACCCCGGCGAGGGTGTTTCTTTTTGTATTTTTTGTTTTTGTTCCTATAGCTTGGCCCAGTATGTTTTAAAATTTGGAAGTTCTTTACATAAAAAAATAGTAATAAATAAACTGTAACACATTTTTGGGCCTATTAAAATAGAAAGAGCTTAGGTAAGGAAATTTAATTTCTTAAAAAATAGCCATTTATTAAGCATTAATAATTATGAGCTATTATTTCCTATCAGTGATAATAAATATCTCTTGATTTAAATAAAATGCAATTTTACATAAAATTGATTTATTTATTGTTAATACATAACATTTAAAATCCATGTAGGCATGAATTTATGGAAACCTGCACTGAAAAATACACCATGCTACCTGATAAAAGAAACAGGCGTTTAGAGCACATTACATTTTTTTCAAGTAATAAATACTTACAAATAACGTAAACCATCTTAGGTATGTCCAAAAATTACAGGGAAAAATCATTTCCCTACTTGCTCTTGGCCACTTATGATACATTATAAATTACTACGTATATAATTATTATACTTAATTAAGTTTTACTCATTCGCATTGCTTTGGTTTCGTAAGTAAGAATAACTTTATACAGTAAAACGACTCATCAAGATTGCGGCGCATTATAATGGATACGAGATACGATACGGTATACCGGATAGGGATACGAGGCCGGGAATCCGTTTTCACGCCGAGGCATGTATAGTGCTTTTCTCAAACATACAATGAAATAAAAAAAAATGCTCTAAAGGACAATATTTTATAAAAAAAAGTTACTTTGCAGGCCTAGGCCTAAAAAATAATATGAAATCCCTTTACAGTCCTCTCGAGTTGTTGCGCCCAAAAAGCGATACTTCCCAGCCCATTTTAAGGAACGTAAAGACAATATTTCATTGCATGTTTGAGAAAAGAGAGTTTTACTGGAATTCAAAAGTTTTTGCGTCGGAAACTTAATTTATTACTTGGCTTTTGACTGTAAGTACCTAAATATTTATGGCTTGTGTAAGAAAAATACTTTAATACAGTACATAATAAATAAAAGTAAGAATATCATATCTTCATCATGCTCAATAGAAAACAAAAACAAATAGGTGATTAAGCGAAACTTATGAGAAAGCATATCTTTTGTCGTCATTTCAGGGTTAAATCCACAATAATAGTATTTTATGCAACTGGCGTTTAAGCACAGAATATATAATATGGTTTAAGTGAGGTCAAAAAAGACGTCAGTAATAATTTGAGGCGAAGCCAAAAATTGTTAATAAGGACGCCAGGAGTGTTTTTGACTCAGTTAAACACTGTTGCATACAATACTTTTTCTGCGACCATGCACTTACTTTTTAATAGTTTTCTAGAATAACTTTCGTTAAATTCGCACTGTTTCATGTATTTTGACGCGTCGGCCTCCCCTCTGTTCCTGCCTCACCCTGTCGCTCGCACTCCCCCGCGCCGCCGGCATCTCCCGGCGCCCCGCGCACCCACGCTATATCCATTAAAGGCTTGCTAACAATGCTTTATAGATCAGTCAATGAATGCTCAAAAGGGGGGTCTAGGTGGAATGGCCAAAAGCAGAAAATTTCACTACGGGATGTTGTTAGGGATAGTCAGGAGACATACATACTAAAAGTCCTCGGACTTTGGACGTGAGCTCGAAGAGGGGAATGAAAAAGGTCCCATTTTTTGGTTTTTTGCTCATATTTCAAAAACCGGCCAAGAGCGTGTCGGGCCACGCTCAGTGTAGGGTTCCGTAGTTTTTCGTATTTTTCTCGAAAACTACTGAACCTATCAAGTTCAAAACAATTTTCCTAGAAAGTATTTATAAAGTTCTACTTTTGTGATTTTTTTCATATTTTTTAAACATATGGTTCAAAAGTTAGAGGGGGGGGGGACGCACTTTTTTTCCTTTAGGAGCGATTATTTCCGAAAATATTAATATTATCAAAAAACGGTCTTAGTAAACCCTTATTCATTTTTAAATACCTATCCAACAATATATCACACGTTGGGGTTGGAATGAAACAAAATATCAGCCCCCACTTTACATGTAGGGGGGGTACCCTAATAAAACATTTTTTTTCCATTTTTTATTTTTGCACTTTGTTGGCGTGATTGATATACGTATTGGTACCAAATTTCAGCTTTCTAGTGCTTACGGTTACTGAGATTATCCGCGGACGGACGGACGGACGGACGGACGGACGGACGGACGGACGGACGGACGGACGGACGGACGGACGGACAGACAGACATAACGAAACTATAAGGGTTCCTAGTTGACTACGGAACCCTAAAAACTATGCGTCATAAGAAATTTTGATTTACTACACTTTGAAAGCTTATAAAATTCTCTATAACTTTGATCTAGAAACTTTTTTTCTATTCTTAACTGTAGCCGCCGTGCAGGATCAGGAGCCGACGACTTATAAAAACTTCAATATAAGTAGACAATATTATATTCCAAATAGGTGCTGGTTTACAAGGGTGATTTGACTAAACGGTTAAGTATGGAAGTGGTGTTTAAGGTAGAGAATATGATGAAAGAGTGATTTGCAAGATTTAAGCTGTTAAAAGCGTTGGTTAAGTTTTAGGTGCCTCATTGGCCGCGATACATCGTATGTGGTGCGCTCCTATTGGCTCTTTATAAATCTTACGGAATTAGCCGAGCGATAAGTATACAAATAAAAAGTTGCGTTCGCAACATTAACCATTGTCTAGGTATGAGCTCCTAAAAACTGTTAATTTTTTTTTAAATCGTCCCCCCCCCCCACTTTTTGTTTCACTTGAAAAATATTTATCTTAGACAAAAGTTTTCTTAAAAAATCTTGTAGATCAGTCAAATACCTTTCATAATAATTATGTGTACATATGCTTCTGTGTCATGTACCGTTGAATAATTATACGACTTTAAAACGAAATGAAACAACAAATGTATGTCATAAACGTGTAAAATGTGTATTTCATGAACATGATTGTATTACATACATACAACATACATACAATCACGCCTGTATCCCATAAAGGGGTAGGCAGAGCACATGAAACTACTAAAGCTTCAGGGCCACTCTTGGCAAATAAGGGGTTAAAAGAAAACGAAACTGGCATTGCAGTGACAGGTTGCCAGCCTCTCGCCTACGCCACAATTTAACCCATATCCCATAGTCGCCTTCTACGACACCCACGGGAAGAAAGCTGTATTACGATGCTGTATAAATGCATTCACACAATAGGTAAATGCCGCACCTAAATTCACATGATATAATTATATAAAATTAAAATTGAAATAAATTACATATTATGGAAGACAAAAAATTACCAAGGCCCCCAGTGGTCAGTGGCTTACAGTTCCGAGGCTGGAATGGAACCAGCGATGCAACGTACTCTGCAATCGCGGCCGATGCCTGTATCCTCTCGGCCATTCGGGTCACAGCTGCATAGGTCATTAAAATTCTATAAAATTCTAATGAGCTGCCTATAATAGTATTATATTCATTAATAAAAACTCCAGTTACATTCAAGTAGACATCTTTATTTTATAAGTGTCATAGATAAAGCAACACCACAGATACACTAATCTATTACATCTCCTTTCTTAACATTAACGTATTAGTATCTAAGCTACCTAAACAAATAACTAAAATTTAATCAGTTACAAAATCTGACAAGAACTTAGGCTTTTGAACATTTCTACCACTTCTTGATCTGTATACTTCAGATTCACAATTTTTTGATATTGATACATCAGTACTATTTTGCTTTGGACTGTGAATTGAAGTATCCAGACTCACATCTGCACTATCACTCTTATTCAATACTATCTCATCTGTAATTACCTCATTATCAGGTTGTGAACTGATCGGCTCAGACGTCTCAGAACAGACCGGTTCATTATGATAGCTCACATTGAAATAGTCATTACTGTTATTGATGTTTACATTCGACTTGTTATGTATTAAATACCTCCTATTTCTATTAATAACATTTCCTTTTTCTGTTTTTACAATATATGAATTAGGTCTCTCATCTCTACCTAACACCTTTCCAAATAAATTAGGCTTTCTGCTTGAGTTATCTTTTATAATAACATTTTGTCCTGGTACTAACTCAGGCATTTTTTTTGTATTCTTATCATAATAATATTTTTGTTTAGCAGCATTATTATATAATCTACTTTCCTCGTTAGTATTTTTCTCATGTGTTTCTTTGGTAGGAAGTAAACCTCTTATTTGCCTACCCATTAATAATTCTGACGGAGTTTTGAGCTCCGAATAATGTAATATTGGTGTATTTCTAAATTCTAACAGAGCAAGATCTTTATCTTTATGTTCATAATCAGCTTTTCTAAAGATATTTTTTACCGTTTGTATGTACCTTTCGGCAAGGCCATTCGACTGAGCATAGAGTGGGCTACTAGTTTTATGTTTAAATTCCCAATCCCTTGCAAACTCTTTGAATTTATGACTTGAGAAATTTGTGCCATTATCTGAGAACAGTACATCTGGTATGCCATGTCTACTAAATATCCTTTTTAATACACTGATCGTATTTTCAGCTGATAAATCACTTAATTTTTCTATCTCCACATACTTACTAAAGTAATCAACTACTATTATATAGTTATCGTTTTCATAATGAAATACATCACACCCTAACATTGACCATGGTACATCTGGAAAATCTCTTATAATCATAGGCTCCTTGGAATTATTTTTTTTAAACCTGTTACATGTATTACAATTAGCAACTTTGTTTTCAATGTCAATTGTCATTTTAGGCCAGAATAAGCACTTTCTGGCTCTGGCTTTACATTTTTCGATGCCTAAATGATTGTAATGAATTTTGTTTAACATCTCTTGTCTTAACGATAATGGAATAACCAGGCAACTGTTTTTGTAAATCAAGTCATCGAAAATAAACAATTCTTCCCTAAATGTATAGTATGGTTTTAAGTAATCTGGTACCTTTTTTAAATCTGGCCACCCATTTCTTATGTATTTTGTCAGTTCAGTCAGATGTTGGTCTTTATGAGTTTCTAACTTAATGTGATTGTATTTATCAGAACGAATTTTCATATTACATCTTATCATGCTAACGTGAGGTTCTACTAAATCATCCAAAATTGTATTATCATCTTTAGAATTGTTATAATTACGTGATAGCGAATCTGCTAATAATAGTTCTTTTCCTGCCTTGTACTTTACAACTAAGTCATATTTTTGCAATTGTAACCTCATTCTTTGTAACCTCAGTGGAACGTCACATAACGGCTTTTTAAAAATAATTTCCAAGGGTTTGTGGTCAGACTCTACTTCTATAGTTTTGCCATAAACATACTGGTGAAATCGTAAGCATCCATAGACAATAGCAAGCATTTCCTTCTCAATTTGTGCATACATCTGTTGAGTGGGAGTCATTGCCTTGGATGCATACGCAACAGGAAGATTATTTTGAAGCAAAACCGCACCTAGGGAGTTTTTTGAAGCATCTACTGATAATTTACAACTTTTATTAGGGTCATAAAATTGCAACACTGGTTGTGAAATTAGGATATCCTTTAACTGCTTAAAAGAATCATCCTGTTCTTTAGTCCAAACAAAATCAACATCTTTTCTTATTAATTTTCTTAACGGATGACAAACTTCAGATAATGAAGGAATAAACTTTGCAACATATGTAATCATTCCTAGGGCCCGTTGTAAGTCCGCTACATTTTTGGGTTTTTCAAGATTTAATATGGCCTGTACTTTATTTTGGTCAGGTTTGATGCCGTCTTTTGATAATATATGTCCCAAGTAAGTTATTTCAGAAACACCAAATTCACATTTTTTGAAATTAAATTTAATTCCATTATTTTTTGCAATTTTCAGTACCTCTAACAAACGTTTGTCATGTTCCTCTTTACTATTTCCATAAACTATTAAATCATCAATGAAAGCCTCACAACCAGACACCTGTTCAAATATTTGACTATAATGTCTATGGAATATTTCTGGAGCTGAAGCTAATCCATATGGTAATCTTAAGAAGCAGTATCGACCAAATGGTGTGGCAAAAGTGCACAGTTTTGAACTTTTCTCACTTAATTTGATTAAATAAAAGGCAGTTGAAGCATCTAACTTACTGAACACAGTAGCACCAGCCATTTTAGCCGATACCTCTTCAAAAGTTGGTAATTTAAAATGTTCTCTTTTTATACAATTATTGAGGTTGCTAGGATCCAAACATACTCTTAATTTGCCATCAGGTTTTTTTACAATTACTATATTACTAACAAAGTCTGTGGGTTCAGAAATTTTTTTGATTACATTTAATTTTTCCATTTTTTCAAGTTCTCTTTTGAGCGACTCATGTAATGCCATAGGTACACCTCTACAGGGTTCAATTTTTGACTGATAATCATCCTTTAACTTTATCTCATATTCTACATCTTTTAATAGACCTAATTCCTCATCAAACAAATCAATATTGTCCTTAATAATCTGTTCATAGTCACTGTTTACATCAAGTTTAATTTGACTTAAGTACTTACGTTTCATCAGTTTCAGTGCAAATATTGTTTTGTAACCTAAGACTGCTATTGAGTTTTCATCAACCACCTGAAACAACAGTTGAACATTTTTTCCATTTATTAGTTGGCATTTCAAGAGTACTTGTCCTATACATTCAATTTTTGAGTTATTGTAATTACAAAGTTTTGAACTACTTTCTGTTATTTTATGATCTAATGACAACTTTTTTAGAATATGTAATGGCATTACATCACAGTCACTTCCAGTGTCTAACTTAACATCTACAATTTTATTATTTATTCGCAATGGCTCAAATAAACATTTCTTTAAGTTTTTATCATGTTGTACCATACCTATGACAATGTCTGAGTCATCACTATCTTCATTTATGCCATGCACTTGACTTCTTGTTTGACACATTTTAGCATAGTGTCCTATTCTATGACATTTCTTGCACCGATACCCAAATGCTGGGCATTTAAACCCGTGATGATAACCGCAACGATGACACTGCTTTTTGATACTTTGACTGGGTCGCTGCTGATCCTGGAATCTATCATTACGGTCACGATGTCCTTGGAACGACGACGATGACGACGACTTCTCAATTTTCTGCTTGTCATACCTTTGTGATATTTTGTTCACTTCATGTACTTGAACTTCAGTGGCCATTTTTTTAACATGTTCTGCTGCAATCTCCGATGCCTTGCAAATGCTTATACATTTCGGGAGGTCCAAATCCTTCTCCTGTAGAAGCTTCTCTTGTAGCTTGGTGTCGCCTATACCCCGAATAATTTGACTTTTGACCAAGCTGTCCTTCATTTTATCGAAATTACAATCAACACTTAAGGTTTTAAGGGCTGTGACAAACTCGTCCACCGACTCTGACTCCTTCTTCTCTCTCATAAAAAACAGGTGACGCTGCATGGTTTCATTTTTGACCGGGGAACAATATTCTCTTAGTTTGTTTAGTATTTCGTTGTAATCCGCATCTTCCTTTACCTCGAGTGTGTTGTACACTTCTAACGCGTCATCACCGATGGTGTGAAGTAATAATGCCTTTTGACTATCTTTATCCAATTTGGTTGTGGCCCCAGACGCCTTGAAATAAAGCAGGAACCTCTGTTCCCACCGTTTAAAATTTTGGGACAAGTCGCCCACTAAAGACAATGGCGGCGGCTGCTTTAACTCCATTTTTATTAACTTAAGCACTTGAATCTTCTTTTAACACATCACAATAGACCGGCTGCGCCATATAATAGTATTATATTCATTAATAAAAACTCCAGTTACATTCAAGTAGACATCTTTATTTTATAAGTGTCATAGATAAAGCAACACCACAGATACACTAATCTATTACAATTAAAGTAAAACTCGATCCGCAATTCAGCAATATTCCACATACATACTTTCAATCGCTTATTAATCGCCTTATTATGGATCTAAACGCACGGTAGTGCGCAGGCCAAGTTCCAGCAAGAGGCCGCGAGCATGCCGTGCACTATTTACACGAACCGTTTCGACCCACTTTGACCCCCTGTAGCTCAGTGCCTAATAGTGCAGTGATAAAAGTGGACCTACGTACAGTATACAAGTACAGTGATAAAAGTGGACCTACGTAATCATATACTAGTACTAATTGATTTTTCTAAACTAGCGCTTATTCTTACCTCTCGCACGTTTCATGAATCACATAAATGTTAATGCAACCTAGCCCTTGTAGTTTCGGCTTTGCATTGATAATTAAGTCAGTCAGGAGAACTCTTGCATTTATATATTTAACTATTAGCTTTTGCCCGCGGCTTCACTCGCGTCAAATTCGAAAATTGCGGAATGGTCCTTACAAACTTCTACCGACCACTTTAGGGAAGTGTGGGGTTAGAAAAAGAAAAAAAATAGCCTGTCAATCTCCGTCCATTCATCTATCTCCACTTAAAAAATCAGGTAAATTCGTGGCTCTGTTTTGCCGTGAAAGACGGACATACAAACAGACACACACACACACACACACACACACACACACACACACACACACACACACACACACACACACACACACACACACACACACACACACTTTCCCAATTATAATATTAAGTACTGGACCACCCTGTATATATATGTATTATGAATGTATGTATACTCGTATAGACGATCTAGTACACTTACAATGCGACTGAGTTAGCCTTATTCATACTATCATAGACTAATTCAAATCGATAGCTTCAGTATTTCTCTATATCTCATGGTTCTGGGCGGTGATATTTTGCCATCAGGCGACTTGTCTGCTCGTTTGCTTCCTATCTCATAAAAAAGTGTGATCTCATCATACAGTCAAATAAACTGACAGACCTTTTTAATATACGTACCTAATCCTACAAACAGGTAGTTCTTCGTCGTCACCTCAATTTTTTCGGTCATTTTAATCATGATCTTATAATTAAATAACGTACAATCGGCGAGCCAACTTAATTTTTGCGTCCAGCCACCTAGGCTATTTACCAATAATGTGAATAGTAGATTGTACAACAAGGGCATAAAGTGACCCATTTTTACCGGAGGCAATTTTTTGGTCTCAGCGAAGGTATTTCCATAGCAACACCACCTTCAAATCTTCAGGAAAAGAGCATACTCCCATATTAAAGGCCGGCAACGCTTCTGCAACCCGTCAGGTGTTTCGAGGGTTTAAGGGTAGCGGTAATCGCTTACCATCAGGCGATCCGTCTCATTTCCCTTCGTTTATTTATCTACTTTACCTTAAAATATTTTTTCCCTCTCCCAGTTTAGGGAAGCGGTGAAATTTTACGGAAAAGTCCTCTGAGGCTGTGGCTCCGAACTTCGTACATTTCCTATGAGCATTGTTATAATTCATGACCATCAGAAGCAGCAACCTAGGTACTGCAAATATATATAAGTTGGAAAGTGACATTGACAATAAACATCAATTCATAATATTCCAAAGACTAAACTGGAATAGATAATAATAATTATGTATAGAAACAAGTTCTATGAATAATAGTTTTTGTAAATGGAAGTGTGATAATAATCAAAATATTAAATAATATAATTTGATTTGTTTCCGAAATTTTATCTTAGACAAAACCGAAACCATTAGAAGCAATGTTGCTACAGGAAAATATGATTGTGTTAATTACTAGCAACATAAAATCCAGCACTAGCACACATAGAAACATTTGGATCCGTTACTAAGAGACATACGTTTCTAAGGAAGTCAATAGGCCTTGCTCTGACCGCCCCTGTCTATACTACTGTAATGTTTGACGTTATCACGTTAAACTACCGTCCGTAAACCCACTTTACAGACAACCAATTTTTTAAGAGTGGTAAACAGGCAGATGATATTTCGACTTGTTTTTGTATTCAAAGGATTCAAAGTTTTATAAACCATCCATTCCTAAATTACAAATTTGAAAAGACCCGTTATTTTGCTTATGGTGGCCACATCGCAAGAATGTCACTTCTATTGATAGTGAGTGAAATATGTCAAATTGACACTACTGTATTGACAGTCTATCAAAATAATTTCACTTCAAACCACCAAACATGTTTATTTTTACGTAATATTTCACTACACAAAATGTTAATATATTGGTAAACAAACATGTTCAAATGTATTATTTTCTCGGAAAGAGTTGGTCCCATAACTTATAAACTGGGATCAACGCAAAACAGAACTTTGACAATAGTGACTGACACACAAATCGAAGTGAGTTCTCTTATTATCTTAATATTTTGTTATACTTATACGTGAGCGTAAGGCTTTGAATAAATTTATCGTCTCTGTTTACAGGAATGCTACAACATTCTGAAAATTCCAGTTAATTCTAAACAGGACTTGGTTCGAGCAGCGTTTTTAGATTTGGCCAAAATTTACCACCCAGACTCTGGTTCACCACAAGCTTGTATTGAGAAATTTGTGGACATCGAAAATGCGTTCCGTATACTTACCAAGCACAACACGGGGAAGAGCAGCCAGGAAGATGTAGAGCAAATAGTTCATGACATTAGGGTAAGTATTTTTGGGAAAATTTGTTTCAAGTTTCTCTAAGATCTCTTATAGAGATATACAGTAAACGGCCATAAAGAATGCACATCGTCTTTGGAAAAAGACAATTAACGTCACATAAGCAAGAAAGAGACAATGCTCTACAAAGGCGAAAAACCAATGTTTTTATCTACTGTTGACTGTATTTTATGTCATTAAATTTTGTTAGGTTCTTAGGCCACTTTGGGTGTCAACTTTAGTGTATCCATACTAAAAAAAAAAAAATTGTGACCTTACAATCATCATCATCATCAGCCCGTTGCAGTCCACTGCTGGACATAGGCCTCCTCCAAGGTACACCATAGAGCCCGGTCTGCTGCTTTATGCATCCAGTTTCCTTACAATGTTCATATGCAATTGTTAATTCCTATTGTACTTATGAAATAAATGTTACCAACATAATTTTAATTTGTTAAATTTCAGCATACTGCACCACAGCACCGGCAGTACCTAAGCTTTGACGGTGTGGGCTACGGCACACCATTCCAGAGACAGAAGCAATGGGCTCAGGCTCGCGCTCAGCGTGCAGCCTCCAATGTGATGGAGCACCGGGTTTCTAAAGCTGTTGCTTCGGAAAACACACTCATGAAGAAGGGTCAGGTAGGTACATACTTAATCAAAAAGGGTTGGGTTTTGATTACTGATGTGCCAATGGAAAGTTGCCAAAATTCTGAAATTTTCGCATTGGAAAACTTAGGAAACTTTCCATTCCATTTCGTGAAATCTTCAAGAAATTGAAAGATTTTTTTGGAAAGTTTCCACAACTTGCACACCACAAGTTTTGATATGATAGCCTTATATGTCTCTTTTAACTCATGTTAGGGTATGCACCCATGGGCAACTTTTATCGCCGGCAACTTTTTTGCCTCTACGTGTGCACACTTTCATACTAGCCCATAGACTGGATGTGAAAGACAAAAAGTTGCCGGCGACAGTAGTTGCCGTGGGCGCATCCCCATACTTCCTCCTACCTATCTTTTAGTTTTAAAATCAGTATTTTTTCTTAAATGGGCATGAATTATTGTTTATTGACGCAAGCAGTTAAAACAATTGATCTTCAGTTCATTTAAAAAGTACTGTTTTCATTGCTTAAGTAACTTAGGTAAACAAATACTTAAGTTGGTTCTTAGACTGATTGTCATTAAGTGCTGAGACCAAGTCTTCTTGTAGTTTGTCCATGTTTTGATCTCTGTCAGTGAAAAAATATTTGCGAGGGTTGTTTTTAGATGGTTCACATATTAACTTATATTAATCTAATTTTAGCAGGGCTATGGACAGAAGCACGACATTAAAACGAAGTACGGCTTCGACCGTCTAGTGGAGGACCTTATCCAAGAGTCAATGTCGAAAGGAGAGTTCGAGAAACTAAGCGGGATTGGCAAGCCTTTGAAGGACCAGAACACGAATCCTTACGTTGATTTTACTACGCACAAGTTAAATGAGGTGATTTTTAACATTACTACAATTGGAATTGATAGATTATTATTATACCTCTATAGCCTGGTTTTCATATTTATTTTCTATATAGTTTGTGCAATGTATTATTTTTGTTAGTTAGTATGGATCCCTCTTTGGGTGAAGGCCTCCCCCAGTTTCTTCCAGCTTTCTCTGTCTTCTCCTGTTTTCATATACCCATATAGCTAGAAAACAATGGATAAAGTACTTATCAACTATTTTCTCCAATTCCAGGTGCTAATAAACAACGGTTTCGTCCCAGAATGGATAACGATGAACAAAGAAATAGACCACGACATAGAAGCCCTTAAGGACGAAATCAGACGCGATAGAAGTTTTCTCGGTCCTTACCCCCTCTCAGAGCACGACCAACCAAAATGGGACCGCATATGTGAAGCGAACCGCGAACTAGCCAAATCAATAAACACTAAAATTAATACGTACAACCTTATAGTTCCTTTGATAAATAAGCAGAAATTCCATGTAGATTTCGACAAGATATGTGAAGATGTTTTAGTAAGCGGGATACATTCCGTTAAACAAGAAAGTAAAGTGAAGGAAAAACCTGTCACTGTGGCTGCTAGTTCGGATTACGATTTTATTGGAGTATTTTTTAAAGCTGTAGGGGAATTATTTAGTTTCAAATCTAAGAAAAATTTAGATAGTTAAGTAGGATAATTTATTATAAAGCCGTTTAACTTGTTAAACACAGACTAGTAGGTACATTGGGGAAATTTGGAAAATCGTGTATTACCTAAATAAAAATTGCATAACTTCTAAGCATTGATAGTTTAACGTTTGGAGTAGGTAGTAGGTACGTCTATTTTTTTATGTAAATTACCCTCTTCTCGTTGTAATCAGTCTGTATGCGTAGTTATTGAAATTGAATGCTGAGGTTGACGTAAGAAATCGTATTTTGAAAATAGAAATTCACTAGACTGCAAAGTCTTAATAAACAGAAAAAATAAAATACGATACTTGTTAAACTTCAGCGTAAAAATATGATATACGTAAAGCTGTAATTTTAAAGTAACTAACAAGAAAAGTGACTTAGAATTCTAGACATCGTCACTACTTTAAAAAAATCTCGTATCTCACGCTGCTCCTCAAAGTTAAAACGCAGTAAGTCTATATGCATTCCATACATGCTTACTACAATTTTCTTTTCGTTGACAGACGAAGATACAAGTTTTTTTAAAAGTAGTGACGACATGTAACAAGTACATCTATAGGTAAATTAATGTACATAATTTGTATTTAGCTGTATCAAAATGTATAAACAGAGGAAAGCCTGATGTATTTAGTAAAAATATCCTCTTTAACATTTTGTATTAAACTAATTTGCGACTTAAGCGCGTTTTCATATTATCCGATCCGATAGTAGATCGCCATCTTTGATTTCTGCCTTTGACATCCTTCCTACATCCGATATCGGATCGGATAATGGAAAAAATAAGGCATAGGTAAGGAGTATATTTCCCATCCTATTTTGAACTTTATCTATCTTTGACAGGTTTCAAAATTGACAAAATTTTGTGATTTTCACGTCCAATTAAGATTTAATTATCTGTAATAAGGAAAAATAAAAACAAATTGCAAAATCGGTACTGAAAATTTGACAAAGCGAACTGTGATAAAATTGATATATTTTAAATAAAAATAGTGAACTTGATGCAAAACGTTTTATTTCTAACATATTTTAGACTACACAATTTCCTTAACAATAACTTGATCACTATTGAGTACAGTGCTACGCTATAACTTCAATAGCGATTCATAAATGCTGTAAATAAAATACCTATAAC
The DNA here is from genome assembly GCF_023078275.1 of Leguminivora glycinivorella. NCBI lineage: Eukaryota > Metazoa > Arthropoda > Insecta > Lepidoptera > Tortricidae > Leguminivora > Leguminivora glycinivorella. Next base: position 15,276,375 of record NC_062980.1, on the reverse strand, counting down.
AAAACTGATTGAAAATCATAACTGTGCATAACAACACTGGTCTGATACATATATATAATGCATAAATTCATGCAATGCTTGATCACAAGCGGCTTCTGAAAGGGTCATATTTTTACTGCAATCTGTGTCCGGCAACTATTGGTGCCCCTCTCTTACTCAAATGTTAGAGAAAGACCAATAGTTGGATACATTACATACAATAAATTTTGCTGATATGTAACTTCATATTACAATCAATGTAAGTGATTTTTAATTTAAATGATAGGCAAAAGATTTACCAGGGAAAAATAATATTATCACGATATTTACGACAAATATAATTTTTTTACAAAATCGTAAGTTTACAGCTACAAAAATAGTTGTATGTAAATGAAAGATGTAAATATAGCTCAAATATCATTTCCGATATAACTTATTAAATTACATATTCGATTACAAAAAAAAAATACAATGTTGTAATATCACAATAAAGATAATATTCGAGATTTGATTTCACGTAAAAGTATAATGGTCCCTCACTGAGCAAAGTATATAATTAGTTGGAATGTTATTTAATAAATGGCACTGTGTGTACAAAATAAACGCAGACCTTATATATAGCCTGTCAACCAAATTTTGGCAGTAGCAATGTACATCAAACTAAAGTATGGTATCCCTATGAAACGAACAAAAACCAGCAATGTACGTTGAACAGCCACAGATATTTTTTTTTCAAGGGGCTCGCTCCTTCCTTACGAATTAGATAATGTATTAAAAAGGGACGGATATGTGCTAGTTATTTCTCTTTTTGGTAGGATGGAGATTTCCACAGATAAGATACAAATGACACGCGAATTTCCACCGATTTTCAAAACTAGTGTTGCTAGCCCGCGATTTTTCAAATTTGCCGCCTTTTTCTAGTGACAAGATTTGGTTGACGGTCTATAGCTTGTACGAGTGACCATACAATGTATATAACAACATAACAAATATGTATGACAGTGAATATAGCTGATTTATTAGAATAGATTCATTCTGGCTTAGCAAAATTCATATTAAAGAAAAACGAATGTTTGTCTTAACGTTTTTATAAACAGCTTTGATTTAGCTGTCAAAACGACAAAAATATTTTGCACTTTTCGCGTCTTATATATAAACGCACGCGGTTGTTTTATGCGTTTTAAGCGACAACGATCACGAAATACATATTTAAAAAGATGAAAATGCTATTATCCTTAGCATTATATACTTTCCCCTACATTTCATTGATCCCATGTGTCTATCGCATAAAACATCTGCGCGCTCACAAAATCACTTGTTTCATAGACAAAATATTATTGATTAGCTCGGTCACAGATTACACATCTAAACAGAGTACCACATGATGTTTCCCTGCTGGCTGAGCCGGACTCGCCCTGTGGCGAGTAGGCGGAGGGCTTGCGGGAAGGCGCGGTGCTCTGCCATGTGGATGCGCTCCGTGAGGGTCTCGACTGTGTCGTCCTTGAGGACCGGTACACGCTCTTGGAGGATGATTGGGCCTGTGTCCATGCCCTCCTGGAAATATCGAGTTGTTTAAAGGTAAGAAAATGTACATTCAAATATGGCATATTAGCTTTTGCCCGCGGCTTCGCACGCGTTAGAAAGAGACAAAAAGTAGCCTATGTCACTCTCCATCCCCTCAACTATTTCCCCTTAAAAAATCACGTCAATTCGTCGCTCCGTTTTGCCGTGAAAGACGGACCAACAAACAGACACACATACTTTCCCATTTATAATATTAGTATGGATTCTTGGTTCTGAAATACTAAAATGAAAAACGCAGTCCCATCTAAGAAACCCGTTATTAACCGACTCAAAAAAGGAGGAGGTTCTCAATCGGGATCTTTTTTTCTATAGGTACCATTGTGTCAAAGTTTATTTAAAGAGCACTCTTTGTGGCGCTGGGACGAGATCTGCTTGTATTGCGAAAATAACCCGTCCAAGCGCTCTTATTTACAACCGCCAGAGTGTATTTCTACTCAGAAACGGCACATATATTATTTGTGCCGTTTGTATATCCGAGGTCTTTATAGAGAGAGTACGTCGTAGACGTCGCATCGGACCGATAGATGGCGCCATCGTTCGTTGTAAGTCGCTCCGGCGTCACACCGCCGCGATGTTGGTAGTCCCGTTTTCCCCACCTGCAACATAAGGCTCCTCGCGCCCCGATCCGCCACCAGCCACCCACATTGTTTCGTCGAACGCCGAAGTGACCGGTTGTCGCGTATTCCGTTCGAACATTTTTACAGCATGGTGTCTCGAAATTAATCTTTTAGTTTCTATTTCCTTGTTACTTCTGGTCAAACCAGAGTTATTCGTGTTTTTATTTAAAAAGTGGCTTATAACATTTCGGAATTATGAAATTTTTCAATTTCATCCGTCAATTCTTTCTTCCCTTTTAATTTACGCTCGTTCGTCTTGAATAATGAGATATATTATGCCTCGCTAGCGATCATTATTCGTCTTTCGGGGTTCTCACGATAGAAATGAACGAGCGGTGCTTTATGATTCTACCCACTTTTTTTGTAAGAAAGTTCCATGCTGCAAAAATCGTTACCGTTAATCAGTTTTCTTTTTAAAATTCGCATTTCCGAGACTAAAGTAGGAAGTGTTATCCGCGTATTAAAAGTTTCGCGCGAGAATATAAGCGGTAACGTAGGTAAGTTGCTCCGCCGGGGACCACGTGCTCCGGGGACCACGTGCTTCGCGACCGCGGGCTGCGCGACCTGCGGGCTGCGGCGGCGGCGGCGGCGGCGGCGGCGGCGGCGGCGGCGGCGGCGGCGGAGGGCGCGGTGAAGGGCGCGGTGAAGGAATACCGCGCTCCAAGGAGGTTTGAATTTCTCCGACGAATGGGTGAGCAGCTTCATATATTTTAGAAAGAACATGTTCGGTTTCCGATTCGGTGCGGAGGACGGCGGACACGTGTCGGCGCCGAAACTTACTGTAGCGCTGCGATAGCGCCACTGACCGCGGCAGTGTTGTCCGCCACGTCGGCGCCGCCGAAGTTGCGTAGAAGTTGCTTCCTCGTTAACGACCTCTGCGGTGCCGCCGAACAACGTTGTGGCCGCCACATAGGCGTCGCGTGCGACGCTGTAAGTATGTCTGCTGCTGCCCCGACGCGAGCGCCGCGCCGTTAGTGATCAGTCGTCAATACGCAGGCTACCAGCGCGGCCACCTAAATCGTAACATTGTACGAAGTAAAGCTCTTCTGATGGAAAAAAATCTTCAACAGGCGGTGGCGCTGGCGACTGAAGTGACATGCAGCCGGGTTAAGGTTCGCATAGCACTATATGCTATGCACAGTTCGGTTGTATGTTATGTTATGCTGTACGATGGCAGGACTACATCTCTTCTGTTACGAGTAACTACGACAGTAACTGCTGACTCCAACACGTCGTACGAGGTCAGTATGCACCCCCTGGGAGCCAAGTGATCTTCGATGACCTCGCCTTCTTCTGCTTCGCCCGTCATCGTACCTCTTCGTCTGCGAGAGCCCTGCATTACGCCGTACAACGGTACGTATTAAGCCTCCGCCACACATAAAGCGCATTCCGCTTCGCTAACGCTACGCTATCAGCGCGCTGAATGCGCGCGCATTCCGCTCGCGTCCCGCGCGCGTTGCGCTCGCAATCCGCGCTCGTTAGTTCCCGCTAGCGCCCACTGGGCGCAACGCCAGCGTTTGTGCGGTGCACCGCCATTATTGCGCTCCGCCTACGCTCTCAAAGCGCGCATGTGTGGCGGTGTTTTAATTCACCCCTTGACCTGCTACCACGACGTGTTCAGCAACCACCAGCGATGCGACACGGACGTCACCTCTCAGTCTACGCTGTCGACCTTCATTGCACGAAGTAGAAATCCGTCGCATCGGGTTTTGGATTAGGTAATGGATTACCCTAAGTGTCAATGACTGACTTGAAGAAATCGACTGATACCTCCGTCCAGTGTAGTAGCAATCGACAGCGCCCGTAACTTTCATCTTCTAGGCTAGTTTTACCGAGCGATCAGTATCCTCAAATGCCCTCACTAAAAAGAGTTCAGAGTTCAGGAGTCTCGCTTGCAACCGCGCTCGCTTGACGCGAAATAGTCTGATCGAAAATACCAATATTGTAACAAATAGCCCTTGGGCGCGTGAGTGATGACCTTTTTCTGTGTTTGATATGGACGTAAGACGTTGGACTTTAAATAGTCATATCAAAGCTAATATTGAAATTTTGATAATTTTTACGAAGGGTTGACAAAAGCAGTATCAATTACGTTACCCTGCTACAGTACAGATAGTTACACTACTTTTACAGTTAATTTCCACACTTTGTGTCTGAAATTGGGTTTATAACCTGATAAAATAACGTCTTTGTTAATAATAATAGTGTATCTAAAGTTTTTGTATCTTGTTCAAGTCAGCCTCGCCTACATCTTTTTTGGTTTTGATCTGCGATGTATAATGTCATTTCTCTAACTATTCGCTGACTAAAGCTAAACGTCATCACGAAAATCTCTTTAGGCGTTTCTGGCACCGAGATATTCGCGGATCGAAGGCGATTTCGACTGATACATCTGTCAAATCGGTTCAACAACTGATTCACTTATTCTTCTATGCTATGCCAATAGGGCTACCAAAGGCTCGCGCGCCAGCTGACTCGCCACCAGGAGATAATAAACAGGTCTCTATAAAGACCTCGGATATACAAACGGCACAAATAATATAAAAATTTTACCTTCCAATAAAATTATTATTATTTTGCCTGGTATATCCGAGGTCTGAGTGATGCCTTCCTGGTAGGCTTAATATACCATCGGCACTTCTCCTCAACAATGAGGGTGGCTGGTGGCGGATCGGGGCGCGAGGAGCCTTATGTTGCAGGTGGGGAAAACGGGACTACCAACATCGCGGCGGTGTGACGCCGGAGCGACTTACAACGAACGATGGCGCCATCTATCGGTCCGATGCGACGTCTACGACGTACTCTCTCTATAAAGACCTCGGATATACCAGGCAAAATAATAATAATTTTATTGGAAGGTAAAATTTTTATATTTTTTTCTCTCTGGTGGCCTCCTGGCAACCATGAAGGGTGAATGTTCACCAGTATGCATCCCACCTGTTTTCTCGATGGTTAAGAGTTGTATTGAACTTATGTCGACGAAGTGTATTGTACAGCCGCTCTCGGTCGCCAGCCTCAAGACACTGTTTCTGCGCCTCCAGGCCGGGGTGTAGGGGTAACAGTGAAGGATGAAAATTCACCAGCTTGCTATGTTGTCTATGGTATAGTGTTGAACTTACGTCGACGAAGTGTATCGTGCAGCCGCTCTCCCGGTCGCCAGCCTCAAGACACTGTTTCTGCGCCTCCAGGCCGGGGTGTAGGGGTAACAGTGAAGGATGAAAGTTCACCGGCTTGCTATGTTGTCTATGGTATAGAGTAGTGTTGAACTTACGTCGACGAAGTGTATCGTGCAGCCGCTCTCCCGGTCGCCAGCCTCAAGACACTGTTTCTGCGCCTCCAGGCCGGGGTGTAGGGGTAACAGTGAGGGATGAATGTTGACCAGTTTGCCTTTCCATCTGTATGAAATAAATAAAGTTAATTTAGGCGTAACAAGTAATTTTAGATTATTTTACTGTTTGTTCCACAGAAAAGATTTTTTTTTTCATATACTTCAGAAAAATCTGCACTTTACTCACGTTAGTATTATTTGTGTGTAGTGGACTTTTAGGATATTTGCTCTCCGGTGAAAAAAATATCGTGTATTCTATTTGGAAATTCATATTATAATTGTTTTCGTAAAAATCTGACTATCTTTTTGGGAATTCTGGGATCCCTCAGGGTTCTTTAACTACTCGCATCATCTTACATCAAATATTACCATTATAAAATTGAATTCTCGGACACAAATCAGTGTCTAAACGTCATCATATCAGCCCTTTGTCGGCTTTGTCATCCACTGCTGAGCAAAGGCCTCTCTTCTAGTACGCCACTTCTCCCGGTCCTGAGTTAATCTCATCCAGTTGTGATACGCAATTTTCCTGATGTCGTTGACCCAACGAGCTAACAGGCCCTTCTTACTCTTAGAACAAATTAATTTATCCTCATATAGAGAATAATTTAATTTGTATTTTTTTCTACTCCCGAACTGTTATTCGTCATTTACAGGGTCGAGCATAGATCGTTAAAACCCTACTTAAAAGATGCCCGCCCCCGCCCGGCGTCCCGCGCACCCGCGCATACGATATAGCTCTTAAAGTATTGTTAGGTAGCCTTTAAGGGATATAGCGTGGGTGCGCGGGGCGCCGGGGGTTGCGGCGGCGCGGGGGAGTGCGAGCGACAGGGTGAGTGCAGGATCATTACAGAGGACAAGTCAAAATACAGGGAACAGGGGGGTTACCATGACGTGCTAAAGCCGTTCAGTTTAGGTTGAGAGAGAGGGACGGAGCTATATAACTGCTATAGCTGTGTCCCTTTCTCTCAACCTAAACTGAACGTCTTTAGTACGTCATGGTAACCCCCCTGTGCGAATTTCACGAAAGATATTCTAGAAAACTATTAAAAAGTAAGTGCATGGTCGTAGAAAAAGTATTGCATGCAACGGTGTTTAACTGAGTCAAAAAATACTCGTGGCGTCTTAATAACAATTTTCGGCTTCGCCTCAAATTGTTACCCACGCCACTCGTCTTTTTTGACCTCCTTTAAACGCCTGTTGCATAAAATACTATTAGTAGACACACTACTATTTTAACTATAAACTGAAAAAAATGTCATATATGTACAAAGAAAAAGTGACCAAGGCCTCCAAGTGTTCAAAACTGGATTCGAACTAGCGTCATCCGTTATCGCGACGGATGCCTAAACCACTCGGCCATTCGGACACGGTGGCAAGGGTCGAAATTTTCAAGTATATGACACAAGGGCGCCATAAGCCTTCGGTAATTGTGTCATATACTTCCCTTCTTAGGCCCTTCTTACATTTGTAAGCGACCACCATTCCATTAACATTATAGTCCACCTGCCATCACTCTAGCTACATGTCCCGTCATGTCTAAAAATACGTCAGATTAATGATGAAATGACTTACTTTTTGACAAATTCGCTGGACAGTATCCTCATGTAGCCGGCAAGGCAGACGATGTCGATTTTGTGCGCCTCTAACGCCGCGCTGATGGCGCGGTCGAACTCTTCGCGGCTCTTGTAGTCTTTGTGTTTGAATACCTGAAAATACATTGTTAAGGTTGGGAGAATTCAGATCAAGATATAAGGCCCTACTGACAGGGTCGCCATGTGAAGGAAGAGAGGAATATAAATAGTAGCTATGACACTACCAGGCTGTGAAGCAGCGCCATATAGTTTTATCCATGAATGTGGGCCATTTCAGAGTTACATTTTTTTGTATGAGATTGTAATATCGTCCTTGATAGTGTTACCCGGACTGACACACAGGTGTGTTGAGTATAGTACGACTTACCAAAGTAGGCACGCCAGCCTTCTCGGCCCGCTTGAGAGCGAAGGCGTCCGGCTTGTTGCTGATGACGAGCGCGATGTCCGAGCACAGGCACTGCGCGGGGTCGCGGGACGTGTCCAGTAAGGCTTGCAGGTTGCTGCCGTTGCCTGACACTAGTACTGCTACCTGGAATTCAAAACACAACTTAATCGTCATAGTGTGTTTGTTATATTGTGTAAATGACATAAAGGATTCCACGGAATCGCCGAGGAAAAGTTGTCATCGATAAAGCCCGTCCTAACCGCGGGTAGCGCTTGGATGCTTCAGATCAAAATTCCAACCATATGTGACCGAATTTCTAACACTTATAGCATTGTAGATCTTGCTCCTAATTTGTAACTCTTAGATATTTTGCAGCATCTCCCTGATAAATTCAAGAGCCAAAGCTAAGGTTGCTAGGGTTAAAACCCCTATTGCCATATAGCTGATGGGCCGAATTTGTAGCACATTTAACATTGATTATTATCTTACATTACATTTTTACTTACTGCCCTAGGAATCTTCCTGATAAAAACGAGAAGCTCTCAAACATCGCACAATTCACATACATTCCCGCCCGCGAACAACACTTGGATGTTGGATGTTGCCCTGTGTCCTAGTTTACAGCGGTTATTGAATTGTTACTAAACTTACCCTCTTGCTGGGCAGAGTAGGCATTCTCTGGGTGATGTCGAATGCCTAGGCCTACACTAAGTTACCATTATCAAAGAGGATCGAGTATTATAGAGAGCTACTGTCAAAGTAAAATGTGTAATCACAGTGCTTAGACTGCAATCTCTCGACACAGGCTTAAAACTTACGAACCTCAGTTTTGACATTTTGGCCCATATTGTTAGCTTGATACGTGTTAAAATGTCAATTTTTAATATTAGCGCCATCTAGCCGAGCGTTCCCCAAAGGTGTAACGCCATCTAGGACACCGTACCTTTTTCTCTATGGCTTTGAGGTACGTTTTTTCTTAGACTTTATCCGTCTATACGGAGTTCAATATGTCTTTGCCATTATATTGCCCTGTGTCCTAAACTACAGCAGTAGTAGCATTGTAAAACTTACCTTCTTGCTGGGCAGAGTGGGCATTCGCCGGGTGAAGTCGAGCGCGGAGGCGAAGTTGTCGACGATGACGCGCGCGCCGCCCGCGGGCCGCGCTTGGATGCTCCCGATAACCATGGCTCCGTACGCCCGGGTGATGTTCATCACCTGTGTTGCAATAGTACATTACTACAGAGGCCGGGACAAAGGCCGGGGCAACCCCATTTCCCGCCGAGGTATGTATAGTGCTTTTCTCAAACATGGTATGAAATAAATAAAGTCTACTGAAAATAGTAACTTTGGATGGCTGTATCTCCTAAACGGTGCGTCGTAGCGCAAAAATAATCGAATTTTCGTTCCCCTTTGATACCCCGTATACGCTTATAAAAAAACAAAAAGTTAAAAAAAAATTAAAAAAAAACGAAAAAAATTTTTTTTGTATGAAAACGCACCCAAAATCAAATATTGTCTAGGGCCCGTACCAGTTGCAGTCGGCACGTCTATAAAGCCCCTTATAGTTTTTTTTTAATTGGCTGAATACCTGGATGTTATGTCACAATTATCTGTGTTTGGAAATTAAAAAAGAGGACTTTGCCGGCCTTGGCCTGCAAGGTTTGTATGAAATTCCATTATCTATCAATCGTCCTAGCCGCACCTGCAACGTCATACTTCGCTGCCAATTATAAGGCACATAACATCAATATTTCATACCATGTTTGAGAAAAATAATGTATAGTACTACATAGAAACCTTTGTGTCAACCCTAATAGTTGCTAGAAGCAATGTTAAACAGAAGGAAACTGTTTCTCTACAGTGACTGAAAAGCACTCCAGCATACTGGTAAAGCAATATAGCCAAGTAGTGGCTGTTCTGATAAGTAATATAATGACATTTCTACACTACACCCATGATCAAATATATAAAAGAGGTGCGTTCCTAGCACACATTCTAAGCTCGTGTAGGTGAACGCGAACAATGCTTATATGAGTGAGATATGACAGGTCGACTGTTTGCGTTTTTGACAGGCGGTAACTGTGAGGTAACCGAGAGCGGGTGGGCGGCACTTTCAGCGGGAAGCGGGAGTGGTCATACTGTACGAGAGTACTCTTTATTATACTGTGCTAGAATCGAGCGAATGCTCGTAAACGCACACAGGCAGCACTCGTCAGAGTAAATTAAGTGTGGATAATAGAATTGCTTCTAAAATAAATTTTAGAATAGGCTAGTTTCCTACTAGTCAAATCAGCATCTTTTTAAGAACTGTCAAAACGATATGCTAATATGGAATTACTATGAAATACTGAGGAGTGACGTCACGGTCAATTCATGTACTTTATATTACTCTCTTTGACTTATTAAATAGAAATTATGTTTAAACATAACTTCTGCCCATATTTTTCTTCTAATTATGTGGTGCTTTATTTCGTGCACTTCGTAAAATATTTTATTTCAAGTACAGGAAACTAGCCTATTTAAAGTAGGTATCAGTACCTGTGCTTAACTTTTTTTTTGACATGAATATATTAAAACTTCAGCGCGTACGAGTGTCGATGTTCATAATTTTTTATTCGCATTTAAAAAGTGTTAACATGATAGGTCTTACATAAATTGCGTGTCGTGTGTCCCAACTTTTTAGCTGTGTTTTGGCAGCATGCAAATTATACAATAAATTAACTAATGTTAAAGTGTACATACATAAATAAGAAATAAATTGTATATCCTACCTCAGCCTGGTCATCAGGGGACACGATGAGCACCATACCGATACCGCAGTTGAAGGTCCGTACCATTTCTTCATCGGAGACTGAACCTGCGTCCGCGATCCAAGCGAACACCTGCAAAAACAAAAGAAGTAAAACGTAATTCACTGTATTCTATCGCTAGATAGATATACTACAGAAAGCGCGGTTTCGGAACGTATTATACAGCCTAAAAACTGGCAACATCGTAGTATCGTCCCTTTCAAATCAATATGAGTGAGGAAGAGGGACGACACGAGGATGTTTCCACCTTTTAATTTCTGTTTTTTTCCCAGGCAGGTAAGGCAAGCGTGACTGAACTGGCAGGACTTTATGGCAGCCTGCCACGACTGCCTACTGATATATATTATAAGAGTAAAATGGCTTACGAGCGTAAAAGTATGCACTTCTAATCGAATTTTCCTTTTAAGATCCATTTAGCACTATTACTCCCGGTTGAGCGAATATTCGAATAGAGGACCTGCAGGCTTCAGTAACACAAAGCGCACAAAGATCGAACTGTAGCCCATTTAGCAAAGCTATAAGTAACATGCGGTCTCTTTCAGCTTGACATATTTGATGACCGGTCTGGCTCAGCGGGTAATGACCCTGCCTGCTAGGCCGCGGTCCCGGGTTCGAATCCCAGTAAGGGCATTTATTTGTGTGATGAGCACAGATATTTGTTCCTGAGTCATGGATGTTTTCTATGTATATTATGTATTTGTAAATTATATAATATACTAGCTTTTGCCCGCGGCTTCGCTCGCGTTAGAAAGAGACAAAAAGTAGCCTATGTCACTTTCCATCCCTTCAACTATCTCCACTTAAAAAATCACGTCAATTTGTCGCTTCGTTTTGCCGTGAAAGACAGACAAACAAACAGACACACACACTTTCCCATTTATAATATTAGTAGGGATATCGTTGTCTGAGTATCCACAATACAAGCCTTCTTGAGCTTACCGTGGGGCTCAGTCAATCTGTGTAAAAAAAAACTTTTTTTTTTATATTAGACAGACTACCACTTGTAATTTGTAACTTGCAGCTCCGAAAAATAGGCCACTGATCGAAGACGTAGTGGAGTGCTGACCGGACGAGTTTCGACATCAAGTATAGAATAACTTACAGGGTGCACATTCCACCAGTGTGCGTTAAGGCGGGCGCGCACCCACTCTGGTGTGACGCGGGGGATATTGTCCAGGAGACCTCCGCCTGTGATGTGTGCTGCGGCCTTTACTATACCTCTTCGTAGGGCTGGGAGTACTGCGCGGACGTAGATGCGGGTTGGTTTGATTAGCTCTTCGCCTGTGGATGACAATATTGGGTTAAAGTTTGTAAGTGTTAAGAGGAACAGAAGCAGAATGGAGAAACCGGATATTTAACAAGACAAGATGTCACGATCCTCAGCATTGAGAGAACGACTGACGAATAAGGCAATACTGACTTGATTTCCTAAGTCAGAACTCTACACAATTTGAGCGACAAAGCGGCGGGTAAAGTAAGTTGATTTTCCACACAATCAAAGGCTTTTGAAAGATCACAAAATATGCCAATTGCATCACAAGAATTTTCCCAAAAATTATATATATGTTTAATGAGTACCGAAGCAGCATCGGTCGTGGAACGGCCCCTTGTGAAACCGAACTGTTTGCTTGTAAGTAATCTATGTCTGTTGAAGTGTCATATTTGTAAAGGACCTGTAGTCTCCTTTCCGCCTATCTTTTCAGGAACATGTTGTAGTAGAGAACCAAAACCCAATGAGAATCGGATAGAAGTTGTACCTATTCAGGCTATTCAAAGTAATAGACATTCGGAATGTCGTAAGAGCGATATAATAACGCCATCTGTCAAAAACGTAATGTCGTAAGTCAATAGAAATATAATAACGCAAACCTCTGTCAAAATTTCGTACACTGTCTAATTTCCTTTCTACAGTCCCGTCAACTTTGTACAATACGAAAATTTTAATTGATCCTAACCAACATTTAGTAATATAATTCGACTTTCGTAAGATATATACAGGATAATTGTTATAATTAAAAAATATAGATACTAGAGAACAATGACGAAATAAAACTTTAAAATCTCTTAATCTAACAAAATCTTGTCAAAATAGGAATTAATAAAAACAAATTTAACTTTTCCCATAATTTTTTTGAATGCTGTCATCACAAATACTGGCTAAACTCTAAAACAATCATCACATGTGATCCTAAAACAATCAAGGAGTGCTAGAATACGGATATTACATTGGCTGGTTTGTTTACATTGTTCGCAATTTCTATTGACGGCGAATTTATAGCACGAAAGTAACAAAAGAGACACCACAGCCTCTATAATTCATAATGTTATACAAGGTGCTCGCGAGGAACCCGCATAACTTGAACCACGCGTTTCTGAGGCCAAAAGAAAGAAAAAATGTTATATGAATTTTAAAATTTTTCGCAATTTTTTTTTTTTGTTTTTTTTTTTACTTTTTTGGACGTATTTTCACATATAAAGTCATTTTTATCCATGAAGTTGGCAATTAAAATGAGTTCCTTAATTAATTTTTCTAAAAACCAAATTTTTTGGAAGTTTTTCTTGTCACATTTTGACATCTATCAATGACTACTGTGAGACTATGCTCCACAACTGCGCATCAGCGCCGTTAAGAAGACCTTTTCTGAGTAACAATACGGAAATGTTTTTTTTTTAATAGGCTAGTTTCCCATACTTAAAATAAAATATTTTATGCAGTGCACGAAATAAAGCACCACATAATTAGAAGAAAAATATGGACAGTAGTTATATTTAAACAAAATTTATATTTAATAAGTCAAAGAGAAAGATATAAAGTAAATGAATTGACCGTGACGTCACTCCTCAGTATTTCATAGGAATTCCATATTAGAAAACCGTTTTGACAGTTCTTAAAAAGAAGCTGGTTTGACTAGTAGGAAACTAGCCTATTGGCAATAACTCTGAAACTAGACGAAATCTAGAAAAGTTTATATGACATTTTAGTCTTAAAATGTGACCAAGAATATGCCGTTAAAGTTATATGGGTTCCTCGCGAGCACCTTGTATGAACACTATACAAAATTGAAAATACAAATCGTTTATTCAGCAAATAGGCCACAGGGGCACTGTTAAACGTGAATGTCAACATACAATAGATTGAAAATAGAATTGAAATTACAATTGATAATATTGATTCTAACTAAAGTAGGATTCTAGTATTAGTAGTAAATAGTCCTCAGACTTACCTAAAGTTAATCCTTCCTTACTGAAAGGCGCCTTGTCGTTGAGTGTCAGACCGGCCTTCTTGACAAGTTTGTGGATCAAACTGAAGCCGTTGCTGTGAACTCCGTTTGAGGGCAGACCGATAATTGTGTCGCCAACCTGGATACAGACATTAAAATAATATGAAGCATGAAAACACTCAATTAATGATTCATCATCATCATGATCCTCCTTGCGTTATCCCGGCATTTGCCACGGCTCATGGGAGCCTGGGGTCCGCTTTGACAACTAATCCCAAGATTTGGCGTGGGCACTAGTTTTACGAAAGCGCCTGCCATCTGACCTTCCAACCCGAAGGGTAACTAGACCTTATTGGAATTAGTCCGGTTTCCTCACGATGTTTTCCTTCACCGAAAAGCGACTGGCAAATATCAAATGACATTTCGCACATAAGTTCCTAAAAACTCATTGGTACGAGCCGGGGTTCGAACCCGCGACCTCCGAATTGAAAGTCGCACGCTCTTACCGCTAGGCCACCAGCGCTTAATCCAATTAATGATTACAGTTCGAATCTTAAATCTCAAAAATATACAGTGACCAACGCTCCATTGGAACCACTCCGCCACTCTATAACCATGTCAAAATGACAAGGAGTAAGAGATTTCTTACAATCTGATTTATAATGTCACTGTGACATAGTTCTACAGTGGCCTAGGGTTCCAATTGGTTGACTGTACAAAGTGTAAATTAAGTAACAAAAATGACGGCGATCCGTTTAAGAGCCCAAAATGTTTGGCATCCATAAAAACTTTTTTTTTCCCTAATCACAAGTATCAAAACACTATACTGAATATGCACTTAACACTTTCGCACTCAGATGCCGAACAACCCGGTAGGCGGGTTGTCTCCATACGAGTGGCATCTCATAGATTACGACCGGTTTCTGACGTAGTGCGCCATTTTTTGTCTGGTAGTGAATGTGCAAAATCGTTCACCGATATTTTTGTTAGACACTGAAATCTCTGCTGGTAATGTTTCGTCGTTAATATTCAGCCAGATACTTTTGACTTGAAGTATTGCAGGAGTTCAAAATAAATACCGAACATTTCCCAAAATAACTTAATTTATGTTTTTAACTTAGAACGTACCGTGATCTCCTGTATTTTGGGCAGGATGTGGCTCCTCTCAACAACGCCGAGCGCAAATCCCGCGATGTCGTATACGCCCTGATCGTACATTCCAGGCATCTCTGCGGTTTCTCCGCCTGCGAGAAAACACGTACAATGATTATAACGCATAGTTTCTTGACTAATTTATATCTAATAGTCCACAAGCAAAGTGGCAAAAGTTTGTGGATTGGCACTGTTGCAGAGTATGCCGTCACAGGTTACACTGAGTCAAATTTATAATAAGTAGTATCTGAGATAATACCGCCACACATGGCGACCCCGCCAGAAACGATTTTGGTCAAAATGTCTAATAAAATAGTGAGTATAGTTAACTATAAGGGCAGCTTGTGCCTGCCTACATCCCACCGCTACTCCAGAGACCAGCGCTCTAGCCACAGTGACATCTAGTCTTCCACAAGCGAAGTAATCCAGGAAGGTTAACGGACTGGCGCCGTTGCAGAGAATGTCGCCTCACATGGCGACCCGGCCAGTAATAGCTATTTGACATGTTTAATACTGAAGAATAATGAGTTATTTACCTATAAGCGCAGCCTGTGCCTGCCTACATCCCTCAGCTACTCCAGAGACCACAGCCCTAGCCACAGTGACATCTGATCTTCCACAAGCGAAGTAATCCAGGAAGGTTAACGGACTGGCGCCGTTGCAGAGAATATCACCACATGGCGACCCAGCCAGTAACAATTTAAGTTAAAAGGCGTTTTTAGTATTTACCTATAAGCGCAGCCTGTGCCTGCCTACATCCCTCAGCTACTCCAGAAACCACAGCCCTAGCCACAGTGACATCTAGTCTTCCACAAGCGAAATAATCCAGGAAGGTTAACGGACTGGCGCCGTTGCAGAGAATGTCGTTGACACACATGGCCACGAGGTCGACCCCGATGGTGTTGTGCTGGTTGATCTTCTGGGCGATTTGGAGTTTGGTACCCACGCCGTCTGAGGCAAGGACTAGGACTGGGTCCTGAAAAAAAATACATTGAAGTTGAGAAGTGGAAAACTTCAACAGCGCAAAGGGAGTTGTTTTAAATTTTGCACGGATGGTAGTGCTGGTACGGGGATGTACAGTCAACTACACAGCTGTGTATAGACAAAGCGCCAAGAATATGTACACAGAACTTTATTGCTTGTGCATTAAGGTGTGTACATAGTTTTGCCACTTTGTATGCACAGCTGCGTTGTTGACTGTATGTCATTTAAATTTTGACAAACCAATGTGAATTTACTATTTGAAATTAGACTAAGGCAACTTCTATTGGGTTTAGACGACGGGATGAGACGAATAACATGTTTAGAACATGTAAGAATTAAAAATGTATTACCTTGTATTCTTGTTCGATGGCTTTCAGTTGGAAGCATCCTCCGAAACCACCGAGGCCACCCAACACGCCGGAACGTGATGTGGACCTGCATTAAATATGTTTTCCGAATTAGATAAAAATGTACGTGTAAAGTGATGATTATGTATTTTCTTATTCGTTTTAGTGTCATCAGTCACATCACCATCTTATTCGTATTACACCCCATTTAGACCGTACGAAAACTAGCTCGCATACGAGTTCTATTACATTGCGGTATTTGACGGCTGTGCTGAATGTATTTAACCCCCACAGCCCGCAATGTAACTAAAATCGCATGCAAGTTCGCACGCCATCTAAATCGGGCCTTAGAGTCATTGGTCACTCGTGTCGCGAAAGAAAAAAGAAGATGAACAAACTGGTTGTAAGTATAATTTATTTCCAATTTTTCAATTTGAGCTGAGTATTTATAGCGGTTGTTTAAGACCTAATAGTTTTTTATATAAATCCTTACCTAGCAAGGGGCTTGATGAGCGACACGAGAGAGTCTCCCGCCTCGATATCGACGCCACTGTCCTTGTACGAAAGAGATTTGAAGCTCTGGCTCTGCGCTCCTCCGAACGGCGCAGTGAGGGGCGCCATAGCTTCCTTGAAGTTTTCCACGACCACCTGGTGACCGCCTGGTGACAAAACTGTTACATACAAAACTCAGAGCTACATTTCGAGGCAAAGACAAGACACAAGGCACTGGTACCACAAAGAGCGAGTAAGCTATGAGCTACCTATCGGCTATAAAAAAACCGGCCAAGAGCGTGTCGGGCCACGCTCAGTGTAGGCCTGTAGGGTTCCGTAGTTTCCCGTATTTTTTTCAAAAACTGTTCAACCTATCAAGTTGAAAATAATTTTCCTAGAAAGTGTTTATAAAGATCTAATTCTGTGATTTTTTTCATATTTTAAAATTATGGTTCAAAAGTTAGTGGGGGGGCTAACTTTTTTTTTACTTTAAGAGTGATTATTTCCGAAAATATAAGCATTATCAAAAAATGGTTTTAAAAAACCCATATTCATTTTTAAATACCTATTCAACAATATACCACACGTTAGGGTTGAAATAAAAAAAAAAACACACCCCACTTTACGTGTAGGGGGGTACCCTAATAAAACATTTTTTTGCACTTTGTCAGCGTGATTGATATACATATTGGTGCCAAATTTCAGCTTTCTAGTGCTAACGGATACTGAGATTATCCGCGGACGGACGGACAGACAGACATGGCGAAACTGTAAGGGTTCCTAGTTGACTACGGAACCCTAAAAATGAACAAAAGATAGTCGCTCCTGTGTAAATAAGAGACGCGATGATAGCGCAAGCGAGTTATAGTTCGTAGCCGAGCTATGAGCTATAAATCGCTCTCTCTATCTTTTATTTACTCGGAAGCGATTATCTTTTGTTCGTTTTTATGCCGATAGCTCATAGTTTACTCGCTTTTGGTGGGACAAGTGCCCAAAAAAGGAAAGTGAGAGAATTACACATTTATTTATTTATTTTAGTTTATTAATTAGTTTTTCTTTTTGATAAAGTTTGTTCGTCGTTAGCATAACATAGTATGACGGACTCCATTTAGCATGCCATGATTTATTTAACAAACCTAGCCGAAGCCGGTTTTTCTTCGCGATATGGACATTACGAAATTTGCGAATGCCCTTCGGCTTGACGAAAGCTCCGACTTGCAACAATGTACCCAAATCAACCTATCGTTGAATCTAAACACACAGTAACGTGTGTCCAACCAAGTTTCATGAAAGAGGTATTGTTCGAGCAAATTTTGTCCCGAAAAAGTATGTTATAGAAAACAATAAACTAACCTTCCTTGCCCAAGTCCTGTACGGTACCGACGATTTGGATCTCAGGAACCGACGCTAGCACCTCATTAAGGCACACAGGGTCTACGATCACCGCCATACCCACTCCGCAGTTGAAAGTGCGAAGCATTTCGAAGTCAGAAACACCACCTGAAAGTGACAAGGACTTAAGAATATCTAAAATTTCGAATATGTTTTTTTATGAAAAAAGACCTTTCTGAGTAATTCCCGAAAAGTTTGTTATAGTACCAGACTTCTATATATTTTCGGAAACAAAAAAGGAAAGTTTCATATAAACTACCTGCAGGGTTAGCACATGATTGCTGCGAGAGTATGTCGCCGCGAGATAGACTACCCGTCCTTATGTCATTAATACAGCTAGAAGAAGACGTGTGATCTATCTCGCGGCGACATACTCTCGCGGCTATCATGTGCTAGGCCTACTGGGACTCTGGCAGCCTACCAATTTTTATCAAAATCGGAGACGTGATCCAAATGTACAAATTTTTCGGGAATTGCTGTTATACCAGTTAGATAATATATCTTGAAGTCAGATAGCCTGCAGACATCCGAAGATAGGTTTGACCTTGAACTTCAAAGCATCCAGCACAACCTTGACTCCAGCCGGCAGCACCCTCGGTGTATTCTCCAGCAGGCCTCCCCCAGTGATGTAGACCATGGCCTTGATGGAGCCTTTCTTGACGGCCTATAGCAGCGCGGTTGGAACGAGACTTAGATTTCACTTAAAAGATCAACTCGCCCTTAGCCTGCAGCCATTCGAAGATAGGTTTGATCTTGAACTTCAGCGCATCTAGCACAACTTTAACCCTAGCTGGTAGTACCCTCGGTATATTCTCCAGCAGGCCTCCCCCAATTAGTGTGCCATGGCTTTAATGGAGCCTTTCTTGACGGCCTATAGCAGCGCGGTTGGAACGAGAGACAGATTTCACTTAAAAGATCAACTCATCCAGACCTGCAGCCATCCGAAGATAGGTTTGATCTTGAACTTCAAAGCATCCAGCACAACCTTGACTCCAGCCGGCAGCACCCTCGGTATATTCTCCAGCAGGCCTCCCCCAGTAATATGTGCCATGGCTTTAATGGAGCCTTTGTTGACGGCCTATACTTACTCGTAGCAGCGCGGTTGGAACGAGCAAATTAGATTTCACTTAAAAGATCAACTCACCCTTAGCCTGCAGCCATCCGAAGATAGGTTTGATCTTGAACTTCAGCGCATCCAGCACAACTTTGACTCCAGCCGGCAACACCCTCGGTATATTCTCCAGCAGGCCTCCCCCAGTAATATGTGCCATGGCTTTAATGGAGCCTTTCTTGACGGCCGGGAGGAGCGCGGTCACGTATAAACCGGTTGGTTCGAGGAACTCCTCGCCAAAGGTTTTGTTGGTGGTGCTGAATGGGGCCTTCTCGAAGTAGCTGTGGGGATATTACCATTATAAATGAAGGTGTTTGAAAATTCATTCAAATTATAACTAATTATTACTTTCTGCTAGTAGACGCCTAACCAGGGACAAATTGGCTGTCTATGATCTCATTGAACTCTCTAGGGCGGGTCAGTTTATATTTGCAGACCACTCCTACTGCGATGTGGGCATTGGGAGATATGGTCAATTTTCGTTAACACACCTGTGTCCAGTCTCCAACATGATCTTCTGTACCAAGCTGTACCCGTTGCTATGGACACCAGTAGAGGCTAACGCGAGGACAACATCGCCAGCTCTGATCTCTCTAGTGCGCGGCAGTTGTTTGTGGTTGTCGACCACTCCCACTGCGAAACCAGCGAGGTCGTATTTGCCGATGTCGTACATTGTGGGCATTTCAGCGGTTTCACCACCTGAGGAAAACATTTAGAATAAGAAAGATTCAAGTAAAAGCAATTCTTTGTAAAGGAAAGATCATTCAACGTGAGGGGTATAGTCCACTATACCCCTCTCGCTTCCATGTCAAAGATAATTTTTCACCTTTTGACAATATGCCAGAGTGTAAACAAATTTTTGACAACGACTACCAGTGATGTAAAGAATCTAAACCTTACTCAATCCGACTTAGGAGAAACTGATCTACTCGAGCGCAAAGGCTTGACATAGCAATCAAGACTTCGCCGGTCGTGGTATATTGTATCATAGTTTCTGCTACCTGATATGAAGCAAAGAAGCTTACCCAGCAGTGCACAGCCAGATTGTATACAGGCATCAGCGATGCCGCTGACAATGGTTGTCGCCACATCAACCTGTAACCTCCCACAGGCCATGTAGTCTAAGAACGCGAAAGGTTCCGCTCCGGCGCAGAGGATGTCGTTCACACACATAGCGACCAGGTCTTGACCGATCGTGTCGTATTTCTTCATGGTTTCCGCTATCTGAGGAAAGGAAAAACTGATTTAGTATTGCTGATTTTCTAAACATATTGGAACTAATGGTTAAGTGTCTCAGACATGAGTTAGACTGATAGATTCACTACTCCCAGGTTAACCTAAGATATGAACTGAGCTTTAATACTAAAGTAGATCTGCGTGCAATCGCCTTCCAAATTCAAAACGGTAAGGTACTTTAAGCTTAGTTCCAACTCCATCAATCTCCTGAACCCATAGGCACGGGATTTTTAAGTAGCGGGTCCATACCCGCAAGGTGGAACAGGTTACTGAAGCACCCCAAACGAAGTAGACCCCAACAGTTCCAATAGTTAAGACTATCTAGTATGACTAAAAAGGTATACCTTAAGTTTAGTTCCAACTCCGTCAGTCCCTTGAACCAATACAGGGTCTTTCAGCAGCGGGTCCATAGCTGCAAGTTCGAACAGGCCACTGAAGCACCCCAGACGGCTTAGGACGCCACAGCGATGGGTGCCAATGGCAAGGGGCTCAATGTTTCTCACTAGAAACCCTGAGGTATACCTTAAGTTTAGTTCCGACTCCATCAGTCCCCTGAACCAATACGGGGTCTTTCAGCAGCGGGTCCATAGCTGCAAGTTCGAACAGGCCACTGAAGCACCCCAGACGGCTTAGGACGCCACAGCGATGGGTGCCAATGGCAAGGGGCTCAATGTTTCTCACTAGAAACCCTGAGGTATACTATACCTTAAGTTTAGTTCCGACTCCATCAGTCCCCTGAACCAATACGGGGTCTTTCAGCAGCGGGTCCAAAGCTGCAAGTTGGAACAGGCCACTGAAGCACCCGAGACGGCCTAGGACACCACGGCGATGTATGCCGGTGGCTAGAGGTTCGATCTTGCTCACTAGCAAAGCAACGCTAAGGCATACCTTAAGTTTAGTTCCAACTCCATCAGTCCCCTGAACCAATACGGGGTCTTTCAGCAGCGGGTCCATGGCTGCAAGTTGGAACCGGCCACTGAAGCACCCGAGACGGCCTAGGACACCACGGCGATGTATGCCGGTGGCTAGAGGTTCGATCTTGCTCACTAGCAAAGCAACGCTAAGGCATACCTTAAGTTTAGTTCCAACTCCATCAGTCCCCTGAACCAATACGGGGTCTTTCAGCAGCGGATCCATGGCTGCAAGTTGGAACAGGCCACTGAAGCACCCGAGACGGCCTAGAACGCCACGGCGATGGGTGCCAGTGGCTAGAGGTTCGATCTTGCTCACTAGCAACGCTAAGGCATACCTTAAGTTTAGTTCCAACTCCATCGGTCCCCTGAACCAATACGGGGTCTTTCAGTAGCGGGTCCATGGCCGCAAGTTGGAACAGGCCACTGAAGCACCCGAGACGGCCTAGGACGCCACGGCGATGTGTGCCGGTGGCTAGAGGTTCGATCTTGCTCACTAGCAAAGCAACGCTAAGGCATACCTTAAGTTTAGTTCCAACTCCATCAGTCCCCTGAACCAAAACGGGGTCTTTCAGCAGCGGGTCCATGGCTGCAAGTTGGAACCGGCCACTGAAGCACCCGAGACGGCCTAGGACGCCACGGCGATGGGTGCCAGTGGCTAGAGGTTCGATCTTGCTCACTAGCAACGCTAAGGCATACCTTAAGTTTAGTTCCAACTCCATCGGTCCCCTGAACCAATACGGGGTCTTTCAGCAGCGGGTCCATGGCTGCAAGTTGGAACAGGCCACTGAAGCACCCCAAACGGCCTAGGACGCCACGGCGATGTGTGCCGGTGGCTAGGGGCTCGATTTTGCGTACAAGCAACGCTGCGGCGTCGATGTCGACACCGGCTTGGAGGTAGGAGAGGCCGTTGATTCTGGAAAAATGTTTATAATTAAACGAGTTTTTGTAACATTAGTATGACGATTATCGACGTTCGTCGACAAATATGAGACGGCAGTCGGCGCAATGAAGATGGCGCTGCGATCGCAAATTACCAAAAAGTACACAAACCGTAAAAACGTCATGTGTCGTACATATGATAATGATTCATCAAGGCGGTTTGTTTTCATTTTTATCCTAGTGGCGTCCCCTATGTAAAGTAAAATCCACAATCCTACGGACTAAATTGACAAATGACTGACAGGTAAAATGTTACCAGGAACAGCAAAATAAAAATAGTGAAGGGTATATGTCGATAACAATATATAGACAAGTTGTAAAGTACATATAACAGACAAGTTTAAATCAAGAATAAGTATATTATTAGTTTCAAATAAGAGGTACACATTTTGGTTTGTTCTATTTTCGAGGTAGTGGACGGATACCATGCGTTTTTATTACCCACTAGTTTTAAAACATAAAAAGGTTTCCAAGCCTGTAGGTAAAAAATAAAATACCATGTCCGACGATAATTTTACTAGTCTTTATTATAAAATATTATTCATTCCCAGCCAGTGTATTATGCTTTCAATTTTATCACATATAATCTATGGGGATAAAGTATCCGTCACGCTATGGCAAGTATATCATAAATATCTATATAATTTTCATATTTAATATAATTGCTGCTTTGAAATGAAAAAAATATCTCTAATTAGGGGTCTACAGACCTTTTGATCTGTCGAAATCACAGAAAAAGTTAGTATATTGATTAGCCGATCAAATTGTCAATTTGATTGTCCCGTCTGGTTGCACCTTAAATCTACGATGTCATAATAATTTTAATATCGATAAGAACGACACTGGCCAAACTGTGGCAACATTTGTTCACACTTACTTGTCAATTTGGTCCGTAGGATTATGGATTTTACTTTAGAGTTTTGCATAAACATGAGTTGATATTATCTCTGCATAGAATCATTTATAATCTGTCAGTTTTTAACAACATAATAAAAAAAACATAAAAAATCCTATTATTTAAATAAACTTTAACCAATTAAAATTTCAATAATTATTCTGCACTTCAATGTAATAATATGATTGGTGTTCCATTGGTAAGTATCGGAACGCAACCAAAACAAAATGTAAACGTCAAAATTGACATCTCGCTCAGTGTTGCCAGATCTACTGATTTAGCAGTAGATCTACCTGATTTTGAAAAAATCTACTGATCTACTGCTTTTTTTGTATTTTTTCAAGAAATCTACCTGCTTTTTTCCAAATCGATATTTTTTAGTATAAACAATTGGATTGGCTTCAAATTTTTACTATAGACGGTTCAACAACTTTGTGAAGGCGCGAAATTAAAACTTTCTATGGGTCAATTTTCATCCCTTCATTTTTTAAAGTTGCTGCTTTTTTCTAGTGACAGAAATCGCTTGACAGACTTTATATCTGTGATTGTTCGTAATGTAGTGGTAGCTTATTGGTATTAGCAATAGCGATTTAGGCGGGTGCAAGAAGTTTGCTGTTTGTATTCTAACAGGTTTTATAATATGTGTTCATATAAATAATAGTACATTACATCAGGTGCCGGGAAAGAAGGGCTTATCTGTGTAGGTATATCCATCTGAGTAGGATAGTGATACGAAGCCTGTACGCCCTTTTCACGGCGAGGCATGTATAGTGCTTTTCTCAAACTTGCAATGAAATGAAAAAAAAAATATCCCTTGATAGTTTTGATAAAACTGGGCAAAAAGAAAACTTTTCTAATTCCGCGCCAAAATTTTTTTTACTCTGAGGTAACTTATCAAACGGTGACATTCAGGTGCATTTGTATACTACTTATGAATGTTTTTTTCTGATTACTAAATGTCATGGTGTAGTGTCAGCATTTGACGTTTAACAAATGGAGGGTGCTTTACAGGCTTTGGTGTGAACTGCAGAGTGAAGATGATATTTATAGTACATGTACTATAAATACAATATCATCTTCACTCAGCTCACCGGATACGTAGTAGTCCCGACAACATTTCATTGCAAGTTTGAGAAAAAGTTCTTATTTGTGCAACTGCCCCATCGATACTGAATAGGAATGGAATCAATTGAATGCATCCTACACCTTATAAAACAAAGTCCCCCTTCGCGTCTGTCTATGTGTGTTCGCGATAAAATCAAAAACTACTGAACGGATTTTCATGCGGTTTTCACCTATGAATAAGTGATTCTCAGGGAAGGTTTAAGCATATAATTTGTTGCGACTTTGTTTGATGTTTTGATGTTTTGTTTGACGACCGGTCTGGCTCAGTCGGTAGTGACCCTGCCTGCTGAGCCGCGGTCCTGGGTTCTAATCCCGGCATTAAGGCATTAATTCCCGGTAAGGGCATTTATTTGTGTGATGAGCACAGATATTTGTTCCTGAGTCATGGATGTTTTCTATGTATATATTTATCTATTTAAGTATGTATATCGTCGCTTAGCACTCATAGTACAAGCTTTGCTTAGTTTGGGGCTAAGTTGGTCTGTGTAAGGTGTCCCAAATATTTATTATTTATTATTATTTATTTTGATATATGACGATATTTGCTAAACAAGTCGGACAAAATCCCACTGGCTGAGAGCCTTAATAATCGAAAACGCTGCCCAAACCGTTTCAGCTATATCAATGAGCTGTATAACGAAATAGTGTATCTCTCATAGGTTTACATAAAAGTCCGCGAAAGCATATGCCTATCTTTTACGGTTAACTTACTATGTATATTTGTATAACCATTTTTAATCCCCATGCGTAGTTGCGTAGCTGGGGAGAGCCACTTGTGTCGAATAAGTTTATCTTCGTAAAAATTGTATGGGATAAGTTTTTTCTTGATGTGTGGCTTTTCGATTCGATTTTTTTTCATACAAAACATTTGATCATCGATAAGAAAGAAAAAAAGCTTGTCAAAAATGACCTTTGTATGTTTTTTCCAAAACCTATAAACGCAAATCTTCATGAATTTGAAATCGCGAGAAGTCTAAAAGAGTTTCAGGACCGTTTTCGTGTAACAGCATAATTTTTTTTTTCATTCTTCTTCACTTGGTATCAATATTTGTAGTCTACTGCTTTTTCTCCCGATCTACTGGTTTTTTATTCATTTTTCTACTGTATACTTCAGATTCCGTCTGGCAACACTGATCTCGCTTATCAGCCCGATCAGCCGAGTCCGAGCGATTTACGCTGTACGAGAAAAACATTTTATTTTCAAGTTATTGTTTAAACGCTATTAATATTAATCGAAGTCTGAATTGAATAAAGTTTAGCTTAGTGTACGCTGTTGATTTAGATAACTCATAGCTGGTACTTTCGTGTTTACAATGGAGTCAACAACGCTAGATGCAAAGGAAATGTGTATAAAACTTGAACCCTACAACGATATTTGTGGGAAAAAAACAGCAGAAACTATCGAAGATGTATGTATAACAGCTGAGCATCGGCAGGGTATGCAAGTAAAAACCGAGACAAATGACAGTGTGAGTGTGAAAGAAGAACACCATAAACAAAATTTAAAAATGGAATTGTCTTGCTCAAAAGTTCGTGACGAGAATTCTAAGGATGCTTCTGGGCTGTATGCTGACCATATTGTAAAAGATGAGCATGTACTTGGCCCCGAGATAATGGAGAGGCCAATGCAAGGTCAGTTTTTAATAGACTTTAATTATTATGGAAGTTATCACAGCAATGTGTCAATTAAATACTATTATCATACCAATAAATGTCACAGCAGTACTGAACTATCTAAATTCCTATTTAAGGTGCAGAGTTTGTGTTCTTCTTTCTCTGTCATGGGGCTTAATCATGATCAAAACGGTAATGCATTCCCGGGAGTGTGTTTTGTGTACTAGTTTGTACTTTGTGTATTTTTTGTATGTTGAAATAAATACATGAAACAATAATGATAAGTTCTCTCCAACATGATATTGCTTTATTCTATTGAGTAAAAAAAAACATTAAATTGATTTAGAGATGGCCTAAATAGGGCTAGCTGCTAGCTATTACTTCTCCTAATTCCGTTATCTGATCTGACAATTATGGCTAGCAGTGGCGAGGCGTGAAGATTTTCATTGGTAAAGCCGGAGGGGTTTTTGGGATCTGTTTTGTATGGACTTCTACAGATATTGCAGAATTTTAGGGAACCCATTGGGAATCGAGTTGTATCCCCACTGCTGGGCAAAGGCCTCCCCTCGCTTTCTCCACTCGACGAATGCGAATGCGTCCAGGGGGGCGATTTTTGAATCTCGCATACGGGATTTTGTCACTAAAATGTTGAAAATGGTGACTTTCTTATTATTTTCAGTGACAATTTTCTGAATTTGAACGCGTGAGACTCAAAAATCGGCCTGCTGGTCGTCCCGCCATCTCCTATATTAAAGAAAATCCTGCTTTTGCCTGGTGGTGTCCGTAATTTTTTTTTAATATATAATATATGACATCTTATTTCGATTTTTAATTTTTATATAGTAGTGTGACTACTTAAAAACCAATAAACATAATATTTGTCAAAATAATTTGATTTGTTCCCATAGTTGCATATTCTTAATTTCTTTATTATTGTTGCAGGCAACACTCAGAAAAGGAACAAAGTGAGAAGCCCTATTATAATTATGAATGTGAGCATTGTAGTTTCAAAACAGCCAGAAAGTCCTCTCTAGGTCGTCATATGAGTACTCACAGAGAGTCTCGCCAGTTGAACAAAGATGTCTTTTCTGGATTTATAAATCAACAAAAATCTAAATTTAAACGGCTCAGAAAGAAATGCACTGGTAATGAACCTTACAGATGTAGGAAATGTAGTTTTGCCAGTGACTCGAAAGGTGGTTTAAAAATTCACCAACTGGGTCATGGCGAGAAAAAGTACAAATGTGACCAGTGTAATTACCAGACTGCCAGAAAGTACTCGCATGTAAGGCATATGAACACACATTTAAAGAGTTACTTATGTAGTCAGTGTAGTTATGCTGCTACCTCTAAACAGGATTTAATCAGTCACAAAACTATTCATAGGAAAAAAGACAGGAAGTACAAATGTGACTATTGCGGTTACGCGACTGCTAAAAGGTCAGTCTTAATATGCCATATAAGGATACACACTGGTGAAAAACCCTTCGATTGTAAACAATGTAGTTACACCACAACCACCAATTCAAATTTAATTAATCATATAAAAAACCATGGAGAGAAGCTTTACAAATGCGGTCAATGTAATTTTGCTACCGCGCACAAACAAAGTATGAAAGGTCATAAAGTGAAACACTCTGGTGTAAAACCGTACAAATGTGACTTATGTGGTTTTGCTACTGCGTTCAAGACCATATTCGCATCGCATATACTGACGCATTCTGATGAAAAAATATACAAATGCAGCCAGTGTAGTTACGTAAGCGCTGACAGAGATAGTTTACGAATTCATATTAAGGTACACAATGGTAAGAAGCCTTACAAATGTGATCAATGTAACTATGCAACTGTAGGACATACTTTTCTGCTTGATCATATAATGACACACAGTGATGAAAGCCGACACGATGGTGAAAAACGATACAAATGTGATGAATGTGATTATGCTGCTATCCATGAAAGTTCTTTACTGAGGCATAAGAAGAGGCACAAGGGAGCAAAAGTCTGTAAAAACCCCACAGAAACATTTGGACCACTTGCTGATAAAACTTGTGTGAAACTTGAAACCGTACCAGTATCTTTTGAAGGGTCACTAGGTTTGTGTATTTTTTTTTTTGTAATCCGTTCAGTTACGTTTTTTTATTAATAAGGGTCTTAATACTCTTAATGTTTTAATAGTCATTGATTTATTTTTTTCAGATTCACAGAACAAAATGGCAATGAAAATAAAAAAGGAAGAATTAGATTGTGCTACTGCCTCCAAAGATAATTCCTCATCAAATAACACAGATTCCGATGGAAAACTATACAAATGTTCCAAATGTAGCTATACAAGTGCTGACAAACAAAATTTACGAACACATACGATGTCACACAGTAAAAAGCCCTATAAATGTGACCAATGTAGTTTTGCGTCTGTAGGAAGAAACAGCTTACTTGACCATATGATGACACACTGGTGAGAAGCGACACAAGTGTCTACTGTCCATAAAAGTATGTAATTGAACCAAAAGTGCCATAAAGAAGAAAAACATTGTGAATATCTGGCTGGTCCTGACCAGCTCTACAACTTTTAGAGCAACGCCATCTGTTAAAATGTCTAATATTCTATTTAAATTCTTTATTAAAATTACAAAACTCTTAAAAGACATTATTATTCACACTTCGGTAGGTTTCTAATTTTCAATTGTTTCTAACCCTTCGATAATTGATGTCAGTGTGGATGGAGTGGGATTAAACATTGTCAATGCTCACTTGATGGTTTGATTTTCTAATTTAAGATTTTGCCAAACATTAAAATCCGAAATACAGAAATTCTTTTTTTGTTTTGCTTCAAAACAAAAAAAAAAAACGAAATAAAGAACTTAACTCTGCATTTAAAATGATTTTATGAAGAAGACCATGATAGGACGAAATGAAGGGAAATGAAATGCAAAATGCGAAGAAAATAGCATTTATTAACAAAACATAACATGAAATGGAGATTATTGAAATGGTACTACAGTGATATAAATGCAATTTGGAATGTAACATGAATTGTGAAGCGAAAACTCATGGTCATTCGAGGTGAGGCATGCTGAAACAAACAACATATGTGAGGGAAAGATCGATACACGAAGAAAATGCTGCCGATACTTGCTTTATTAGCACATAGCACACTATAAGCACAAACAGGACTTTTCAAATCATGCTAAACCATGGCATTCCTTATGCGTGCTACCAGAACCGATAGCACGGTCGCGCGATAGACGATACAAAGTCAGACCGTCCTTTTCGCTCTATTTGTAAGTGCGATAGTGACGGCCTGACGTGTTATCGTTTATCACGCGACCATGCTTGCCTGCCTGGTGTGTATCGTACTTTTGGGATACTCTCAGTAGAAATTAAAATCCGGAGGTTCAACATTACAAATGCTACATTATGGATTGACGTAACCCAACTACTTAAAGCAATATAATACGGTATGGTCAAGTGGTTCTAAACTTCTACGTTTTGTGGTAACTGATTTTCAAACTGGAAAACCTACACTAGTACGCAGAACGCAGCTTGAGCACAAACGAGTAAGACTTGGCCACCGGCGGACACTAGATGCCTTTATCAGCTATAGACTTTTAAAAACTTACTTAGAGAAGGCCTTGCGATTTCCTTCCTGTACTTCTTGTCAGGGAAGTCCAAAGTCCCCTCGGCAGCTGCAGCCGCAGCACGGAGCGAAGCCGCTCGAGCACAAACGAGCAAGACTCGGCCACCGGCAGTCACTAAAGTGCCGTTATCAGCTATAGCCTTTCAAATAACACTTACTTGGAGAAGGCCTTGTGCGCGATGTCCTTCCTGTACTGCTTGCCAGGGAAGTCTACAGCGGCCGCGGCAGCAGCAGCCGCCGCAGCCGCAGCACGGAGCGAAGCCGCTCGAGCACAAATGAGCAAGACTCGGCCACCGGCGGTAACTAGGGTGCCGTTAGCGCCGCGGGCTACGCCGCTGTGGAAAACGACTACGCCAGGGTTCGATTGGACTTGGGAGAGACCTGAAAGGAATGGAGATTTAGACGATTGCGCATTAAACGCAGTAAAACAGGTCAATAACAAAATTACTACTATTGTTTTTTAGAATCCTTGATTTATGATTTTCCTACATCTATTTTTAAACTTATTTACACGGCAAAAACTTTTTTTAAGTTTATTTAGAACACAAACAGTCATAATAAACATCATACATATATTACATAATGTACCAGAAACTTAAGTAATACAAATAGACATAAATACATATGAGGTTAACCTAAACAGTAGTTAAAAACAACGTAGTAGTATAAATACGTAGTTCAGAAATATGTATTACGATTCCAAAAACATTGACAAATACAGGCTTCGAAAAATATTTTTTACGAAAACTTGTAAGAGTGCAAATGAATTCCGTAGATCAAAACACCGCTATGTAATGTATGCAAGTCCTTGATCAGTATAAATGGGACTTTATTTTCTTAACCTGGAATACCTGGCTCAGACCTGTTTAAAAGTAAAATATAATGTTTAATAATGCTTATGGCACATAGACACTATCCGTCATGTTGATATCCTAGTATTCAAACAAGTAAGACAGTAGCTAGTTTCAGTTTGGTGCCGTGACCAGGATCTTCTTTTGTACTTAAAGAAATAGGGGTAAATAGTTCCAGGGTATAATTTTTATGCGAAGTACACTCACCACTGATGACGCATCCTTTGGTGGAAGTCTCTGGGTATCCTTTTGATGCTATGACGACGCCGACCGAAGACAGTTTGGTGTTCCATGTGACTTGTAGTTGTTTCAAAGTGCCGTCCACGCAAGCCTGTGAATGTTAAAAATTTGATCTCTGACTTAACTCTCTATTAGATCACTATCAAGAGCTCCTCGACTCAAAAGTAGTTAAAGGGGAAAAGAGAGAGTTTTCAAACGGCCGTGCCAGGAAAAGCTAATTGGTTCTGCCCCCGGCAAGTTATTGTTTTTAATTTTTATGAGAAATCTGCAAAATTTCGGACTTTGATATCGTCACAATCAGCGTAGAAAAAAATAACAATTTAACACATTCACTACATGACAAAAATAGCGCACTACGTCTTCCAGTCCAGCGGGTTCTCCGGCATCTAAACAAAGTTCACGAGTGGCCGCCAGGCCGGGTTCTTGGTGGCGAAAGTGTTAATTTATACTGACCTTCAAGACGGTGTATAGGTCTGTCTCCATAAGCGTCATCAGGATCTGTGTCTCCGGGTCTCCGAAGCGGCAGTTGAACTCCAGTGTCATGGGGCCAGACTTAGTTATCATCATGCCAGCGTACAGAACACCTGCAGACAATTATATTGATAATTTTTGATTACCAAGGTCACGGGCACAAGCGAGCTAATTTACCTCAACCTTACTTGAAAACGTAGACGGTACTTTGACAGGGTACGCCATAAGCCATAACATAACATAACATTTATAATAAGCTAGTTTCCTATACTTCAAATAAAATATTTTATGTAATGCACGAAATAAAGCAACCACATAATTAGACGAAAAATATGGACAGTAGTTATTTTTAAACACAATTTCTATTTAATAATTCAAAGAGAAAGATATAATAGTTATTTGTTATACATAAACGCCGAGTGTGGAATTGAAAAACGAGCAAGTGAATTGACCGTGACGTCACTCCTCGGTATTTCATAGCGAGGAAACTAAACGCACAAAATTCCATATTAGCAAATGGTTTTGACAGTTCTTAAAATGAAGCTGATTTGACTAGTAGGAAACTAGCCTATTATTCAAAGCGTTGTTGATGTGGGGACGACTATAAGTACGTTACGTTACTCTTACAAGTTCTACGGCGTTATAAAGGTCAAATAATTATTAAATTGTACATCTTGTATATACCTAGGTAGCTATTCACAATATAATTTCTCTTTAGTCACCCATCATTGACCACGAACACTGAAAAGAGTTCGACACATCGTTATTATGCGCGATATAGGTAACCTGTTTCATTAGTAACTACGGCGGTAACCTAAGAAAATATTAAAAAACAATTTAATTAGACCGCCGCAAAGTAATGTAACAATCGCAACTTTTATTTAACATTGCTAATTAACAGTACAAACAATAATTGCACCTCTATGTGTATAAAAATAAAGTTTGCTTCTAAACGGATTGTTTTAAATATTTTGTCATACGTATTTGCTCAAGTTATCTTTATTTATCTATTGTTTATGAACGTATACCGTCCAATGGCAGGTCACAGGTCATCCATGTAATTGCATAGTATGTATGACGTCAATATTGCGGTCTGGACATGTAATACACGTAGAAATTGCCACACCTTTGCCGATCGGCAAGACATGTGACTTTTGAACCACAGGTAACGTGGGCTCGAGTTCAGATTTATTTCAAATGATGTTGCCATTAACAAGTTTCTTAGTAAATACTCTCTTTCCTACAGATATGCTCCGTATGGTTTCCTATATATAAGGATGATTTATAAAAAGGATTTACAATCTTCATACTAAGAATCGTACCTCAATTTTTGAGCGCCACCTATTAAATACTATCGTAACTACACTGATGATGCCTACAAATTTTTTTTTTCAAAATGAGAAATGACGTGATATTATGATATTAAAATAAAAAAGCATGTCATTTGTTCTTATCAGGGCCCGTAACTTTCATGCCTATGACATCAATTTGACGTCACGTTGCATACCTATAGGCTGATTCAAATAGTTTTATTGTAATAATTAATCATTATTCATTAATCAATTTAATCATGTCCAAATGACTTCAAAGGTAGGTACCTAAGCTATTCATGCGTATAGAAAATAATATATTTTGTTTTTATAATTTATTGAAATAATGGTAACAAAAGTATTTTATAAAATGTATATATAGAAAATAAACAAATAATTTAATTTACTTTTCACGTATCAATTAGGTATTAATCATTTCACGTATGAATAGATTAGGTTAAGTCATGATTAAAATGATTGATGAATAATGATTAATTATTAAATAAAACTCCTGAATCACCCTATATGTAGCGTGACGTCAAATTTTTGCCATCGGCATGAAAGTTACGGGCCCTGGTTCTTATAAAAACACGCAAAAATATTTGGGGAAAATATCATTTTGGCCACTTCCAGGCTGCGAAACAGCGCCATCTAGTTTTAAGCTTAAAAGGCCTATACATTTCAGGGGTACGCATTTTTGTACGGGCTTTGTCTGTCCCGGTATTATAATATCATCCTTGCTTCTATATTTTTAACAGATAAATAAAATGTACAAGCTTAAATTAATTTACTTACATCACAGATGTCATATATACCATAGATCAAGCAAACGTATCTACTTAGCGTGTCAAATGAACTCAGTGAAATCCACTGAGTTGTCCGTCTTTACTCGCAGCTTGCAGCTTTCGGGCGTCAATTTTTGTAAGTTGAAGTCAACCAAACATAAAAAATGCCTCGTTACGTGATATTCAATTGCAACAACACAAAAATTATGAACAATCAAGAGCCTGAGACATATTTAAAATTACAGGCAAGAATCAACTTCAGTACAAAATTTGACACGCTCGGCCCCTATACAAATATATGAATTTGTTTCTTCTATCTAAATTAAGTTCTGTGACTTACATGATGTAAACATATTTAATATTATAAATACATTCGATTCGACAACTAAGATGCATCTCGAGATCGTGTTATCATGTTATGAATCGACTTTGCACATTCAACCTTAAAGCTGAAATCATAGTAGGTATCATATAGCAACTGCTGATAAATTATAAATACATTACAGACGTAAATTCTAGAGAAAGTTGGATCGATCCAGATGATACAGAGCACGCGCCACCGCCAACTAGGTAAACAAGTCCGGGTCTTAAGACGTAGAACGTCATAGAAGATATTGCGTTCAATCTCGTATTCATTTGTTTTTCTCCCGATCTGTTATTCGTCATTTACGGGGTCGTGCATAGATCTTTAAAACCCTACATAAAAGTCTATTCAGCGCCCGCCGGCTTCCGCGCACCCGCTCAGTAACGAAAAAATTAAAAACCATTGTTTGGCTCTGTAACCAAGGCAACGCTTTGTTATAACGTTACTGCGCGCGTGCGAGGTAAGCTGGCGGGGAATGGCTTTGGGCAGCTGCGCTGGCAGTGCAAAATATAGGAAAGTGTGAATTTCACGAAAGTTATTCTAGAAAACTATTAAAAACTAAGTGCATGGTCGTAGAAAAAGTATTGTAAACAACGGTGTTTAACGGTGAGTCAAAAAATACTCACGGCGTCTTTACTTTATTAACAATTTTCGGCTTCGCCTCAAATTGTTACCCACGCCACTCACCTCCTTACCTCCTTAAACGCCTGTTGCATAAAATACTATTTTCATTCTAAATTTATCGCCCCTCGTTGCTAATTTCGTACTTTTCGCATTTCCAATGTACTGATTCCTGGAAACTTCTAAAACTCATCATCATCACACCAGCTGAAACTAAATGCTGGACGCATACGCAGAATGCTTTTTACGATCGAGATGGACTGGCGATCCGATCAAGATTGTAGGGATACGCGTCTGGCCGCTTTGGAGATCATTGAGGAAGGCCTTTATCTAACATACATACATACATACAATCACGCCTGTATCCCATAAAGGGGTAGGCAGAGCACATGAAACTACTTAAGCTTCAGGGCCACTCTTGGCAAATAAGGGGTTAAAAGAAAACGAAACTGTGGTATCTAACAGTGTGGGGAAAATGTCGTTAAATAAGTATAAACGGACTATACAGTTCAACCCCTACATTGGCGATACCAAAGGCAAAAAACGTACCTAAAAACCACATAGAAAAAGGTACGGTGACCTAGATGGCGATACACCTTTTAGGGACGCTCAGCTAGATGGCGCTTATATTAATATTTGACATTTAAACACATATCAAGCTAAGAATAAGGGCCAAATTGTCAAAACTGAGGTTCAAAAGTTTTAAGCTTGTGTTGAGAGATGGCAGTCTGCACTGTGATTACACATTTTACTTTTACAGTAACTCTCTATAATACTCGATCCTCTTTGGCGATACTAAAGACTATCGTTTAGAACTTGATGTTTTTGACCGACACGCCGTATTTATTTGTAATATTTAATTAAATACATCCAATAGGCATTGCATCCGATAGAGGTCAGGGTTAATATAACAAGGTAATGATGTAATATTTAGGCTGCAACACACTAATCTATTTACATCGCTCTTCTCCATATGACCAATCCGAAATTGACGCAGACAAAGCGATAACAAGACACGAAATGAATAGCTGTCACGATAATTAGTCGGAGACGGTGTGGGGTCATTGTATCGACTTTCGCAATAATTGAGACGAGCTTATCTGTTGCTATGGCAATTTATTATTCTAGTCAAATACTATTCTTGTTCATACAAATCAGACCTACTATTGTTCATGGAATCAGAGAGAAGAGATTCAACCACACCGCTGTATAGGTAACGGTAATGGAATTCCGCCTTATGATTCCGTACCGTATTACTGTCACCATTTTTTAAACATCAGTGTGACCCAACCTTTATGAGTTACGTGAACCTCATCTCTCACTCATTTCACAATGATTTTCGTCCATTGACACGCCTGTTGCTATCTGAAGTGTCTCAGATCACATGTAATGTCAGCCGAGGTCAACAAACATATGATCAACGACTTTCTTTTTTGCTGGCCGAAGTGTGTAGGTATATAATATTTATCTGTTCTACGGAGCCGGGAAGCCCGGGAACTGGTAACTTCGTTTAGCGCAGCGGCCTGGAATTTGACGCTCTCCGGCCGGAGGAGAGAGCAAACTACAATATTTCTTTTCCAATTTTGCAAAATCACTCTTTCGTCAGAATCTGTCACGTCGAACACTTTTACATCATAATCGTTAGTCAAGAAAATTCTTGGCTTTTGTGAACCAGTTCTAAAGTCGAATAGTCATCATCCTGACCCTGCCATAGCCGCTAGGTACCTACCTGTATTATTTTTATACGAACATCATCTCTCCGTATCGATATTTATAGATACCCCAACGCATCGAGGACATACCCAATAGAGTGGTAATATGGGGCTGTCCGTCTGCGCAACGGATATGTGATTTGTCACTTATAAATGTTAGCGCACGCTCTCACTAAAACAGTACAAAACCAGTATTGGATCCGTGCGTACGTCTCTGCGAACTACGAAATCAATTATAGTTTGTTTTACTATTATTATAATGGCGTGCTGTTCTATTCAGTTTTGTAGAAAAAACAGCAAAACATCTGACTTTAAAACATAAGGAATAACTTTTCATCGGTAAATTACGATTTTAAATTATAAACTACTTTATATTAAATTTTGTCCGGAGGCCAAGTTAAACTGGACAACAAAAGTGAAAGGTGATGACGCAGGCTAGACGTATGTCGTTATCTCTTGCTTCCACGTAACTCAATTCACATCACACCATCTCTTTCCAGTCTGCACTAGTGTTGTACATGCTTAATTTATAGCATCAAGTGGTGTATCGATATTTAAGTAATGAGTAAGGCATATTATTTTGTGTACCTACTACATAATGATCACACTCTATTTAAATAAAGAAACGAGAAAGTTATCTTGCACTAATGTTTGCATTAATGGTTTATGTCGAATATTTGTATATTATCGATTATGTTAAGCTTCATTGATTATATTAATGTATTAGGTACCTAATTCTTAGGTGTAATTAGATATGTTGTGGGTATATTTAGGTGACACGATTTCGTAAAATCTCTATCTGATATATGTATTAATTTAAATATTACGTTCAAGTATTTTGTAAAATAATAAATTGCTATTTAAATCGAAATAAAAAACACAACTTGAGAAACTCGAAAATACATAATTAGGGATTGGAAAATTTCATAACTTTTACTTAAAATAATTGTAATCTGATTATTATACCATTTTTACTTCCAAGAAAATATAGTTTTCCCTTTTTGTATATATATATATCGTGTTTTATACTAATAATAATATATAGTAGTATGTAATAGATTTCTGCTCCACCGTGTGTGCATGCAATGTTACGGACTTTTGGGGCTTGCACACACGGTGGTGCATAAAGCGCGTAAGGGGTTAAAATATCTCTATCGATAAACCTTACTTACGCACTACCTCATCCCTAGCACTTATTACTTGACCTTGTATCAGCCAATGGGAGCGTAGTGAGAGGGGATATGAGTAGCTGCGAGTTGACGGAATCGTTCTCGAACAAATTAAATAACATTTCTGCTCTATTAGGGTATGTACTCGATGCCCCAACGAAACCTTAACCGAATGGTCGACGTATATCTGCGGGTGTGGCTACGGGTTATCAATCCGTAATATAATCAACTCGGATTCTGTTTACTTGTTTTACGACAAACAAACCTAATCAGACTAATCACGCACGCGTGTGATGCAACTAACTTAATATAGATAGATCTTACCATATTTTACGAATGATGTTCTGCCTATTGCTACATTCAATTTAATTTCCGATTATTTGTATATTCGTACAATTATGTAAATTCGAGATTCTAAATCAATTGCAATGAATATTAGGTACCAACTGGTACCATTATCCCCTTTATTAGCACATTAACCCCTTTATTCATAAACGTACTCTAAAGTTATCAAACCGATAAAGTTCGTTTGTCCTTTTCTATCACACCAATACGTCGGAAAGGGACAAACGAACTTTATCGGCTTGATAACTTTAGAGTACGTTTATGAATAAGGGGGTAAGTGTTCACGAGGCTATAGATGATATTGTATAAGTAGCGGCACGTAAGTTAAGCGCTGACCGTTATTGCGCAGAAGTCAAAGACAGGTCTCTCAGGGTATTACAGGGGGCGAAGGGTATGCGTCCCCATGCGCAGCTATCCCCTCCATATTTCACTCAGCGCTAAACTTACATGCCACTAATATCCGTAAAGATGATTGTATAACAGTCTCATCTTTCACACCCAGCGGTTTGGCTAAATGGCCACTAAGCCACGATTCCACCGGTATTAGATCTCGTACAACTGTCTCCAAGACCCTTGCAAAGTTTAACGTTCAGCTTATAAGACAACAGTCAAGATCTGCTTTGACTTACCAACATATTTGATGCCTTCAGACTTCAATCCATCGACAGCTCTTTGCAACACTTGATCCTTTACATCCAACAGCTGATCCGGTGTGATGAGAGGGCAGGGGCAATAGGCGCCCATTCCACCGGTGTTGGGGCCTGTGTCACCGTCTCCGAGGCGCTTGTGGTCTTGCGCAGGGGGCATCATGGAAACAGTCTCGCCATCGGTGAAGGCAAGGACCTGAGAAAGGGAAAGGAATGTTAAAGTATGAAGGGGTAAGACAAACACTAGATTTCTATACCCACACTAAATATCTGGTGGACTGATCGTCAGTGGAATTTGTGTTTGTGTCGTCTAAGGATAGTTTTCAAAAAATAAGGTAATGGTAAACGCATCCTGAGGCACTCCACGTGAATGGCCCTCAAAAAATTTGATACCTACTTCTAATACTTCTGAAAATTCTAAGATAGCGATTTTTATGGCAATCTTTATAGACTCGGTTAACAAATTGGCAGTATTTTCTCGAGCTTTACGGATTTGATTGACGTATAGCGGCCATGCAAGGCAAATGCGTTTCGTAGGGGACATCCTCGTGAAATGCACCTTTTAAAAGTCATCTTCGTAATAATTATGAGACATGACATTTTCATCTTAAAATGCAATATGCCTAAATCCGTTTTTATTGTAGATAAAGCATAGAGGTATATACTCTAGATAAGGTACAAGGTACGGCCCGTGGATACTGCTCTGGTGTTATGACTGTAGAGATGTAAATACCACGTGTTCTTCTGAGATAAATTGTTGCAGCATTGGAGTGCATATGCACTTATGGCATAGAGAACTAAGTAAGGATAGTTCTTCTTTCTTCCAATAGCGATTCTAATATCCATTCTGTTCAATATCAATCCGTTTAAATATATAATGTGTAAGACCTGTGTGTGTAGCCGAATGCACAAACTTTCGTAGCTATCTCTATCGCTCTTGTGTATTGGCGTGACAGAGCTAGACTGCATTTCTGTCGGCATCTGGCGTCGCAGAAATGCCATTCTTCTAGCAGGCCTGAGTCGACGCTCGAGCGGAGCGTTTAGCGGGGCGTGCATCGCTTGCATGTATGACCTACCATACTTGCGGTTTTAGTTTCTAATCTTTTTTGCCTCGCTTTAAATGTAGCATTGTCATTATTTCTAAATTCAGTGATCGCATGCGTTCCTCGCTGCATCTATCACATAAACGACTATATTATGTTTATGTATACCTTTACTTCATGTACCTATATTTATATTAATTTATCGATACAGACCGCGCGTGCATGGTCACAGGTCACAGTTGCAATATTTCTCATACTATTTATGTAATATTTTATACAAATGAACTTATAGTCCAAAGTCCTTAAACCATTTCAAATAACTGTACTATTAAGAATGAAATTATGTTGGCATTGGTAACTATTTTGTTTATACTCCTACATTTAGGATTTAAAATAGAATGGCATAAAACTATTTGAGTATCTACTTTGAAGACAAGTATAAGATGCAATTGATTACTGTATTGAGATGAGATACTATTATGTATCTAACATAATAATAATAGTTTAGTGTAGATTGTTCTACGTTATTTATTGGGGTAGACTAACTCATCAAATACATTGTAAAAGGCTGTAGAACTTTGATAAAGACAATTTCGCAGGCAAGCATAGTCGAGTGATAATATAACGTCAGGCCGTCCTTTTCGCACTATTTGTAAGTGCGATAGGGACGCACCGATGCGATAAAGTTTATACAATTAGTGTGCTACGCCCGCTGGTTTATCTTTGGTTGGTCAACGAGAGAAGCGAATTTTACTAGGTAGGTAGTTTAGTAGGTAGGTACCTAGGGGCAATTTTGAATTTTGTGTCTGATGTAGGATGGAGGTTTCCATGATAGTATCTTATTCCAAGGAACTCATTCCACTCTGACTGTTCATCGAAACCTCTTCTTCCTCCAGCATCTCTTCAAAGGCTGTAGTCTGTCCGGCGGCACCATATTTGGCGTCAGTAAGGATGTCGTCCACGGCTTGGCAGGCCTCTTCTTTCGTCACGATGATCATTACATCTTTTGCATCTATCTTCTAAAGATAAAGTAAACTGTGACAACTCACCGAAACATCTTCTCCTTCCAGCAACTCTTCAATGACGACAGTCTCCCCGGCGGCACCATATTTGGCGTCAGTAAGGATGTCGTCCATGGTTTGGCAGGCCCACACCCGCATCGCACCGACCACACCCTTGCCGTAAAAATAAACTATCTTCTAAAGATAAAGTTACTTTGACAACTCACCGAAACCTCTTCTCCTTCCAGCAACTCTTCAATGACAACAGTCTCCCCGGCGGCACCATATTTAGCGTCAGTAAGGATGTCGTCCACAGCTTGGCAGGCCTCTTCCTTAGTTGAGGCGATCATCATACCCTTTTCATAAAAGTAATCCATCTTCTAAAGGCAAAGTAAACTGTGACAACTCACCGAAACCTCTTCTCCTTCAAGCAACTCTTCAATGACAACAGTCTCCCCGGCGGCACCATACTTGGCGTCAGTGAGGATGTCGTCCACAGCTTGGCAGGCCTCTTCTTTGGTCGCGGCGACCACGACACCCTTGCCGGCTGCTAGGCCAGCGGCCTTTACTACTAAGGCTGGGTAGTTGGCGCTAGAAGTAGAAAATATTTTTAATGCTTAACTATACAGTTTTGAATAAATACCTGCTTACTTTGGTCTTCTTTCAACTAGATACAACATACACAATGTTTACGCAAGATAAATGGCAGGTTAAAAATGCTTGTAACATTATCATTAAGCACGAATTGCCGTGCATGAGGTGATTATGACCGCATCATTGCAATAAAGCCGGAATATCACTTATTTTGAAATAAAGCTACAGCAAACAACGATTTGGTTATGTACCTACAGTTTCATTCGACGGATAGTTTCACTAGACTTTGACCGGAATATAGACCATGACTACATTGACTACCTTTTTGACATAAACCCACCCGCCCTACACAGACTATATTCAGTTTAGCCGTGAGCATGATGCAAGCGTCGAAAAAATCAGGTGCTCGAATCGACAACAATCAAAAAGGGATATCACGTTCTTTGTCCCGATCAATATAAATCTACACTGAGAGAAATTTGCATTGTGAATTTAACAAGTTCGACTTGTTGCGGGTTTATCCGTTTGAAACAAAAGTATTTTAGTAAACGGAATAAATCACAATATTGATGATAGAAGTCGAACAACAAGGTCAAATTTGTTAAAAGATATTTGATTTAATCAGCCAAACATATGTTTAAAACGATATGTGTCATGTTGCTTTTATAAAATCGACTTTTTGATTCAAATGACGAGTAACTTGTAGAATGTACTAGTTACACTTAACAAAATCTAACTTGTTGTTTGAACCAAAGAGCTATTTTAACCAAAAAACTTGTTGAACGAACATGAAAACTGGTTGTTTTTTCTCTCAGTGTACCTATTTTCGATGAGACATCTTACGAAGAAGTCACCTGACAAGAAAGAAAGCGGCCAAGAACGTTTATTAAAACTTTATGTCCTTTATAGCCTCTTATCTTTATTCTCACAGCGGAAAACATTATAAATTGATAATATAAAAATACTTGGCAATGGCCTATTTCATCAGGCTTTGTTTACGTAGGTCGCGGGTCAAATGGTGGCTGGGGTTCGCGATTCGTTTAAATAGTTGTTTATTAAGATGAATATATCGAAGCCAACATACAATCGTTATACTAAAAACAACCTGGTCCCATTGATGTAAGGTTTGGTTTTGTGAAAAATATGAACGAGCGTTAAGATTCTATAATTGCAATAGATATTCAACCACAAGTGTACCACGTACGGTCAGCCAAAAAAGTGGTAAACCACTTTCTTTACCACTACCACTTTTTTGGATGACTGTACCACCTAACCGAAACACTTAATTAAATGTAAGCCGCAGCTCTATCTATGATAATTATTATGAGTTATTCTTGGTACGTTATTCAGGGGTTGGATATCAGAAAACACGCTAATCTTAGTACTAATTCAGACCAGAATACAGCTGGTATAGTATTTCGACTTAAAGCGAAAACAAACGGTATTCCGAACGTTTAAATAGAGAGTCTAAGGAGATAAGAATAAAAAGGGTTCATCGAAAAATACAAACTACATAGTAAACTCGGCACATATCTGTTTATTGTGTAGTTATATGGTGTAGTATACGGCTGTTCTTCAAACTGCACCTAATAGATACGTGTGGAGATCTCATATTTTAGACTGACACGTTGTACATTCTGTGGGTTCTGTGACTTCTTTAAAGTAAAGTTCCAACTTACCTATTAATAAACGCCTTAGCAGCAGCAGCATCAGTGAACGACTTATACCGCGCAGTGGGTATCTGATGACGCGCCATGAAGGCCTTAGACCAGTCCTTGTTGGCCTCAATCTGGGCTCCGGCCTTCGTAGGTCCGAACACCTTGACGCCGTGCGAGGTAAGTCCGTCTACTATGCCGTTGGCTAGTGGGTCCTCTGGACCGACTAGGACTAAATCGATGTTGTGGTCTTTGCACCATTGTGCTAGCACCTGAAAAAGAAATATTTCGATAAGTAAGAGATTTATAAATTGAAGTTTTTGACAGCCAAAGAAGTCAACTGAATTGAATAGCCAGTTGGCCAAATGGCTACCCCAATATCATCCAACTCGTCGGAAGAAAAGGCGCGAAGTGAAATTATTTATGAGAAAACAACTCTTTGAGCACACATTAGTTTTAGATATACAACAACAACAACATACAACATACAATCACGCCTGTATCCCATAAAGGGGTAGGCAGAACACAACTCTTTGAGCACACATTAGTTTTAGATATGCCGCCATGAAATGCTGGAATAACATACCACCGCCCATAAGAAACTCCCATTCAATGTTGTCTTTAAAGTAGAATACAAAAATTATTTATTAATTTAATTAAACTTTATTAAAATTACTTATATAAACAGATTAAAATAAGAATGGAAAAATTATACAAAAAATATACAAATATCTTATCTTTATACTTTTAATGTAAATTATTAATCTTATCATTACATAATTTGTTTTTAAATACCACCAGTCAAGCTCCAATTGTCTCGTCATATCTACTCCAAGATGAAGGTTGGAGGTTATCAGTTAGTCACATAATAAGCGAGTTGATCCC
Organism: Leguminivora glycinivorella; assembly: GCF_023078275.1. Classification (NCBI taxonomy): domain Eukaryota; kingdom Metazoa; phylum Arthropoda; class Insecta; order Lepidoptera; family Tortricidae; genus Leguminivora; species Leguminivora glycinivorella. The sequence continues at coordinate 15,233,322 of NC_062980.1, read as the reverse complement.
TTAATATAATTGAACATGGTTCAATACTATTTAACTATTTATATATATATTGATTTACACTAACACGATCTTCACTCATATTATTAAATTAAAACGGGATGTAATGTTATGTCCAAAACGTCGGATTAAATATAAACGTAAGTTTTACGCGATTAAGTCCCATTTTAATTTAATAATATTTATATATATTAATCAGGCAATAGAAAACAATTTTTTACTAGCGTGAGACTAAGGTAAGTTACCAACAATCCTTTAGTACAGTTTTATAACTAAAAATTAATAAACTCCCAATACATAATCGGCTACAAATCGAGAATCTTGATTCCTAATTTGTAGCCAGTTACAAAACTTAGTTACCAAACGGTACTACTCTATCCCAATACGTAATCGGCTACATGTGAATCAAGATTCCCAGTTTGTACTAACCCACCGATTATGAAATTTTGGCTACCAGACGGTACTAAACCGCAACAATTTAGATCCACCTGTGCGAGGGTTAAGTAAACATCATAATTTAATCAAAGTTTGACATTTAAAATAACATTTACACAGGCCAGGTTCTAAAATTGCTGCTAATTTAGCTTGGTGTGACTCTTCAATGGAATTATTATTTCTAATATTTTGTGACAAGTGAAAATAAAATGTAACCCTTTCAATGATTCTTTCTTGATATCTTCGCTAGCCTCTATTGGTTAATTGTGAGTTAATTGCAAAGGTGCAAAGGATGAGCAGCAAAGGTGTTAATTTTGCATTTTAAGGTTAGAGCAGCAACATGCTAAAAACCCAGATATGCTTATGTTTACAGGAAATAAGAGTTTTGGCTACAAGTCCTTTGATTAGATAAAATAACATTTGAATGTATACCTTGTGAAAATAAAAATATTTATGTAAAATCAATTTGGTGTTAAATTAATGTAAATGTTCAGTAATATTAACACTGTTAATATTACTGAACAATGAATTTTTACTTTTTAGGTAAATAAGTGTAATAAAATAAGTAAGATTTTGGGTTTTTTACATGGAACTATTATAACTATAAGGAAAATTTGAGGGCATATACTACAATAATTGTTTATGTTTATATATCTATGCTTTTTTATTTATTATAATATAATTATCATAAAGCAATCCATACTCATACTGTATTACTTCATGAAGGTAGGTACTAGAGGTCCCTCAAAGAAATAAATTTATTTTTGTGTTTTCACAATAGTCTTTATTATATACCAGTTTCTAAAGTGCATTAAATGTGGAAACTATTGAATATAATGAGATAAATCTGTAACACCCTATCGGGGTCCATGTATTACATATGAATGTGGTACTTTCTCTATTCTATTCTGGAAACTTAGTTTCTTGATGTCGAGATCGACGGATTCAACTTTGTTTGTTGTCGAAATTCCGACACTACCCGGCGCGCAGTAAATTTGACGAACGAACGGCGAATCCGCCAACTTCCAACACAAGGCGTGCTCGCGGCCTCCGCTACCGATCACTAGTACATTTTTCTGATCAACCATTTTAAATTCGGCGGTCACAATAAATTACGACCACTTGTTTATACTGAACAATCACGTGTCTAATTATTTCGATGTTATACGCTACAATATGGTTAAAACAGTAAACGTTTAACTAAAGACCAAAATGTAGCGTCGTTAGATCGTAAGTAAAATAAATGAATTGTAATTTAATTACGATTTCTTCATTTATTTACAAGGCCCAGCCGTCTTCCACACGCGTAAACTTTCGAATGACGTTTGATTGAGTTATCAGAAACGGTCGCGTTCACTTATCAGTGTTGGGAGCAAAATGACAAAAGGTCAACTTCTCCTGATGATAAAATTACATCATGGCATATAGCACGCCTAACGTATTTTCACAGTGTAATGTCATACGGTATTCTGGTTTGGGGCAAAGCAGCTGACATACAGACTATCTTTGTATTACAAAAGAGAGCCATTCGTTCTATTTACAACTTAGGAACACGTGAATCAGTAAGAGAACTCTTCAAAGAAATTAATATCTTAACTGTAGCTTCCCAATACATTTATGATAGTATAATTTATGTTGTTAAGAATTTAGACTGTTTCACTAAGAATTCTGATATCCATAATTATAACACTAGAAACAAAAATAAGCTTGCCATAAAGAAGTTTCGTGTCCGTAAAGTACAGAAGTCATTTGTTGGGCAATGCATTCATTTTTATAATAAGTTACCTGACACTGCTTTGAGATTACCCCTCCCAGCTCTTAAGAACTACTTAAAAAAATCATTGATGTTAAAGGCTTATTACAGAGTCGAGGACTATTTGACAGACAAACATGCATGGCCCGAACCAGAAACTACAAAAAACGAATAGCAATTAAAATAATTGTATTATGTATAGAGGACACAGTTCAGATAAGAAAGCACATCAAATATTTTATATTTTATGTTGTGTAGGTAAATTACATATTTAATGATATTGAGATTCATATTATCTTTTTCTTCTATGACAATTTGATATGTTTTCTCTGAAGAAGAACGACGTATTATTAAGCAATAATATAATTTATTGAAATTGATTTCCATAGAGTACCTAGTCTGTTCATATTCTTTGATGAATACTTTTGCATGTTAAATTGTATGTTGTTATTTAATGCATGTTAATTATAAGATGTAATGTTTTGAAAAGAAGTTGCCCGCCGAGTTTCTTGCCGGTCCCATAGTGGATACCCCCCTCCCAACTGAGGGGGGACTGAAATCTTCTCGAGGCTGAGGCGTAGGGTTAGAGCCGGCGTAGCTTTATTTGACGTTCATATGCGCATTGTAATATGCCTACTTGAAAAAATAAATATTTCATTTCATTTCATTTCATTTCATTTAACTGTCCGTCGGCGGAAATAATTCGTGTATAGGCGAATTTTGGCATAGTTGTAGGGAATGGTGTTCTAATCCACATACTCAAAGTACTGATGGGTAGGGGAGGAGCTAACGGGTGGAGGGGGGTGTAAAGGTCCCTTTTTTTAGTTTTTCGCGAATAACTCTTAAACTGTGGCACATAGCAAAAAATGTTCTGAAACACAAGTAATCTTCATAAAATTTTCTACAAAAAAGTCTTATACACTTTTTATCTGGGACCAATCGTTCATGAGATATGGAAGGGAAAAGATGGACAATAAAGGAATAAACTCATTTGTTTATGAACAATACGTTTATTCTTATAGAGACGCGGTAACGTGTCAAGCCAGGTTCAAGTAACAAAAGTAGCAAGCAGCACCGTGTGTAATATTACACGAACCGTTTGGAGCCACATTTGACCCCCTTCTAACTCAAAAACTATTTCACATAAACGTGTTATAATGCAACGTAAAAAGAAACCAACGCGCGTAGTAAAAGTATGAGCTATAAGCACTCCTCAATAAGCCCGGTACTAGCAGCCCGCCTTAGTGCGTTTTCGCATTATCCGATCCGATATCGGATGTCGGAAGGATTTCAAAGGCAAAAATCCAAGACGGCGCCTTAAATGTACGGGATATCGGTCCTACTTCCGATATCGGATCGGATAATGTGAAAACGCACTTATCCCGCGCGCGCGCGCAGCCCTTTATAAGCCACCGCGCGGCCGGCGCTCCCTCATCCCAGTCGTCCTCAAAACGTCGACGTAAGACCGCCCCACAAGGATGGGGCGTATGCAGTGTCTGTGGTGTATGCTCGGGAGCATGCACTAACGGAGCTCCCATCGAAGTAGAGACGGAAGATAGTTAGGAATTTTATTTATGAATTTATCCCATCAAAGCAATACCGGGCGGTCGTGATGCTTTGCTCGTCAAGTCAGCTACAATGTGATCGGATCGCTGCGCGAGACAAACTGAGCGAGCGCTGCTGTAATGTCGTTCAACACCCCTGCTGGGGTGTGAGTAGCCCCTTCCGCGCTGGGCGCTGTGAGGGCTGTATCTGGTCTTACGTCGACGTTTTGAGGACGACCGGGATGAGCGAGCGCCGGCCGCGCGGTGGCTTATAAAGGGCTGCGCGCGCGCGCGGGATAAGTGCGTTTTCACATTATCCGATCCGATATCGGAAGTAGGACCGATATCCCGTACATTTAAGGCACCGTCTTGGATTTTTGCCTTTGAAATCCTTCCGACATCCGATATCGGATCGGATAATGTGAAAACGCACTAAGGCGGGCTGCTAGTACCGGGCTTATTGAGGAGCGCTTATAGCTCATACTTTTACTACGCGCGTTGGTTTCTTTTTACGTTGCATTATAACACGTTTATGTGAAATAGTTTTTGAGTTAGAATGGGGTCAAATGTGGCTCCAAACGGTTCGTGTAATATTACACACGGTGCTGCTTGCTACTTTTGTTACTTGAACCTGGCTTGACACGCTACCGCGTCTCTATAAGAATAAACGTATTGTTCATAAACAAATGAGTTTATTCCTTTATTATCCATCTTTTCCCTTCCATATCTCATGAACGATTGGTCCCAGATAAAAAGTGTATAAGACCTTTTTTGTAGAGAATTTTATGAAGATTACTTGTGTTTCAGAACATTTTTTGCTATGTGCCACAGTTTAAGAGTTATTCGCGAAAAACTAAAAAAGGGACCTTTACACCCCCCTCCACCCGTTAGCTCCTCCCCTACCCATCAGTACTTTGAGTATGTGGATTAGAACACCATTCCCTACAACTATGCCAAAATTCGCCTATACACGAATTATTTCCCGCGAGATAGGCTTCATTGAGTGTGCTAATAGCTCAGTGGCATAGGCAATCAAATTAATAGCGAAATCATGTGTAAATAACATCAACAATAGAATTGTATCCAAGTTGATGTAATCCGTTAATGAATATTCTTGATTATCAATTTGGACCCGATCAAAGAAACGATTCACCAGTTTTATTTTACCTACTGTAAATTTACTTCATTTTTTATCTGGTGGTAGATTTCCACGACACGCCTCATATAAGATTACGATTTGGCTCGAATAATATATACTTAGGTATACCCCATACATTTAAAAAAAATTGGTTGTCTGTAAAGTCGGTTTACGGACGGTAGTTTAACGTGATAACGTCAAACATTACAGTAGTATAGACAGGGGCGGTCAGAGTATAGCAAAAGGGGCCCGATTCTGGGACTTTTTTCACGTTTTTTTATTTATTTATTTATTAAAAATACACAAAAGTTAACAGTATTTCACCAAAGCACTTATGTGGTAATATAATTATGTACATGTTAAATTGACATAAATAAAAGCAAACACACTTAAAAGTTAAACTATGGTTATTACATTAATCACCTAAGGAGTGTAGAGTCTATGAACCTTAAGAGTTTTCTGTAAAACACACCAACACTATCAGCAAATATGTCAATATCGTCTGTCTCCAACATGATGCGGTTAAGAGCAGCTCGGGCTCGAGCGGTGCGCCGGCCGCCGCGAACAGGCACCGCCGCCGCCGCGCCGGCACCGCGCCCGGCATGCCAACCACCACATTCGCTCTTGGCACTTGCAGCCCCATTCTCTCAAGCACGGATGCGTCATCTACTCTATGGTGAAACAGTTGGCGGTAATGCATAATATGCAGCAGTTTCCGTCTGGTTTCTAGAGTTTGAAGACCAACCATTCCTGTTACGAATAGAGATGGATACATATATGGGTAATATCCGTACAGTCGTTTGTAAATGTGCCTACAGAACTTCCTCTGCACTCTTTCTAGCATAGTGTTTTGTTCTTATTAGAAAGAATGCATTAAAATAAGAATCTTTTATAAATTAAAGTTTTTTTTAAAACCTACTAATTTAGGAGTTGGAGTGGTGCAAAGTTGCAAAATTTTCCCGTAGCATTACTAAGGCGCCAGAGACAGAAAGCGATATCGACGGAGCCCCGTTTATTACAGAAACTGCACAGAATAGGAGCCTTCGGCCGTTTGAAGATACCTAACGAACCTAACCTATACCTATATAAAAGTCGTCATTTTGTATCCTAGACCGTTTGCGAGACACGTGTTAATTTTATTAAAGTGCTAGTGCCATTTACTAATCTTAGAACCCTAATATCTCAGTAAATATGAATGGAGAAGATAAAGTTTATATAACAAAACATCCTTATTTAAACGTGTTCTATATGATTTATCAATATTAACATAGGTTATATTGGTAAAAAAATCATCGTAAATTTATTAAGTCTCTGGCGCCTTAGTAAATACTATGGGAAAATTCGCAACTTCGTACTGCTCTAACTCCTAAATAAGTAGGTTTTTCAAACAACTTCATTCTATAAAAGATGCTTATTTTAATGCAATCTTTCATGTTTTTAAATTACAAACACTCAAAAATAATAAACACGGGCGCGCCATCTGTCGCAGCTGTGGTGCTTTACTCAGGCCACACGCTACAACCATACCGAGCGCATCGATCAGCCGCTTAGTTCCAACGCGCGCCAATAGATGGCGCTTAAGCTATATTGGGAAACGGGACAATGACGTCATCTTTTTCGTGCATGCTGCCCGTAGTAACGAGCTATTAGACGTTATCACGTCAAAAAAAATGAAATAGAATCAAGGAAGTTCTAAACTCTAATTGGCTCAAATGTTATGTAAGTAAATGGCCGTTAGGCAGATACACATTTTAATAAACACGCTAATATATACTCCAATTAGTTTAGTCCAGTTATTCCACAATAAAATTGTTGATATGATAATAATGTAACGGCGACGAGCGAAGGGGAGACGTTACTTTATTGACGTGATAACGTCTAATAACTCGTTACTACGGGCAGCATGCACGAAAAAGATGACGTCATTGTCCCGTTCCCCAAGAGAGCGAAAGCGCCATCTATTGGCGCGCGTAGGAACTAAGCGGCTGATCGATGCGCTCGGTATGGTTGTAACGGCGCGGGGTGCGCGCTGCGCGCGAGCGTGTGGCCTGAGTAAAGCACCGCAGCTGCGACAGATGGCGCGCCCGTGGTCGTTCGGTGTTGTTCTCGTTACAAAATTAATTATTTTAATTTATACGACTTTTTGACAGAACATATCCCGTCTGAACTCATCATAGATTTAAAATTATTAAACTAGATTGTGTAGTTAGGTCAAAAAGTGTTTCCACGTGTGTTAAGTTCGAAACGAGTGGCGATAAATTAAAACACGATTTATACGATAAATTATCGTACTTCGGAGGGCCATCTGTACTGAAAAACGTCGTTCGATACACGTGCGAAAAGTGCGTGGTATTCGTAACTCGTGTCGGTTTACCTACATATAGAACACGTTTAAATAAGGATGTTTTGTTATATAAACTTTTTCTTTTCCATTAGTATTTATTGAGATATTAGGGTTCTAAGATTAGTAAATGGCACTAGCACTTTAATAAAATTAACGCGTGTCTCGCAAACGGTCTAGGATACAAAATGACAGGTTCGTTAGGTATCTTCAAACGGCCGAAGGCCAAACTGCACAGAATAGGAGCCCCGCGTAAGCGGTGCTCCGTCGATATCGCTTTCTGTCTCTGGCGCCTTAGTAATGCTACGGGAAAATTTTGCAACTTTGCACCACTCTAACTCCTAAATTAGTAGGTTTTTAAAAAAACTTTAATTTATAAAAGATGCTTAATTTTAATGCATTCTTTCAAATAAGAACAAAAAAAACGTAAAAAAAGTCCCAGAATCGGGCCCCTTTTGCTATACTCTGACCGCCCCTGTCTATACTACTGTAATGTTTGACGTTATCACGTTAAACTACCGTCCGTAAACCGACTTCACAGACAACCAATTTTTTATTTAAAGTTTTTATTTAAACACGTATAGTGATTGGTACAATTTATTGTGAACGACTAAACCTCTTATCACAGCTGTGCTTGTGAAACTCTTATTTTCTCAGTTCTGCCAAGTTCTGCCAATGCAGTCTGCTCCACTCAGCTTCGCTCGTCTTTCTCAATGGAGCTGGATCTGAATCAGCGGCAGACGTCAGGTTCAAATACTTTTCGCTAGTCGTAGTAGTGCGACGGCATTTTCTCGTCTAGTTAGCAATATTCAACTTCCGCCCCACGTTGTACAACGTACTATTACTGGCTAGAATTTTATTAAGAAAATTAACTTTTTCTTAATTTTCAGAAAGAAGTATGTTTAAAAAGTTCTATCGCGCTAAAAATAGATTTTGAAATTTGAACGCAGCCGTTACTTTTTTTAAACAACTACATTCCTTTTCAGGCACATATCATTTACACATAACTTATAATCAAAAAATACAGAAATAAAATGAAGGTAGATTTTATTTAATAAATAAGTGGCAAAAATTTCAATGATTCATAGTACTAAAATATTTTTCAATATATATAAACTAAATCCATAAGTAGCATTTCATGGTGAGAGTACGGAACGGTTCCAAATATGGCGAATTTTATTCGTTCGTTATTGTCATTTTTACTGTGATGCTTGCTTTTGTGTAAAACTAGTGTTTTGTTGCGTTAAAAATGGCTGACACCGGTTTACGTATGAATTTTGCTGCATTGAAGAGGGCAGATCCATACGCGCGAGAAATAATTGACAGTGCTACCCACGTTGCACTTTATACATTTGAGGAGAACGAATGGGAGAAAACGAACATCGAAGGAGCTTTGTTTGTGTACAGTAGGAATGGAGAACCGTATCACAGTTTGGTGATTATGAACAGATTGAATACGAACAACTTAATCGAACCTGTATCGAAAGGAATAGAATTACAATTAAAGGAACCTTTCCTATTGTATCGAAACGCCAAGTGTTGTATTTACGGCATATGGTTCTACGATAAAGACGAGTGCGTTCGAGTAGCTACGAAACTCAATTCTTTGGTTAAGGAGTCTATTAAACAAGGGCCCGCTGAGAACATGCCGCAAACGCCTGCGTACAGTTCCACGCCGTCTAACCCTCCAGTGGATATTTTCAGCATGTTGAGCAAGGCGCAGGACGACTTTAATTCCAACAAGGGTCTCGTGGTGAATAAGAGTGAGGCTTCGTCGGCGCGGGCGCCAGATATGGCGTCACAGAGCGTGATGGACTTCTTTGCGAAGGCAGGCGGAGGTGGTGCAGTTCAAATGCCCGCCGTGTCGTCACTGCCGTCGCCAGGAATTTTTGGTCCGCGGCAAACGGACTCGCGGGAAGCTCCCGGTCTACTACAAAGACTTATGAGCAACCCTGCTCACTCTGTGGAACATATAGAAAAACAGCAGCGCTCAGTCACACCTCAAGAGGTACATGCTAATGGTAACATCTCTCTCGATGCCTCATTGAGACAAACTAGTGGGTTCCAGTTGAAGTCTACCCCCATTGAGAATAATAGTCAATCTCAAAACCAGCAAAGGATACCGGGCATTCAGAAAGGCCCATTGCTAAGTGGTTTAGATACTAATGGGCCTATTACATTGGAGAATGAATTGAATCTAATGCATATGTCTTCTCCTAAGCCAACATCTCCACCAGCTGCTTATTTGAACCAATCACAGGACATCAGTTATTTAGAGAAGGGTATTTTCCCACTGAACAACTCTCTACCAATGCAGTCTAAGCCAGCATTAATGCCTCCAACAATGTTCACGGCCACAGTAGGAGATGTGCATCCCTCTCCTGAACCACTGACGAGGAATCAGCTTCTGCAAGCTTTCAACTACTTACTTAAGCATGACTCTGACTTTGTCAACAAACTTCATGAAGCCTATGTCAAATCCTTCTCAGAGAAGACATTCTCTGTGTCATAAAAGTTCATTCTTTCTGACTAGCGACTGTTATTGCCAGTTGCTGTTGTACAGTTGCTAATCAAAGTTTGGAGGTTGAGGTACATGTATCATGATTTAACTAACATGGATTACTATTCCACCTTGTATTTGTTAAAGTATACTAAAGTGTGTGTGCAAGTATATATAAGATCCAATAATGACAAAATTCTGTACTTGGTTAACAGTGTTTTTGATCATTCTACATATACTTCAACCATGAATCCTTTGAAATATGTAGATTCCTAGTTTTGTAGACACTCCTTTGGTTGAACAGACTTCGTAAATAAGTTTTAACACTTTGACTGTCATTTATACCTGTATAAAGAATGAATTTTAGTGACATGCTTTAATCCAAGTCATGTAAATTGTTTCTTGAAAAGCTATTTGTGATATTTGTATTGGTTCCTTAGGTTACAGCAAAATCTTAAAATTGCATCTTAACTTTCATTACCTAGTTTAGTTTATCTAAGTTAGTTCATTGCAATATTAAAATAGTTCAGGAAAGAAAGAATTTCAATGACAATACTTATTTTTCTAAGGTATTTTATCTTTAATGGATGTTAAAAAGTTTATTAGCATATTTTGTTTGTTGCAATGAACTTGTGTAAGGACATCCTTTTGAAGATAGTTATTTCTTTGTAATAAGGACTGCAAAAATTGCTATAACTTTACAAAAAGTATTTGTTACTTCATCTTAGTAGTTTATGTATCAGTTCTAGCTTTACTTGTGTTTAAAATTTAGTAGTAATCTAGGATGATCACAATCTCGATATTTATCTTCTTCATTACTGTAATTTGTTTAATCTTTTGTATTACAGGGAAAATCAGATTCTAATTGGATTATTTTTATAATTTTAAAGTCATGTAGCCTGTTTTATATTTCTGATTCACATTTTCTCCTTATATTCATATTGGTCTTGATGTTTAATTTCTGATTAAGAGTAAAGAGATTATTTATGTCAGTTTGTGGAATAAAATAAGTAATAAGTTCCTGAAATACTAAAGCGGACAACAGATATTTTAAAAATCTTTTAAGTTTCGCAATATGGACATTACCTGTAATTATTATTTCAAAAGTGTAGATAAACACGTATGAAATACATGTAACATCTAAAATTCTATAAGAATTTCTATAAGGGATAACATCACCCTCCCATGCCATTTTATGGTATTATTGACAACTTTACTGGTCACATTCTGGCCATTACGAATTCCTTAGGAAATTCGTCCAAAAAACAAAATAGGATCCACGGCTAATGCAAGTTGGTACTTGATAATATTCATCATTTCAGTCATTTTGTGTGGGAGCATTTCTATCATTTGACAAATACTTATCTGGCCTATCAATTTTCAAATAATTGTTAAATTCTGATTAATAATTTCTATAACACTCATTGCTCCCAGGAAAACCCATGTTATATTAATAGTCATGAAAAAATTGAAACATTAGATATTTGGAAATGCATCAAAATAGTCTTAAATTAAAGAGTTCATTCACCCATAACTTTCTTTTATTTGATTCTTCCTAACATCACCAGACCCACAATGCTCTGCGTTTATTTCAAGGGCATTCCTCACATATATTCTAGATAGGTATGTCACTTCATTTGGAGATGATCTTAGCGCCTGTTTAAGGCTTTCACAATACGGCGGAGCGCAATAAACTTTACATTTATCTATTATTATATTCTTCACTATTAAAATTACATTAAGGTATAAATTTGAATGCTCTGAGGCTAACAAGAAACGCCTTACAAGGCTGCCAGTTATCTTTGAAATATCCACATAATAAATACAATAGTCCATATCAAAATACTAGCTATAGGTAGAAGTAAGATCGCATTTTCAAAAGTAAAACAAGAAACATTCAAAAATTAACATTTAATTCTTTGAACAGTGCTTCGCTTCATCATCCATTTATTATACAATGCATAGTAAACAAAATCAGGTAATAATCACTTTAGTCACTAAAACTGTCGCAGATGCCATAATGCAGGCCTCAGATACTGAGTTTTTTAACCTTTTGACCAAGGCACAATCGTACCTGCATACACCGCGTTTTCTTTTATTACCGTTATGTGTGTTGATAACCATTCGGAAACACATTCCGACATGGGTCCGACACGGCAGCCAAAGGACGCATGCAACTGAGAGACACTGGCGATTAAAACGTATAGTACCGTTATGTATTCTATGATAATTTGGCGTTAACGCCCTATACTACACTATTTACATAAAACTAATGAAAAAAGCATAGGTAACCACCAGTTAATAAAATCTTATAATATAACACTATAGTAATATATTATATACATAGAAATATACCTACTAAATAAAAGACAGGGAAATGTTGGTATGTATCCGATAGTAACAGTAGGTAGGTAAGGTACCTACCACCACCGTTCACCACCATACCAGTTAAGTGATCCAACCATACAGGATGAATTTTTTTTTGGGTCAGTGAGAGCAGCTACTAGACTTCGTGTTGCCACGCGAAAACGGCCTGAGAAAATCACCCTTGATTTCATCTGAATAAAGATTGGCGTTCAGATTTTGGTCATTTTGGGAAAAAAACATACAGGATGCGAGAAAATGCTAATCGTTTCTATTATACAGGGGATCAAAAATGTCACTTTTTCACATTTAATTAATATGGTTTCTAGAGGTCCATTTGAGTTTACTATGACAAAATTAGAAATTTTATTTCGATTGGTCATGTTATAAACCCTTAACTACTTAATTATTACTCAGATACGGGAAGGGTATTAGTAGGTATTAAAATACTACCTACCTACTATTTAAGATTAGGAACCGCATTCTAAGACAAATCGCAGAATATAAATATAATGACCCGATTTTCAGGATTCAATTGATTAAAAACTCACTGTTATAGGCTGGCATTTAACAACTAAAGTGATTATTTCATTATTCATACCTTATCAGAACTGAGCCTGCATACTTTGTACATGATTTAAGTAGCATAATACCCTATTGTCATAATCCTGTCTCACAGCATGTGACCCGAGAATGCGCAGTTGAAATTATCTGGAACTAAAAAAACTACTGAACTTAATTTACTTACGTGTCATTATTCTTTAGATCTTCTTCATTATCGTCTCAGATAATTTCGACTGTTATACCGATGGATATACTTATCAATTTATTAACACTTTTAAAAGTATGCAAGATGATCGGAATTTCTATGATTTATCATTCATCTCTCTCCGTCAGAGGGAGGTCATTATCATTATGCACAAATAGCTCATGAAATATAAGGACCCGTTTTAGATGGAACGCCATAATAAAAGGTGGTTATAAAAGGCTACGAACTATTAAAATTCAAGATTGGGATGGAGACATCTGTACTTGGTTTTTATTATTTAAGATATGCTATAACCAGTCTACTCAAATCCGTTGCCAAAAATCTACTTTGACCAATCAGAATAAGCTCTGATATGTCCTTATAAAATGAAGGCTACATCAGAATTTATGATCACCAATATCACAATGGCCGAGTGGCCTAGAGATTCCGGCATTAGCCAGTAGAGGATTTGGTCACTTATTAAATATGACATCTGTTTAACTTTACATGCGACTTCAAAACACAAATCAATAGTTATTTGTTATACAAGGGGGCAAAGTTGTATTTTAACGCCGAGTGTGGAATTTTTAACACATGAGAAGTAAAATACATTTGCACCCGAGTGTAACACAAAACTTTTCCCCTCACTACAGCGAGGAAACTACAACGCAAAAAATGCGTTTATCACTGCTTCCAGTAGTTGCACAGGTGGTAAATCATCTTTATATTACTAGATTCACCTACTTTTATTAATTTTAAAGCAGTTAATTTGACTTTATTCAAGGTCAAATTACTTTACCCACTAGTGGATAAAATGCGTTTTTACCCGCTGGTATTAAAGGACAAAACACGTGTTTCTGAGCTAGTGAGGGAAAAATATTTTGTAAAATAATTTGATTTGATTCTATGTTGCCGTTTGTCCTTTACTAGCAAATATGTAAATACCAGTAAAAGCAGGTAAAGTAATCAAAGAACCCTTCGCATTAAATAAGGTTTTTAAATAAATTGCTATTATAAATCATATCAGTTCAGTAAAACTTTAAGATTTTAAACTCTGTGGCCAACATAATGAAAGGGTTGGGATACCCCCATTTGTCAGAATTTCATTTGCCATAATTTTATTTGCCATCCTATTCAACAATCATAATATTGTTTCTCATAACATCTTATGCCATAATCATTGTTTACTATATTAATCTAGTGCCAGAAACTTTGTTTCCCATAAATTCAGTTTCCATAATGTCATTTGTCAGAATCATCGAAATCCGTAATTACCACATTCCATACCATCATTTGTCATACAAATTAGCGTCCAGAAAAGTCAATTTCCATAATGTGCTTTGGCAGAATCGAAAACTACTATAATAGGTACTAGAAGGACTAGAGAATGAAACTGCTATCAGAAAGTAGGATAGGTTAAGTTAGAACTGTGACCCCCTGGAAAATTAAACTGCTATCAGAAAGTAGGTTAGGTTAGGTTAGAACTGTGAACCTCTGGAAAAGGAAACTGCTTGAAAAGTAGGTTAGGTTAGGTTAGAACTGTGACCCCCCGGAAAATGAAAATACTATCAGACAGTAGGTTAGGTTGGGTTAGAACTGCGACCCCCTGGAAAATTAAACTGCTATCAGAAAGTAGGTTAGGTTAGGTTAGAACTGTGACCCCCTGGAGAATGAAACTGCTGGAAAAGTAGGTTAGGTTAGAACTGTGACCCCTGGAAAATGAAACTGCTATCAGAAAGTAGGTTAGGTTAGGTAATAATATGGGCAACAATTAATATGGCAATAATTGCTTATGGCGTTTGAATATTCTATGAAACCATATTATTGCACTTAATAATATGGCTAACAAATAGTATGGCATTGTATGATTATGGAAGGTAACATTCGGATAAACAACGAGTATGTCATATGATTTTTATGGTAAACAAATCATTCGGGCAAATGAAATTCAGGCAAGTTAGATTCGGGCAAATGAATATTATGTTAAATGACTGTCGGGCAAACAATAGACAACCGAAAGGGTTACCGTATCGAAAGGGTTAATCAAATGAAGAGGTTATCCGGTCCGTGAGTAAGAATAGTAAGATTTAGTTTACGTGACGGCCAATGCCACCAATCTACCAGATTTGGTAAAAATACAGTTATTCATATGATAAGATGAAATCAATTAATTATTGATAAAGTTTTGGTCTATGGTAAAATATTCATCGGTAGGTACACAATCTCGGCGCTACACAAAATGAAATTCTCGTCATAGTGATCTGCCAATTAAAAAACATTAATCTACCTCACAATAATATTTTTAAAGTCATCAAAATTCGGTTTCGAAAGTTTGTACAATACGAAAATTAATTTCGATTAAAACTATTATAAAAAAAATGAGAGATCATTTTTTAAACATACCGAAGTGAACAAACCACTGAAACCGTTTACATTATACTATTTACAGTTTTCTCGAATGGAAGGTTGATGTTTGAAAAACATTATTTTCCAGAAAATAATAATTTAAGAGATAATGACTAGTCGTTTCAGTCGACCTTGCACCTATCAATATTTCGTTATTTAAATAATACCAATTCCATTCTATTTTAAATTTATCATTAATATATTACGTAAATAGGAATAAGTTTTTTTTTATTTCATCAGAGAACTTGAAGGAATATATAAATAAATAATTTTCCAAACGTTATTAACAATTGCCTTGGAAAATAATGTTTTTAAAACATACAAAACATTATATTTGAGCAGAGCACCTCACGTTAGGTTAAAATATGTTGACGTTTTAACCTTTTTACCGTAGTCGCAGAGTGGTGTATCTCCTGTAGTATTAATTAATCTGTGCATTGGTTAAGGTGAGTTAAACGCGATGAAAAGGTTATTATGTAACGTCATAGAAATTGGCGTATAAAATTGCAAATATTAAACATTTTTAATGTAAAGTTACTACTGTATACTGATGAATAACCTGAGTGAGGTGCTAATTAAAAAAAAACTAGCGATCATAAGTTAAGGTGGGTCACTCTTAGTTATTTCAGGTTTATTCTAAAACTGGGTTTCTCACTCACTCACATCAATATAGAGCGAGACACATACTTAAGAACAAATAATAATGTTTCATACAAATATTGTCTAAATTCTGGTATTAAGGAACCAACATTTAAGTAATTCTATTTTTACTACAAGATACATAGTTCTAAAATGTCTTCAATAGTATTCATATAATAATAATGCTGCCAAAATAAGGCCCTACTGTTAGGCAAAGGCATTTTTTCAATACGGGTACTTGCATTACCATTAGAATATGATATGTATGTGCCTTACCATCGAAAAACACCTTATAAGTATAAGGACCTTTTCGTATGGACCCACAAGTTTTATAGAATCCATAATTCTATATAGAGTCCGTCTAAGGCTGCGCGCGCGCCCACGGGCAACAAAGTTGCTCGGCGACTTACGTATTTGTATGATAAGTTGCGTCGCTTCGTGTGCGCACTTCCGTACTAGCCCATAGACCGATGATGTGAGCGACGAAAAAGGCGCCGCTAAAAGTTGCCCGTGTGCGCGCTCTCTAAGCTAACTTTACAGCGGCATTGAGATGACAGAGGGATGATCAATGATAAACATCACATTTTTATATAAATATGACATTTAATTCAGCCGTTTTAACCTCGTCATAGTTATCATCGCAAATGCCATGTACGGTTAGTTTAGTCTAATTCTATAAATAAACTATAAGAGATTTGCTAATAGTGACACAAAAACATTCCCTTTATTATCAGAATTGCTACAAAATCTCAAGTTTACAATTCAAGTAGGTATTTATATGCACACCTTCATGAAGAAAAACAATCTGAATTGTAGGTTATACTCTAGTCTAGGTTACTGACAAAAAACTGTCATTTTATATGTCTACATTCATATAGTCCATGGATGGCTGTATGACAATGAAAAAATCTCAATACGAAATATTCACTATTTTAGTCAACTTCACTTTCAAGTAGTATTTAGTACCCGAGAAGTAACTAAAGATATAAACAATAGTTGTATGAAACTCCATTATTAATCGCCTGTATCCTAACATTATTAGATTATACGAATATACATAATGTATAAGCGTTCACTTTTCAAGTACGAAAAACACAAAAAAACTTAAACAAACGTATTGAACTACAGTTAAATCTATATGTATATTTGAATAAGCGGCGAACGGCGTATTTCTTTAACGAGTGAAATAATAAATAGTTCCGAGCCCGGCCGTGTGGGGCCCATTTTGTACAAAAGCCGAATCACCTCTGTAAAGAAAAAAAAACACGCATTAGAATTGTATATTTCATCTAAGTAATATCATTGGTTGGCCACGGATTCAAATCCGTTTTTCGGAATTTATTTATGACATGTCATTCGATATATAGGCACGATTCGATAACGAGACACGGCGATTTTGATAGCTAACTATAAACATCGCCGTGTCTCTTTTATTTACACGGGAGTGATTATCTTTTGTTCGTTTTTATAGCCGATAGCTCATAGCTCTAGCTCGCGGTGGGACCAGAGCCTTATCCAGTAGGTTTTAGGTGAAAACATCGTGAAGTAACTGGACTAATCCCAATGGAGCCCACAGGTATGCTATCTAGGTTGAAATCAAGCAGTCTTTTCAAATTCTGGATTAGTTACCAAACCAGACCTCAGGATCTTATGAGCCGAGGCAAAATGCCGAGATAACTGAAGGAAAAAGAAAACATATACGGGTGTGCGAGTGCTAGAAAATAGTCACGTTGCGCAGGCAGCAGCGGTGAGTCGAGGAGGTCTGAACCACGATTGTATTGCTGTCTTTGTCATTCATTATATGCTAGACTATTGGGACACTACCACAGCCTGTTCCTTACTATACGCTAAAGTCTAAACCTAACCAGGGGCGCCTAACCCTGCTATTCTATCGCCGCACTACAAGTACATGCAGGCGGCTGCGAGCTCGCGGCCCGTTAACCTTTTCACCGCTGGACCCTGTCCGCCAGGACGCTCAATCACACGACAGAGGAAATTTTACATAAACAACTGATAAAAAGTTTAGGAATTGCAAATAGTGATATCGATATTTCAAATTAATGGTTGAAATGTTCTCTGTTTAGCCTTTTTATTCGCTAACTCTCTTTTCTCTCAAAAAATCCAAGCGAAACAGATTTATTATACAAAAGATTTGACTTTCATGCGGCGCAATAGAATTCAATGTCGGCTGCGTGGGGTGCGTTTGTGAACATCAAAAGAGTGAACTTTCTGTACTTGTACTATTATAATTATATTATGTGACCTTGCCTACTTCCAAATTGTGTTTTCTGTATGCATGCTAGAGACTGGCGAAGAATCACGTATCACACTACTACCACACCTCGGACACTGGCTATCAAATATATGAAAGAGGCGCGTTCCTAGCACAGTCTAAGCTCGTGTAGGTGAACGCGTACTATGCTTGTATGAGTGAAATATGACAGGTCGACTGTTTACGTTTTTGACAGGCGGTAACTGTGAGGTAACCAAGAGGCCGGGCGGCACTTTCAGCGGGGAGCGAGAGTGGCCATACTATACGATAGAACTCTTTATTATACTGTGCTACTACAGTAGATCCTGATAGTTATCTCGATCGTATCAGTGTCTCTGTCACAAGCGGCATGCTACCTCAGTTGGTGCAGGTTGCATTGTCTCGATTGTCTTGCTGTCTCTGTCACTCACTATATGCTAGACTAGCGGCACGCTACCACAGCCGGTGCAGGTGCAGGTTGCGCGACAGCACGGAGCGCACGTCGTGCGTGAAGCGCAGCGCGTCGAGGACCGGCAGCAGGTTCAGCAGCGCCGAGTCCAACGGGTCCGAGAACCACGATTTTATTGGTATCGCGTTGTCTGAAAAAGGCGTTGATCTCGTTAGTGGTTCAAGCGAAGGCACGGTACACCTAAATAAGATTAACTTGATTAGCTATTGGGCTGTAAATACACTAAACTCAAAATACACTAGTAGTCAATATGCTACAATTTCAAGACGACCTTTGCTCATAACACACGAGACCCTAATTACTATATTCATATCATAAGAGGAAGTGTGTCTGGCCTTCACATTTGGCTGGTTTACTCATTGTCACTGGTGGTTTTACTTAGTTCTTACTTTTGCATCTTGCTACTTACGATTAGTGGTAAACGTATTGAACTCTCAATAAACACTGATCATCGTCTAAATAGGCCAAATGAGAAGGCCAGACAAATTTCCTCTTATGACACACTTAGGGCCGGTTGTGTCAAACCATCTGTCACCGTTAAAGCGTTTGTTATGATTTTATCGTATGGGAAGTTCCATAGACGTCTGCTGCGTAACGATGATGTGTCTGTCAAATGTGGTTGATGCAACTGGTCCTTAGCCGTATTGAGTATTGACATTACTGGATCCTAATTTCCCATTGACTAAAAGAGAGAATCTTAAAAGTCTTTATCTGACGCTAGTACGGACACACATAAAGATGGCTTGTTTTCTTAGCTCTTACTAAAACATTGTGTTTACCGAACTATTGGTTGATCTCTATTACACTAGTACCAAAGACATATGTAACTCCGTATAGACGGATAAAGTTTAAGAAAAAAACGTACCTCAAAGCCATAGAGAAAAAGGTACGGTGGCCTGGATGGCGTTACACCTTTGGGGAACGCTCGGCTAGATGGCGCTAATATTAATATTTGACATTTTAACACGTATCAAGCTAACAATATGGACCAAATTGTCAAAACTGAAAAGTTTTAAGCTTGTGTCGAGAGGTGGCAGTCTATGCACTGTGATTACATTTTACTTTGACAGTAACTCTCTATAGCACTCGATCCTCTTTGCTAGTACTAACCTGGAAAGTCCCGGTAGGCCCCGGGGGAGTTGTCCAATATGAACACCCTGTTTAGGTCGTCGCATATCGAAGATAGGTTCTTGGTGTATGAGCCGTGCTCGGCTGTGCAATGTTGTCTGCAAAATAAACATGAGATGTGTTGAACAGATAAAAAAAATTGTAAATGGTTGAATTGTGGCGTAGGCGTGAGGCTGGCAGCCTGTCACAATTTCGATTTCTTTCAGCCCCTTCTTGCCAAGAGTGGCACTGAAACTTGAGTAGTTAATGTGCTCTGCCTACCCTTTTACGGGATACAGGCGTGATTATGTTTATGTACGTAAATGGTAAACATTGGCTCGATCGAACGTGCCGGGCGAGGAACCATTCACTGTCGGTTTTTGAACGCGCGGCAAAGGTGTGTTCGCGCGCAGTTGGGACGGATGTTTGTATATTTCAGTTGGCTCGCGCGGCGCAAACATGGACAACGAAAAGTGTCGTACTTTAATTAAATTATACGGCTCTAAACAGTATCTATGGAACAGTAAATGTAGTGAATATCGCAACAAATCAAAATTTTGGTTTCTTGTGAATAATATGATAAATAATTATAAATGCAGCTGCTGCACGTTTATAAGTGTTGATGACGTGGTGCGTCCATGCTGGTTGGAGAGTACAAACTCGTCGAACATTGGATCGCTTGCCGCGCGCGGCTGCCGCGCTATATCGGGACACGCCTTAATGTATTTCATTCATTGGTATATCAATATTTTCAATAACTGACCAACCGGTCTGGCCTAGCGGGTAGCCTGCTAAGCTGCGGTCCCGGGTTCGAATCCCGGTAAGGGCATTTATTTGTGTGATGAGCACAGATACATATTTGTTCCTGAGTCATGGATGTTTTCTATGTATTTGTACTTATATTATAATATATCTTTGTCTGAGTACCCACAACACAAGCCTTCTTGAGCTTACCGTGGGACTCAGTCAATCTGTGTAAGAATATCCTATAATTTATTTATTTATTTATTTAAAAACATGTTTACATGACCTTACAGTATAACCAATGCGTCACAGAGAAAAAGACAAAAAAAGAAAATTAATTAATTAATTTGGGCGATGACGTCACAGCGTGGCTCCGTTGCGTCGTTTGCCCCGGTGTAGGATTCGGCAGGTTGCCCCGGAACCGCCGAAAAACCACACCTTTCGGCCAGAAGTCTGCGCTCGCGATGGTGTCCTGCAGCGGCCGCGGCACACGTACCACAAACGAACTGAAGTGCACGTAGTGTCGCGACTGCAGCTGTTGCACCCTCAGCGTGTAGCCAGTCTTCCGGCGAACGTAGTCCACCACCTCATCGGCCACGGCGGAGTAGTGTAAGCGCGACACGTAGAGCGCCTTGCTCGGTGTGGCAATCCGTAGACCAGAATTCACCGGTTCTGCAGAGCCACACACAGTCTTACGAGCCGCCCTGCGCGCCTTGCTCTTCTTTTCGACCAATGTGAACCCCTCCTCATCCACATTGGTGCGGGAAGTCTTTTCCTTGACAGGTGCCCGTACTTCACATCCTTTTGTTGGTGAATTGACCCGATTAGTTGCTGTAGACTGACCGGCGGTGACGTCAGCGTATGCACGCTGACGTGATTTCGATGAAACAGGAGTCGGCCGCGCGCGCGGGGCGGCGGCACGTGCAGCACATGTTACAGCGTCAGCAGCGTGCAAACTAACCGGCTAATATTTATTTATTTATTTACTGAGCTAATTTAATCGTCTTTTCTTGAGTCTGAGCTGGGGACACATATTGCCGACTGGATCCCTCCCCTGAGTAGGAAGCTGGATCCGCCCTTGCTATCTCTCGAGAACCACTGAACATTAAATATTATTTTCGGAAGGTCGGAGTTACCTATAAAACCGGCGGCGTAGTATTCCGCGGCCGTTGTCCAGCTTATCGGCGACGGCCGCGCCGTAAATCTCCATCGAGGCTGTGAACACCACCAACTCGTACCACTGCGACACCTGGGAGCAAAGGTCAAGGTTACTACGGGCAGGGGCGGCTCACTCCGCGATGTACATGATGGGGCCCATTCAGTGGTGACGACTTTCGCGCGGCGCAATAAAACGGCATTTTGTTAACATCAAAGGAGTGAGCCTTCTGTACTTGTACTATTATATATTCTGTGCTACGGGCCAGTTGCATCAAACACAGACACATCAACGTCACGCAGAAGTCTCAGGAAGGTCTGAGCACGGTCATATTGGGCGTGCAGCGGAGCGGGGCACGCGG